>NC_047670.1:70030958-70630958 GCF_011762505.2 Arvicanthis niloticus | reverse complement strand
AGCTATGGCAGGTCTGGGACAATTTATGAAAACATAAAATGTTAAGATAAAGAACTCTGCTGTCCTTAAGCCACTGTATTTTAGTGTCTAACAGTAGTGAAGCCAGTGTCCTACTTCAGTTTACAATAGTTCCTGTACAGGATAGCACACAGGTAAGAAGTTATGACAATTAACATAATCTCAATGGTTTTTCTTCCATATTAAAAATCATCCCGTACAGACCCCATTATTTATGTTTTTCTCAAAAAGGGGGGGAAGGAGCATGTGTTATTGCCTTTATACATCTGGTTTATTTAGATTCCTAAGAAACAATGTTATACATCTTGTTAAAGACAGTTCTTCACCAGGAATTACTCGGTGACGTTTGAAATCTCACAGTCATTTACAGGGATATTGGGAAGACACTGGAGAGCAAGCCTAGCAGCACAGCACCATAGTGCAAGAACACTAGAGCAGTAATGGACAACAGATGTAGTTCATGGGTTTAGAAAAAATTAGAGCTAATTGAATCATGTTTGCATTTTACATTTAAGGGACAAAAGCAGGAACTTACACTCAAGTGTTGAAACCTAATCCTAGCCATCAAAGACCAAGGTTCCTAAAAGTGTTTTACCAGACATCTCAAGTCATCCTGTTCTGACTAGTTCAGTAATGAGATGTGGCCAGCTTTGCTCTCCTGGTTTCATTAATCAGCAAATAACAATTTGGCTTTTCTTGCCAATAAAGCATTCTGTGATCAATCATGCTTTCCATGAACTCCAGAACTGGAAAAGCTTTTCCATGTACCTCAGTAAGCTAAGCATTTTTCAAGACTATCTCAGTTGCATACATTTTTACCTACCAAGTTTGTCTGCTGACAAAGTATTTCCTATTCACAGTAATCCTGTGAGTAGATTAATTCTAAGGGCTAGTGAGGCCAGGAGAGAGATCAGGTAATGTCTACTCCAATGTAGATGGTCAAGACACACTGCAAGCATACTATTCTCAGGAGAGGGCGCACAAAAGAACCATGTTTAACTCATATAACAACATGTTTAAATTCCAACTCAACACAAACCACTTTTTTTCCTATAGTCCAACCATTTAACAATGTGAAGATTCTGGTCCAAGGACCATTGTGAAGACAACCCAGCCAGTCAACCATCACAAATGATGCAACAAAAGAGGACTTGCTATTTCAGGAGAAGTTTAAATGTCTTTTCCTTGTAATGATCCAATACAAAGAACAGATTGAGTTTTTCTTCATTCAGAATGCACCTTGTTAAACAGCAGAAAATACAATTACACCCCTACTATCCATACAGACTTGTTTCCATGACAGCCACAAACCTAAAAACCCACAGATGCTCAAGCCCCTGACATGAAACCGCACATTATTTTTGTATGATCTCAGCACGCCCTTCCATGCATTCTAACACAACCTGTAGACTACTTAATAGCATTTAACATATGGATCCTATATAAACTCTTTATTATGATACCAAATTGTGGTGTGTCCAAAAATATCCAAGGTTTAAAAACATTATTAGAAAAGTTTACAGCTAAATATGAACATTTCTCTTTATTTAGTTCAGCCCATTTTCTATTGAGTATATACAAGTGTTCACACCGACTATCTCGTGTAGTTTTAGAATATACATGGAAAGACTGCAACATCATCTACAGTGAAATGCTGAATTCCAGAGTTTTTTTTTTTTTTTTAAAGTGGACTCAGTGAAGCTGTACAAAGTGCCTTTCAGTAGTGGACATAAAACAGTTTACCTATAATCCACAGCTTATATGGCTATAAACTCATGATGGTGAACCTACACACAAATAAATAAAAGGCACAGAAAAGAGGGTCTTATTGAACTTTCTAGGAGGCAGATAACTTTTTGACTGGCTCTTTTGTAAAACTGACATTGCAACGACAACTGGAGTTTGTGACAACTATAAGCACACTACTTTAGCACTACTAAATATGACTCCCCAGTCTAATTGTTAGTAGGTGGTAGTTGCATTTACCTTAATACTCAGTGAAATTACACAGTATTCTCTTACCAAACCAAGCAGATTTCATACGCTATCACTATTTTCTCCTACCTTAAGCCTATCCCACAAAAGTCTACTGAGATTAATGTTTCAAAACATAATTTTCCCTCAGATGTTTTGCTAAAGAACAAATACAGGCAGTTTGACATCAAGCCTCATTATACTTAAATACTTTGACTTGGTTTTTCAAAAGAAAATCTTTCACCATCTGGTACCAATCTTTACACCTGGTCTCCGGTCCACAGAGCACATGTTCACACCCACAGCCATGCTCACGTATCCTCAAAACGCAGTGTAAACATCCTCACTTCCTCCTTCCATCCACCTTTCCTTTTTCTACCTAGATCCAGTGTGCTTTCAACACCAAGCTGAGCTCAGGGGCCCCATCCATACGCTGCTGCCTTTTACTCTGAAACTAAAGTGAGTCCTCTTTTTTTTTTTTTTTTTTTTTTAAAGTTCAAATGACTTTCCAAGCATTCGTGTTGTCTCCATTAGACACAGGTCAAACAACTCCTTCAGTAATCAGAACTGCAGGAATGAATATTCTGGTGCTACAAACATACTTACAACTTAGGTCCCAACCTTTGGGCTCACCAGGTATGAAAAAGGTGGCTAATTTACAGTAATGTCTCTGCAGTGGAAATAGGAAGAGGGCAAAGTGGCCTGTGTGGAAAAAAGATCACTTGGACCAACTGGGAAAGATGGGGCTTTATACATTACAATGAGGACCTTAAGTTTAAAGATGGGTCAAGAACACCTCAAGCACAGAATGGAAAGACTCCAGGCAAGGAAAAACAGCACGTGCAAAGGCAGTGAAAGGAGACAACTGGCGTCCAGAGAACCACCACTGTCAAACAGATCAGCACAGCTAGAGCACAGAGCAGCAACCCTTAAGATAGACACATGGATCTATCCTCCAAGGACCAGCATGGACACACAGTAAAAAGTACTGAAAGTACTATCAATTTGTCTCCTTTGTGATTTCACATGCATCAGGTTTCCTTGCTTCTAATCTTGACCCAACACTACACTTGAATTTATACTTCACAAAGTGCCCAAAAATCCAACTAATGAAAATAAACTCAAAAATCCCCAACAGCTCCAGTAAGAGCCACAGACCTTCACAACCCATCCCAGAACCAACCCAGGCACAGCATGCGCCTGTCTTCCTTTGCTCTGGTTGCTGTGAGGAGACACTAAGCTAACAGTTCACAAGGATCAAAGTTATCAAAGGCAGGCAGCCAGGGCAGAGCAGCTCAAGCAGGAACCTGGAGAGAGCAGGAACTGAAGCAGAGAGGAACCAGGCTTACTGGCTCACTCCCCAAGACTTGCTTAGCCTGCTCTCTTATACAACCCAGGACCTAGGGATAGCATTATACAGTGGACTCAGTCCTCCTCCATTAATCATTAACCAAGAATATGCCCTACAGACATGCCCTCAGACGACTCTGATGGAGGCCATTCTTATATTAAGGTTCAGTCTTCCCAGGTGAGCATAGTTTCTGTCAAGTTGACAAAAACTAACCAACACAATCTCCCTAATTTTCCTAGAACACAGCATGCATGCCTCTTGCTGTCTACATTCCTAACAAGGGCATCCACCTGGACTGCTCCTTCGTCTTTTCTGTCTTTATTCAAATGATACCCCTTGGTAAGGCTTTACCTATTTAAAGATGAAACTCTCTCATCCAAAGGCTATGTCCCTTCTCTGTTTTTTTCTTCTTCCTTGTCCTATTACTTCATATAGCTGTTTTACTTTGTTTTTTCACTAATTCTAAAGATTATTGATCCATGGTCAGTGGATAGGCTAGCGCACAGCCTGTAACAGAAACCATAAACTGGCTCTCTGTCTCACCAACTAAAACCTTGGTTTCTGTACAGTAACAACTGTGCCTTTTCTTCTCTATTAGTCATTCATTCTATGACTGACTAAATAAAGAGCAATATTTTACATGGCTATTAAAAGTTTGGTCCCTGGAAGCAGACCAGCTCACTGCTTTGTATTTGTGTGCCCTTGTGTAAACTACTGACCCTTTGCTTAAACCTTAGTTTCCTATTATTGTAATAAAATAGGCTTCGATCTCATAAGATAGTGTTAAGAATTTAAATAACGCAGATGAGCACAGTACCCCATCCAGGCAAAGATCAACTGTTAGCTTGCTCTGGAGTGAAGGCAGGGAACGCTCTACCTCACAAACTGTGTCCACTAGGCTATCACATCATTCCTAGTATCCACTTCTTCTCAAAAATAGCTATTTTCAGAAAAATCCTGGATCTGCATATGCCAGGTTAACACAGTCAGCATCACTATATGCCAAATCGGATCTACATAAAATTTTATTTTCATGCTGTTAAGTTATAAACCAGACAGGGAAACATTAATGTATGTAGTTTTGCTTAACTATTTTTGAAGGCTAGGAATGTAGCTGAGTTGTACAGAGCCTGCCCTACACACACCATACCCTGGGTTTAAGCCACTCCCACCTCAGCTGGGCATGGCAGTACTTGCACTCTCTAAGGTGCTCCTGGAGAAAGCAGGACCATCTGGAGGGCAAGGTCATTCTTGGCTACGAAGAGTTCAAGCCCAGGCCTGACCACAAGATATCCCATCCCACCCTCTTAAAGGAGAGAAAAGAAAATAAATTAAGTGATAAAATTATAAAAGCCATACTTATCACATATATTAATTTATTTTCTTTGATAAAACTGAGTCTTGATGTCTGCTTCATAAAACCGCATGAAAAGGATTAATCTTAGGTCCAAATCACTAAATAAAACGTAATACTTCTAATTCTGGATTATAGTTTTGAATTCTTTAGGACTATACCAAATTAGATTTGAAAGAGCCACCATAATGACTTACATGAGTCCCTAAGAAACTGGCCAGTGACAGGATAGTCTAACAGAGTTAAGCTACAGTATACCAGGAAGTGACAGCAGAGTCTAAGAGTTAAGCTACAGTGTACCAGGAAGTGACAGCAGAGTCTAACAGAGTTAAGCTACAGTGTATCAGGAAGTGACAGGATAGTCTAACAGTTAAGCTACATTGTATCAGGAAGTGAGAGGATGGTCTAATAGTTAACTTACAGTGTACCAGGAAGTTACAGGATAGTCTAACAGTTAAGCTATATTGTATCAGGAAGTTGGGGGAGGGCTTTAAAAACATAAATACTTTTGTTTGAGAATTACTTTTGTTTGGAAAGTCCTTGACCTAAGGTTTCTGTACAAAACCAAACAAGACTAGTATACTGTAACCCATTAAGCTAAGCATCAACCCTACCTTCACAATGGTACCTGAATGCACTGTGGCACTCATCTGTAACCCCAGTGCTTGGGAGACAGGAGGACCTGGAGTTCTGGTCAATTTTTAAAGAGCTTTCTTCAGTGATCTAGAAAATAGGATAGGTCCTATCTTGTAGAGTAACTGTGGAGCTCCAGAAAGATAAACATAAGGTCAAATGTTGGGCAGCACACCCATGTTACTGAAAAGAGATGCAGTGAAACATTAGAAAACTACCAGCTCATAACCCCACAGAGACCCCAACCTCTTTACTCTCTCTGCTTATTGCTTTCAAACCAATTATTATCACATGTGTTTGGTAACAAATGCTGTGTGTGTGCACAATGCCTTATGAGTGTGTAAATGCAGGTGTGCAGATGCTGTGGCATGTATAAAAGTCAGAAAACGACTTTGGGTGGGCTTTCTACCTTGAGACTAGGTGTACTGTTTTCCAATGTTTTTGCTCAGATAGTTGGCCTGCATGCTTAAGCTTCCCCTAGTTCTGCTGCCCAGCTCCCTGTCAGGTCACCAAGATTACAGACAATCGTGCAACACATCTGGCATTTCCATTGGTGTTGGGGATCTCAACTCAGGTCCTCATGCTTATACAGTAGGTCCTTGTACATACTGAGCATCTCCCCAACTCTAGAAAACCATTATAAATGCCCAACTTCTGTGTGACCTTGAACATTTTTAAGATCCTTTGTCCTGTTTCTGGACTTACAACATCATAATAGGTTTGTTCAAAGTGGGGTATGAAGGAGAATGAGTTCATGTAAACCACTCAGGACAGAAGTTTAAACGATGCAAATTCAATGAGTTAGGTAATACACAGTCCAATGTGATATCTTAAGCCAGAAATATGCTACTGTTATAAAAACATATTTTAAAAAACCTTTCTTGAATTGAGTTTTTAAAATAAACCTTCCCACCATTCCTTTGTTTTGCTATACTATAATTTCCTATTAAAAAGAAAGAATAAAAAGAAATTGGTGGCCAGATTTAAAAAAAAAGTTTAAGATTTTCTAAACAAAGCATTTTAAGTAACTGATTAAGACTTTCCCCAGCGATTGTGTTTTCACACCTGTGTTACAAATAAAATCCTTTAGTTATAAGAAAGCAAAAAGACAATACTAAAGTGACCTGTCACCCATATGGCCACTAAAACAATGCCTATGCATAACTTCATGAGATCATCTTAGCATCAAGATAAAGCCCATGTCTTTAATAACAAAGAACTCTCTAACAATCTCCTTCCAGTAGTTCCTTAAAAAAGAATGAAGTGACTACTAAGAAACAGGCAGTTCTGAACTGTATCTTCTTGTCCCCCCACCATTCAGTAGTTAACTTCATTTAGGCACACCAGGAAGAACAGTTTGCTTCTATCACACAGCCATGAAACTGACAGTACTGTGAATTAGTAGATTCAGAAGCCATACTCAACTGCAACTATCTATATACTTCTTGCTTACATCGTTAGGACACTGAAATTTCAGACTCTGTTAGCTATTTCACTAAGGCTGCTATAAAATACTAAATGTGTATACAGCATCTAATATCCATTCCAATGCAACCCTTTAAACCAAAACTTGGTAAATTCCTACAAGTTCTACAAGTTTGATTACAATGAGTTGATCAAGAGATTACCAAGTGACCAACATGCTAGATACACACACACACACACACACACACACACGAGACAGGGTTTAGAAAGCTAAAGAAATGTTCAAGCAACTCTCAGGATAGCAACACTTTTAGATTACCAAATCCCGCCCCCTCAGGATAGCAACACTTTTGAATTACCAAATCAGGACATAATGGTGAGGGTCAAATACACAAAGTAAACAACAGCATTTAACTTAGTGATGATGAATCAAATAGATGCGCTCAAATATATAATTGATCTAGAACTGGTGAGATCAACCTGCTCCTCCGGCCTATGAGGTAGACACCTACAGTGAAACTTTTAAAATTAAAATTACCCTTGACCTTTAGCATATGAATGTCATGTAATGAGTTCCATTGCCTTATTTTGTGTATCAAGTATGGCACTGACCAACAAAGATAAAAGCAGTGAAGTTTGTTTTCTTTTTTCCATGCTGGAGATTTAAAAACCAAGGCCCTTGAGCATGCCAGCCAACTGTCTACCAATTCAGTCATTCCCAGACCTGAGGATTTTGTTTAAAAAGAATTTTTTTTTTTTAATGTGTGTAGGTTTTTTTGCTTGCCAGAAGAGGGCATCAGATTGCCTGAAACTGGAGTTACAGGTAGTTTCCAGTCCCTATGTGGGTTCTAGGAACCCAGATCTTCTGGAAGAGTAGTCAATACTCTTAATCACTGAGTCACTTCCCTGAAGACTTTTTAATGTAAATATGGAGTAAGAAAATTGTTGGAATAATCTTTTGTGTACTGTTTAAAGACTGCCTTTGTATTATTCAAATGTTGATTTTTGTACTGCAGAGACTAGAGTACAGGCTGGACTTTGGTATTCTTATTTTTATGAAGCTTCACCTATCTCAGTGTTTTGTAAACATTTTCCCCCGTCTTCTGATTGGTTTCATAAAGAGCTGAATGGCCTATAGCAAAGCAGCAGATGATAGGCAGAACTTCTAGGCAGAGATAGGACCTCTGAGAAAGAGTCAGGGGTGGGAGGATTCCCCATCCAGGTGTTTAGAAGCAGGTATCCATACTGAGGAAAGTTAATGAGCCGCATGGCAGAACATAGAATAGAATAAGAGGGTTATTATAAGTTATACAAGTTAGTTGGCAACAAGCCAGGAAAGGTTTTCATAATTAATAAAACGTCTCTGTGTCAATATATCGGAAGCTGGTAGGTTGAGACAGCCTGGCAACAGAAAATGTTCTCCAAAGTTACTGTTTAGCTGATTTTTATTTACACATTAACTTTCTAAAACATGACCAATTCAAATATAGGCTGTAAGCTGGGGTTTAATAAATATGTATCAGCTCCTCAATTTAAAAATAATAATGACTGGGTGGTCCACTCCTTTAATCCTAGATCTCAGGAAGCAGAGGCAGGTAGATCTCCAAGTTTGAGGCCAGTCTGGTCTACAGAGTGAGTTCCAGGACAGCCAGGGCTACATAGAAAAATTAAAAAAAAAAAAAAAAAAAAAAAAAAAAAAAAAAAAAAAAGTTTATGTGTACAAAAGAGTGTGTGTGTGTGTGTGTGTGTGTGTGTGTGTGTCTATCTGTCTGTCTGTGTATTTGTGTGTAAGCATGAAGGTTGGTATCAGGTATCCGCACTTTTTTTTTTATTTGAGACAAGATTTCTCACTAAATCTGGAGCTCACACTTTTTTGCCAGACAGACTAATCAACAAACTTCTAAGACCTTCCTGTCTCCCTGACTTCTTGAGCCCCATGGTGATGAATTTACAGGCCACACTACCACACTGGCTTTTACATAGATGTTGGGGATTCAAGCCTAGGTCCTTATGCTTGCCTAGCAGGTACTTTATCCACTTAGCATCTCTCCAGTCCCAACTAAAAGCAAACTCTAGGAGATAAAGTATATATAACATATCACTAAAGCTGAGTTCTAAACCCAGTACTGTTGCTCAGTCAATAAATGTACTTGTATTTTCACATGTCATGAGATGATTACATGAGGATTGCACCAAGAATACACAGCAGAAAGTAGCTTCGTGGTGAAATGCTCAGCACAGCAAGACAAAGTCAGAACTGGGGCAAGGAAGGCTCTGCTATCTCCCTACTACTTAGACTATATTGGCCAAATCAATTACAGAAAAGAAAGCAATTAAAGACATGAAAAGTAGAAAAGTAAAGTATATATTTCCAGAAGACATGCTAGTGAGAAAATCCCAAGAAGAACATTAGCAATGGTGAAACAAAGCCACAAAATATGACACTAAGACACTAAGTAAGCCTGTGGGTGGGGACACAGGAGAGTAACAAAGGTACCTCCGAAGAGCTAGGACTGTTTAAATCACATGGGAAACCCTAGCACTCTGAGCAGCACAAACAATGTCCTTGAGGGATGGACTTTCCAGGATCTAAAATAAACAGTCCTCAAATTAACATGGAAGGACAAACACAAAGAAACACAGACAAGAAAGCCTTCCACATAGTTCTTTGCATGGTCTTTCGCTGGGTCAAAATTCACATGAAGGAGTGTTTTCCTGAAGTGGACACAGGTGAAAAAGGCTAAGACAGATTCGTGAAGGAACATTCCACTGAAGCAGACACAGGAGAGACGATGTTCTGCTAAAGCAAACACTTGAAAGGACACGCAGTGAAGGATTCTTTGCTAACGACACACTTGTATTGGTTTGCCTTACACTGCATAGTTGAGCTCCATTTGTCAGGACTCCATAGAGAGGAACTCACCAAGAAACTTCTGGTGGTGTGCCTCGGCTCCTTGCAGCTTTTGTGGACTCGGGCTGATTGGCAGGATGATGTCAGCTGACACACACACACAAGCTTACACAAGACCCCGTGGAGGAGATGCGTGGAGGGAGTATAAAAAGGACTCAACAGACAGTGAAGGAGGCTGGGCTTGGCTTGCTTATAGAGCTAGCTGTGCAACGCCTGGGTCTCACATGTGTCTTTGATAATCTTCGTTTCCCTGAGGCACAGCCAAGAGCTTTTCCTGATGTTCCTGCTGGACATGGTGCCTCCTGCTGACTTGTGCTGAGGCCTGGCTGTCTCTGCTAGGTCCTGCCACTGCTGCTGATTTGTGTTAACTAACCCAGCTCTACCAAACTGGACTGCTGGTGTATCCATGAAGTGTTTGCGAGTGGATCGAGCTGCCACTGCATGCTGACCTGTGAACTGAACTGCTGATTCCCAGACAACACAGACGGGAGTTGCTCCAAAGAACTTTCTAAACAGGCCCACTTCCCCCATATCCTTTCTTTTCAACTACCTCTGGTGGATGGTGGGCTAAAAAGGAGATTAAAGTGTTAAAAAAATTGAAGTTACAGACAGGAGCAGCACCACCAAATATTACCAGACTTTGGACTATGACAGGTGAAGCACAGTGAGACGCCATTTCTTAGTCTTTCAGACTGGTGAACTGGGAAGTCTAAGAACATACGGCAGGGATATGAGAAGAATACACTTTCATCTTTTAAAAGTTCTTCTCTATTCCAAAGAGAATTAGGCAATATTTAAGAAAACTATGTACCAACTTCTGCTCTGAAGACAGCTCTACAGTACCCAGCCAGTGGGCGTGGCAAAAGACTGCACATACAGATAATAATGCAAGGACTATTACATAAGGTATTTGTTTAATAAGCCAGGACACAGTGAAACACAATGGAACACAATGCTGGTGAAAAGAAAAAACTTACTTATAAGTAATTTTCAAGATACGTATGTGTGGGGGTGTGATTTCTACATTTAAAAGAGAATTTAAAACACACAAACATATGTTCTTATTTTCACAAAAACATCAAAGATAACCTGAGCTAAGGAAACAAGTTCCAAATAAAGCATGAGAATGAGCTAGAAGATATACGAAACTCAAGTATACATGTCTCCTAAACCTTGACTTCAGAATTCTACTAGAACTGAGCAGTGAAGATGGGAGACAAGCACAGACATGGATAAGACAGGGAAACAGGAATTTTGTTATATTTCAAGTAAGTAGTAAACACCCAGAAAAAAACAGGGTTCTCATTTTGTTGCTCAGGATAGTCTACATTAACAGACTCAAATGATCTAAACTGCCTCACCTCAAAGTAGTTGGGACTGTGGGCATGTGGGACTACATCATCCCCAGTCTCATGGTGCATGCTTTAACCTAGAACTCAATAACATATCTTCAGAAAACAAAATGCATCTCTATATTGAAAAACACAAACCCCATCCTTTCACATGATAGATTTGTTTTTGTGGTATAACAGGTACAGTAGGAGGTAATATTATAATAAATGAGTCCCCACTGCCGTAGATTAAGAGATATATGGAATGAAAGAAGACAAGAAGAAATGTGTGAAGACCATAACTGCAGGTGTCAGGATAACCCCAAACCTCATGATTTATATACACATATATGTCATCATAAAGTTAGACACATGCTTTTATGTAGTTCCAGATACACAAGTGTATGTGCATATATATGTATATGTATGAAGATGTATGTGTGTGTATATATTCAGATCTCATTTCCTACATGCTACTGGACACCAGGAATTTCTCTCTAAAGGGAAAACATTGTTCTAGAGCTGAGTAAACAACATTAGGTTGGATCTAGTTGATGATTGTTGGTCAGAAAGAAAGGAAGGGTTAAATAACCTGAGACATGAAAAAGTCAAGGAACCAGCTTGAAAGGGCTCCCACTGGCTAAATCCAAGCAGCAAAAAGCACGAGAACAGATTTTGTATGAAATAAAAATCTCAAAAAAAAATTAAAAAATAGAAAAGAAAACACAAAACTTCCTTTACCCAGTGACTTATCAACACAGCTGGAATGACTGAATCACAAACTGTATATATGTATGTATCGTAGCAATAATTCAAGCTAGAACCACCAATAGTCATTAAACTCATCGGGTAAAAGGAAGACAGTGAGCAAGATCTTACATGGTCTCAAAATACGTCTCACGGGTTCCTTCATTACAAATGACAAAATACAGTGCAAAAACCAGGACACCTTAACCAAAATTAACTTCAGCAATAAAGGCTCAAAGTGACATCTAATGCCTCCTGCCCAAAATGCCTAACCTAAATCTGATCCTGAAAAACGAACACAAACCAACTTTAGAGCACATCTGGCCTACACTCTGGTTGCTGTTGTTATTTGGGGTTATTCATTTATTTGAAGCATGGCCTCACAGTATTTCTCAGGCTGACCTCAATGTGCTATGTCTACGTAGCCCAAACTGGTCTTGGCTTATGACAAGTTAGGCTTACAAGCCTGCACCAATATGCCTAGCCTTGACAGCACTATTTAAAGTGGTAATATCCTAAAAAAATGTAGAAGGGCTGAAACTGGAAAAGGGAGCGGTAAATGCAACACATGGCCACAGAGAGCAGGTACCAACGGTAACGTCTGAGTTAAGGTCACAGCACACAACAGAACCTGGGTCAAATTCTCTCTTAAATCTCTATCAAGGTGGTTGGGTTGTAATTTGTGTGCATGAAAGAGCATACATGTGACACGAATGAACATGAGACCCTCAATACCATCCACCTCCTCTGAGACCCTGCCTGCTGCTTACCAGTTAGGCTGGCAGCCAGTAGGTCCTCCATCCTGGCCTCTCCAGCACTGTCATTCCAAGCATGCACCCCTACCGCAGCTCGCATTTCTCCACCGGTTCTGGGGATCGAACACAAGTTCTTGTGTTTGAAGGGAAACTGCTTTACTACTGAACCATCTATTCTGAGACAAGCTCTCCCTCAGCAGATTAGCTGTCTCAGAACTCACTGCACTTTACACTGGTCTCAGGTCCTCTTGCCTTAGCTCCCCACATGCTGAGGTTGCAGGTGTGAACTCCAAGCCCCAGCAAGAAGACTTGTATTCTTAGGTAACATATGCTTACGTAACATAAAGAGTAAACACAGGCACTATTCCTGTCAAGACACCAAGTGATTAGACAGTAACCAGTACAATGCACAATGTATACACGCACCATCAGATGTAAAATGAAAATTATGAAGAAAATAACTAATAACCAATCTAGATAAAGTGTAAATAAGAATTTACATATTAGTAGCAAAGCACTTTAACTTTCAAAAGAGAAAGCATAGCAAAAAAAAGAAAATCAATTCACTATTTTTCAACCAGGTTACCCTAAAACCATAGACCCTTTGGTTTAATTAATGTGTACCAACATGGGGTTTCCTGGAAAGGGGAGTCAGAAATGTGATTCTCTAATGATGTAAACTAAAAAGAATATACCCAATTTCTTCATGAACACTCTTGACCAGCCATTCATTTTTAAAGAACATACCTAGGAAACACAGGCTACACAGGTACTAACTTCAATTAAAAATAATCTCAGTGGTTACAGAGACAGCTCAGTAGTTAAGAGACTTTCGGTTCTTGGAGAAGACATGAGCTGACCTCCCAGTGCCCATCTTGGGCAGCTCACAACTACCTGTAACTCCAGCTTGAGAGGATTCAACATCTTTGACCTCTGGGAGCATCTTGTACTCACGGGCATGCACAACACACACACAATTAAAAATGATAAGTCTGTTTTTTAAGTTTTAAATTTAAAAAAGCACAAGCTTAAGCATATGGAAAATCAACTTAATCCAAATTAATCAAGAAAAAAATTATCAACCCCAGGATGACTAAGACAAAACAAGTTCAACCCTTCCTCTGCAGTGCCAGGAGTCCGGCAATGGTTACATAAGGACCCCAAATCTATGTTCTCTGACATTTATTTATCTATTTGATATGTGGTGCTGGAGATAGAACCCAGGGCCTCAAGAGTGCATTTTAACAGAATGTTCCTCCTAACCTTATGCATAATTATATTAACATTTTACTTATTGAATTACTGGACTAAAAGAGGGACAAAATAGAATTTGACCCAAAAAGATTTCCTCATAAAAGGTATGCTATAATTACATGATAAGCAGTATCATTGCAAAGCAACTGGTCACCCGATACACTAAACACACATTACATATAATGGGAAGAACTCAGAAACCATCATTATGAATATTCGCCATTCTTAACAATAAGATGAACATCCAAACGACAGATTATGACACAACGTTGTTCAAACTCTGCTTCATAAGAAAACTTTCCAGCTAAGCCCCCTCCCAAGTACATGGTAATGAAATTTACTGATAAACTAAATTTAAACCTGGAACATGGGCTTGAACTATTTAGCAATAGTATAGAATGGAAAGAATGGAGAGTTATGGATAATGTTCTGTAAACGTAAAGCAGGCCCATTACTAAGGAAGGGAATAGGACAACGGGCAAAAGGGACCAAGTGTGTTCAGAACACACGTGAAATAGATTTCCTAACTGGCAATTACGGCCAGCATGTATATAATACTGGGAGCTGAGGCTGCGGAATATCACTCTATAGTAGAGTGCTTGCCTAGCAGGTGCTAAATCTTCAATTCAATCCCCAGTAAGTAAGTTACTTACTCACTACTTAAGTAACCTTCTAGCCTCTAAAAGAAAAGTCTCAGAAATATAAAAAAAAAATTTCTGATTGTTTTTTCTAAGATTAAATAACAACAATTGTTTCTAAAATTGGAAATAAATTTTGCATGTGAGCAAAGCTTTGAAAACTTGAAATACTGGGGTTTGGGAGATAAGCTCAGTCAGTGAGGTCCTCGCTGTGAAACATGAGGACATGAATTTAGATCCCGGGAATTCCTATAAAAATCAGGACACAGGATGAGAGATGGCCCAGTGGTTAAGAGCACTGGTTGTTCCACTAGAGCTCACAACCATGTGTAACTCTAGTTCTAGAGGATCCAACACCCTCTTCTGGCCTTTGTGGGCACCAGGCATGCACGCAAGTGGTACACAGACAAACATGCAGGCAAAATCACTCATATGTAGTAAAAACTGAAACAAAGCAAGCAGGATGTGGTATGCAACTGTAACCCCGATGCTGACGGGGTAGAGACTGGGGAATCCATAAAACCCATGGGCTAGTCAGCCAACCTAAATGTATGAGGTCCAAGTTTAATCACAGAGCCTCACGTCAAAGAAGAATGCAGAGAGTATACATGATGGCATCCAAAGTCAATCTATCTCAGACACCAGTGCACACTGACCACAGATGCATGCAAACATACACAGACAAGTACATTACACGTGTGGGGTACACACACACACACACACAGGAGGAAGTGGAAATACTGCATTAAACAAATATCACCTCAGTGCAGCTCCTGTTTTGTATTGGCGCTGGGATGAGGTCTCCGTGACACACACCCTGCCCTGACTTGGTAGCACTATTACTCTCACCAGTTTACACGGGAACTCTCCTGAGTGAGCAGGGAAAGAGAATATTCCTCACTAAGATGAGAAGTGCCGAGTATATTCAATAAAAGTAATCCTTTCTCACTTGGAAAGAAGAATGTGAAGTCCACACAGGAAACAACAACGACAAATACATATTAAGAAAATTCTCAAGTTAGAAAAAAAGTTGAAGGAACCCTTATTTTGGGTTGTTTAATTAAACTAAACCCAAGTTAAACAGCTGCAGTTAGGATGACAGGATCCAGCGGCTCACTGTTTCGTGCCTTCTCCCCAGTGAAGTAGAGCTCTTACCTTCTCTGAAACTCAAAGACAAAGTGCAGGGTGTGTCCAAGCTCTGCTTGGTGACAGGTGCAGCTTTAGCAGGTGCCCAGAGCAGATGTCACTTAGAGCTTTGTTCTGGATGTAACCCTGGCCAGCACGTTGGTGCCAAGTTAAGCCAGTTATCTCAGCAGCTAAATTGGTTTCACTGGCACTCAGATCAACTGTCCTCAAACTTCGGCCTACTAGCAACCTCCTGGGGCATGCTTTTTAACACCACAGTTTCAGCCTACTACTGTCAAATCCACAGTCAGTCTGAACAAAATGAACAACTAAGGACCAGGCTACCTCAGGCAGTAGAGCACCACTTACGAAGCACTCCTACACACTAAAGCTGTGTGCTGTCAACTTTTAGATCCAGCTGTTTTCAGGATAACAGGATGATGGGAGAACCAGTTAACTGACTTTAGAAGTAATCAACCAAAGCCAGAAGTTAGGACTTTCTAAAGGACAAATTAACCTCCTTACTTTAATAAAAGTACGGCATATGGGAAAAAGAAGGAAACCGACTGTTAAGAGGTAAGACCCAGCAGCTAAGACATCAAAAACATCACTTTTTTGGGGTTTTTTTTTGTTTTGTTTGGTTTGGTTTTTTTTTTTTTTTTTCCCCGAGACAGGTTTTCTCTGTGTAGTCCTGGCTGTCCTGGAACTCACTCTGTAGACCAGGCTGGCCTCGAACTCAGAAATCCGCCTGCCTCTGCCTCCCAAGTGCTGGGATTAAAGGCGTGCGCCACCACCACCCGGCAAACATCACCTTTTCAAGTCCCATCACAGCAGACTATGGGGTAAGTAAGTCGAGTCCTGCATACACTGATCCCATGTTCACACATCTACAGTTCTGTCACTGGACAACAACCCTGAATGAGGCAACTATTCCTAGACATCACCAAGAGTTTTCAGTCCCAACAACAGCTTATCACAACACACTTAGTCAAAAGAGCATGCATTTTGTAAAAAAACAAATTACCTCAATTTACAACATATTGTTTTTGCAAAAACAATAGCCTAGTGGTACCTCTATTTTGTAGCAGGAAAAAAAAAAATACACAGTTGACTTTGTTTCTTGAAAAGCAGAATGATCCCATTAACAGATAATCTAAGGCTGATAAATCCAAACACATATGGAACATGAAACATATCTGAGGATATTTAGTAACTGTAAATAATGGAGAATTATTTACGATAATGATTTGTAAAACATAAAAGGGTTAAGCTGTGTTTTGAAAAACATAAAATTTATTTCTAAACTGGCAATTATAGCAGTTACTTAAGACTGAGGGTGAAAATGTACACCTAGCTCTGTATTATAGGACACCACAAAGCTTTCTCTCTTATACGAATACACTGATAGATAGATCTTATCGAGGTACCCGGAACTCCATTTTTATTTTATTTTAACCAAATGAAATTGTCAATATCTTAGCTCAACTATGCATAAATACAATATTATACTGTTTATATAATAAATACATATATTTATTTCTTAGCTCAACAGAAACAATGTTATATCATATAATAAATACACATATTTATTTTCATTTCAAAAGCCAGTAATTTTTTATTTTTATCAAATGTGCACACAGCGTGCTGTTGAGATGGCTGAAGAGGTAAAAGCATTAGCCAACAAGCCAGATGACCCTTTGATCCCTAAAGCCCACACCAAGGGCAGACAGGACTCTCAAAAGTTGTCCTCTGACCTCAACACATTTGTTGTAACACACAACGAATACATATATACATATACACATACATATATAGATATACACATACATAGAATTTTAAATACACATAACTTCACGACATAAACTAACTAGAGATAGCTTCAATCCAAACATCTTCCTTTTAAGTTCAATAAAGTCTGGCCCTTAATCCAGTATCTACTGCTAACAGCTTTCCCCAATATTATAATTCAGGATATGACTTCCTCAGTTTTCAAAGTCACAGAACTAAACAAAACATAATATTTTGTTTAAGCAGAGCTAGTATCAAATTCAACACAAGTACTAGTCTACAAGCAGTTAACTACCACAGTTGTCCAAAGAAACTTTGTACAAATTTTTTAAAACTCAAATATACAACATATTTGTATTCAATACAAATATAACATTTTTTTCTTAAAAGGCAGTCTCTAATTAGAATAAGCAGGACTTGACTTGTAGGGACAGCTAGCTCAAATAAGAACCTAAGTATGAAGACCCAACAAAATCAAAGTTATTATAAAATCTTTTAGAAAGATGAACACAAAAATAAAATGTGTCTGAGACTCAATTTATGTGCATTATCTATTTATTTTGTATTTGTGGGTATGGATACCATAGCCATAGCACACATGGAGATTGGAGGACAACTTGTAGAAGATGATTCTCACCTTCTACCATGTAAATCCCAGGGAGAAAATCCAGGCGTGTGTGCGTGTGTGCGTGCGTGTGAATCTAAGCCAGAAGCAGTGTGTGTGTGTGTGTGTGTGAATCTAAGCCAGAAGCAGTGTGTGTGTGTGTGTGTGTGTGTGTGTGTGAATCTAAGCCAGAAGCAGTGTGTGTGTGTGTGTGTGTGTGTGTGTGTGTGTGTGTGAATCTAAGCCAGAAGCAGTGTGTGTGTGTGTGTATGAATCTAAGCCAGAAGCATTGACACACACCTGTAGTTCTATCATTCAAGAAGCTGAGGCAGGGGAATCATGAGCTATGGGCCAGTTTGAGCTACACAGTGAAACTCTGTCCCAATTTTTTTTAAGTTATATATATATAGAAACTATGTGAGTGTGTAATAGTCCACATTTTACCTGCTTGGTTTTTTTTTTTTTTTTTCCCTTCCTAATCTCATTGCTTTTAGTTCAGATTTCCCAAATTGTGTTCTAGGAAATTTAGTAAGTTTTCCTCAAACATGACGTTTCATACCATATAGCACTACTGAGGGGCTTGGAATAAGGAGAAAGGTGAGAGTGAACTTCCGCAGTGCTGGAGTTGCACACTTGCACTACAATCCCAGCCCCACGGTAAGTAGCCGGCTTCTCATCTATGACTCACAACCACCTGACCTTCTCTAAAGGCACACACTACATCTCAGGGAAACTGGTGTTTTATACAGCACAAATACAAGTGTCTGCTTTGACCATGAGTATCAGAGAGCATCAGAATGGAAGTGGAGCAGAGAGGAAATCCACCCGCCCTCACCTTATCAGGCCACAGGTCCCCTCTTAACTCCGACAAACCCATTTGATCAGTAATTTCTAGTAGGCCTGAGCAAGAGACAATAAATAGCCTTTACAAAAGAAAACACTCTTCCCGAATACTTTACTTAACACCCCTGTCAGCTGTCTGGGTGCTGATGAGCTGAGGTGTCCTTCCAGGTTCATTTAGTCTGAGCCTAGAGCAGAGCTTACAGAGCTGCAGGCTTCTCTCCATGGCATGCATCATAGTGGACCTCACAGAGAGTCACTGGGAAAATGCCTATCCTCAAGAGCAGAGGGGCTTTTACTTATACATGGTGCTTCTAATCAGAAAGGAAAGATCTGTAGTTCATAGCTGAGGCATAAGATTTAAATGGAAAAGGCGACGATGCATTTTAAATGGGCTGAGGGTGGAGCACAGTGGGAGAGTCCTCAACAAGCAGGAGGCAGGGTTGGGGGGGGGGGGGTATCATAAAATTCTCTAGCTGTGTTACCTGGGTCTGCTGTCTGTCTAGGAAAGTAAATTGATTTCTAGTTTGAGCAATGCACAATGCTTACAAATATGGATTTTAAGACCTAACCCCAAGCTGACTCTGGTTTAAACTTCCTTTATCCACTTTGTACTTTACTTTTAGTAAGTGTACAAACTCTTCAGAAATGTAACATTGGCATAAACTATCAACCAAAGGCTACACCTTATAAAATTAAAGTTACAATCTTCACATGCGTAACTCCCTAAGATGCACTCACTCCTTCTCCCTGTCCCTATTGACTTTATTTTCACTTCTTGACTAGGAGTTATTGGCTGCTTTAGCTCTGTTTAGCAATGTACAGGCTCAGCATGTTACTCTATTTACCTACTGAATAGTACAGATGAATCCTTTCACCTCACCTCAAGCCATTCAGAAAAGGCCTCCTCACTGACCTACACGGTAGCCACTAGCTCACAATCCCTAAATGCATTCATGTCATTTAACTGATCAAAGTTAACTGCTAGTAACACAAACCACTCATGTAACTAAAGGGCTTTACCTAACAAGAAAAAAAAAGTAACGCAATTCACAATGTGACTGCAAAGTCACTACTGTGAATACTTTACTCAAGTCCCTGAAGACCCCGAAAGTGAATGCAAAAAAAAAAAAAAAAAAAAAAAAAAAAAGCACTGGGGGCTTCAGATACAAGAAACACAGCACCATAGAAGCTTGAGTACAGTTTCAATGTCCAGGTTTTCTAAAGAGCACACCAAGTTGCCCTACAGCTGTAACTATGGCTAGAGTAACTATGTTCCTGCTGTCTATAGATGAAATACTGTCACATTAAATACTTCCCTAAACCTTAGAGCGAAAACTAATTTTATTTATTTTTGTTTATAGGAGATTTTTCTTGAGAAAGGTTTTTTTCTGTGTAGCCCCAACTGCCCTAGAACTTACTCTGTAAACCAGGCTGGCCTTGAGCTCAAGAGATTTGCCTGCCTTTCCCTCCCAACTGCTGGGATTAAAGGCATATATGACAATGCCCAGCTAAAACTTCAAATTTTTGTTTGTTTGTTTGTTTCTTTGTTTGGTTTTTCAAGACAGGGTTTCTCCATATAGCCCTGACTGTCCTGGAACTCACTCTGTAGACCAGGCTGGCCTCGAACTCAGAAATCCGCCTGCCTCTGCCTCCCAAGTGCTGGGATTAAAGGCGTGCGCCACCACTGCCTGGCAAGATTTCAAATTCTTAAATTCTTAACCCAAGTAATAACAAACTATCTAATTCTTAGTACAAAAGTAAGGCAATAAATAAATAAAATTTACCAAGTAAATAACGCATTGGTCGTAGATATACTTGGACATAGAATTAACCATGTGCAACTTCCAATTACACTTTATTAAAATCACTTGTGAAACCATAATATAGTAAATTTTATCAAGCACATTCAACAAACCCAACTTTTTGGTACTTGAGTTTCTTCATAAACAGAATGTGGGAAGCTACACTTTATCTTCCTTCCCTTTCTTAGACAGTCTGACAACAGCCACTGTGGCTGAGATGAATACGCCAAGAACGATGCTAGACAAAAAAAGATAAGCATTCAAGAGCTAATTAAAACGTAATGTTTTATTTTACGTATTTATTATTGGAGACAGTGTTTCTCTGTGTAACAGCCCTGGTTGTCCTGGAATCACTCTGTAGACCAGGCTGACCTCCAACTCAAGAGATTAAATTTGCCTCTGCCTCTCAAGTGCTGGGATTAAAGGCAGGTGCCTTCACCACCCAGTTTAAAATACAATTTTTTATAAATGATTTACTTTTGGAAACTGTCAGCAGGCACTTACATTTTTAAAAATTAAATACCAGGGGCCTGCAGAAGTGGCTTGGCAGTGGAGAGCACTGGCTGCACTACCAAAGGACCCAGGTTCAATTCCTAGCACCCACATGGCAATCACAACTGTCTGTAACTGCAGCTCCAAGGGATTCAACACCCACCCACAGACACACATGCAGACAAAACATCAACGTACATAAAATAAAAAATAAATCATTTAAAAATAAAACATGAAATACCAGTGTTGAATAATCAACTGGATACTCAATTTTGGGCTGAAAATTATTGTTGTAGATAATCTATAGTTGAATGAATGTATATTTGATACATTTAACCTAACTTCTGGCAGGCTACAATGTCTCTATACTTAATGACTATATTTATACCAAGAAGAACGCAGAACTGTTAAAACATGCGCATAGCTACTGTTCTTACTTGCCTGTATGTATGGTATGTAGCTATATAAAATGGTGCTAGTCTAAGAGCTGTTCATTCGATTCACTGTGTAACTACAGGGGAATGTAGACAAGTATGAAACTTGGACAGAGAGCTAACAAGAGCAATGACAGTCTTATAATATGTCCCATGAAAAAGCAGCTCACATTAAATACATTTGTGTATACATGGTCAACATGTGACTTAGAATTGATACTGCAAAGCAAAGGCAGAGTGGCACAAGCTTAGACTATCAGAACTGAGATGCTGAGGTAGGAGGATTGCCCCTTGAGCCACACTGACAGAGATTCTATCTAAACAATCAAGAAACAACAAATAACAAAACCCCACTCAATCAAAAAATACCTACCAAAATACAATGCATCAACTGCTTTATCAGAGACTATGGCATTATTAAATCTGATCTAGCAGAGAGTTAACTCACCAAGTCACTTCATTCCCACACCTTACTGAGAAGGCATTAGTTGTTGTGGCTAACTAATAAATTTACTGTTAAAAAGTTTGGCATCTGGCTTGCCAATTAGTTTTATATATATATATATATATATATATATATATATATATATATATATATATATATATATTCCCAACATAATATGTATTCTCTAACTGCAGTATGCCATCAAGGAAAATTCTATCAAGGTTGGTAATACTCAATATTTGACCATCCTATTTCTTTGCAAGCCATGCAAATCTTCACATGGTTTTATTTTCCCAAACAAATACTTCCACTCTTTCTCAGTAGCCTAGCTACAGCCATACAAAAGCAAACCAGGAGAGTGACATATGGGGAGAAAACAAGTTTAGCTAAGGACATAGTTCAAAACAGCTCTAATAAGAACATAAGGCCCAAGTTGACCCAAGAACAATGTAAATACTTAAGACAATTTTGAAAGCATCCGGTTAAAAGGAGGAGCCATCAGTACAAGTAATGTGTGACATAATCCTAAGACTGAAATGACAACAGGAAACACAATACTTAAAATTACACTTGTAAAAGAAAAGAAGTCCAGGTATTTCATTAATTATGTGAAGATTGTTAAGATGAATGCAAATTTTACAGAAAAAATATACATCTCATCAGCTATATGTACCATTTAGCACTGAACACAGATTTTTAATCTATACATTTAATGAACACTAAGCATAACTTTAAAATATACAATTAAAACATACAAAATACTACAAATATTTGTGAATGATTAGTACAAAGCCCTAACATGTATTAGCACAACCCTCTCAAATTCTCTCAGTATCCGAAATAGAAATAATCAAGTGATTATCACTTGATTGGTATTAAGCTTTTCTATTACTAACTCAACATCTTGAGAATGTTTTTTTATTTTACCTTTATATTTAAAAAGGTACTCTGACACATATGCTATCACAGACACTCACCCTGGTGTATTCTAGAGTTCCTATGGAATTCACTAACTGCCAAGTTCTGTGAATTCTTCAGCAAGAAGTCTGAAGTCAATCTAAGGCAGCCAATAGGAAGTACACCTGTGCAATTACCCTGTTTCCTATTTCAGAATCCTGATTGCTATACAGAGTGACTAGTGCATTTGAAGCAATATGAAATTCAAATTATACAGAAACTACATTACAAATATAAAACAGGCTATCTTGTAATGTCACCATTACCAAAATTTATTAAAAATATTAAGATCATTATTTTCATTTTAAGTAACTAAGGTTACTGTGGGTAATCAAAGAAAAATAAAGGTTCCCTTCAAAAAAAAAGTACAACATGTAAGTATAGAAGAAAATCTAAGAAAATAACCACTAGGTTACAAAATATATTATCTAGACTAAATCATATAAACAAAATAAGAAATTTATTTTCTTGAGTAAGGAGTCAAAACATAAAGAAATGAAAAAAATTCCAACCATAGTACCTGGTTTCAAACCATCCCCATATTCCTAAAGATACTGAATATTTTTAAGTTTCTCAAAAATTCAATTAACAACAAAAGAGTTTAAAACATCAATTCTGGTCAGCCAAGGTACCTACATTAGATTATTTATGTAAAAATATCCCATTGAAAACGCACTGAGTAACAATTCCAAGCAATAAATTTCTTGAAACAAACAAACAAACAAACAAACAACACAAAACCCAAGAAAGCCAGAATTGTGGGCGGTTAAGGAGTTTCCAAATAAAGAAGGGGGAAAAAAAAAAAATCTTCCCATAGGTTACAAAGTTTCATTAAGTATCCTAAGCCACCTTCTCTTCTGGCCCTCAGTGGCTATTGAGCAGCAATAACAATGTCACAAAAGAATGTTTACAAGATAGGATGTGGGGTGTCACCTGTAATGACTTTGTTTGAAAAATACAAATGACTGTATTTTAACCTGAGGAAAATTTCAGCCTCCTGCCATCTCACTTTATTGACAGCAAATGCTTCTCAGACTGAAATGAACAAGGGACTGGAAACTGTTCAGAGCGCAGATTTTGTTGTTGTTTAATCGCCCCTAAGTCCCTCCTTTCCAAATACTGTGGAAAAGTCACCACTACTCACCGCAAGTAATACTGTTTTAAAGCAAAGGCCGCGTTAGAACAACTTCTGGGAAAGTTGAAGTCTTCAACAATCTCTCCCCACTGATTCTTCTCAGAAACCTGTTAAAAACACAGGCACACTTGTCTGAAAGTGCCCAATCCAAGAAAAACCTACCCTAACTTGGAAGCTAAAAGCCCCTTCTGCAGAGATCTGTAATACCTAAGGATCAGTGGGTGTCTGGGCTCGATCCACAAGAGTTACTAAGCCAGGGCTGCTTGAATCACTGTGTTTTCACCAGAGAGCCCTGTATTTAGCAGCACTTGTTTTGTTTTGGGGGGGTTGGTGGGTTTGTTTTGTTTTTGAAGCCCGGACAATAACCAATCGCAAGTCCCTCTGTCGCCCCCTTTTAAATCTCAACGCGGTCCGTTTGCACTAAAGAAAAAAAAAAAAAGTTCAAAAGGATCAATACTGCTCCGGACAGCGACGTCCGCGGGCTCTGGGGGGGGCCGGGGCCGGGGCCGACTCGGATCCCTCTCCCAGATCTATCCATCTCCATAGGCCCTTCTTTGAGGCCTACAGCTTCTGCCTAGCCTTGAAGCCTAAGATGGCTATTTGCAGACAGGTCCTGCTTTCTTTTGTTAGCTGTAGAAAGCCAGGGCGAGCGGGCCGAGGCTGTGCCCCCGGCCGCCGGGATCATTTCGCAGCCGATTATCGATGTTAAACCTGCCCGCGCTAATTTTGAGTTGCACGAAAACTGCTCAGAGTCTGTGTGTCTCTGTGTCTCCGCCTGTGCTAGAGCGGCAGCCGCGGCGGCGGCGGCGGCGCTGAGTCGCGGGCGGGCGGGCGGCGCGGGGCGGGCGGGCGCGGGGCTCGGCGGGCGGGCGGGCGAGCACTCCACTCGCCCGCGCTCCCCGCCGCGCCGCTCAGACCCCGCGGGGCCGGCCGGACACCGGGCAGGGCGCTCCCCGCCGCCGGGCCGCACCGCCCGCCCAGCCCCGCGCCCGCCGCGCGCACGCGAGCCACCAGGCCGAAAACAGCCCCGCCGCCGGCCGCCTCCGTGCCACCGGCTGCGAGCGCCGAGAACGCCGTGTGCCCCGCCGACCGCCCCCCTGGCCCCGGGCGCCGGCTCCCGGGCCGGAGCAGACTTTTCCGAGCAGGCCAGCGAGAGGGAAATACAAATTAAAACTTCCACTCACCTTCGCGAATCCGCCTAAAGTAGTGACTCTGGTGTAGAGCCCGTGAAGATCCAGCTCCTTCCCACCCACCGCAGGGATCTTCTTAAACGGCGACCTGCGGGCGACAGAAAGCCCCGCACTTGTCACCGGGACCCCGCGCCCGCCGCGGGCCCCGTTCGCCCCGGCTCGCCCCGGCGCTGCCCCCCCGGTCCTGCTCTCACCCTCTGCTGTGGTGGAACTGCCGCAGCTCGTCCAGGAAAGCCAGTCCCTTCCTCCGCTCGTCCGGAGGCGCCTTCCCCGTCGAGTTTGCCATTATTTTGCCAAAGGAGGTCTCCCGAAAACCCAGATCGCGGTTCAAACGCGGCCCCCGCTCCCCGCGCTCCCTACCAGCGCCCGGAGCCCATTCCTCGGCCGGCGGTGGCGGGGCTCAGTCATGGGCCGGCGGTGGCGGCGGCGGCGGCGGCGGCGGCGGCGCAGGGAGGGAGGAGGGAGGGGGAGGAGGCGAGGAGGAGGGGAAGGAGGGAGCGGGAGGCCAGGGGGAGCGCAGGGCCGGAGGGAGGGGAATTTCTAAAAAAGTTTAAAGAAACGGGAGCGAAACTAGAGGGGCAGGCGACGGGCGGCCGGGCGCGGAGCCGCGGGGCGAACGCGGCCCCCACCCTGCCTCGCCGCCTCCCGCGGCCCGGCTCTGGCCGCCTCTCAGCGCCGCCGGCCCTGGCGGCTCGGCCCGGGGACGCGATTCAACATGGTGCTGCGGCCGAGGGCGCACGAGCCGGCCGGGGGCCGGGCGAGCGGAGGCGAGGGGCCCGGGCGGCCGCAGGCCTGGGAGTTTCGGCGGCGGCGGCGGCGGCGGCGGCGGCGGCGGCGCGGCGGGGCCGGGGCAGGCGGGGCCGCGTGGGGAGGGGGAGGTCTGTGTGGTGGCTTGTGGAGAGCGGGGTGACAGCGTGGATCCGGGCCGCGGCTCCGCGGGGCCCTCGCACACATTCACGCGCGGCGGCGGCGGCGGCGGCCCGGGCGTCCCCGGGCACAGGCTCCGGCGGCAGCCGAGCCGCTGCGCGCCGCCCGCCGGCCTGCCTGCCTGCCCGCCAGCCTCCCTTCTCTGCCGCCGCCACGGCCGGGCCGCCAGCGCCGCACAGCGCCCCCCGAGGGCCGGCCGCGGCACTGCGCCTGGCTCCACACGGTCGCGGCGGCTCCTCGCGGGGAACAATAGACTCGGCTCGCCCGGCTTAGGGTTCATCTGCAATGTGCAGCACATTTCACACGCACACAAAGCGGGCGGAAAGGGGGGCGGCGCGGGGAAACGGCCACTACCGGTTGTTCCGGGGTTAGGGGTGGAGGCGATGTTCGTGTCCCCGGCGGCGCCCGCCGGGCCTCCCGCCACACGGAGGCTCGCCCGGCGCAGCCCCGGCGGCCGGGGAGAAGTCCGCTCGCCCCCTCTGGAGACGTTTCTAGCGGGAGGCGTCGGCCTCCGGGCTTCATGCTAGAATGAAGCCGGATGAGCACATGGTCCGTGATGGGGCCGTAAACTCACTTCGCCGAACTGTGGGATCAAATACGCTGGGAACTGCCTGCCCTACTTTTGTGGAGATAGAGTAAGGCTTTTAATTCGTCCCCCCTTCTTTGGTCGGTTTGGTGCACCGACCCGGAGGTATGCAAACGGTAATCGCTCCTTTTGAGAAATAACCTCCCAACTTTGAGAATAACATTGCTTAATATTTTTCTGCACTAGTATCTGAAAAAGAGGGCAAAATGTTTCCCCTTTCAGTTTTTCTGTGGTGATGCTTTTAAAAAAAAAATGTGAAAATGGGGAATTCAATTTTTTTATATTAAAAAAGAGGTACCGCTTAAATTTGCATTTACCGGGGTGTTGGAGCCCTCCCCGATCTACAAACGTTGAGCATCACGCTTCTCCTCGGGTGTATTAAGATTCCCATTTTAGAGACAGCCACTACTGGCAAAGTCACGAGCCCAAGGTCACAGGATAGTAAGAGTCTGGATGGGTTATTTCAGGTAGTCTTTCCGATGGGAGCACCTATCGGGTGACGGGGAGGGAAAAGAAAAAAAAAAAAAAAGAATTATGTAATACAGCAGAGCGTGCTTCCGGTACTCACTCTAGGAAACGGATTTATTTCCCAAGTAAAGTTTATGTCTTCAATGGGGTCGGGGATAAGGTGTGGCTAGGAAATTCCTGGCACCCGAGGACCAGTGAGTGCCTCGCAAGCCTGTGAGGGGCGGAGACCCTGGCCGTGGAGGAGGAGAAGCCGGGTGGCCCGGCCTGAGGCGAGGCGCGCGGGTGGGGAGGGCCGGGCTGGGCCAGCAGCCCCTTCCCCCGCCGCCTCAAGGGCAGTGGCGAGCGCGGCTGGCCGACCGGCCGGGCTGTGCGGGTTCCCTGCGCGCCGCACTTGCGCACGGCCCCTTGCGTAACCGTCAGCGCCGGGGATTCCCTAGAGGGGGGTCACTCTCTTCAACCATTACACACAGCCGAGCTCCGCCGCGCCTCACAAAATGGCGGCGCCCATGGATCCCGCGGCGGCCGCTCCCCCGGCCCCATTTTGTGCGAGGCGAGAGATCTGTCAACATGGAATATACCTCCGCCGAGGATGCATCTGACCAGGGAAGCCCGGCGTCAGGGAGCGGAGCCCGCGGGGACCGCGTGGCTCGACGTCGGCGACTGCCCGCCACCCTCGGGCGCTCCGTCCTCTTCCGTCTTCTCTGGGCGCGACGGGAAGGGTAGCGGAAGGCAGAGGCGGGCTGCGGCCGGCCGCTCCGGGCACTGGCGGCGGGGTGACAGCGGGCCGGGATCCGGACGGACGAGGACCGGGAGGCCGCTGTCGTCCAGCGTGAGCCGGCCTGTCGCCCTCGCGCGTGCCCGCCGATGGCCGCCGAGGCTTCGGCTCCCGGAACGCGGAGTCGCGATGCCGGCGGTGGCGGTCCAGGCGACCCGGCAGACCCGCTCTGCAGCCGCGGGCACCGCGGGGACGGAGGCGGCACGAGCCCTGACTTTTAAGTCGTCGGAGCCCAACCTGGGACTGTATGTTGTTAATGTCTCTAGGTGGACATCGGAACGACCTTCCGTCCCACCCTTGCACTGGGCAGGCCTGCTTGGCTTTAATTTTCAGGTCCAGGAGCAGATTGGAGGGATGACATGTTGGCACTTTACGAGGGCCAGGTTGACACTTCGAAGGCAGCGAGTGCTATGAAGTGTGTACGTATCCACACACGTACCTACCAGCAAATTTGGTTTTCAGAGCAAGTATCAAAGGCTAAGGGCTTGGAGGGGATCTAACCTTTTAAAGCTTTTTCAGGAATTTTAGGATCGCTTTCTGTAGAAGAGGTGTAATCCTCAAAATGGAGGTCTAAGTATACTGATGGATAGAACTTAAATTCTTAACACTTTGACTATATACCCTGTTTAAAGTGAAAACAAACCTAAAAGTTGATGTTATCAGACCACTCAGCAGTTCAGTTTTCCTGAGATCACAGGGGAAAATATGAGACAAAAGTTAACTATCAGTGGTTATTTGCTTGAAAAGGAAAGACTTAAGGGAAGAGGGGAATTTTCTGGGTTTCTGTGTCATCTTCCAGTTGCATCAGCCATTGTGCTTGCATGGTTCTGTGGCTCGTTGAGATATTATGGTGGCACCTGCGTATTTCCGTCTGAGTACAGAACAGTAGCCTTCTTCTGCACACTGCTCCTCACTGAAATTCCACACCCCATCTTCTGCCCCGCCCCATTACTGCTGCTGTCCCATGGAACACCAACATAGTTCTTGGTCCCGTCTCTTCCTACTGATGTCTTTCATCATATTTAATAAGTTTAGTTACTACTGATCTGTCTTCATCTCTTGCAAGGATGGCCTAATCTTAGCATTCACCCAAGCAGCAGGAGAATATTTTTATGCTTTTGTACTAAAAGGAACCCCAGTGGATAGTATCACATTTCTTATTACCATACTACATTCCCAATAGTGGGCAGCATAGAGCAGGTGGAGCCTACAGACATGTTAGAGATGTGCTGACAGTTTTACAATAGCTATTCTCTAACTAATTTGATGTAAAGTACAATATAGCTCATAGCTTTCAAGCATTAATGAAAATCATTCCCTTAAACATTACAGCAAGAGCGAACATTGTCCAAACCTTAGTATAGCTTACTGTTCTGATGAGAAATGTGACAGAGACTTTATGCTAGGAGGAATGTAAAGTGTGGTTTTTAATCGTGACTGCAAGTTCTAGTCAGAGATTCCTGCTATGTGGATCTTTGTCCCATATCATCCGTTTGCTTCATCAAGAATTATAAAAATTTCTTTTTCTATGACATGTCAAAAAAAACCATACCCAATTTTAAATTAAGCATGTCAGGGTTGTGATTTCAAGGGGCAAATTAACTTTAAGTGAGGAATTGGGCATGTCGACTCAATTTTAGATTTTTGATTTCTTTAAGGTCTACAGAAATGATTTGGTTGGGTGAACAAGGCTTTTGCAGTGAAATTGGCATTTCTTTGAAGATGACATTAAGAACTCTTAGTGAGCCCTGAGAATGCTTTTGTGGCTGGCTGCTTTTGTTGGAATCTGCAGCGGTTGTACCTGTGTGCCAAGTTGTCTCTGAAAATTTGATTACAACTTCCAATAATAGAGATGTCCTTTTCCTTCTGATGGTGGGTCTTGGCAGAATTAATAACAGTTTTTTAAAGGTGAGGAAAGGTTTTATTCTACAGAGTATGACAGTTTTAATGTAGATAGACGCTCTTGAATCTTCAGTTGACATGTTTCCCAGATGATTTGACACAAAAGGCTCTGGTAAGCTCCGGGAGAATTTTGCTCATTGTCACTAACTATTAGAAGTTAGTCTTTATACAAAAACAGTGTGATTTTATTTAAAAATAAATGATCGTTTTCAATTTGGAAAATTGTAATGATTTAATTAGAATATTAAACTGTATGCATTTATAATAATACACCCTGGAGGTAGCATTCTCTTGGGCTTTGGCAGAGGGTATTGGCCTTAGATGTTTAAGTCACTTTTCTAATCCTAAATAGTTTAATGTGATACATTTATATGCATTCTTAAATATTTCTCTTTGGGTCATTGAAACTACTTAGTATGCAGTTTAGCATGTTAATACTTTGTTTAGTAATAACATCTACATTTGGGAGGGCATGTATACTAGCCAAGTAGCTCTTTATTGTCAGTGTAGATTACAAACCCACTAAGTAAACAGCTATCTAATGCCTTACTTGGTCAGGAGGTGGAGAGGGAAGAACAAGCTGACCCTCCAGAAGCCAGTGTTCCGGCACTGGGTGCTTCCTAACTGGCAGCTTTGGAGGACTGTAATGAAATATTTACACAATAGGGTTCCTAATTTTCGATACTTAAGCAGAATCTTTTAACACCGAGTTACATTCAGAATTCAGTTTCAGGCAGTGTTGGAGCTCTCAGCTGAGATCTCAGCCTAGTTCACTGAGATAGGATTGTGAGTTCCTTGACAGCCAGAGCTACATTGTGAGGCCCTGTCACAGATGGGGTAAATCAAAGATATTTTTAGGGGCAATTAGATATAATTCTGTATAAAAAAGCATCAAGGCATCATATCAACAGAGGGATCACAGTTGGGGTTAGTGTTTACTCAAATGTAATGTTCATAATAAGCACTTAAATCATACTCTTTGAAAACACAGATCCATGAGTCTAATAATTAACTTTATTTAAGGGAGCGGCGGGAACGAGTGTTCAGTGACTGTTTTACTTACACACACACTACTGAGCATTGTTCCAATGAATTTTCATCTTCTGTTTCAATTTTTTGGTACATTGACTCCCCTCTACATCGCACTTTGCTATTAATTTAAAAAATTAAATCCAAAGACATATTAATTTTGTATTTAATGCAGACTTAATTCTTGACTAGCTGTAAAGCTTAAGGAATTGGCAGTCCTGTTGGCAGAACAATAAAACAGGAATTAGGCTGAAGTGCAGAGCTGTGTAATAGGTGTCATGAAGCCTGTAGTTTTTCTTTCACTACATGAGTTAGAGTGGTGTTGACTGATAATTGAATCTTTTTAACTCTTCTGTTTCTTGGAGACCTTGATTACCTGTTCATCTGTAGCATCAAAATGGAAGCTTAGTGAAGTCTTCTGTAAACAGAAATTCAGATGTCATAGTAAGATAGCTTTTTGGTTTTTTGTTTTTGTTTGTTTGTTTGTTTGTTTTTTGAGACAGGGTTTCTCTGTGTAGCCCTGGCTGTCCTGGAACTCACTCTGTAGACCAGGCTGGCCTTGAACTCAGAAATCCGCCTGCCTCTGCCTCCCAAGTGCTGGGATTAAAGGCATGCGCCACCACCACCACCGGGCCAGACTTCCTTTTATTATCAATGTTGATAATAGTATCAGGTAGTGTTGTGTTTTATAAAAAGAAAGAAAAGCCAGGGATGTGTTTGGTGGAGGCATGCATGGTATGGTGTGGGGGAAGGGGATGCCTCAGCGGGCCCATGCTGGGGCATCCCTTCCTCCCTGAGGGACCAGCCACAGGACAGTAATAATATAGAATAGAGTTTATTCAGGGCAGGGGAAAGGGAGTTAAGAGGAAGGCAGAGCGGGGTGGTGGGAGAGAGAAGAGGAGTAGAGGCCCGGCCATAAGCATGTGTAGAGGGGGAAGAAGGTAAGAGAGCAGGAACAAGAGGAGAAAAGCAAGAGAGTGAGGAGGGGCCAAGCAGCCCCTTTTATAGTGAGTCAGGCACACCTGGCTGTTGCCAGGTAACTGTGGGGCGGAGCCTAGGCTAAATGCCAACAGGTAGCATCAGTAATTGTTGATGGGTTTTGTTCCTAGCATCTGTTCCTGCCCTATTTAAAGGCATTTTTACTCAGTCATTGGGGTTAATAAGTTGAACGATAACCCCCTTTTTCTGGAAATTAAAGAAGCTTCCCTTTCATTGGAGTATTTGAGACTTCCCTCTATTCCCATGGAAGTGACTCTGCCTTTAACAGTGACATTAGCTAATCCTGGTTGTCTTTCTGCTCTGATGAGCTCAGGCCACCAGAACTAGTAGGAGCGCCATGACTACAGCCATTGGGTCAGATTTACTACACCTAGCTCCGTCCCTCCCCAGCTCTGTTCTGTGTGGATTTCTAAAGACTTGAAAGAGCAGTATCTTCCCAGCTAACTAAGAGATTGGACGTTCGGTCTGTGTCTAAGTCGGAGGTGTGCTCCAGCCTGTGAAACAAGGTGTGGCCATTTAGAGGGCACTATAGTTAGTATGCATAAAGTTCAAGCTACTTGCTAAAGACATAAGAAGCTTAGGAGATCACTCAAGATTCTTTCTGTTAAAATGGTGTTGACCCCTGCAAAAAAAAAAAAAAAAAAAAAAAAAAAAAAAAAAGCAGTTTGAAGCTTTAGCTAAGGAAAACCACTTAGTTTACCAAGTTGAAATAATTAAAACTAGCAGACGTGTATTTGTGTGATAGTCTTGAAAGTTCATGTTAAAGGAACCTAGCTATTATTTTGGTTGTTATCTGTCTGGAAAATACATGTATAAAGGATTGCATTAATGAAAAGTGCATTTCACATTTCATTCCTTGCCTCATATGAATGTAATAACATGAGATTTTTTTTTCAAGGACAATGTATGGGTGACATTCAACAAAGTGCTCCGATCGATGCTTTGTGGCGAGTGCTGCCGCTGTTTGCTGCAGAATCTGAGGGTCATGGCACAGCATTAGCCCAGATTTGCTTCTGTAGATTTATTCACAAAATACTTTTATCTTTCAGGTTTTTGTGACTTGTCTGTGGCCCAGTGTATAGTTGAAGCCTTTTTTTTTTTTTTTTAGCATGGTCTCATATTATGTAATTCAGGCTGGCCTTGAACTCTATGATGTCATCTCAACTGCTCAATTGCTGGATTACGGGGGCATGTCCGCACAGCTGGCCGTAATTGGCAGTATAGCTGAAGTGGAGATTTCAGGGTTCTTTGGAAAGTCTATTGGTTGAGTAGGGCAAATAGTTGAAGGAAAGCTTAGTAGAAGTGGACACAGGTGAAAGACTAAGGCAGACTCGTGAAGGAACGTTTGGTTGAAGCAGACACAGGTGAGAGGATGTTCTGCTAAAACAAGCAAGGGAAAGGACATGTGATGAAGGATTCTTTGCCGACAACACGAATGTAGTGGTCCGCCTTAGTGCATAGTGGGCCTGCATTTGTCAGAACTCCATAGAGGAACACACCAAAAAAACCCTTCGGGTGGCGTGCTGCAATTTCTGGCTGCTTCCTTGGACTCTGGCTGATTGGCAGAGTGATGTCAGCTGAGACAGGTGCACATGCTGAGACAAGGCACGTGCTGAGGCAAGACCGGTGGAAGACATGTGATGTTTGAAGAGAATGTAAAAAGGGCTCCATGGACTGACAGAGACAGAGCTCGGCTTGCTGGTACAGATAGCTGTGCAACGCTTGTGGGTCTCATGTCTTCACCAATCTTCAGTTCCCTGAGAGAGACACAGCCAAGAACTTCTCCTGTTGTTCCTTTAGGTCCCTCCTGCTGACTGGAGCCGAGGCTGAGGCCTTAGCTGTCTCTGCTCAGTTGTTTCATTGCTGTCGCTATCCCGGCTCTACCAAACTGGACTGCTGGTGCACTCATGAAGTGTTTACAAATGGAACGAGCTGCTGCCTGCTGACCTGTGAACCGAACTGCTGACTTCCAGACAACACAGACAGCATCTGCTCCAAAGAATCTTTCTAAACAGGTCCACTTCCCCCGTATCCTTTCCTTTTCACTACCTCTGGTGGGTGGTGGCCTAAAGGGAGGTTAAAGCGTTTAAGAACCATCATTAAAAATAGGATTTGAAAAAAATTGAAGTTACATGTAGCTCTAGTGATGGTAGTTTGTAAAGGGACTGTTTTAGGTGTGTTTGGGGCATATGTGTTCACAAGGCTTTTTGATGCGTGACTTTGCCACTTTTGTTTTCTGTGCCACTGGGGCTTGAACTCAGAGCTTTCTGCCTGGTAGCCAAGCACTCTGCACTAATCTACAACCCTAGTGGTTTTTGTTTGGTTGGTTTTTGAGACAATTTATTTATGAATTAACACCTAGACCTTAAGCTAGGCTTGTTCCACAACTAGCCCATAACTCAATTGACCCATTTCTACTGTTCTGTGTCTGCCACATATGGTTACCTCTTCTCAGGTTCATACTGAGTGCAAGTAGTAAATCTTCCTGCACCCCACACCCCACTCTTATTCAGAGTTCCTATATTTCTGCCAGATGTTCCGCCTACCAGATGTTCCTGCCTTTGCTATAGGCCACTCAGCTCTTTATTGACAGGTGATACTTTTACGCAATGCACAAGAGATAATTATCCCTGCAGTGCTAGGCTTACAGGTGTGCACCACCATGCCATTAAAACATGCTCAAGTTCAAGTGTGTAAATTTGATATACCCTTTGGGAGTATTTAGATCCTTACATGAATAATTCTTGATGCTTAAAATCAACAACTCCATGCACGTATGGATACAGGTGGGTAGCATCTACATAGCTTATATATAGCATTAAGGTTTTCTCCTTTGACGCCAGGCAGTCTTGGTGCATGCCTTTGATGCCAGCCCTCTGGAGGCAGAGGCAGGCAGATCTCTGAGTCTGAGGCCAGCCTGCTCTGCAGATCACGTTCCAGGATGGCCAGGGTTACACAGAGAACCCCTATCTTGAAAAAACAGGAAAAAAAAAAATGTCTCCCTTGGTGCACTTCCTGCTGCAGAAAGAAAAGGGCATATTTAGAAGTAAGCATGTCCTTTTTCCCAACAATAATACTTAGACTCACACATTTGACTTAACTTAGACTTTGGGCTCATGTATAAAATGTAAATAGTTCCTAAACTAATGCTTTTTCTACTAAAGGTTCCTTCTGTCTAACTGATAAAAATCTGGTTTCTAAAATTAGATTAGCTGATAAGTAAATGTGTGTCAGTGATATATTTATCTAAAACATTTGTAATTAAAGAAAAGTGTATAAATGTTTAAGCAGAATCATCGATCCATGAAAGTGACAGAAAATTACCAAATAAACATGGGATTATGGAAAAATAGACTAAAAGATCTTTAAGGACTTATTGAATAATTTTAAAATTATTAGCTGTACAGTGCAGGATTTCTTAGCTGACAGTTTATCTTAGAATCCACATGGACATTGTTTATTAAGACTTTCTTTTCCAGTGTTCCAGAAACAACCATGCATTTTCATACTATGACTGCCACGTCCGTGCAGGTTAGCATCGTGTGCCTCTCTACAGTCCCACGCACAGTTTATAACTGCTGAGTAGTCAAAAGACAGCAGCCCATAGACCTTAAGGTCATAGCTGTAGTCCAGTGTAAGTTGAGAAAAAAAATTCAGTGGTTTGTTTGTTTGGGTTTGGTTTTGATCTTGTAGTAATTAGGGGCCTTAGCCCTTGCCTTGAGTATGTCTCCTTCCATAGCTGGCTGCACTAAAGTCTGTAAGATGGTAGTGAATTGGCTGTCCTCTCAGGAGTCAGCAGATCTAGAGAAAACAACCATATCAATCCTTTTGTTGCCTTAACTAATGTTGTTTCTTCTAACCTCGCCATAAAATGCCGATCCATGGAGCTTCCTGATCCCTACTCCCAAAGATGGCACAAAGGCCAAATGTATATTGGCTACAGTGAGCATGGACTTAGCAGTGAGATAGATAGATAGCTTTGTAAGTTACACTGCTCTGTGTCTCAGAAGACTGGAGCTGGAGTGTCACATGAGATCAGACTGCCAGCCTACTGTAGGCCGCTGAGCTCCCATGTGCACCGGACAAGAATTCAGAGACACCAAGTGCTCAGTGTAAGGCAGGTCCTTTTCATGGTTCCTATAAACATTATCTTGAGAAGCTGGTGCCGTATTCTGAGTATAAAGATTTATTCGCAGCTACTGAAGCATGACACCTGTTGAGGAAAGGCGCTGGTATGGTACCGGTTTCTCCTTTGATGGTTATTGTTTTCTGGTAAGTGATAGCAAGCCCAGCATTTACAGGACTATTGTTTTAACTTGAGATTCTGTAGCCAATAGTATAAGCAACATTTAGGTAGATAATCCTTTATGTATGTATTTATTATTTTTAATAAAGTCAGTTTCAGCCTTACTGATGCATACTAACAAGCCCAGTATGCTCAGGAAGGCCAGGGTGATGCTGTGCTCTGAATGTTTGTGTGTCCGTTCCTCCCCTGAGTCTAGATAAACTAGAGGTGATGTTATTAGGAGGCATGTAAATGTCCTGGGAGAATTTAGTTACAGGAGCAGAGCTCTCGTGACTAGTGCCTTGTCCAAGAGCCCCTGTGATGATGTTTCACCCCTGCCCTCATGAGTTACACAGCACAAAGATTCTGCCTGGTAAACTTTCTCCCTGGATGTAAGTCTATCGCTGTCCTGATCTTGGACTGGTGAGCCTCGAGCACTGGGAAGAACAAATTTCTGTTGTTTGTAAGTCTGCGGTCATTTTGTCAGAGCAGCTCCAGTAGTCTAAGGTAGGTGGCAAGAAGAAGCCTCTGTGTTTGCACAGTGCCCGTGCATGGTGGTCTACTGGTGATTGTTTGCCAGGCTCCTTCTATGAAAGAGAGCTATGGTCCTGCTTTCTCTTGTACAGTGACAGATCTCAAAAGAATTTATTTTTCAAGAAGAAAGCAACTAAGTTCTTGCAGAAAGTACTTGGTTCAGAAGGAGCCAGCCTCAGGAGTGGGTTACACTTAGTAAGAACTGTCAAATATGGCGGAGACAAGACGTTCCTGCTGAAGTTAGGCAAGTTAAAGTCCAGTCTAATTACTGAAGATGTGAATGTATGGCATGTGTGCAGTGTGTGCGTGCGTGCGTGTGTGTGGGGGGGAGGGGGGTGCGCATGTGTGCAGTAAACAATTTTTTCATTTAAAAATATCCTATTTCCATCAACTTTGGAGAAAAATAGTAGGAAAACACATTATTTAATTATAATTAATTTCAATTTCAGTAGAATCCCAACTAGATGTTACAATTTATAGCTTTTTAGACAGAGACGTGGTAAAAGCTTTGAATAAATCTGTAAGACTTCATAATCTCTTCAAACTATATTCCTGATTCTCAATAACAAAATGCTATTCCAAGCCTATAATAAAAACTTTGCCAATATCCTTGGTCAGAATCCAAGTTTGTTTCTGCCATCCTATGAAAGTACACAGGGCTACCAAAATTTCTTCTTATTAACAGTACTTAAGACATTTAAGCTGGATCTTTATGGGGGGAGGGAGCAAGTAAGGTGATTTTTATATGCTCACTGTCCTCTAGTGTTTAGCTTGGAGCCTAATTTGGAAAAAGCGTTCTATGTGGATGAGTTAGCAGAGGAAGCCAGTTGGTTAATAGAGATAAGGGCAACAACTCTGGGTTAAACAAAACATTGCTACAGCCTTAGTAAGAATAACAGTGTTGCGTAATAGAACACAGGGTATGCTAAGGATACACTGTCAGACATTTTAGCTCCTCCAAAAGTGAGTATTATTCCAGTTGCTTTTGACCAAGAACTAACCAACAGCCTGAGGAGACTCATGTGGTTTTGTGTAGGAGACAAGAATTCGTAAGTGAACACAGCAATTTCTACTGCTGAGGAAGAACAAGAAGGCTCCCTCTCACAAAGTGGTTCTCAGTCTTCCTAATGCTGCAACCCTTTCAGTTCCTAAGGTTGTGGTGACCCCCAACCATAAATTTTTCATTGCTTCTTCATGACTGTAATTTTGCTACTATTATGAATTGTAATGTAAATATCTGAAATGCAGGCTCTGAGATACAATTCCTATGAAAGGGTCTTTCAACCCCTGAAAAGGGTCATAACTCATGGGTTGAGAACCACTGCTCAATGGGTCACACATATTTTGCTTTTTTTTTTTTTATCAAAGCAGTTATTATTATCTTAAATGAGATGGTATAGTGCATAAATAAAATGGAATATTACTCAACTTTAAAGAAAAATGAAGTCACAAAATTTGCTGGGAAATGCACAGACTTACAATGTATGTTATGCAAGAACACCCAGTCTCAGAAAGAAAACCACATGTTCTGCCTCATATACGGATGCTAGCCTATAACAGATGCATGTGCACTAATGGTGGGTGTGTGTAGTGAGGAAAAGGAGGCCAGGTGTGTTAAGTGACAAGGACAGAACACAGGTAAGTGACACATGGGTTGTGCAAGAGTACAGAGCTGATTCTTTTATCTAGATGTTGCCCTGTCATGAATTTGGGGTGGTGGTTGCTTTTTCTTTGTGATGGATAAGTTCATAAAAATGTAGTCTATAGCGTAAAACTCCAAAGTAGAGTTCCACAGCTTCTGAATGCTGTTCTAACTGTATAAAAGCTCACTGAGATGCATAAACTTTGGGTTTGAACAAGTGCTTGTTTGAATGTCTGTGTTACTGTAGCTAAATGATGCCTTTTATTTGCAAGTTCTTTATAATAAAGTGATTTATAAAAAAAGAGAGATGAAATAGTCTTACGTCTTTAAATAAGAAAAAATAGAGCCAAAAATGTATGCATGTATGATCATGTATTTGTAAGAAAAGATGTATGCCGACTTTTTTCTTTCTTATTAATAAATAAGTTTGTCAAAGACACTTTCAGAAATAAGTTGATTATATTATATATCAGCATGGCCACAGAGCTGCTAAGGCAACAACCAGCATTGCAGACCTTTAAATCGTGTTATTTTCATAGGATATAACAACACCCAAATTCAGGTATTTGACAAGACTTCTTGGTTTGAAAGACTGTAGGAAGGGCTATCTTAAAGAAAATGAGCCTGTCTGCTCTTTTTGTATCTATAGGGAAATGGGAATATTCACTGTTTTTATCTTGCTTCCCCCCACACACACACACCTTTTTGTTATCAGTTTGGGTGCATAAAAATGGAGTTCTATTAGTTAGCATTAAGAGGAAAGACGAGGTGCTGTCTTAAATTTCAGTTGGCAGAAGGATGGTGTTGGCAGGGGTGGAAGGGCTTGCAGTGCTTCCTTGTAAGTAAGCAACATTTACCCAAGGCTGAGATGTCTACCCAGAGAAAGCAGATCTTAGTGAAAGAGGTTTTGAGTCATCTATGTTTAGATTTGGGGACAATTCTTCATCTTCAGAGGCCTAATTTACAGTTACATGTACTTGTGACTTTGGAACTCTTCTGTCCTTAACCCCCACACCTCAAATTATTCTTCAAGAACTTACAAATTCAGTCTTTCATATGTTTTCTAAAAATGTGAAAGTGTTAGAAGTTGTTTTCAGCGCCATGGGACATATGTGAGAGTGTTTCTTAACAGGTCGGTGTTTCTCATCTGTTTATTAGTGTTAAAGGAAGATTAGGTAACTTTGGAAAATACTAAGTAAAACTCCACTTATTTTCTACAAAACTTATCAGGACATTTAATATTCTCTTACTGTAACTTTTAAATATGCTCGTCATTATAGGACGTGCATTCCTGGGGAGAGCTGGCCCTGAATATTACTGAAAATTAAACACATCAAAAACAAAAACTCACACACACACACACCCCCTTTACTGGAATGGCCTCTGCTCACCACTTATCACTGCAGTTAGCCACTGTGACTCTAAACACATTCATAACCTTAAATGGGTTAATACACACCTAATCATCCTTGGATGTCCAACTCTCAGAGCTAAGAAGCTTCTGTTTCTGAAATTAGCTATTATGGAAAACCATGCATTTTATACTTAATAGGGTAAGGTTTTTATTTATACTTATGTGTGTATAGTATTTTGCCTGCACATATGTCTGCACCTTTCTCTTCCTGATACCCAGGGAAGACAGAAGATGGTGTCAGATTCTCTGGAACTGGAGTTAGAGATGGTTGTGAGCCACCATGTGGGTCCTGGAAATGTAGCCCAGGTCCTCTGGAAGAGCTGCCAGTGTTCTTAACCACTGAGCCAGCCATCTCTCCAGCCCTCCATGATCAGGGTATTTAGTTTTTCATTGATGATCATTTGTTCTTAGCTGTTACACTGTAAACTGACACAGAATGGATCTGTCAACCACTGACTGACACATTGAATCACAAGTGAGTGATTGAACCACTGAATCACAAGATTCAGAAATAAGAAATGCCTGGTTTGTTATAGTTCACTCTTAAATGCTTTTTTTTTTTTTTTTAATGTTTTTTCATTCTTACCTGTTTATTAAACTGTTGTGATCTCAGTCTTCTCAGCCCACAAAGTCTCAGGAATACCCTTGTACGCCCATCCCTACCTTGTCACGGTAAAGGAAAATCACTAAGTCCATCTCTGGTGAAGGGACTCGCCTGTGGCAGGCCTCTGAAGAGCGCTGACTCAGTGCTACGTGTGCTGTGCACACAGAGGGCACAGAGAGCTTTGCCACCTCTCCTACTAAGGTAAAAGGGAGACATAGGGGCCCTTAGGATAATCGCATGGTTTTGAATATCCCAGTTAGGCAATCAGGTCAATATTGAAGACCTTAAACTATTAAAAAAAAAAAATACTAGGGGAATAAAAAAGCAGAGAAAGAGAAATTATGAGTGAATTCTTGAATTGCAGAAAAAAATATAAGCAGGAAGGAATACTATCATTAAGTCAGTTCAGAGATGGACACGTAAACTAATGTACATGAGAGACGGCTGGCTCAGTGGGTAAGAACACTAGCAGCTCTTCCAGAGGACTTGGGATCAATTTCCAGGACCCACATGATGGCTCACAACCATCTCTAACTCTGGTTCCAGGTACCTGAATTATACTACTTTTTGGATGGCCCTTAATAGAAAGTATGAAAATGTTATTAAGATATCCTTTTTTTTTTCTTCAAAATTTTATGAGACTTCCCCATGTAAAAGAGAAGTTTGAACAAAGTCTGGTAGATTTAAAGGTTTTTTTTTTTTTTTTAATAGAAATTGTAATGTCCCTGCTTGAAGGCATTTTAAGATAGATAGGAGATATTCACAGTAAGTGAATCACCCAGTCAACAACCACATGTTTTCTTACAATATGAAAGGGCTTGACATGGTGGTAGGATGCCCAATCTATGTGAGCCCATTTGGTAAGGATAAAGAGAAGCCAGAAAACTTTATTAGACCTTGTCTGAGACTTGCCCTCTTTCCCTAATGGGTGATAGTCTCGGCATTTCCTGTTGCTGTCCAAAGGATAACTACACACACAGATCTGTTCTACTAATACTTGGAGACCCCTTCCACAGCTCCTGTTCTCAGCCTCCTCCTTCCCCCACTCTTCTCTCACATGACACACACACACACACACACACACACACACACACACACACACACACACGCTTTTAATCCTTTAAGTTGCTTTGAAACTAAGATCAAGAGAGGTTAATATGGTTGTCTTGACAACATCAGGTTAGACCTGGAAAGTGAGTTGGCTCTGTGCCAGTGCCTTATGTTCTCGTGCCTCATGTTACAGCAGAGCCATCTAATTTATGGCACATGAATTGCATGGGTATACTTCTCTAATAGAAAGTTCAACATAAATATTTCAAGGTCTCTGGCCCCTCCCAGCAATGGTAGAATCCACGGACCAGTTGTTGTATATTCCCTTGGCCTCTTTTTCTTTTGCTTGTGTAATTTCTAGTGTGTGTGCACATACCCATACCATCATTGTGTGAGTACATGTATGTGTATGCTATGTAGATCATTTTTGAGTGATTTTTTTTAATATACCTGGTTTGTGTAAACACGAGTAGATTACTTTTTACAGACGTGTACCTTACACTCGCCTGCTGCCTACCCTCCTCTTGTAGCTTCATCTGATACTTTTCCATTATGTAGTCACTGCCCATTGCAGGCTACCTTCAAGACATTTCTATTCAAAAATTAAAAGTGTACAAAAATAATTTCAAGCTATTTATTGAAAATGTGTAAAGGAGTCTTTGTGTGATTATATTGCATTAGCTGAAAGAGCTGGATTGCATGAGAAAGGATTTTAGATACAGTAGACAAAGCTCTTCAGTGTCATTTGTTAACTTGCATATTAGTTTATGTTAAAGGTGTTTTGGTTTTGCTCCTGTTGCCCCTAACTGGACTAGTACGTCACTAAGATCTCAAGTGTTTTTAAACTTAAATAAGGGTAAGGCTTCCCTTGAAATTTAGACATTAGTCTGTAACACTTTCCCTGTGGATTTAAAGCCAGCTCTGAAGGAATCTTGTGCGTGCAGAAATAAACCACAGCTGTCAGTCATCCATGACTTTTTTAAGTGTAAGAAAAAACATGTATTTGTTTTATAGTTGGCATGGATACAACCAGTAATGAGAAATGTCAAGAATTCAAGGTATTTATGATTAGTTAGTTGACTCTAAGCACCTCTAGAGTCAGTCATGGATCATGTGACTTTTCTATTAAAAAAAAAAAAAATCAAACCTAGGTTCTGACTAGCCGAGTGCACAGAGTAATAGCTACCCCTGCCAGGCAGTTGTGATGCTAGTGTCCAGAGTAATGCCTACCTCATGCCTGGCCGTCACATATGGTAGTTATGTCAGTCATTCACACGTTTCTCATTTGGTCTGGTGGACAATGAGCAAGTTTAGATTTTTTAAAAATATGATCAAACCCTGGTGCTGAAGTGTTTTATAATTACTGCTTTATATTTATACTTTTATCTAATTAATATCTAAATGTACAAGAATTATTTAAAAATAAAAGTTCTTAATCTTGTTAACTCTAATACTGGCTTACTTTGAAATGTTGAATGAGCAGTTTTATATTCTAGCCTTATTTCTCCAAAAGTAGGATAAGATTTTTTCATATATAATATTAAGCAGTTTGAAAACCCTAGGTATAGCATGCTATATTGTTTGAAGTGGTAACTATTCAAAGTATATCCTAGAATGAAATGATTTAAATGGAAAGAAGTAGTTTAGAATTTAAAAATATCTTTTTTCTATAAATGATATGACTGTAAGAGCAATCTTTTCAAAACTATAAGTCTTCATGTTTCTTGGAGAAAAAGAAAACTACACATAGATATTTGTTATTCCGGTATTTTGAGTCCACAGTGGCAAACAATGACCTCGTTGTTTAGATCTGAGCCTACCAAAACATTAAATATTAGGGCCAAGGTGATTTCTCAGTAGGTAAAGTTCTTGGAGTGTGAGGTGGGTGTGGCAGTGTCTCTGTGATCCCAACCTTCCAGAGTGGGAGAGCAATCTGCTACCTAGACTAACCAGATGGGGTGAGCTCTGGGTTCATTGAGGGAGCTACCCTGCCTCAGTAAATAAGGAGGAAAGTGATCAAGAAGGTCACGTGACATCAACCTCTGATCTCTATACACGTGCCTTTGCATCCGCACGTGTACACACTCCATGCATGAACATGCTTGACTGCATGGCCCACAGTTATGAAACTTTGGGAAGGATTAGGAAGTATGACCTCATGGGAGAAGGTGTGTTACTGGGGACAGGGCTTGAGATTTCAAAGGACTTGTGCCTTCTCTGCCCCGGTTTTTGGATTAAGATGTGATGCTCTCCCCATGCTCCCTGCCACAGTGGTGATGGACTCCCATCCCTCTGGAACCCTCCTTCTGTAAGCTGCCTTGGTCATGTGCTTTATCACACAACAAAGAAGCAACTGACACAGACCCTTACTGGAAATGAAGTATGCGGCGGTAGACATTTCACCTCAGAGGGAAAAACAATTCATGGAGTAAGAGGAGAGTCGGGGAGTTTTAAATGAAATGAAACCAGGTGAACATGGAGACTTATAAATTATTAAAGAAACTAAAACAGAAAAGGGGGTAAAGAGAAAAGGGAAGGAAAGAAAACAAGTCCACAAGCAGCCATCCCGTGGCCCAGTATCGGAGAGCTGGCCTAACGTGGGAGGCCATAGGTTCTATCCCCAGCACTGCACCAGGGGTTGGGGAGGGGTGGGAGGATGGCTTGAGAGGTCAAGAAAATTAGATGGGTCCTAGCAAATTGTCATGCTGCTTCACAGGTTTGTTGGAGATTTTTTTTTTTTTTTTTAATGTTTACTGTTCTGGTCACTGTAAAAGCCAGTGAAGAAGCAGGAGCAGTTAGAAGCAATTTATATGGAGAGCTAAGTATATAGAGAGTTCAGAGAAGAACAGGTTTTTGTTTTGCTTTTTGTTTTGTTTGCTTGAGAGCAGGGTGTCAGTGGGTAATCTAGCGTGGCTTGGAGCTCACCATGTGGCCCAGAGTGACCTCAGACCCTTGACACACTGTTCTTCACTCAGCATCTCAATTGCTGGGTGACAAGTGTGAGCCAGCACACTCGGTACAGAACAAATCTTTAAAGTATTAAGTAGTTAGAATCAAAACTTGCTCACAGGACTGGACGTGACACCCTCTTCCCTCTGCAGGCACCAGTCACGTATGTAGAGAACATGCATCCATGTGGGCACATACACACAAAAAATAAAAATAGTTTTAATTGCTCAAGACCCCCAAGGAGTGCCAATAGCCCAGCACCTCGATGTGACCACTATAAATGTCCTTTCAGTTTTGCTCTGTCCTGTCCTTGCCACAGGCTCTCTGGACATCTGTCTAAAATGTGTTGTAGCTCATCCACTGCCCATTGGAATGGAAGCTTCTTGAGGTTAAAAAAAAAAAGGGAGGGAATGAAGGGAGGGGCAGACGGAAGGAAGGAGAAGGGCCGTTGTCTCTTTTATAGCTGGATCACCAGTGCTAAAGCTACTGGTATGGAGTAAACGGATCCTTAGAGGCTCAGGCTAGTGCAGACTACACAGTGAGTTTGAGGCCAGCTTGGGCTATCTCAAAACCACCAAATGTAAAGTTTAGGGTCAGCTAACAGGGATCAGCTTGACAGGGCCTCAGAGACCATTCTGCCCACTGCTGCTTCACTACCTGTTGGTACTTTGAGAAGATTTTTACTGTTCTAGCCTTACTTGGCCTTGGGAATGGCAGCTGAGATTTAATGTTTTTCTCTCCTTTTAATTTTGGAACCCAAAGTATATAATTTCACTTGTTCTTCAGTGTAACAATACAGGTCAGGTCCAGTCTCCTACTGAATGTAATAGTTCTTTCTAGGGTCTGTGGCTCATCTAGGAGCGAGAACACACTCCTGGCATATGTCTTTGTGAGTTATCCAGTAGCTGTTTCCTAACTGGCCACTGTGTGTGAGGCTGAGGATTCCAGTGATTAAACGGGACATTTCCTGCTACACAGGATTTGTAGCCTGGTAAAATTTTACTTGTAGCAGATGAAGTCTCTAAACTCTCCCGGATTCTGCTTCTCAAAGCTCTTTGGAAAGAAAAGTCAGACTCATTGGAAGAAAGAACAAAGAGAGTTAAGCTGCCACTAAAATAAAAATTAAGAAAGAAAAAAGAAAAACCAAGAGTTTAGTTTGTAGGTTTTAAAATTCAATTTGATGTAGTTCAGCAAACACTTGCAGAAGGTCTGTACCCCCTGGATGGATTCTGAGGATGAAAGGTAAGAAACTTGAAGGAGCATGCAACTGTGTAAATACTGCCATGCAGGAAGTGCTGTGTGGCTCCAAGACTCCCCAGGGACATCGAAAGGAACACGCACAGAACCCCTCCGGATTGCCCTCATAGCTGTATGCCTCGCACCAAATGCATATAAACAGTTACACCCGTGTTGCAAAGGGTGTAGAATAGAAAACAACCGTTCCAGTACAGAAGTCTTTTTTTTTTCCATTCACAAGTTGTTACTTTAACGTGTGGAACTGGAAGATTCTGAGGGCTGGGGGTGAGCTAGGCCAAAAGCTGCTGCTGTTAAATGTGTCAGGCTTCTGTTACCTTTAAACAAACCAGACACCTGTCCTTTGACCTTGACTCTCTGCCTCTCATTCTTCACAGCCTCTGGGAAGGCAGTCTTCAGGCACGTCTTCCTCAGTGGCTTCCCCAGCACTCCACAATCTCTTGCAATCTAGATTCTAGTGCTTTTACTTCCTCAAGAGCTCTTACTCAATGATTTCCTACTTGCTAAATCTAAAGGACAATTTTCCTCTATTCTCTTCAAACATATGTGATGGCTAACTTAAACTCTCCACACCTCCTCCTCTTCTCCATTGCTAACATAATGGCACATTCTCTTTTGACAGACCTTGTGAGTTATTCAATTATCCCATGATGCTAATTTTCCTCCACAGTTTGCATGGTGGTTCAAACCAACACCTGTCAGTAAATCTAAATCTGAAGCACTATACCAAGTTTAAGTTTCCTGATTCTTTCTCAGCATGTGTGTACCCATGTGTGTAAGGGTACTCAACCTGCAAAGACCATCTCTTTCCATGAACTAACGTCAGCCCTTTCATTCACTGACTCAGGGCAATAACTTACAAATTATCTGAGATGCTTCCTTTCCTCCCACAGCACCTGAATGCACATGAAGTCTGGGTTCTTTTCTTCCATTCAGCCTCCAACTTCACTACCTCACAGCTGTAGTGTAGGGCACTTCTAGTAGGATGCCTCTGAGAGTGACATGGAGAGTGGTAATGGAATTGATGTTTCCCTTCAATTGTTTATCCTCTTGTTGAAATGTAGGCTGAGATTTTTCAAAGCCTGCTTTATTTAGGGTTCTTGAACACTTCAACGTCCCTTCTAGCCCACTGACCAAAGGTATGGGAGAAAGACGGTTAATAGGACAAGTATGTTGTGGACCTGCTTAGAAGTAGTTCTTTGGAATGATTCCAATCTTCAATGTCAGGAGACCAGCATTCCAGTCCAATAGCAAACACCAAACACAAATCATAGCGCCAGACCAGTAGCAAACCCCAAACATGGATCCGTAGCAGCTGCTCGATCCAGCAGAAACCACAAGGCTCCACCGAATCTGCATGAGTCAGCAGAAGCAGCAAGCAGCAGCGGAATTCCATGAGAAGTTCTTTGTCCGATTTATCTCTATGAAGTCAGGACAGGAGAAGATCAGCAAAGTGTTGCAAGGTGTAGCGCGATGCAGGAGCATCCTCTCTCTCTCTTTAGGGTTCTACTTAGACTCCTTAAATACATCATGCACGTTCTCAAGTATCTGCACCAACAAAACATCCTCTCACAAGACAGCTTCCAGAAAAACATCACATGGCACAACTTAGTTTCCAAAGAAACCAGAAGTTTCTACTCCATTGAAAGTTTATGTTTTTATCAGTGTAGACTTTGATTTGAATGGGCTCTCTTAAAAAGAGATCTCTCTACTGAAATACTAAAAACATGCACTCGTTCAAGAAGCCAAGGTTGAAGGGAAATTGGGGTCAGCAATAGCTACTGCTCAGAAGAATGAGATACTCCAAAAGTCAAGGATTGAAAACGTGCTAGAATTTCATTGGGACGTTTTCTAAGTAAGTTCAATGCAGTAGATTTTGTTCTGAGAAGCTGTCAATATTATTTTCTCACACATTACCAAATTTCTGGGCAGGAGGAAGCTAATGTTAGCACCCTACTCCTTGAGGCTATTTGAATTTGTCACCTTTTGCCTTCTTTTGCCAAATCTACCATTCAACAGAGTCAGCCAAAATGACAACCAATCACACTCATAAAAGCTGGGGTGGGTTGTTTGTTTTTAATCTTGCTCGGGTATGCAATTAATGGCTTGCCTTGAGAGGTCCACTGCTAAAACCATCTTCGTGACTGAAATTGCTAGAAGCAGGGTTAGATTCGGGGAAGACATTTCCAGTTTATAACTTTTCCCATCACAGCCTCAGTGGCTCACCTTTCCTCTGAAGGTCACGTTCCTTTTATGACCAAGAAGCTGTCTTCATTACACAGCACTTCTTTATGAGGTATTGTGGGAGAAACTTCTCTTCCGATCATGAGATCTCCTTTGGGTGACTGGGTTGTTTTCATTACATACACATTCCTGCTCAGGCTTCCCCTTGTAAGCTGTGTCTGGAAAGCTTCGTTCCGAACATGCCAGCTGCCTTAAAGCAAGTACGCACAGCCCAGCATTTACCGTTTCATCTCACTCTCTCGTCATTTCCCTTTGTTCCTTTCCTCCCCCACCCATTTCTAATTGATTTCTTGATTTTTTTATGCATACTTATCAGGAGTCTTAAATTCTCTTAGAAATAAGGACTGAACAGAGATACCCATAACATTCTGCTTCCAGAATCTATCTGATGACCCTGGGTGACTGAAGAGGAGCTCTTTTTCAGGTTGACTGTTTCCTGTTCCCATTTTTCATTGTTTCTTTGATCCATGGTAACTTTGTTGAATTACTGAGGTTATGAAGGTGATCATGGCTCTGACCAGTCAGTTTTAAATATAACTAACATCAAGAGGATAGAGTGTTGGATTAGTGGTTAAGAAAATTTGATTTTGTGAAGGACTTAAGCTCAATTCCCAGCACCCACGTGGAAGCTTCCACTTCCTCAGGCACCAGGCATGCATGTGGTGTACAGACACGTGCAGGCAAAGGACTGATAGTAATAAATATGTAAAATATGTAAAAAGCAGATCTAGCTGACGTCACTTTTCAGAGCTTGAGTGTGGTGAAAAGAATCTGGAAACAGACACACCCATCTCTGCCCCTGTATGGCCTGGGGAAGATGGTTCACTTTCTCCGGCTATCTCCTCTGTAGCTTTGATGTCATAGCCAGTGAGATGCTATACATAATGTGCCTGGCCCTCCGTTGGAGATCCAGGACCTTTTCTCTCATGATTAGTCACTTGACAATGAACAAATCACCATTAAGGATTTTGCACTTGGCAAAGACTCTGTATTTTCCTCTTTGAAATGAAATGATAAAGGACTTCTGCTCTGCCAGTGTAACCAGCTGGGTAGTGTGACTCCCACGTCAGAGCTTTTAAATCAAGATAAGCTACAATAAACAAGTGTGCTTTTCAGTGTATAATGGAACTTTCAAGACAACACACACACACACACACACACACACACACACACACCCCTTCACCACCTTCCTGAAAAAAAAAGAAACTGGAAGCTGAAATTAAAGAGATTTGACCATGTTGAGGATTCATACTGAGATCAGGAACCTCAAGTTCCAGATACGATACAGACTTCAGAGGCTAAAGAAATCACCAGCCAAGGCCTGAGAACATGAATGGAGCTAATTCTGAGACACCTGTAGAGGCCCTGGCCTCAGCAAGTGAATAACTGAAGAATCAACCTGCCATAGTCAGAGTACATAAGGAAGCCTGTTTATCCTTATCAAAGCTTTAAGAGGAAAAGCAGACTCTATAATGTGTTCTAGGGTTGAAGTATATTCCCTGTGGCCAGGACAAGAAGTTAAACGATGCCCAGCGGATGTAATCAGATATCTTTTCTGTATGAAAGCACTCTTTAAGCCCTTTGGGGTTTTCTCAAATTCAGCCAAATATGAATGCACAATAAAAGATTAGTGTTGGGCCAGCAAGAAGGCTCTGAGGGTAAGGGTGCTTGCTTCCAGGCTTGTTGACCTCAGTCCAGTCCCTGTTATTTTTATCCACATGGTAGAAGGAAAGAACCAGCTCTTACATTACACTGTGATATACAAAATGTAAAATAACAAAGTTTGAAATACTTAGGTAAAAGAAGGAATTGAAAAAATGAACTAAAAAAAAAAAAAACCTACATTACACAAATAGACCAAAAAGAGCCAAATATCACAAAAAGTAAAACATTGGGTGAACAGCAAACTATAATTGAAGTGACAATTCATAAATTGGAAGAAATTCTTAAGATAAAGATGAAGCATAATCTTTAAACAAGAGAGGAAATATTTCTTTATCAAGAGAACAAAGAAAATGAGACAAGAAGCCTTTAAAAACTACATGATCCAAGTAGAATTTTTATTTTAATATGTGGGGGCCTGTGTAGGGTTAGTGGGTTCCTGCATCCACCCCAAACCAGGGTTCGGGCCACTCAAGGAGCACCGTGCTCCATATATATGTGTATGTGTGTGTATGTATGTATATACACATATATGTGTATGTGTGTGTGTGTATTTATACACACACACACACACACACACACACACACACACACACACACACACACATATATATATATATATATATATATATATATATATATATATATATATATATATATATATATATTTGGGCTCCCTCCTGGCTTCCCTAACACTACTAATTCTGGCCTTTCTGCCACATGGCCAGGTGGACCTCACACTGTGATTTGGTTATCCACCCTCAAGTCTGCTGGCTGAATCCTTCTTGGTTTCTTCTCCAAGGAACCCTCTCTGCATGCAGGTACTGCTTTCCACTTCCTGCTCAACTATTGGCTATCAAATCCTTATTAAAGCTAGTCAGCAAGATCGCAAGGATGAATAGTTACAAACTATGAGGTAGTGATGGAGCATAGGAATAACAATACCGAGATCTGACCAGTACTCAGCTCTCTCAAGGTTGGCAATCAACAATTGAATATACAGAAACAACCTTCACACAATGTACAAAAGGGTTCCTCCACAAAACATACTGATGGGAGCCCAAAGAAAAGAGGATCACTTTTAAAAAGGAAGGAAGGAACAAAGGAAGGAAGGAAGATAGGCTCACTATTTAGCCCTGGATGTCCTGGAACTAATTATGTAAACTAAACTAGCCACCACCTCACAGAGATCCTCCTGCCTATGCCTCTTGAGTGGCTGGGATAGTAATTAGACCAGCAGCCTTCTTAACAATAGTAAAAAGTCAGGGTTACTGTGACAGTGTTTGGAAGTCCTCCTGCCAGAGCCTCCTCCCCTGCAGAACACAACCACCTGTGTGAGAAAAGACCTGAACCAGTCCAGTTTAGACTGTACCTGAACACATTTCCTTAAGAATCAACTGAGGTCTTGAAACAAACTACACAAAAAGATCACGTGGTTATAGTAACACTGGAACAGTCAAATGTCCCAGAAATGATAAAACTTGGTGACAAGAGGAAGAAAACTGAGGTACCATCTGTCACTTACTCTGGAGCTGGTGTTATTTCTGTTATTTGGAGTTGGCCTAGAGGAATTTTGGGCAACCGCAATTTCTTTCTGCATGCCACTGAATGCATGAGTATGGTTGTCTCCAGGTTCCCACCTATTATGATCATAACACACTATAAACACTTATTTTTTTAGAACAAATTTTATAGTGGAAAATTTAGAAAAAAATTTTGGAAAAAAAATCTGGAAAATTTTATAAGCCATCATGTCTTTGAAACCTACTTTTCTTCCTTTCCTTCTTCCTTTCCTTCTTCCTTTCCTTCTTTCTTTCTTTCTTTCTTTCTTTCTTTCTTTCTTTCTTTCTTTCTTTTAAGCAAAACTTCATCTGTCATTCTGGTATTTCTAGTGAACCGCTGTAACCCACACAATAATCTCTATACAGTAATGATAGGCCAGAGAGGGGACTTATAGGAGAGACCATGTTGGTCTAGTCTCTGCAAAAGCTAGAACATTCTCCTCAAGTCAACTGCGGTATTCACCAGAGAAGGAAACTGTGCACATCTGAGTCCTGTTTTCAGCCTCCTCGATCACAGTCTTGGCCAACAGTTTTGAAGAAACAAGACGCTTCCCTGGACAGATATCATCAACTTCTCCCAAAGGAAATCTTGAATCGTCTGAATTTTAGCCAAACATCCTATTTTTGTGACTGTTCATCAAAAGAGAATTATTTTTTTTAGACATTTCTAAGAACACAGTGACAAGAAAACTATTTATGGCTTTTTTTGATAAATAACAGAGGTAAATTTTTGGTGCTTAATACTATAGGAGGTGAGGTTTGAAAGGAATGAACAGGTTGTCTGTCTGAGATGGAGGTTGCACTTCCTAACGGCACTGTGAAGCTCCACCACTCAGTCTGACTTGATAAGGCTCTACCTGTTTGTCTGTGGCTAGAGATTCACAAAAATTAATTGAAGATGCTACAGGTGACATGCATGTCACCCTTGCAAAGATGACCTCCCAAGGTCAGGTCTTTATTGATGAAATTTTCTTTTGAGCAGAAACAAAGGCAGCTTTTTGTTTTCTCTATCCAATTAGCTATGCTCGTTTTTGTATTTTTTTAAAGAAGAGATGTGACTCTTAGTCAAGAGATTGTGTGTGTGTGTGTGTGTGTGTGTGTGTGTTCATTTGAGTGTGAGTGCATGTACATGCATATGTGTACACATTCATTTGAAGGCCAGGAGACAACTGTGAGTGTCATTGCATGGGTGACATCTACCATGTTTCTTGAGACAATCACTTGTGGGCCTGGAACTTGCTGAGTAGAGTAGACTGACTGGCTGCATTGTAAGCCCCATGGGTCCATTTGCATCCCAAGTACTGTGATCACAAGTACATAATACCATATATAATAATACATAATACCACACCTGGACTTAAAAATAAATAAGTAAGACATGGGCTCAGCATGGGACTTGAGCTGCTGAGCCATATCTAGAGCCTTCCTTAGCCAAGAATTTCAAAAATATGTTATATAAGGAAAATTGATCTTTCTAGCAAAAACAATCTTTAAAAATCATATGGAAGCACACACAACTATGGATAACCGAAGAAATCTTGAGGAAAAAAAAATAGTACTGAAGAAGATGTCACCATGCCTGATTTCAAACTATACTACAGAGCCATAGTGACAACATGATGCTGGCACTAACAGGGACACACAAAGCCAAGGATACAATAGAGAGCTCAGATATAAAGCCAAAGAGCTACACCTACCTGATTTTTTTAAAAAGATGCCATAAATATACACTTGGAGACCATGCCTGATTTCAAACTATACTACAGAGCCATAGTGACAACATGATGCTGGCACTAACAGGGACACACAAAGCCAAGGATACAATAGAGAGCTCAGATATAAAGCCAAAGAGCTACACCTACCTGATTTTTAAAAAAAGATGCCATAAATATACACTTGGAGAAAATATACTCCCTTCAGCAAGTGGTGCTAGAAAACTATTATCTATATGTAAAAGGATGAAACTAGATCCTTCCCTCTCGGTCTGCATACAAGTTAACTCCAGTGGATCAAAGAGTTCAATGTAAAACCTGAACTCTAAAACGGTTACCAGAAAAAGTATGGAAAACACTTCAAGATATAGGCATTGGCAAGGAGCTTCTGAGCAGAAATCCTGTCTCTCAGGAAGCAGCGCCGACAACAGAGCGGACCTCATGCAATTACAAAGCTTTTGGACAGCAATAGAAATAGTTACTCAAGTGGAGCAACAGTTTATAGAATTAGGGGATCTATGCTACCTCTATGTGGGACAGAGGATTTGTATCTTGACTACACAAAGAAGACAAAAAAACAAGAAAGCAAACAATCCCATCAGTACAGGGAACACAGGGTTTTCAAAAGACAAAACACGAATGGCAGGCAAGCATGTGAAAAAGTTCAACCTCACTAACCAACAGAGAAATTCAAATTAAAGCTGGGATGAAATTCCACTTGAATTGAAATTCAGAATGGCAGGAAATGTGGAAAGCACCTCACAAAATGCGGGAGAGGGTGTGAACAAAAGGGAACACTCGTACACTGATGGTGGGATTATAAATTGTCACAACACCATAGAAATCAGCATGGAAGATCTTCAAACAAACAAACAACCTAAAAATCAGTCTGCTGTATGACCCAGCTCTGCCACTGGGTATTCACCCAGAAGACTCCAAGTCAACAGACCACAGATGCTTCAAATCAGTGTTACAGCAGCACTGTTCACAGCAGTTAAGTTTTGGAACCAGCCTAGGTGTTGAACAATGAGAGGATGGATAAAGAAAATTTTACACACACACACACACACACTCACACACACACACACACACACACACACACACACACAGAAATGTTTTCAGCATGAAGAAGAAAAAAATCATGCCATTTACAGGAAAACAAATGCAAGTAGAGATAATCATGCAAGTGAATTTGTGAAAGATAACGTATTTCCCTGTCATAAGTACTTACTAGATTTTACACAAATATAAAGTTATGCCTATGTATATAAGACACAAAAGCAGAAGCAAGCATGTCTGAAAGAGTAAAGGAGTAACATGAAGAGGCACGGGGCATGCGTGAGGAACATGTCTCAATGTGTGATACATGCTTGTATACATGTCTTCTGTGGGCTCGCAGGGAGACAGTGGTTAAGAGCATTTGCTCTTCTTTTGGGAGATCTGTGGGAAGCGGGTCCGCCCTCGCTATTACAAGGTGGTGCTTGGCATAGGCATTGCTTGAGAGAAAAGACAACTCCATATATGGAGTTGTATGCGCTGAGAGGTGTGGTTCGATCACCCCATCTGGAATCATTGAGAATGACCAATCTCCAGTGACTTCGTGACAGTTGCTGATAGGATTAAGGCAATGCTTATAAGGGGCTGTGGGAGCTGGGGAGAAGAGAGAGAAGAAAGAGAAGAAGCTCGCTGTACAGGGATAGCCGAATAAACCGCTTGAAGAAGAACACAGTTGCCGTTGCCTTATTCCACTGGTCAGACGTGGGTAGCAACAGAGATCTGAGTTTGTTTCCCAGGACCAACTACACACACACACACACACACACACACACACACACACACACACACCTACAGCACACAGAGGTGCAGGAGGGAAGGGGAGAGGGAGAATATACCTACATAGACACATACACATGTATAAATAAAAAATTGGAAATCTTTTGAAATAGTTTCTAAAGGTCCTTATGTGAAAAGATGCCATATACAGTGAATACATGCAATGAAGGTTTTTTAAAGTAAAAAATAAAAAGCTGTAAATCATATGGAAATCTGTTTTCAATGCAATGAAACTAACTGTGCATAAACACGGTGCATACTGTATGCATAAATGTGTTGGTACATACTGTTTGCCCAGTCTTATGGAGGGAGGTCTCTTAGCTTTCCTTTGATTCACAAGTGAGTTCCCCCTGTACCTGTATCCATTGTCCACCTCACTGCTCATGCATTACTCATGGAGACTGTAGAATACCATTCTGGTCATACAACCCTCCCTCTGAACCCTCAGTAACCTGCTTGTTAGCAGCACACTTTGAATAGTGCATGTCCTTTGTAGGTTTATGTGTTAACCTGGAATTGTGCATCTGAAGACTGGGAAGATGCCTTGTCTCCTTATTCAACTGGCTGCACACAGTACATGTTTTATGCTAGTTTAATTTTTAAAGAGTTTGAAAAAAAGTGATTTAATGTGTGTGTGTGTGTGCATGTGTGCATGTGTGTGTACATGTCCCATTGGACCCAAGTGGAGGTCAGAAGACAAAATAACTCATTACACTTTGCTGAGGTCTTCTGCTGCTGTGCTGTGTATTTTAGGCAAGTTGGTCCCCAAGCTTCCAGTCTCTGAGATTTTGCGCAAATTTTCCCCTGGGATGTTTCTTGGCATGATTAAGTTAATAAGCACTTGTTGAATATGCTGTGTAAACTATTCCTGGGCAGACAGTGACGGATGTCTGTTCACCAATGACCAAAGTAACAGTCCCACCCAAATCTAGCTTGCTTACAAGAGCACAGTGGCCCCACTGGACATGAAAACTCATGCCAGCATGGATGACCACTTCCCCATAGAATCTATGGCAGAGATGCACAGCTGGGTCTCATCTTCTCAAACACTTGTACCTGGGGAAGAATTACATACAGCTAAGAGGCGGACAAAAGGGAATGGTTGAAATCTTAAATGAGGAACTAATGACCCTTCTTCCTACCACCTCCTTTTATGAAGGACCATCAATGGGCTGGACGTTGCAAAAGGTCCTTTGAGACCCACGGCTGCTCTGCTGGACAGCAATAAGTTACAGAATATTTAGACACACTGTGAACCCTGAGATTGTGTTATTTACTGAAAACAAAACCCAAAAAACAAACAAACAAACAAAAAAACCCCAAATCCTGTTTCTAGTTGTGGTGTGACTCAGCCCTTAGCAAACCTTTAATCCCAAAACAATGAAGGTAGCCTTCGTTTGTAGCAGGAAGCATCCCTGTTTGAAAGTGATGTCTAATTGAGTGCCAGACAAGTGGTGAATCAGAGAAAGATTTGACAGAATGGGATGTGTCCAACTCTCACAAGAGAAGGAAGGGAAGCTACTTAAGGGAGCAATGCAGAGAGAAAGGGAGAAAGGAAGGAGGCAGTTTTACTGGGACAGTGATAAGACAGTTGCTGAGAGAAAACAGCTAGACACAGGTGAAGATAGAACAAGCCAGAGAATGAGAAGGAGCCAGAAGATTACAACAGATTGCCAGAATTAGTTTGAGGTCAAGCAGAGCAATTCAGTCAGAAATTGAGAGAAGCCAGACTGAATCAGTCAGCTTGGAGAGGAGGTTGAAACAGAAAAGCTGATTTGAACCAGCCAGCCAGAGCTCAAAAAGAACTAGAAGGAGTGAGCTTATTCATCAGTAAGTCTCAGATGAAAAAACCATGCTAGGCCTAGATTAGATTGTATGGAGGCTAGAAGTTTCCAGGATTAGGCCTAGGTTGGAAGATGGGGGCAATAAGCCTCCAAGATGACAATTACATCAGAATAACAGTTACCTTCTAGCAATGTCTGTTATGCTCTAAGGATGGGTCCATAATAACAGTAGCTGTAGTGATTTTCTGAAGAGCTACTCAAAGCATATAACACTATTTGCCTCCTTCTGTGCAGTATAGTTGTAAGGATGGGATGAAGAAGGCATAACATTGGTTCTGCTGTTGACTTACTGTCCTTTGTTGTTTCTTCTTCCTGCTCACAGTCCTACTGCCTATATCCCAGTCCAAGGACATAAAATAAGAAATAACACAAATAACAAGAATCTGTGTTTCTGTTGATGCTATAAGGATGTTGGTATTTCTACACCCAAACTCTTTTTTTTTTTTTTTTTTTTTTTACATTAAAGTGACTTTGCATTTTCCCACCAAGGCTGACCAGCTCACCTCAGCTCAGAGTTAATGTCCATTGCATACTTACCACAGGCAGCAATCTGTGAGCTGCTTCCCGTGAGTCTTACAGCATACAAAGGGGAAAGAAGAATAGAACAGGATGTATTAAATGGATGAGGGACAGAAGTGTAGTGAAGAGGACAGAATAAGGGGAAGAATAGCCATCACTAAGGACTTCCCAAAAGTCATATGGAAATCCACTACTGTAGATATTTCTAAAATATACATACATAAGAAGCATTTAAATGGAGTGACCTTATAACAATGGCGATAACACCTAAACTAAATACTACATGCTAGCCGATAAAACCCCAGCAACAAGAATGGGTTACCTTTCTTGAGTTGTTGGCCAGTGGGATCCCACAGATCTTCAGACATCACAGGTTACCACCATCGTTCTTGTTTATGCTTCAGAACCTGACAATAAGATCCTATTGTTAAAGACACCACATATATGAGTCACAAAACACGGAGAAACCATGTGGGTACTGGTCTGGAAGCTTCATCTCTCCAGGGTAGCTTTCATAGTAGTGCTGGAAGGTCCTATGCAGTTATCAACCTCATTCAGCTACAAACACTATGAGCTACGAGAATGACTACCCTGGCAAGATACGCTCATGGAAGTGGGCCTTGAATTCAATCAGAAAGAACTCCATGAGATGGAGCCCATACCTGGTAGTTACTGGGACCAAAAATCTGTGACTAGACAGGTTGTAGGCTCTAGGAAAGAACCACTTACTATTATTCTACTAAATGGACATAGTATTAAAATATCTCCTAATGTCTTCTTACTATAACCACAAATCCCTCAACCCTCATCAGAGAAGCTTCTGCTTGCAGTAGACAGCAAGCAACATGCCGAGATTCAAGAGACTTTGAAGTTCCGAACCCTAAATGGAACATCTGTATCACAGGTCGGGCATCAGTGAAGAAGAGAGTGAGAAGATTTTAGAAGCCAGGGATGGTGGATGTTTTCTGGACACAAAGCAGTGTGTACACAAACTCTCAGTGATTGTGACAGTCACAAACTCTCAGTGATTGTGACAGGCACAAACTCTCAGTGATTGTGACAGTCACAAACTCTCAGTGATTGTGACAGTATGCATAAGATAAGCACAAGCTGAAGTCAAACAAAATCTCAGCTTGGAGGGGGAAAGGGAAGAAAGGCAGGAAGTCCCACCCCTCACTGAGGAGCTTCCAGCAGGTAATAGTTGCTGGGAGAGGGAGTCAATGTACGAGTGTGACACCTGAGAGGCTGACCACGCTGCAGGGCAGGTCTCACATGCAAGAGTATTTGGAAAACACAAAATGGATTGGGTGGATATTTTAAAAAGGAAACAAGGGTAGAGTTGGGTGGGAGAGAGGTATGTGTGGATCTAGGAGTTAGGGGGAGATGAGGGCGAACATGACCGGAAGGCACGCACTAAGAATTTCTCAGAGGACTAATGTAAGTAGTATTTTAAAAACCCTATGATAGACATACTACAATTTTCTCCACCTTATACATGGAGTGTAGACTTAGATATGGTTTTATATTCTACACGATGTCATACCCTTAATGGTAATGAAACTCGAACTATATTCTGGCAGTCTAGGTACAGAGCCAACACTAATGGCCGCGTCAGGTCCTTTCATCGAAAGTTGAAGCATGACAGCAGCAAGTTATCTTTTATAGCCCTGTCAGCATTTTAAACTGGCTAGAAAGAATTTCAGCAGTTTTATGACTTGCTTTCCTTCAGTCGAGAGAGAGAGAGAGAGAGAGAGAGAGAGAGAGAGAGAGAGAGAGAGAGAGTGTGTTTAAGGCAGCTTCCTGTTAGGTCTCAAACCCAGGACAAAAGACTGAGGTGACTATTTAGCATATCAAAGCCAGCCTGGTTGCCAGGTTCTCGAAGCTTCTCTCAGTCCCAATCTGCAGGAAGTGGCTGGCATACCCTGCCCCTGCCCCTAAACTTCTCCAGTCCAGGGACTGAGCTGCCCTTCCCCCAGCTTTCCTACCCTATATAACCCAGCTCTTTCCTCTTTGTCTAGCCTTTACCTGGTCACCCCTCTTCTCACATGGCCTGACCCTGCCTACGCTCTCACTTTTATCTAGTGTAAACCTTCTCTTCCACCATCCATACCTAGGAACAGGCCTGACTTTCATGTTTGTTTGTTTGTTTTGTGACAGGGTTTCTCTGTGTAGCTAGGGCTGTCCTAGAGCTCACTCTGTAGACCAGGCTGGCCTCACGCTCGCTCACAAAGATCCACCTGCCTCTGCCTTCCGAGGGCTGGGATTAAAGGAGTGCGCTGCCACTGCCCGGCATGGCCTTCCCTTTTACTCCTTTTTTTCTTTTATGTCTCAACTTCAGCTTTGGCTGGAACTTAAAGTGACCCCCCTGCCTCAGCTCCCTAGTTAGTGCTGGGATTATAGTAAGGGCAACTGCAGCCAGCTGATTTTTTTTTCATTCTTGTATGTAAGTTTAATTTTATAGTTCTGTCTCGTACTTCAGTGCATGCATGGAGTTCTTAATGAAATGCAGTCCAGTATTTGAGTAAAAGTACTACACAGTGTCAGCTTTAATTTTTATTTTTCTCTTAAATAGCATAGGTTTCAATATACTTTAGAATTGCTATTAGAGGTTTTTTTTTAAGTTATTGATTTTTATTTAAATATTTACTTTTTATTTTATGTGTGTATTTGACGTGTATGAGTATTTTTGCCTACGTGACCATATATGCACAACGTGTGTGAAGAGTTATGGAAGCCAAAAGAAGGTACTGGATTCCCTGGAGTGCCTGGGGGATCTGAGCTGCAGTGTGGGTGAGCAGAGCCAAATTCAGGTCCTATGCTCTTAACCACCAAACCATCCCTTCAGCCTTCTAGTGACCACCCTCCTTTGTGACTTTCTTTTTTTGAGACAGGATCTTACTACATATCCCTGGCTAGCCCGAAACTCCCAGTATAGACCAGGTTGGCCTCAAACTCACAGAGATCCACCTGCCTCTTTGAGCAAACACTCGTGTGTGCCCACAGGCTCGCGCGTGTGCACACACACACACACACACACACACACACACACACCAGTGCTGTGTGCTACTGCCATCATGGGCCCTCCTTGTGACAGTTGAAGTGTCACCGTCAAGCAGTATTGTTTGCCAGCTGGGGTTTTCTAGAATCAGCATCACTGAGAAGGTTTCTCACTTCCCCAGGAGTGAGGATGCTAGCCTCCCAACAGGCAACAGGGTTTTTATTTCTTCCATATATATATGATATATATATGGAAGAAATAAAAACCCTGTTGGGTTTTTATTTATATTTATATATGTATATTTTATATATATATATATATATGTATATATATACATATATATATCAGATATTTACATTACAATCCATAATAGTAGGAAAATTATAGTTATGAGGTAGCAACAAAGATAATTTTGTGGTTGGGGGGTCACCACAGCATGAGGAACTTCGTTAAAGGGTCTCTTGAGGAAGGTTGGGAGCCACTGATGTAGATCTCAGTACTATCACTGCACAGATTTCTCTTATACACATATTACACATGCACACATACGGATGTAAAGACACATTCCAACCCCACAACATGGTGTTTGTTTGAACATAATTTTCTATGTAGAACTCTACATATAAAAGTTAAATGCTGATAAAAGTTAGTAATTTGCATTTTTTGAGACAGGTTTCTCTGTGTAGCCCTGGCTATCTTTGAACTCACTCTGTAGACCAGGCTGACCTCAAACTCAGAGATCTGCCTACTCTGCCTTCCAAGTGTGGGAATTAAAGTCGTGTGATATCACCGCCCATCCAGAATATTAGTGTTTTTAAGATTTATTTTAAAATTTTAATTGTGAGCGCATGTGTGTGTTTGTGTGTGTGAAGGTGCCTTCTGAGTCCAGAAGAGGGTGTTGGATGCCATGGTGCTAAAATTATGGGCAGTTGTAACCTATGCGATAAGGGCTGAACTTGAGTCTTCTGGAACAGAAGCAATTTTCTTAACCGCAGAGCCTCTCTCAGCCTCATAAAACGTTAATGTTAGAATCACCCATTACTTGGGACCTTAATCTTAGGAGTTTGTGTTAGTCATCCTGCCTGCTTGGTTGGCTTGAGGTAGCATTTTGTTTAAATCACAAGGAAAACCAAGGATGTTCAAAAGAACTCAGTCAGTTCTGTTTCACTCTTAATAAAATATAAAAATGCCTATTAAAGAGGGCTCAAAGTGTTCTTCCAAAAGACAAAAACAAAACAAAACAAAAACAAAAGCAAAAAACCCTGAAATGTAGCCTAAATCCATTTGCCTTTATCTTGTCCTCGTGGGTACAGCTCGTTCTTTCTCACTGTTGAGTGGCTGCCAGAAAGCTTGCTTTCAAGTGACTATGACTTGATTGTGCAAAAAGCATTTGTACCTTCCTGCACAGCTGCAAACCCATTTAAGTGTGTGGAGTTATTCTTTTCTCATAGATCTAGGAAAGATTGGGGGTAGGGGGTCACTGAAAATGCCCGTTAGTGCCCCAAGGTCATTAACTACAGTTGAATCTATTCCCTTTCCTCTCAGAGTCCCTTGAACTGTGTCAAGTCTAAAACACATGAGACCTCTGAGATTTGAGCAGGAGCTAAGGAAATCGTTAAGTTATATTTTACTTAACATGCAGCCAAGTGCAAACTGCTTACATGTTTAATAATAGGATTTAAAATGTAACTCACAGTTGGATTTTAAGAGAAAGAACATATTTTTGTTTTAATTACAAAAATTGTATGTGTATGGTTGTTTTGCTTGCATGTATGTCCATGTGTCATGCACAAGCCTAGAGCCTGTGGAGGTCTGAAGAGGCATCAGAGCTCCTGGAACTGGAGTTACAGATGGTTGGTATGATCCTGTGGGTGCTGGGAATCGAACCTGAGTCCTCCAATTGAGTGGCCAGTGCTCTTAGCTGTTGAACCATCTCTCTAGCCTTACTCTTCTTTTTTTTTTTTTATTTTTTGTTCCTGCCACCTCTGGAGATTGAAAAAAAAATGCACAAAAATATAGTATTTGACATTGGCATTAAAATACATGTGGACAAAAGGTATCCATTAGCAGTTGATTTAAAAGAAAAACCTGGCATGCTCATCTGGTTTCGGAAAGATCTGAAAAGTAGATTTCACTGATACTGCCCCCAACACAGCAGCCCCAGGGCTCATGGATTTTAAGATGGAGAATATGTATGTCCTTCCCAGCCCCCAGCCTGACGTTGCATGTGGAGGGCGGGGCACTTGCCCTGTAATAAATACTTAAACTGGCAGAGCTATGGGGGTGCTGCAGTCATCGGCTGCGGGTCTTTTATTACTTGGCAAGTTTAGAATAACATTTTCAAAACATTCAACCTCAAACGTCAAAGTCCTCATGAGATGATACAATCCGTGGATCTCAAGTACATCTATGTTTCCCAGAGGCCTGTGGGGGTAAGTCAGTCTGCTCCCAGAGTGTCACTCGCCTTCCTCCTGACAAAGACAAACAAACAAACAAAAACAAAACAAACAACAAAAAAACCAACAACCAAAAAAACCCAACCAAACCAAAAAAAAAAAAAAAAAAAAAAAGATAAAAGAAAACAAAACAAAAAACTTTGAGCAAACTTAATATTCAGATGGGGACAGAGCTGTTTAAATGCTTTCAGTTTTCTTGCTTTGTTGCCCTTTCTCTTCGTGAATTTGAGAACTTGGACGCCAAGAACCCTTAGAGCATGTGTGCCTCTTAGGTTTCCTTCTTCCGGTGGCTTCTGCAGTCGTTGCTTTCTTTGTGCTATGGGGATAAAAAAATGTCTCACAAAAGAACTTGAGGAAGAGTTTATTTTGGCTCACTGGACAGCCAGAGCAGCGCATCCTGTCAGGAAGTCCCCAGCAGGAGCCGGAGGCAGCTTGTCACTTTGTATCAAGAAAAGAGGGCTGAACCTTGGTGCTCCGCTCACTTTCTCCTCTTTATTCTGCTGGCCTCCACATGGTGCCCTCTGCCTTCAAACTGGGTCTTCCCACCCTTCTGAAATGCCCTCCCTCTTAGACACACTCAGGTGTGTTTCTCTGTCAACTTGACAAAGATTAATCATTAGAGTGTTCCTCTCTCTCCTCTCTCTCTCTCTCTCTCTCTCTCTCTCTCTCTCTCTCTCTCTCTCTCTCTCTCTCTCTCTCTCTCTCTCTCTGACAGCCAATGGAGAATGTACCCACTCAGCTATTCCATTAAGCAGCTGGAGCTTCACTCCACAGGGAAACTGGGCAGTAGTTAAAAACAGATGACTCAGAATCCCAAGAAGGCCTGGAGACACTGTGGTGTTTGTATACCAGTCCCTGAGATCCATCTGTAGGTGGCAGCTGCTGGACAGTTGGAATCAAAGAACCTGTTTTGTGAGGTTCTAAGGCTGGGACAGGATGAAAAGCAGAGGGAATCAGTCTACTCTGGCAGTAGCCAGGGCGCAGTGAAAGGCTAGACACTTTGAAGTTGGCTATGACCCTCCAGAATTGTATAGATGCATCACTCATTGGGTAGGGGTCAGTATCTGCTCAAGACACCACAAGATCATGTTCTCAACACAAAGGAGACATATTTGCTCCAGAAGGTCAAAAGAGCAGAAGAAAGATTATTGGTCCTGGAAGGGGGCCACACAAGGTACTGTCTCTGGATAAACAGGAGACAGGTGTGGCCCATAGGCAAATGACAGTTTATAAAGGTCAAAGGGGAAACCCCATGTTAGGTTGAGGTATTTAATTTTGGTTGGACAGGTTAATTAGGTGAGCCAAAGGGGGCTTTAGATTGATGGACCTCAATACTTTGATAGCTGGACTTTGATAGTCACCCTCAGGAGGAGGAAGTGGCCAAATAGGGAAATAGGCCTTGGTGGCTAGCTTCAGGAATGTAATCTAATGATGTTTTAGCAAGGCAGAGGGAATGGGGGAGAAGGGCAGGGGCTGCCGGAGCCATGTTTGCCATACCCGGGCTGGCTAGAGTTCTTCCCAATGTATTTTAATTTCCTATCATTGTTATGCTTTCTCCTTTATGTTGCTTTTTACTCTGTATGTCGGCTGCTGTGGCTTCCTTTGGTCTTAGGGGCTGTGGTCATCATGGTTGGGGCTCATAGAGGTAAAGCCAAAGATACAGAGTAGAACCTTTTTACAAGTCCCAAGAGGAAATCTACCTGTTTTCCCTGCCTGTTTTAGGGTTTTACTGTTGTGAACAGATACCATGACCAAGGCAAGTCTTATAAAGGACAACATTTAATTGGGGCTGGCTTACAGGTTCAGAGGTTCAGTCCATTATCATCAAGGCAGGAGTATGGCAGCATCCAGGCAGGCATGGTGCAGGAGGAGCTGAGAGTTCTACATCTTCATCTGAAGGCTGCTAGCAGAATACTGGCTTCCAGGCAACTGGGATGAAAGTCTTAAAGCCCACACTTATAGTGACACACCTGCTCCAACAAGCCCACACCTTCTAATAGAGCCACTCCCTGGACCCAGAATATATAAACCATCACACTGCCCATTAAGGAGACTAAGATTATTGACTTTTTCCTGGGCCCATAAAGGATGAGGTTCTAAAGATCATGTTGGTGTAGAAGCAGACTGGAGCTGGCCAGTTGACCCAGGTCAAGGCTTTTGCTGCTATTGGGGACTACAATGGTAACATTGGTCTTGGTGTTAAGTGCTCCAAGGAAGTTGCCACAGCCATCTGAGGGGCCATCATTTTGGCCAAGCTTTTTTTTTTTCCCCCAAGCCCTGATTTTTATTATTTAAAAAAATTGCATATTTATTTTGCTTTCTGACTCTGTGCTTGTGCCTTCAACACTTTCACAAATGATTTTCTGCTCCTCAATAAGCCCGCTTGATCCTGTCTCGGACACACTTGGCACACATGGACCCACCATAGGCCCTGCTGACATGCTTCTTTGTCTTAGACAATCTCATAAGGACTTTGGGTCTCACAGCATGAACCCCTTGCAGTCTGCCTGGGCACACACCACATGCGGATTTAGGAGCTTTCCCAACCTTCTTGGTGTAAAGGTAAACAATCCTGTTGCCAGGGGTTCGAGACAGCCTAGTTTTGTTAGAGGCTGTGTTGTAGGAAAGCCTACGACGGCATGTCAAATGCTGGACCATCTTGAGTGCCTCTAAGCACCGTCCCTGGAAAAGGAAAAGGTTGGCCAAGCTTTCTATCATCGTCCCCATATGGAGAGGCTACTGGAGGGACAAGATTCCCAAGTCCTACACTGTTCTGAGCAAGGTGACAGGCCGCTGTGGCTCTGTGCTGGTGTGTCTCATCCCTGCCTGCAGAGGCATTGGTATCCTCTCTGCTCTTGTGCCAAAGAAGCTACTGATGATGGCTGGTACTGATGACTGCATGCATTAGCTGGTGGCTGCACTGCTACCCTGAGCAACTTAGCCAATGCCATTTTTGATGCCATTTCCAAACCTACAGCTACCTGACCCTCCTCCCCCTGCCCCCCGACCTCTGGAAAGAGACTATGTTCACCAAGTCTCCTCATCAAGAATTTATTGACCATCATGTGAAAACCCATACAGAGATGGGTCCAGATGTGACTACCACATAAGGCGCTTTAGGCAAGGTAAGTAAAGCGAATTAAGCCCGTGGAAAAAATGTTAAGCAAAGAATTTCATTTATGATGGGATAAGGAGAGACTGGGAGTAGAGTGCATTAGGAAGGATTTCCTTGCAAGAAGCAACATCAAAGGCACAGCCATGGAGCTAGGAAGCCCCATGTAGCAAGTAGAGAAACAAACAAACAGATAACAATAAGTGAACACATGTCAGAAGCAATAAGGAAAGGCAAATAAAGACAAAGTCAGACAAACAGTAGGACTACCTGGTGGGCAGGGAGACTCAGAAGCCTCTGTGGTTCAGGCCTGAGCTGATGAAGGTCTGGGTCAAGAGAGGTGTCCTCAAACAGGAAACAGTTTAAGATAGAGGAATTAGTGAACAATTCCATGAAGAATAGAGGGAAAGGGAGGATTATCAACCTCAAAGAAATGACTAAGTTAAACAAGTCCAGAAAGGGGTCTGGTTTGGCAATAAAACGAAGCATTTGACTTTTCCAGTGGTTTGATAAGATCACAGAGAGTTAGGCAGCATCGGGACCATGTTGGAAACCAAATGAAGATAAACGCATTCTTTTACAAACTCAGTCACCATCGTTGGGTTCAACCTAGAAAGATCGACATGGTTTTTCCCTGATGAGCTTTGTCCTAATTACAAAATAGAGGTTAACGCAGAACCAAAAAGAAACCCACATAAAGTTAAAGAAAAAATAACCCACACTAAAAGTATACTGTCCAACATCTACAATTCATCCATAAAAGTGTGCCGAGCAGCACATCTTTGGGAGAATTTCCGTGTGTTGATGCTGTTGTGTTGTAGATATTATTGTCTTGCAATTAGAGGTCGTTTCTTACTGTTGTTAACCTTAGATTTTAAAATGTGGTTTAAATATGGAGAGCAAAGTGTTTGTTTCCAAAACATTAAAAAAGCTCAGAAATATATGAATTTACCTAGAATCTTCCAATTCTAACCCTCCTTCAGTTATGTCCATCTTTGTCTTTTATAGGATCCATTCCTAAGAGGTTTTAGCATATTTTTGGTGCATGCTTCCACAAATACCTATTTTTAATGTACAGAATACTATGTATGTACGAGTTCTTCATCTCTCTATCTAATCTATTGACCTGTCTATCCCCTATTACTATATTGTAATGCTACATGGTGTTCATATCATACATGTGTCATAACTTAATAGTCAGTTGTTGACCATCACATCTGTTTGGTTTTTTTTTTTTTCTAACAAAACTGTTGTAAAAGAACAGCTTTGTCTTAATTCTGAGATTTTTGGGACTACGTTTTATGTTTCATGTTAAATGTGCTTGCCTAGGTAGTATTTTTTGTCATGGTAGAGGGGACTCTGTTCCTAGTTTATTAAGATGTTTTTCTTTACCTATACATAATACAAAGTTATAGAAAATGCTTTTTGTTTCTATTGAGTTAATATTACTTTCTAACCTAGTAATGTGATGAATCTGAATCTTATTTATGTGATAATGACTAGTCCTCACTGCCTGCCTGGTTAAGCCTTCTTGGGTAATTAGTCTTTTAAGAATAAACAATTGAATTCTATTTGCACACCTTTTAGTTAGAATTTTATTTCTATATTCTTTTGTTGACATTTTTAACCTGACTTGGAACTGTTTCCTGGATGTTTAAAGACTGTGTCATTTCAAATATCAGGGGCTTGAAAATAGACATATACCCAGTGGCCTAAAAATCTGGGATGCCTTCCATACAACAACTGTAATGAGCAACTGTCTTAGTCGTTTTTAAAAATAGACGACTAAGAGTCCCCATCCCTCCTGTCCTAAGTTATAGAACTGCTTCCTTGGGCCTCCAGATGGGAAGATGGAAACTGGAGAAAGCCTGATCAGCTATGGTGCCCTTCCATCCAATCCAAGAGCCTAGACCAGTGCTTCTCAACCCTACTAATGCTGTGACCCTTTAACACAGTTCCTCATGTTGTGGCAACCCCCAACCATAAAATTATTTTCCTTGCTTCTTCATAACTGTAAGTTTGCTACTGTTATGAATCACAATGTAAATATCTGATATGCAAATGGTCCTAGGTGACCCCAGTGTAGGGGGGGGTTCGATCCCCTAAGGCATGGTTGAGAACTCCTGGCCTAGACCTTTTCAGGGGCGTTTTTTGCTCTTTTTAAAAAAGTGACTGGGAACAAGCCACTGACATTTTGAAGAGAAGTAGGAAATAAACAAATTAGATTTAAATTAATACCTGGGCTTAGGATATTCTTGTCGGTAAATTGCTTGACATTCTAACATGAGGAATCGGTAGCCTCATTTGTCATGTACAATTCTGGGTGTGCACTGGCCACCTGTACACTAAGACCTGGGGAAGCAGAAACAGCAAAATCCATAGGAATTGCTGGCCAGCTGGTCCGCCTGCTCACTGAGCTCCAGGTTTATCAGGCGAGGATCTCAAAAAATAAGGTTAAGCAAGATACCCAACACCAACAAATGGCTTTATGTGCATTCTCAATACAGTTGTGCACACACACACACACACACACACACACACACACACCATCCAATTTATTTGAATATCTTATATTCTGAGTACCTTTTTTTTTTTTAATAGAAAACTTAAGATGATTCTTATTGGCACTTTAGTTTTTAAAGTTAACTGGGTACATGCCTTTAATCCCAGAACTCTGGAGGCAGAGACAGGCAGCTCTCTGTGACTTCTAGGACAGCCTATTTATAAAACAAGTTCTAAGAATGCCAGGGCTACGCAGAGAAACCTGGTCTCAAAAAACCAACCAAGCAAACAAACAACCAACAAAACAACCCCCCCCAAAAAAAAAACAAAAACAAAAAAACAATAACTAAAATTAATTAGTGTGAAGGTATGTTCTTTCTTACACCCGTTTTCCCATGGTAGTACAGAAAAGTAGAATTCTTCATTCTCTGCCCCTTGCTGTACAGATAACACATTCAGTGTCTGTCTGTCTGTCTGTCTGTCTGTCTGTCTGTCTATCTATGGATTCCTTCTGCCAAGTAGAATTTGTGGTGAGGATTAAATTAATTAGTATATTAAGATGTTTTGACTGTTATTTATTATGTTATTTATACAATGCTGTTATTACCAGAGTGGGAAGCTTCAGGCTTGCTTGCTACTGATAACAGAATGTGGCAAGAGTGAAGAGAGAGATGTCACCATGTGATGACAGTGCGGTTGGTGGTGACTCCCATTTTGCTGGACTCTTATTTCTTTCCTAGCTTTCCCATGGGGCGAAATGCCAAGATAGAGCACATGGTACAGAATTAAGGTTACTTCCTGTCCACGGGCTGCAAGGAACTGTGTCCTATCATCAACCCCGTGAGAAAGCTTGGAGGTGGGTTCTTCCCAGTCAAACCTCGAGATGCCTCCAGCATAGAGAATCCCTTCGCTGCTGCTTAGCAACTTTCTGGGTCAGAAAAACCAGCCACGATATGCTCAAATTCCTGACCACAGAAACTGGTGTTAAGCCACTGAGTTTGGGAATCATTTGTTGTGCAACTGTAGATGATAATAATAAGTGGTAGTTGCAATATGACAGAGTTAAGTCTATATATACGCTCTGGAACTAGGTGGTCTGAGTTTGAATGCATGTCATTCATCAGCTGTTTGGCTTCATATAAATTGATAGGTGGTTACCTGGTTGAAGTACACACTTCTAATGCCAGAAATCTGAAGGCAGAGGCAAGCTGATCTCTGTGAGTTCTAGGCTAGCCAGGGCTACATTATAAGAACCAGTGTAAAGGAATTTAAATTACAGATCCTCCTTAGTTTATGATGGCTAAGTCCCAGTCAATTCATTGCAAGTTAAAAATGTCCTAAATAAAAAACTGCACATAGGGCTGGAGAGATGGCTCAGTGGTTAAGAGCACTGACTGCTTTTCCAGAGGTCCTGAGTTCAATTCCCAGCAACCACATGGTGGCTCACAACCATCTGCAATTAGATCTGACGCTCTCTTCTGGCTTGCCTGAAGACAACTACAGTGTACTCATATATGTAAAATAAATAAATAAAATCTTAAAAAAAAAACCTGCACATAATATATTATACCTAACCCACTGAGCCTGGTAGCTGAGCAATGACAGCACACCATGGGGGTATCTATTGCTTGCTTTCATTATTGCATAGATGATTGACAGCTCACATCTATCATCCAGTACACTAATCGAACTATAACAGAGCATCACCTGTGCAGGAGAAGATCAAAATTCAAAGCGTGGCTTTGGCTGCATTACCATGGCTTTCAAACCATCCAAAGTCAACCTATTCTAAGTCAAGGACTGTCTGTACTCTCATGTGGATGACGAGGATAAAATAGCTGTGAAGAGTCAAGTGAATTAATGCACAGAACAGCCCCACACGTGAGCACAGGCCTCTTGGCTGCCGTTACCATTTTACTCAGAGGCAACCAGTGTAGAGTCCCTGGTCCATTAGTCATCAGCCCTGGATACTTGTTAGCTTTGTGCCCAGAGAGAATGTTTTCTAGCTGAGGTCATAAGTACATTCAGCTCTGTGCCGAAGTGAGATGCAGTCAGCGCTGAGGTCTACACTGTAAGACGAGAAGACCGGAAGTCCCATCCGTGGCTCTCAGGGCATGGTTTAGTTCTCTAAAACAGAAGTGAAATCCCTGCCTCCTCGTCCCCAACCCTCAATACTGCATGCTGCTTTCATGGATTACAGCCCTCACTCCCACAGCTCTTATGTGACAAGGTCATTGTAGGCCACAATTAGACCTCCGAGTCAAACAGAATCTGGAGTTTCTAAGAAGCTGGGCAGGGGCAGAGTCTAAAAAAATAGCTTCCCTGAGTAAGGCCATTCAGGATCATCCTATCTTGAATTAATTTAAGACCAAACAAATGCTTAAGAACAAAGAGGTTGTTGGGGTGGGGAGCGGGGAGATGTGTGTCAGTGAACCTCAAAATGACAGTAGTTTGTTTGTGTGGCACCTCAGAGTTTACCAAATGTTTTCACACACGGTGTTTTACTAGCTGGTCACAGGGGTGAGGCAAGATAGGCCAGTGCAAGCTCAGAGATGCTAGCTTACTCCCTTGGCGTGAGCCAGTCACCAAATGGGGTGAGATCCACAGTTTTTTCCTGATCCGTGTTCTAGAGGACATTTGATCTGCTAGAGGCTGTGGGTTATGTTTATCTATTTCTGTGTCATTTAAGTTATGACTGTGTAGGCCCTACCATCCCCCAGAAGTAAATGTACCGTGTATAAGCAGGGTGATTTTCATATAGAAATACCATTTAGTATAATAAGAAAAGTGGCCCTGGAGTGTACATTTAAAAACAAAATAAAACAAAAAATATAATATGTAGCCCTCATATTATATTGCAAAATGAGGGTTTTCATTTAACCTTAAACATCTTTTGGAAGAAAAAAGAAAAAAAACAAACTTTATTTTATATAAGTTTTCTATATTTTTATATAATTTATAATATATGAATATAATAGTATCTATAATATAGATAATATAATACTATATTAATACTGCATGTAATATTTTTATTATACTATTATATTTAATATTTTAAATATATTATACATATGTGTATGAGGACCCAGAGGCTTCCTTCTGAACCACAGTCCAGGAAAGGTCATGAACTGCTATGCTCACAGTAATGTCACCTCCTTTACCACCCAGGGTTTTCACAATGGACACCTCTCCCTGGGGCTCTGCGATGTTTGATGTTCTGGAATGGGCTCGGGGATTGCAGGCCTTTCTGTCACTCACCTCATTGTCTGTGTCAGGATCACGAACTCTGAGGACCCAGTTCTAAGAAGGGTTACAAGTATGCATTCATCAAGCAACTATGTCCTGGCTCTGTGAAGATACACACAGTAGGCAGGAGGGCAAAGGCATGTGGTCATTATTTTTATCAGTATAATCAAACATTTAACAAGATGTACCATAGAGGAAGATGGTTTTAGTTCATAGCTTAACAACAGAAAAGGCATGGCCACTGAGGCTCAGAGTTTGGTATGGGAGCTTGTGGCTGGCCGTGTCACAGCAAAATAGGAAGCTAAGAGCTACTTGAGTTAGAACTTAAGCACACCCCCCACCGACACACACTTTCCACAACTTCCCCAGTCAGTGTGGATTAGCAGCTAGAGACCAAATGTTCAAACACACACTCCTATAGGGGACATTCCACATTCAGACCACAATACACCTCCCCCAGCCTCCATAGCCTCTTGACCACTTCATAATGTCGTAATGTATCCCGTCTACTTGACAAGTCCCTATAGTCTGAGGTCTATGTGTCCCAGCTTCCTGCATCATAACCGCAGTGGCCTGAGTATACCCTTGTGTCCTATTGCTGGAAGACATTTGCATGGGTGGTGGCTTCCACCAGGGAACCCCTGAGGCAGCATCCCAGGTTCAGGCTAGCCTTTCAAACGAATTTATGTTTTTTCAAACTGAGCCTTTCATAGGTAAAATCTCGCCTCCCAGTGTAAGGTACCTGGTTTCTTTTTATTGATACATCTCTTTAATGATACATCTTCAGTGATTAAAAACCTCTTTTAACGATTACAGTCAAACCCAGCCCATTCATTTGAAATTTTAGCGGCATTCACCTTTCCTTCCTTCCTCCCCCCTTTCTCTCTTTCTCTCCCTCCTTCCCTCCCTTCCTTCCTCCCTCTCTTCCCAAATTGAACTTCTTCTGCATCTCCCTGTGTTGGATTTTTATTGCAATGCTCACTAAACACATTGAGCAACAACAAACCTGAATGTTATGCTATCTTTAAATTACTCCACGGGACAACTTGGTTCATTATAATTTGTCATAACATAGATTGTCAGTGCATGAGCAGAGTGCCCTACAGACTCCCTGCTAGAACACTACATAAATGGCTGTGGTCCCATTCCTGGTGACAGTGCTCGCTCACCCCTGAGGTCCCATGAGCACAACTTTATTGTTCACTTTTTTTTTTTTTTGGTCACTCTTGTCTTCTATACTTCCACCAGAATGGCTGTCATAAACAAGAAGGTATATGTGCATGGTTAGTATAACAAAAGTCATATTTTATTGTGCCAAGGGTCATCACACAAGGTTCCCACTCTCTGTAATTCCTAATTACAGTCCTGAGCCTGTCTCCCCAAGGCTGCTCACCTGTGCTGTGCATCTGACTGAAGGTCAGGTCCAGTCACTAAAAGCAGTCTCTGATTTTAGGGTCAGGATCCTGGGGGAGATCTCCAGGTGGAGTCTCTCCAGATGTGCAGAGCAGAGCACTGTTCTTGGTCTCTGCTTATACACTGTGCAGTGGGCATCATGGGGTTCTGGGATTGTGTCTGGTTATCTTGAGTGAGTGATGTCACTGAGTTCTGGTTATCAGGGGCAGCCTTGGGCAGGGTGGGGTGGGGATCCTTACTATGCTATTTTTGTAGGTCTAAAAGGCATCTAAAAAAAAAAAAAACTGTGCTCACTGCACAAGTCTGTTAGGTTCTCTTTCTACCGTTCTAGGATTTCTTTAGCCCACAGTTCTTCCCTTCTCCAAATTCTTCTTACACACTAGTTCTGTGAACCACATGGTAGGGCTCATGTCAGTCACAAACTCGCTTTTTAGCATATGCTTCCTATAGTCCTTCCTTTTCTTGTTGCTGTAACCAAAGTCCCTGAAGAAGCAGTTTAAGGAAGGGTTTATTTGGCTCATGGTTTGAGGGGACCATGGGAAGAAAAGTATGGTGGTAGGTAGCTCCAGGGTGGGGGAGCTTGTACATCTTCTTCATGTGTCAGGGCAACAGGAGGCAGGAAGGGAGTCCAGCTGGAGCAAGAGCCAGGATATAACACAGAAGCCTGGCACCCAGGATCCTTCTTCTTCCAGACAAGCTTCACCACTTAAAGGTTCAAACCTTCCCCAACTCCATCAACTGGAGGCAGTGTTCAAACTCAACGGAATACTTCACATTCAAATCACCACAAGTGGGGAGTGCTAAAGAAAGGTGTGTGCGTGTGCGTGTGTGTGTGTGTGTGTGTGTGTGTGTGTGTGTGTGTGATGATGGTGATCGTAGCTGTCTCAGGAGTTTACTGCTGTGAACAGACACCATGACCAAGGCAACTCTTATAAGGACAACATTTAATTGGGGTTGGTTTACAGGTTCAGAGGTTCACTCTATTATTATCAAGGCAGCATCCAGGCAGGCATGGTGCAGGCAGAGCTGAGAGTTCTACATCTTCATCTGATGGCTGCTAGCAGAAAACTGACTTCCAGGGAGCTAGGATGAGGCTTTTAAAGACCACACCCACAGTGACACACCTACACCAACAGGGCCACACCTTCTAATAATGCCACTCCCTGGGCCAAGCATCTACAAATCACAGTAGCAAACTCACGTCTATTTTATTTCCCAGCTAGGGATAGGAGGGACCTTATGTGCAGAAGTTCAGTTGATCTAGAGTAGGGGAAGTCAGAGAAGGGACCCCAAGTTGCCCCTGACTGTAGCATTGAGTGTTAGTAATGAGAAGCTTTTGGACGATGCTGTGGCAAGAGAAGCAGACATCGGGAAGCACATATATGAAGAATGCAAACAGAACTCTGATGTGGCTGGGGAGTGCATCCTAGAGACAACCCCATCATAACTGCACCTTGACAACTTTTGTACGGGCAAATTTTCTCTTACTGGAGGAAGTACAGCATAAAAGGACAGTTGAGGAAGAATGAGTTTAAGAAAGCAGAACGATTTCTTTTGGGACCGGACTGCTCAAGACAGGACAACTACTTCCACACAGTCCCTACTGCTCTTTCTGAGGTACTCACGGATCTAAGAAGCAGAACAAATTTCAAAAACAAAACAAAACAAAACAAAAACCAAAAAACAAAAAAACTCCACTTCATTTCCCCTATCCCTCCGATCAGACAGAGATGACCGGCTCATTTAAGCCGTCACCTCTTGGCTCCTGTACCAGGCCAGCTTGGGAGGTGCCTCCTTTGTGTTACCTTTCTTATTCTTATGATCAATCGCCTGGCAAGCAGCAGCTAAAGAAAGAAAGGGTTTACTTTGGCTCAGGGTTTGAGGGTACTGTCTGTCGTAGCAGGAAAGGTCTGAAGGCAGAAACGTGAGGCAACCTGTGACACGGCGCTTGCAGTCACGAGGCGTGCTGACGTTCATCCTTGTCTTTCCTTTATCCCGTTCTATTCCCCCCATAACCCCAGCCCGAGACAAGTTACCACCCGTATCCAGGGCAGGCATTCCCCTACCCATTAGGCAAACCTCTCCGGAAAAGCCCTCATGAACACACCCCCAGAATGGGTCTTATTAACAACCTACATGTTTTTGCTTCAATTATTTAATCAATTTAGTTCATTGACATCTTGATCTAGATTTTTTGTTTGTTTGTTTTGAGGAAGCTAGCTGAGGTCAAGCATTCATTGTTACCCATCTTATGCTATAGACACACTGAAACCAGTTGCTTCAAGCTCCTGCCTCCTCCATCCCACCTCACCCCTACTCTCCCACCTTCCTGCTTCTCCCACCCCAACCTCCCCCCTCCCCATGTCTTCTATCCCCCTTCTACCTCCTCTCCCCTCTCTCCTACCCCACCCTTACTCCCCCTCTGCTCTCCCACCTACCCCACTTCCTCTGCTCTTCTCATCCCTTCTCCCCCTCCCCACTCTCACCAAGATGGTCTGTACTACCAAACTGTGCACCAAAATAGACTCTTCTTTAAGTCACGCTCGGCAGAGGTTTTTTTTTTTTTTTTTATTCTTGCCACAGCAACAGAAAAAAACAACAACAACAACAACCAAGATGTTGTAGTACTTTCCTAAAATCCCAGCACTTGGAAGGTGGAGGCAGAATCAGGTTCATGGTCATTTTCGACTGTATGGTGAGTTTGAGGGCAACCTGAACTAGGTGAGTTCCCGTTTTAAAGCACACTAGGCTGGTAGAAAGACCAAGTTCCCAGCCTGCCTCGTGGAGATGACTGTAACGTAATTCCTAAGATTTCAAAATTGACATCTAATTCTGAGTACTGTGGGCATCATGTAGAAATTCACACCAGAAATAAATACTCTGTTCTTTCTCCCCAGCTTGGTCAGTATTATTCTTCTAAAATATTCTCTCCTCCTAACACTGCCTCTATGCAGAAGCTGGCTGCTGCCCCAGCAGACTTCAGCTCTCCCAACATTCCCTATTCTATGAACATGTTACAGTCTGTAGACATGGTGTCGAGGATGTACCTCAATGGTGGAGTAGGGCTTCGTAGAATGTGAAAGGTTCTGGGTTCAGTCTCCAGCAATGAAAAAGGAAACAATGGTTTGATCCAGGATGAAGGGGGTGAAGTGTCTTTTCTCCGACAGTTCTATTGGCAACATGCTGGCTCCCATCAACTTACTGTTTAGGCATGATGTCTTTCAAAATGATCGATCATTCTAGCTCGGAGGCTGGAATACTTATTTTCATATTGGATACCGTAAAAAATGGTAATTATTTCTTTTTTAATTTTTAAATTTCAATTTTTTTCTAGATTTGTTTTAATCCAATCAAATTGACAATTGAAATTAACTATCACACTTGACTTCTGAGACTTTTGTTCCTGCCTGTCACATTGGTTTTCAATGTCCACGAGAGTTTTTTTTTTTTTTTTTTTAATGTGTCTTGAAGTTCCTCATGCAATTTCCCTCCAAACTGACATTACAGTGTTTAGCGTTGCTCAATGAATAGCAGGCTAAGGAAGTTCTCTCTGTTGGCATGCTTCTTTGAAAACTCCTAGCACAAAAGACAATAATAATTTGAATATCTTAATGCCATTACATTAGCAGGGAAATTGCTTCAGAGTGATGCTGTCACAATTTTTATTACAAATCTCAGTGAATGGGAAGAGATTTTACTCATGAGACTGTGCCTGGAAAGGACAGCAGATCATTCTGAGGCTGTCTGCAGAGATGTGTCTTAATTTAGCAAGCAAAATCTTAATTTTAACTGCAAAATTTTCTCTTCTTTTTGGGTATATTTATTTAAATTGTAGATTCCTCTGAGAATTTACTCAAACCACACAATTGGCTGTAGAACAAAATGCATGACCGATCACATAGGAAGGTGCCTTTTCAGAATGAAAATAAAGAGTTTGACCTTATGTTTCAGTTTATGAATATGCTAATAACCATTAATTTGCTCTGTTCTGTGGGTTTTTGTTCCAGTAGCTCTTTAAGAACTTTGAAATGGTAATTTGCCAGGTGACTTTTTCTCTCTCAAAGGCAGGCCACAGTTCTAATAATGTTTGAGTGGTTAAAAAATAAACAGTAACAGTGCAAGCAGGTGGGGAGGAGGGAGGCAGGGAGGCAGGGAGGAGGGAGGCAGGGAGGCAGGGAGGAAGGCAGAAAGACAGGGAGGCAGGCAAGGAGGAAGGCAGAGAGGAGGGAGGGAAGGAAGAGGCAGGAAGGGAGGAGGGAGGCAGGGAGGCAAGCAGGGAGGAGTGAGGCAGGGAGGAGGCAGGCAGGGAGGAGTGAGGCAGGGAGGAGGCAGGCAGGGAGGAGGGAGGCAGGGAGGAGGCAGGCAGGGAGGAGGGAGGCAGGGAGGAGGCAGGCAGGGAGGAGGGAGGCAGGGAGGAGGCAGGCAGGGAGGAGGGAGGCAGGGAGGAGGCAGGCAGGGAGGAGGGAGGCAGGGAGGAGGCAGGCAGGAAGGAGGGAGTCAGGGAGGAGGAAGGCAGGGAGGATGGAGGCAGGGAGGATGGAGGCAGGGAAGAGGGAGGCAGGGAAGAGGGAGGCAGGGAGGAGGGAGGCAGGGAGGAGGGAGGCAGGGAGGCAGGGAGGCAGGGGGGAGTCAGGAAAGCAGGGAGGAGGGAGGCAGGGAGGGAGGAACCTGCTCTAAGATTTATCTTTGTTGAAGTGATTTCTAAAAATGATAACCAAAAATGATAACCAAAGATATAAACTGGTTATATCTTGCACAGCATGTAGCTTAAGTTTTAATTATATAAATAATTAAAACCTTTAAAAAGAGTGCAGTATTAGCCTTGAGATCTTGTAAACAGCAACTGTGCCAGCACTGCACTCATGTAACCAAAATTAAATTATGGAATTCTTTAACTACAGTGTGTAAATGATCGAGTCAGAGGGAAAAACCCATCATCACAAATCATACTTTGATATTGGAGCGAGCAGGATGGAGCCCACGGGGTTACACACACACCTCAATTCTTTTCATCCTTCTGTCTGCTCCTGAACATCAGCAGTGCCCACGAGCCACTGGCACCAAGTCTCATTTTCACTTTGACTCCTGATGGGAGCTAAAGACTTACCCTTTCAATAACTGTATCCTTCCAGGTTAGGAAATCAGAAACATTTCAATCCTTCAACATTCTCCTCCTGTCTCTCTCTCTCTCTCTCTCTCTCTCTCTCTCTCTGTTGTTGTTGTTAATGGTACCAAATATGGTGGGACTTCTATTGACCCACCAGCGATATAATGACACAGGTTTATTATCATTTTAAATCGTAGGCCTTAGCTTGGGCACTCTCTCAGCTAGCTCATCTTAAACCCCCCCCCCCCCCCCCCCCAATCCTGACCTATGTCCTGTCACATGTCTATGTCCACCTCTCTGCTCTGCTCTGGTCCACCAGTCCACCCCAGTCAGCTGGTGAATCTCCTGTGTCTCAGTTCTTCTCCCAGAATCCTACACCTTCCACTTCCTGCTCAGCCATTGGCTGTCATATCTTTATTACATTCAACAGGCAAGTAAGGAAGGATGAATGTTTACACAATACAGAGGCCAGTGATGGGCCATGGAAATAGCAATACGGAGATCTGGCTAGTACCTAGCTCTATGCCAGTTTGTCAATCAATGATTGAATATACAGAGACAGCCTCACACAGTGTACAAAAGGTTACCCAACAGGTTCATCTTGGTGCTCGGATTAGAAACCTAGCAATTATTCAGGAATCCTTTCTCCACTACTCTCTACGTCCCATGGGAAATGGGCTGCTTTTATTTACTTACTTTAAAGAAAGCAAAGCTGAGGCTCTTGGTGTTGCTCTTAGCACTGTTTTACAGCCATGTTGGATGACTCCTGATTCCTCAGATAAACCCCTCCTTATCTTTACACATCATGGCTGGAAAGTGTTTCTTTTGTCTTTCATTCAGAAAATGTCTGGGCATAAGTTGGAACGTAATTCCAGTGGAGCCTACTTCTGAGGCTTCTTTAACTCTGCAAGCAGTTGAACATTTCCATAGTGGAGTCAGCATTTGTAAACCAACATAGACGCCTCACATTGCTGTTTAGTCTATGCATTTCCCTTCCTAGAATTAGAGTTTTGCAACAACAGGGCTGTACTCATTTTCACAGCCTCAGTGCCTAGGACATATAGCCAGTAAATCTGTAAATCTGAGTTGGAAGTGCCAGGTTACAAAGATGAATAACACAAATAGCATAAGGAATGGTGTGTTCATATGTCCACAGATATGTTTGCAAACCTATTTGTATGCCCATCTATCCATTCATTCATCCATCCATCCATCCATCCACCCACCCACCCATCCACTCATCTATTTATCCATCCATCCATACACCTGCCCATCTATCCATCCATCCATCCATCCATCCATCCATCCATCCATCCATCTAGCCATCCATCCACTCATCCATCCATCCACCTACCCATCTGTCCATCCATCCATCCATCCATCCATCCATCCATCCATCCACTCATCCAATAAATACTTGTTGAGCATACTTAATGACAATCCTGTATCATCTAGTGATGAGCAAACAACATGATCTTTGCTCTTCTGAAGCTTATCACCTACAAAGATAGTGGTTCTCAAGATGTAGGTTCCAACCCTTTGAGGGGGTCAAAAGACCCTTCCACAGGGGTCATTGAAGACCTTTGGAAAATATAGATACTTACATTACTATTCATAACAGTAGCAAGATTAAAGTTATGAGGTAGTAAGGAGATAATCTTATAGATGGAGGTCACCACAACATGAAGAACTATATTAAAGGGTTGCAGCATTGGGAAGGTTGAGAACCGAAACTTGAATTTTTTCAAATCCTATTTTTAATGATGGTTCTTAAACGCTTTAACCTCCCTTATAGCCCACCACCCACCAGAGTTAGTGGGAAAGAAAGGATACGGGGCAGGGGTGGGATGGGGGAGTGGACCTGTTCAGAAAGGTTCTTTGGAGCAACTCCAGTCTATGTTGTCTGGAAATCGGCAGTTCAGTTCACAGATTAGCAGGCAGCGGCAGCTCAATTCACTTGCAAACACTTCATGGATGCACCAGCAGTCCAATTTGGTAGAGTCGGGTTAGCAGCAGTGGTGGCACTACCTAGCAGAGACAGCCAGACCTCAAGCTCAGCTCAAGTCAGCAGGAGGGACAAAGAGGAACATCAGAGGTTCTCAGCTTCGCCTCTCTCAGGGATGCTAAGATCAGCGCAGATTCGAGACCCACAAGCGTTGCACAGCTAGCTGTACCAGCAGGCCAAGCTCTGTCTCTGTCACTCTGTGGAGTCCTATTTCTACTCTCCAAACATCATGTGTCCTCCATGTGTCTTGTCTCCGCATGACTCTTGCCTCAACACATGCATCCAATCAGCCAGAGTCCTTGGAAGGGGCCACAAACTGCAGCACACCACCACAAGTTTTTTGGTGTGTTTTTTTCTATGATTTCCCAGCAAATGCAGCCCAACTACACAATGTGAGGCGGACTATTACATGTGTGTTGTTAGCAAAGCATCCTTCATCACGTGTCCTTTCACGTGTTTGCTTTAGCAGAACATCCTCTCTCCCGTGTCTGCTTCAGTGAAACATTCCTTCACGAGTCTGCCTTAGCCTTTCACCTGTGTCCACTTCAGGAAAACAGTCCTTCACGTGTTTACCCCAGCCAAACACCATCCAACTGACTTTCCAAAGAACCCTCAACTTTCCACCTCAGTTACCATTTTACCATGAAAAACCTCAGTTTCCAGTAGGATCTCTCCTTTAGGCTCTGGTGCGGGAGACATGCCCGGAGCCCAGCACTCAGGAGACCAAAGCAGAGGGATGGAATTTCCAAGCCAGCCTGCACTAGAAAGTGAGAATAGTGACGAGAAATAGAACCATCATTCCTCTCAGAGGACGTTCTGCCAGGAGCACACATATCTTTCAATTCCTTAATTTCCTCACATCCTGTCATCATGAAATGTCTTGCCTGGTTAGTGGCCGAGTTCTGTGCCTTTTTTCTTTTTGTAGTGTTTCACTGGAGTACATTCTTGGGTCACTTTTTCTAACAATTAGTTTCTTTTGACACGCATGTGTGTGTCTGCATGTTTGTATGTGCACCATATGCATGCAGTTGCCTGCAGAAACCGGAAGAGGGTGGCAGGTCCCTTGTACTGGGAACTGAATGTAGGTCCTTTAGATGAGCAGCAATTGTTCTTAACCACAGGGTCACATGTTCAGCCTTTCTTTTTTCCAAGAAGATTATGAGACATAAACTCTGTGACTAATTGCCCTGTAGAGTGGTGATCTAATACACTAACCACTTTCTACTAAACTTCCCGTTCTAAGCCCAAGTCTGGCTTTCACGAGTACAAGAGTCTGACAGATTTCCTAACTTCTCTGTGACTGTTTTTTCATCTGGGAAACCAAGACCATGACAATAGTACCAAGTTCTTTGTCGTGTTCTGGGGACAAAGTTAGTAGTAACTTAATAAGTATAAAGAGCTCAGAGCTATACCTGCATTGACGAGAGTTTAATAAACCTTCTCTGCCACTATAAAATGGAAAGTGTTATTATTCCTCCCACCATGGAATAGATCATCTGAGCATGGGATCTAGATTCAAGATAATTTCTTTTTTTTTTTTTTTTTAAAGAATTATTTAGCCTTCCTGTCTGGGCCAGAGCACTGAGCAGATCTTGGGTGGCAGCTCTGCCCCCAACCTCCAAGAACCCAGAGAAGCAGGGATCCCAGGTGCTCTAACTCAGGCAGTATCCTAGGTAAGCAGACAGCAGGGCCCGCCCTAAACAGGGAGTAACTGGGACCCACAAGGACCCGGGAAGTCACTCCCGGCCCGGAACACTGGTTCCTTCTGGTCTGGGCCAGAGCTCTGAGCAGATCTTGGGTGGCAGCTCTGTCCCCAACTTCCAAGAACCCAGAGGAAGCAGGGATCCCAGGCGCTCTAAGTTGTACAGTGTCTTAGGAACTAGTTCTCAGATCTGAGGCCTGGATCAGACCTCTGCCAGGTCTGCTGTTGTGTGGACCCCGGATTCCACCTGAGACATACTGGAAGGTCCACTCAACCCAGAGTCACAGAGGAACAACTGAACTCAGAGCATCAGACAACATATCCTGAGATATTCTAGAGGAGACACTGCACCCAGAACAGCAGACACCTAGCTGGACTACTACCTTGGAGGCACCATATCCTGAGGCATCCTAAAGGTACCACTGTAATCAGTGCAGCTGGAAAAGATCACAGAGACATCTGGACCCCTAGGAGATCAGACACAAGCTAGATAACTGGAAAGACAGGCTTCAGTCAGAGACAGCAAGTACAGGCAGCACTAGAGTTAACCAGATGGCAAAAGGCAAGAGCAAGAATGTAAGCAACAGAAACCAAAGTTACATGGCATCATCAGAACCCAGCTCCCCCATCAGAGCAAGCCCTGAACACCCCATCACACCAGAAAAGCAGGAATCAGAATTAAAACCACTTCTCATGATGATGATAGAGGGATTTAAGAAAGACATAAATATAACACTCTCAAAGAACTTAAGGAGATCACTGGTAGACAGATAGAAACCCTTAAAGAAGAAACACAAAAATCCCTTAAGGAATTGCAAGAAAATGCAACCAAACGGGAAAAGGAATTAAACAGAACCATGCAGGATCTAAAAATGGAAGTAGAAACAATAAAGAAATCACAAAGGGACAATACCCTGGAGACAGAAAACCTAAAAAAAAGATCAGGAGTCATAGACACAAGTATCACCAACAGAATACAAGAGATGGAAGAGAGAATCTCATGTGCAGAAGATACCATGGAAAACATTGACACAACTGTCAAAGAAAATGCAAAATACAAAAAGCTACTAACCCAAAATATACAAGAAATCCAAGACACAATGAGAAGGCCAAACCTAAGGATAATAGGTATAGATGAGGGGGAAGACACCCAACTAAAAGGACCAGTAAATATCCTCAACAAAATTATAGAGGAAAACTTCCCTAATCTAAAGAAAGAGATGTCCATAAATATACAAGAAGCCTACAGAACTCCAAATAGTTTAGACCAGAAAAGAAATACTCCCTGCCATATAATAGTCAAAACATCAAATGTACATAACAAAGAAAAAATACTAAAAGCAGTAAGGGAAAAAGGCAAAGTAACATATAAAGGCAGACCTATAAGAATTACACCAGACTTCTCACCAGAGACCATAAAAGCCAGAAGATCCTGGACCGATATCATACAGACCCTAAGAGAACACAAATGCCAGCCCAGACTACTATACCCAGCAAAACTGTCAATCATTATTGATGGAGAACCCAAAATATTCCATGACAAATCCAAATTTACACAGTATCTCAACACAAATCCAGCACTTCAAAGAATAATTGGTGGAAAACTCCAACACAAGGAGGGAAACTACAACCTAGAAAAAGCAAGAAAGTAATCTTCCAAAAACCCCAAAAGAAGATAGTTACACAAACATATCTCCACGGATGTTAGCCCAAAAGCTTGGATTAGTGAAGACTCAACCCACAGACCACATGAAGCTCATGAAGAAGGAAGACCAAGAGGGGATGCCTCAGTTCTACTTAGAAGGAAAACCAAAAATACTCAAGGGAGCAAATAGGGAAACAAAACATGGAACAGAAACTGAAGGAGGGGCCATCAGGAGACCATTCCACCTGGGTATTCACCCCATGTACAGCCACCTAAGCTAAACACTGTTGTGGATGGCTGGAAGTGCATAATGTGAGGAACATGATATAGCTGTCTCCTTAGAGGTCTGCCAAAGACTAACACACTCAGAGGACAAGGCTCACAGTTAACCACTGATATGAGCAGGGGTTGCCCAATGGAGAACTTAGTGAGAGGACTGAAGGAGCAGAAAGGGTTAGTGACCCCAGGTGGAAAGCAACAATACCAAACAACCAGAGCCCCCCAGGGTCTAAACCACCAGCCTGGGAACACATAGGGAGGGACCCAAGACTCCAGAGGTATATGTAGGTGAGGATGGCCTTGTTGGACATAGGTGGGAGAGGAGTTTCTTGGTCCCATAAAAAAAAAAAAATGAACACACAGTGGGGGTGGGGGGAATGTGAGGGCGGGGAGGGGATAGTGAGGGGGGTAGGTGCGGTCACTGCTTCATAGAAGCATGAGGAGGGGGATGGGACAGGAGGTTTCTGGGTGGTGGGAGGAAGTAGGGTAAGGGGATAAAATCTGAAACGTAAATACTACAACCAATTTTAACAAGCGAAAAAAAAAAGTTGTCAGAACCAACATTTTTAAAAAAAAATGTCAGCCCCCTGGGGTGGGAAATTTTTTTTTCTTGATACTAAAACTTGTTCTGAGAATTGTATGTTGCAGAATACACAGCCTTGGTGTATCTACTCATCAAGCATACTGAGCAGACCTGCCCAAACCTCTGATGTCCTGGAATTCCATCTGGATTCAGTGAAGACACAGCATCAGAGGCTTATCAACTTACTCTTCCCCCCACCCCCCTTCTAAAATCTCAATGCCCTTAATCAGCTTGAAGAAGTTAAAGAAGAGTCAGCGCACCTATTCCCTGAGCTTGGGGACTAATGTGGTTAATAATGGTCTGTTTTTCTAGGGAAAAGTAGTGGTTTTGTTGGAACAGGGGGGATTAGCTAGGACTTATTGCATAGCCATAACCTATTGGTAGAAATCTGTATAATTATTATCAAGATGAAGTTATAATTTCTTAAATGGTACAAAATTTACTTTGATTTCAAATTTAAGGTTTTCATTGGTATGAGCCTCTTATTAATATAAAAATGAGATGAATATTGATACTCTCATGGGCATTGTGCCTGTATAACACATTTAGGAATACAATGCCTAGACCCAGCCCTTTTTTAACTTTTTTTTAACTGATTTGGGACAGTTAACCTATGAGTTAAGGGACTATAGCAAATTCATGGTTTTGAGTTTTGGTATTGAGTTTTCCATATTTTATTTAGAAATAGCTGAGAGGAGTGAACAGACAACAGTCCAGGTTACCTTACATGGATAGTTGGTTTTCAAAACATCAGAAGTCCATAGAACTGATGCTACAAATATTTATATATTAATGTTCATTTTGATTAGAGACCTGTCTGCTCCTGGCAGCTTCCTGTCGTGAATTCTAAGAAGAAATTGAGCATCCTTGGAGATACTCCAGTTGTGCGGTGACAGCCACTAGGCAAGAATTGCCTCTCTCCATCTACAGACAAATTACTGTCCAGAAAAGGACACACATGCAGAATAGTCGACTGATTATATCTGCCTAGACAGGGTAATCAGCCCTTAATATCTGCATCACTAAGGTCTGTCAGATGATTCTGGGCCAGAAGGCTGAAGATTTGATGCTCCAACGTTCGGTAGTATAGGGGCTTTTCAGGTGTTCAGTGGTCTCTATAAATTGGCTAAGTTTTAGAAGCTATGCTTAGTGCTTCCCATAACTTCAGTTAACTCAGTCATTCTGGATTTCTGATGGGGTTGAAGACCTATAGTCTCATAACCAATCCTGGCTATTTACTTTGAGAGAGAAGATCTGAGTAGATGGTTTTCAGCTGACATTCATTCTAAAGCCAAAAAGCCAGGATCAAAAGTAAGTGTTTTAGTTAGAAGAGATGACAGAGGTTCTGGTTAGTCAACAGAATGATGGACTGGGTATTAGGACTATCTTGTACCTCACTGGTACAATTAGGAATAAGTATGCTCTAATTGTATTTTGAGAGAAAAGTTCTACTTTAACAGGAAGAGTGATATGTAGGAGGAGCTAAGTGGGAAGGAGTACTGAGAGGAAGAGATGGAACAAGGAGAGAAGATGAAGAAGAGGAGAAGCTAGGTGATGAGAGAGAGAAAGAGAGAGGGGGCATGGATGCAGATGTTCACATGTCTCCACGAGTCAAAGATAGTTTTTATATCTAGGTTGGGTATTGGGTTACGCTTCTGATTGAGCATTACCAAACTTATAAATCCTTTGATTAACATTTTTAAAAAAATCGTATAAAAGCAAAAAGGAAAGAGGGGGGCATGGGGCAGGGGTGTTCTAGGGAGGGGAAATGTGGAAAGGGGATGGCATCTTAAATGTAAATAAAATATAAAAAAAAAGAAAAACAAGGAAGACATGCTGCTGGAGAAATAACAGCTGAGGTGGCCCTATGGTTTTCATACACACATGCATGTATTTTCACATATACATGAATGGACCCAGAAGAATCTGTATATGGAAAAAATATGAACTGGTAATATATATTGGCCTTGTCACTCTGTATGAAAATAACAAAGACAAGAATCAAAAAAAAAAAAAAAAGAATTATTTATTTAATGTATATGAGTACACTGTAGCTGTCTTCAGATATACCAGAAGGGGGCATCAGATCTCACTACAGATGGTTGTGAGCCACCATGTGGTTGCTGGGAATTAAACTCAGGACCTCTGGAAGAGCAGTCAGTGCTCTTAACTGCTGAGCCATCTCTCCAGCCCTCAAGATAATTTCTTTTTGAGTGTGTTTGTAACAGTACACATGTTGATATTGACCTGCTTGATTTTGTTTCCTTTTTGGATTTACTTTGTTTTAGACTTTTATTTTTCAGGATATTTTAGTGTTTCCTCTTTATTCTAAAAAAAAAAAAAAATCTAGAAATGCTTCAAGAAGGGTTTGGGTGTAGCAGTCATTATTGTTCTCATTAGTATTCGGCGACTTTGTTCCTGGGACATTTTCTCCTGTGTTTGTATTCTTTACCCCCACAGACCCTTCCTCATTCCATGGTTAAATCTAACACTTGATCAGTGCGTTTCCAGGAACACTCTTGTGTGCTGTCTGTTAACTCTGTCACCTAGCTTTTCTGTTGCCTTTCCCCTTTGACAGCTATATCCCAAGGCCTTTTCATGTCCTCGGACTGATCATTTTCAATAGCAGCCCTTTCTTCTTCTATTCTTGCTTCATCCTCTCGAGCCTCTTTGAGGAGCCTGTTTCTAATTTATTAAAGTTCCTCTGGGTTCCCTGCATCATGTCTCTTTCTTTTTTTCCCCTTCCAGATCAAGTTAGATGTTATTTATGCTAAAGAGACCCTTACATGAGTTGAGAAAAAAACAGAATCAAGAGCCTTTTGATTTGATCAGCTGTCCATTGATAAACTATTTCTAAATCCTGTTCATTTTTTCAAATGATGAAGATCAGGATAAACAGGAGACAGAAGAGTATTGGTGTAAACAACCAATTTCAACCAATGTCTCCTATTACTGCTTTAAAACTCAATCTAAAAATTTGAATTTAGTGTTTTAAGCAGGATTGGGAAATAGGATCTATTTTCAGATTCTGTTACCAACCTAGGAAACCTTTCTACTAAGGCAGATGAGAAGAAAAACATTAATAGCTGTTGGACTCATGTTAAACTACACTATGCACACCATAGACCACCTGCCAAAGAGCTCAGAGACAGAGGAATCCTGCTTTTTTATACAACTACTAAAAAGACATGTTTTCATGACAGTAATCAGACCTCATATATAGGTGCTTGACAATACTATTGGCGTGGCATATTTTACCCCAAATCACCCACTAATTGAGACACCTGTACATGTATGTTAGCTGATTGTCTTTATTGGGAGGGAAAGTGAGATTTCTTATGTCTTTATTACAATTTTGCACCTTGGCAACATGTCTCTGAATTTAGGTGCTCCCCTCCCCCAGGGATGAGCAGACATCTTCTAGTTTCTTCGGTGTGTTCACTATGGCGCAATGGTTCTTGAACAATCCATTTCTAGAACACTGTGGTGAGAAAAACCTAGCTTAAAAATACATGCTTGCTTTAAAAAAAAAAAAGTTTATGTAATATTAAGTCAATGGCAAATGCTTACAATAGCAAATCTAGGGGAAATTCTCCAAAATGTAGAGAAGATGGATATGTTTCCTCTTATTTGTATGGGAATAACCACACTGGCTTCTCCTCTGGTGTCTCTTCCCCTTCCTTCATTTGCCAGGTAAAATATAGATTATCTAGATGAGCCTGACTTTCAGACAAGTATGTTTAGCATCAGATGTGTTATACCTTATGATAAATTTGGTAAACATGGAAAATTTTGATCTAATTTAATTACTGTCCAAATACATAGACAAAAATCTCTAAGAAAGCATTACGCCAAGCTCTGGAAGTTCCATTGGATCCTATACCCACATCCCTCTAGAATATAGAAATTCAAATGGAAGGCACAGAGGCTTGGCTTCCTCCCTCAAGTTCATCTCTGGGAACATCTTTATGTGTTAACTCCCAAGAGACAAAGACAAATATATGCACCTAGACCTTGTGAGATACAGCACATTCCACACAAACAATAAATGCCAAGAGTAAATAAGTATAAAAATCTTAGTGGAACCGACTCTTAGCAGGGAAGGAGTGGGGATTAAATCTAATCTCCAAACCTTCTGAAAAGAGCCATTTAAAAAAATCCAAATAAGTCCCACGCCCATGCTGTACGTTGGCAGGGATTTTAGCGTGTCTAGAATACGTAACAGGGAACTCAGTGTCTCTGTGGGATGGGAAGATTAACAAACTTAGCATAGTTTATGCCTGTTCTTTTTAATTTTCTTTTTTTTTTTTTTGAAGTTGAAACACAATTACATCATTTTTCTCTTTTCCTTTCTTTCTTCCAACCCCTCCTATATAACTCACCTCTCTATCTTGCTCACCCTTGGATTCATTACCTCTTTTCCTTTTAATTGTTCTCTCTCTCTCTCTCTCTCTCTCTCTCTCTCTCTCTCTCTCTCTCTCTCTCTCTCTCTCTTGTGTGTGCGTGCGCGCGTGCACACGCACACACACACACACACACACACTGCACAGTCTATGTAGTGTTGCTTGTATGCATGTTTTCGGGGCTGACCACTTGGCATTGGATAACCAACTGAGCCCTTTAAGGCTCTTCTTCCCCAGGAAGACTGTCGCCTCCACTCATGGCAGTCCTTTATTGCCCCAAGTTCTTTGTCTAGGGTCAGAGCCCCATGAGCTTTCCCCCTTCCATACTCACGTCTGTTGCTGTCGTCTTTGTTCAGTTCACGCATGCGCAGCCATGTTATCGAACCGTTTCGGTTGTTGCTTCCCTAACATTTCTAGGAGACAAAATCTCGCAGCAAACTCACCGTTCTTCTGGTCCATATAATGACTGTTCCGACTCCCTCTTCCTCTACGTTCTCTGAGCCTTAGGTCCAGGGGTTGTGCTGTAGGAGGATTACTTGGAACTGGCCACCACACGAACACTTGCTCTCTGTAGTTTGATTGATTGTGTTTTTCCTTCATAATCTCCATTGCAAAGAGGTTTCTTTAATGAGGGATGAGTGCTACATTTATCTGTGGTTGTAAGGACAAATATTTATAATGCAGCTATTAATTATGCTGGTTTAATAAAATGACAGTTTTAGATTCTCCTCCAACTCGCTTAACCCTGGGGAGCTGGCTAGGTTTCTAGCACCAGGCATAGTTTCCTTCTTGTTGAATGGGATTTAATCCAGTTAAGGTGCTGTTGGTGAGTGCCAAAATATTCGTGTCATTATTGTACCCTTAGTGATGGCATGCTTTGCTGGTCATTGACGTGGTTTATAGTCGTCACAGCTGGGTAGGACTATTGTTTGCTTTCCTCCCTTGGAATGCTCGCATGGTACCTTCTAGAACCGTGAACACTAATTCCTAAGGAGGAATTAATGTTGAATTACAAGTCAGAGCCAACTCGGATCCTCTGTGTCCTGTGTCCAGCAATGTCAGCAATGTCTCCTTTTTCCCTCACAAAACTCCAAACATTGTACTACCAAACTGACAAGTACTTGCGAATAGGATGTAGAAAATAAGTTTTCATCTGTCAGAGAGAGCTTAAAATATTTTAAGGCCTTTGTGTTCAGTTTTTGTTTGTACTTTTTTTTTTCTTGAAAGATCCATAGATTTTTTAAATTTTTTTTCATTTTTATAATTAAAACCACCATGTTCATTTTGCTGTATAATTTTATAATATTCAATTATTTTACTATTGTCAAAACCATTTTCAAAAACATCACATGTGAGGGCTGACAACTCGGGCCAGTGGCTGAGTGTTTGCGTCACGCACGCAAAGCCCTGGATTTAATCACACCTTTGTATATCATGTGTATACCATGTCCAGCAATTTAGCAAGTCTTGTCTGTGTTATGAGGTATACTGTTTTGTGTGTTATTTGATTTTTTTATTCTGTTCACAGTGTGTGTTTAAGTATGCTTAAATTTAACTATTCTTTATATTCTTACTTGTATTTATGTTCTGGAAAAGTTTTTAATTCTTTTTTTTTTTTTTTTGGTTTTTCTAGACAGGATGTTTTTAATTCTTAACTATTTTTTTAACCTTGTAATAAAATTGGTGTTGTTTAACATAACTTAGGAACATGATTTGACTCCTTCCCTTCTAATTACTCTAAGAATTCTAATAGTCTATTGAGTAAAAGCACTCAGCCGAGTGCACAGCTTACTCTAGTGTTACACCAAGAGCTTCAGGTAACCTTCTTCACTATGACATCGGTGTGAATTCTCACACTTAACCTTCAGGATGTTGAAACACCATCTAACAACTGACTTCCAAAGAACCCTTATGTTTCCACTTCAACCATTTGATTTATATCCTTCGTTCTGTTGATGTGATATGTATACTCATTGATTTGTGTATATTGAACCATCTTTGCATCTCCGTGATGAACTAAATTGATCATGATAAATGATCTTGGAATGCACCATTGAGTTTGATTTGCTAGTGTTTTAATGAGAATTTTTACATTTCAGTTCATCAGGGATCTTGGTTTATAATTCTCTCTCTGTCTGTCTGTCTGTCTGTCTGTCTGTCTGTCTGTCTGTCACCTCCCACTCCTGTGTGTGTTGGTCTCATGAAAAATGCTTTGGAAGGTTCCCTCTCTTTCAGTTTTAGGGACCAGGTTTTGATTGTTTTTCAAACATTTGGTAAAATTCAACGACTCCGTCTACTGCTGGGTTCTCTTTGTTGAAAAACTTTTTATTACTGACTTGATCTCATTGGTTGTTATTGATCTGTTCAGATTTTTTTTCCTTCACAACTCAGTTTTAGGAGATCACATGGGTATAGAATTCACCTCCTTTTAGGTTTTCCAATTTGTTAGAAGAGTTCAAAAACACTTCCAATGTCCTTTCTGAGGTATTCATCTCAATGTCTCCATTCTTGCTGATTTCATTTAATTTACTATTTGGTTTATTTTTAACTTTTCTCTCTTTATCTAGTTAAACATTTGTAGATTTTATTTACCTTTTAGAAGAACCAACCGTTTATTGATCTTTTGCACTGACTATTCAGTCTGCATTTCATTCGTTTCTATGTCTTTGGAATTTCTTGTATTCTGTAATTTGGGATTTGGGTTGTTCTTGTTCCTCTCAGTGGCTGAGGTGTGTCACTTAATTGCTTATTTGAAATCTTTCTGCTTCCTTTTATGTAGGCATCTATCACCACAAGCTGTTTGTTCTCTTAGAATTCTATGCTATATACCATAAAGCTTTTCTCTGAGAATTCCGTGCTGTGTCCCTTGAGGTTTGCCCTCGAGGTTTTGGTCATTGTGTTTCAAGTTTCATTGGTATCAAGGAAGCTTTTGTTTTGTTTCGCTTTGCTCACTGTGTCGCCTGACTGGCCTACAGCTCACTGTGTAGACCAGGCTGGCCTGGCTGACCTGCAGCTAGCTCACTGTGTAGACCAGGCTGGCCTGGCTGACCTGCAATTAGCTCACTGTGTAGACCTGGCTGGCCTTGAGCGCTTGCAATCTTCTTGCCTCTGTCTTGTTGAATACTATTGTGGATTTCTCAGGTTTTGTCTCCCCGGGACTACATACAAGGACAGAGAGGAATGAGTAAGTTAGTGAGGATTTTACTAAATAAAAGATGGAAGACAGAAAGCTTCTTCCTGAGGGAGTAGGTCCCTACTGGCTTTCCTAGCACCAGGGGTTGTATATGCTTTGATGTAGAGGGATGAATGGGCCAGATGGTTTGTGGTCCTTTGTTTGTTTGTTTTGGTGGGTTGGTTTGTTTGTTTTAATGGGAAACTGCTTTCTCTTTATTTAGACCTCAGGAGGGAAAAAAATGAACTTTGGTCATATAGACCTTAAAAAAAATTCCAGTTGTATGTGTTTCTAAATACACAGGACTAAATGAACAGAGAAATACTTTCTTCTGTAAAAACTAGCCAGATTTTATCAAAACGTTACCATATAACAAAATCCTATTATATAAAGACATTTTGGATTCGCAACCTTCGAATGTGACAGCTTCACCCCTGCCCACCGTCACCCTGTGCAAGCTCTCATGCCGCTCTGGTCCAGGCACTGAGGCTAAATAATAAGCTTGGCCTCTGTCGGCAGTGGTCTGCAGTGTGACTGGTGGCAGCAATCTCCGTGACAGACTGGTCTACTTTATCAAAGTGTGATCAAGGGACCATTTCCACGAACACATAACAGCATCAAACGAATTATATAAGGAAAAAAGTAGGAACAAACTAAAAGATGAAGATGAGAGACCTGCCACAGACAGAGTACGTGTCCCCCATAATGCAATTGCAGGGGCAAAAAGCTGTCAAGAGGGCCAGAGATGCTAATACACACGGAAGCTCTGTACAGTATTTGTTTCTCATTTTATACAGCGGACTCTACAAGGATGGTCACAGTAATACCCGGGGAAATGTAAACCACAGCATTTGAAGTCTTTGCAGTTATTTTAAAAGGCCTTTAAAATATCTAATAAAAAAGTCTGTGTTCTATAAGCCATCCTCCACTGTGTATTTTAGAGAAGGCTTTCTTTAATTTAGACATTAAGTTTTTGATAGCCATGGGCTGCTGGACTTTGACAAACATCATCTTATTGATCTTCGCATCTTCTTTTGCTCTTCTGGTGTTCTGCATCATCAGGATACTCAGTAGCATGGGATTCCTCTGAAGACTCCACATTCTCAGAGTCAGAATTACTGTCCCAGTCATCTAGACTCACGGCATCACGTGAGTTGGCGTCATCATCATCTTTAGCCTTGTCACATGACCTTACCTCACGGAAGCCAAGTCCACAATGCTGCTGGTATCAGTCCTGATAATTTACTGCCCAGGCTCTGCTGGTACCAAGACTCCAATTCTTCATTAATTTTTCTAGTCTTCTTCCCCTGTTTTGAAGAGAGATATTGATTTGTGATCTCCTGTAACAAGATGACCTGGATATTCTTTCTTTCTTTCATTAAGTCTCAAGAACTTCTGTTTTCTCTCTTCATTACCTAAATCCATTGCCTTCCAATGGCTAGATCCAAGATTGTTGACAGTTTGGCTATAAATTTGGGATGTTTATTTGTAATTCTATAAGTAAACCTTCTGGATTTGTAAATTAAGAAAATGTCCTGATTTTTTAAATCAATGTGATGTCTATGTGTTTAACTTGTTTCTTCTCACCTTCAAGTATTACAAAAATATGGATGTGTTGTTATTGATGGTGCACCAACATTTCTGAATTCTATCTTCATTTTTCTTTTTCAATCTGAATGGTTATTTCCAAGATATTTTTAATAAAAACTATACTTGAAGTTCATATTTTTTATCTATATCATTGCTATGGCTTTTGACTATGTTTTTATTTACCTTTTTGAGTTCTTTATTTTTAACTATGTTTTCTTTTCCTTGGTGCCCAAGGCTCTCTGTCGAGGTAGCATATTGTATGGGTCCGGTCCGTTCTGTGCACCAAGGAAGACCCTAATTTAGTTCCATCCAACAGCAACAAGAAAATAGAGGGCTGCACCTGTGAAGAGGACAACTGTACTGTCATCTAGTTTTGGCTGCACAAAGGCGAGAGTCAGAGATGCCCAAACTGTGGAACCCATTACAAGCTGGTACCCCATAAAATGGCCCGCTATGCCCCTGTGTTAACTTTTCAGTAAATGTTAATGAAAATCTCTCTCTAATAAAGACTAGCCATTTCACTGTCTCCTCCCACAAAAAAATGAAAATAAATGAATGAAAATGTCTGGTCCATTGTCAGGTATGCAGGATATAGGTCTCATGTAAGGAAACAAATACTTTTTAAAAGATAATATGCTGTCTCTCCACACGGGCATTTCATTGTGAATAAGTTTACAGAAAGAGTCATAGTGTTGTCTCTAATCTATCAATAACAGAGCCTAGAGCACGGAGCAGCAGAAAGAGATGGTAAGCTCCACATGGGAGCCTGCCTTCAGGCCTAGTTCTAGTAGGAGTCCACCTACAGCGGCTATGCTCTCAATCTCAGACAGCAAGTTCCCTGCAGTCCTGATTCTTTGGTGACATCTTCCACTTCCTACGTCACATTTTCCATCCTGTGTAGCCAGTGGGTAAAGCTAAAGTAGGTCTACTGGCCAGGATGGAATCTGAGGCACATCCTCCCAGGACAACGCAGTGGACTCTATGGGTTATCAGCGGTGGGGTGTACAGGCTTTGTGACTCATAGAGCCATCTAAAGGCAAGCAATACTCTTTCTCAAGATGGCGTCTGGCTGTAGCACTCGAGGGTCTGAAGGGAGAAGATGTATGATATACTTCCAAAGCAGCACTCCTATGCATATTCCAATGGTCATTACCATTGACCAAAGGCAATCATTTCCTGGACGGTTTTCCTGTAGGAGGAGCTAAGGTGGGAGGAGTAAGGAGAGGAAGAGGAGGAGCTAGAGGAGAGATGTAGGAGGATAAAGAGCCACGCAGGTATGGAGGGCAGTCCTGGTTAACAACTTATATTTAGGTTAGCTAATTGGGAAACACCCCTAATTGTATGGGCATATTGTTTTTGAGCATTACCAAATATATAAAGCCTTTGATTAATATTTAAGCATTAGAGTCTCATTTCTTACCTGGCCTACGTGGATGGCGGGATGGTCTGGGCACTGGCCAACCTTGCAGAGATAGCTTGGAAGATTGGCAGAGCCATCTCCCACCCTGGTGTCTTGTGGGTGGCAGGGCTGGTGTTTCTGGCTGGCCATTTCTAGCTGTGGTGCGCACGTGGCCTCCAGCTGCGGAACATGGTGGCTGAGCTAGGCAGAGCTGCCACAGCTTAGATAGTCGGCTTGACCAGCAGCCATTTTAATTAATTACTTCAACATTTTCCTGTACCTGAGATTGTAGCATTTGATACTGACAGATACTGACCTGAGATACTGACAGAATTTGTGGGAACTCTCATTCTTACCATTGTCCAAGAGGTACTTCCTGACTGCTGGCTGTCAGAAGAGCTGGATTGATTTATTTCTCTTCCTGTGATAATTTCATAGGGTCTCTAAATCTTACAAGGTTTCGTTCTCTGCCTCTGACTCCCAGTGTTCTCTATGGGTCACTCTCCATGAAATGTGGTGGCCCACCTGCTACTTTGGTTTTGTCTTGTAGGAAAGGAGGTGAGTTCTAGGCAGCTGTATTCCACCATCCTGGAACTCTAGAGCAAATATGCCTTTTTGCTGGGGGCTTCTGAGTCTTGAAACATAGTTAAAGACTCCCTGGTCTGTAGCCACAGACATGGTCATGGGTTTTATTTTCTTTATGCTGTTACTTTCTACATCAAGGTCCCCCACCCACCCACCCAAAAGTTTCCTGGTATTGAGATTGACTTTATGTTAAGCAGGAGCTATTAATTTAATTGTATTTCTTTCCTAAATGGGCACTCATTTGTCTGGACAGTGCATGCACTTGTTTTTTTATTTTGACATCTGGTCATTTCCCCTAGCCAGAGCTAGCCTGTTATTCCAGGTATGAAGCTGAGCAGAAGTAAGATAACTTGGAATGTAGGATCGGGGCCAGTGAAGAACAAGGTCTTGACCAGTGAGTCCTTGGAAGCCACCAGAATCAGCCCACCTGCTTGGATCTCTTTTAGACTCAATAGATTGCTTTTGCATGACTCAGTAGTTACAAGCAGTATGAGCTCCACAATAGAAGACTCTTCTAGAAAGGAACGTGGCCTATTGCTGTTGCTAACGATGAGGGCTCTTCTGCTTTGTGTTGTCTGCTTATAACAGAGACCTAGATTTCACATGATTCTTTTTACCATGTTCTCAAATCCTACCTTTAGCTATCATAGGAAACCTTTCCATTGAAGATAGGAGCAGACAGGAAGTATCTCTCTTGTCAGACTCAGGGCAAGCTCTCTGATCTCTTTGTCAGGAGTTTCTTAGGTTTTGATTGGTTTCTTGGCAAGGTGCACACGGTTCTTTTACCATGTACCCGCTCCCTGTCAAAGGGTGCATTGTCTGACAAATGGCACTATATGTTTATTCAGCCTTCATCTACTCTATATAGTTTCCAGTGGGTTGAACTGCTATTGGCAACCTCAGTGCCATGACTAGAGATACGGCCAATGGAATCTTCCTAATTTAAAATTGTTGAGGTTGAGGGTGTGGGAAAACACTTTCTGGGACCATCTTTAAAATCATATATTATTTTTCTATACAGAATATTTCTTCCTATATTTATTGGATCCAACCTATTATTGGATCGATTAGCACTCTAAGAACATGGGCTCAACATGAGACAGTTTATCCATCCCCCTAAACTAGCTGTATTGGTTACTTTTTGTTGCTGTGACAAAATACCAGGCCTGAGGCAAGTTAGGATTTCAGAATCTATAATCACAAAGAAGGCATGGCTGCAGGTGCATGGAGCAGGAAGCTGGGTGATCACAGTTTCTCACATGCAAAGATGAGAGAGTCAACTCTGAGAGAGGTGAGGCTATCAAGTGGTAGCTCTCAGCTTTACTAATGCTGCGACCCTTTAATACAGTTCCTCATGGTAGGGTGACCCCCCCCCCCCCAACCATACAGTTATTTTGTTGCTACTTCATAACTATAATTTCATTACTGCTATGAATCATAATATAGATATCTGAGTTTTCCAATGGTTTTAGGTGACCCTGGTGAAAGTGTTCTTTGACAAACCCCGCCCCCAACAAGGGGTTGTGACCCAAAGTTTGAGAACCACTGTGATAAAGTCTCAAAACCTGCTTCTAATGATATGCTGTTTCTAGTAAGACATCACTGCCATCATTACCACACACACAAAAGGTTCTATAACTTCCCACATGACCTCCAACTGGGGACCAAACATTCAAATGCCTGAGCTATGGGTGATTTTTCCTATTCAGATCAGAATGCTATTACCATAGATAAGGCTAGCTTTAGTCCCTTTATTCTAAGTACGTGACTTTTTAAAAGCAGACAAAAAGCAATTATTTCTGCAACCTTTCTGCATTCAGCTCGGTCTGTGCTCTGGATTGGTGAGTTTTTAGGAGCCGGGAGCAGATGACACACGGGGCATCTACATTTTACTTTCTGGAAATTTAAGACCTTAAAATAACCCTGTGTGCTTTGAGGAGTAGGTCTTGTCTGACATATTCGAGGACTGATGATTAAAAACTCTTTTAAGCTGTACCTTTCTCCTAACGACTGTTAGATGTTCTTCGACTTTGGCAAGATGTCTCCTCAACAGACAAAAAGTACTCTAGCCACTGACATAATGTGACATAGAAAGGAAGCTTAGAAGAGAGACTCTTATCGCTTTATAAACTTAAAACCTTTGGTGTGATAGTGCACATGGACAGACAGCCGTATCTGGGCGGGAGGTGTTGCCCAGGGCTCCTAACCTTTTCCCTAAGGCAAGCTGTAGCCCCATATGAACCAGAAGGATAGGCTTCCTAGGACCTCTTGATAACGGAACATTGTAGGCTCCCTGAACGTGGCACATCTGGAGAGGACCTGGAAGCTCCAATGCCTGCAGTACACTTCTTACCCTAGGCACCTCATTATCTACACTTGCAATTAGCATTTATAATAAACAAGTAGGCATGAGAACGTCCCCAAGTTCTGTGAGCCTCTTGAACAAGTTAATAGGATCTGCAGAGGGAGTTATGGAAGCCCCTATCTGTAGCAGGTCAAACAACCTGTGTCTTATGACCAGCAAGCAAAGGAGGGTGGGGCTGTCTAGGGCTGTGTGTGTATTAACCCTGTGATACCTGATCCTGCTGCCAGGGAGGTGGTGTCAGAATGAGCTGTATTGGTGATACTGGGTGGTGGTTGCAAATTTTCTTACTTGCTTAGTGTATAGATGGGGGGGGGGGGGGGAAAGCCCCATATATCAGGTGTTGGACATTATCTGTGTTGAGAAGGTATTAGGACAGAAATTAAGTTTGAGATTGTTTTTCCTTTGTAAACTTCAGAAAGTCATACTATCTATTTATAACTATATGAAAAAAGGGTCTAATAAACACAAAAGGACCTGAATGTAGCTTAGGTATCCAGTGACTAAAGAAGATGCTGGGACAATGTCATACAAGGCATGGATCTTGTAAGTGAAATAATTCTATTCATTCTTCCAGTGTCTTATTCTAAGCTTACACGCCACGGTTAGTGTCCCTCACACTTGTAGGTGCCATGCTGAGTTGTAACTCAATATCAACATCAGCATCTACGCAGTGTAGCCATTCAAAGAAAGCATCTTACGGTAAATGGGGCCTCGGAAGAGCCTTCCACCCTTCTCAGTGTTGGACACGTGACTCTCAATACAAGTTGGTTCTTATGCAGCATGGTTGTGCTTGCCTATAATCCCAGTGCCTTGGAGGAAGACCTCTGTGAGTTCAAGGCCAGCCTGCTATAGAGATCGAGTTTCAGCCCAGTCATAGCTACAGAGTAAGGCCCTCTCTCAAAAGGCAAACATTTGTCGTTGCTGTGGGATATTTATTTTCCTTTCCATGCCAAACGTTGCACAGAGGGCTGTGCCATGCAAACATATACTTCCTCACGGAGCTACATCCTGAGTCCCAGTAAGGGCTTTTATCCTTCGCTGTTTGCTTTTACTGAAGTTATAAATGCGATTCTGTTAGCTGATGCTAAGTGATGTCCCTTCGAGTTTTCAGAAATTAGAAATCATCTTTTCTCTAAAATTATTGACGTACCAATTCCTAGGTATTCATGTGAAGCATCAATTAATTTCCTGGTTAAATTCTGTGCCTGGGCCGGGCAGACTGAAGTTAACTCTGTGTGTCTGTTGTCTTCAGACTTGGCCATCTCAGTACAGAGTATAACTGCACTGTTCAACAGAAGGTAAGAAGTATTAGGGTTGTTACGATTAGTTGCGACCTTCAGCGTATTCTCTATGTGACTGCTTTGAATAAACTATGGGGTAGGATGCAATCAGTACTAGGCTAAGCACTTGATGAAGACATCAATTTACTGGTGTTTCTGTGTCCCCTGTCAGTTGATAGGTATTGGCCGTGCTCCATTTGAGGCCAGATGTATGCATAAGCTCTAAGAGGGCACAGAAATGAATGGCACATCCTATGTCTTCGATTCACTGAGGGCCTTGTCTTGCTTTCCAATGTTTGCTTTTCTTTTCCTTTGACTAATTATATTATGATTGTGCTTGAGATTCATCAGTAAAGTTTCAAAAATGATTCTTAAACATTATGGCAGGCCTTTGTACCTACTCAAATGACCTAAGAGGGATACATGTTGATGTTACAGGTACCTGTGGCCCTTTTTCTATAGCTCTACCCTATGAGACTGCAGATACTGTGTTCTGGCCAGAATGCAGTGTCCCTGAACTTCATAAAATGCTGCAGTTAGCATTATGCTATCTGTGAGCTTCAGGCTTGAAAATCAGCTGTGTATAATTTTTAGTAAAGCTGATTTTACCAAGAATACTATCATTTTTAAGATACATATTATATATATGAATAATATGTGTTATTGATTACATATGCTATGTATCATATCAATATACATCATAATATATAATATAGTATAATAATATAAGATAAATATACCTTTAAAAAGTTTACATATTTTTTATATTATATGTTTTATAAATTATATATATTTTATGTAAATATATAATAATTTAAAAGTATACATATACTTTAAAAAGGTACATACACACACCAGACACACACACACACAAACCTGGAACACCTATAGAACATGAGTTAAAAAACAAAGCTAATTTTACTTTTAGGATGTTGTTCAGTTGAGAATCATCTTAGGAACAGAATTTTCCTCTCACTAAAGTTTCCATGCTTCATTAAAAAGCTAATGACATTTCTTTTTAGGCAAGTTTTAGAATTCATGTAATTATACTCCCAAAGTACATTTTGTTAAACCTCAGGTCTTACATGGAGGATGAGAATAAAAGGGCTTACTTATTTGCTGGACCTACTGGCCAGCTATTTACTGTTGACCTATATGTCATTCACTTATTCTAGAATGAATCAAGGTACATTCATTCTCAAGGAAGGATTACAGGCTACAGTCAAATATGCAAGCATTTAATCACAATGTTGACTGGTGATTTCTATAGGGGTATATAAGTCACTTTAGTGGGAGCAAAGGAACAGAGAACACCCGTAAAACTTACCTGGTAGATAGATAAAAATAAGTGTGCCTTCAGATTGGCTGGCTCTGAAAGGCTAAGTCAAGTCTATTCAGAATATCCCCTGAACTTGATGGAAAAAGAATTACATTTTTATTAGAAGGGTGATGCTTAGAGATAATGGGTGTCACCGTGGGAAAATCAAACTGAAGCATGATTCTAAGGAAAAGGATATTTATTCATCAGTGCTTCTCAATCTGGGGGTCAGATGATCCTCTCACAGGCCTAAGACCATGGGAATACCAGACACATTATGGTTAGTAACAGCAAAATTGCAGTTATGAAGTAGCAACGAAAATAATTTATGGTGGGTGGGTCACCACTCATGAACGGTATTGAAGAGTCGTGGCGTTAGGAAGGTTGAGAACCACTGCTGTAGATACTGAATGCAGAAAAGTTGTGATTTGGGTGCAACTTGCATTTTAATTATGCTGAGAGAGAGCGATTTGTCTACTTGAGTGATCATGTGGGATCACGGTTTGTAGCACATTCCAATGGCTAAAGTTGGTGGCATCTCGAAGCTGATGTAAGGAATTAGAGAAATGTTCAGAATTATTGCCTGGCAGATGGTTCATTGCCACTGACGAGATAGGCTGTGTAAGGCGAAAGTAAAAGAACAAATTGAGCATGCGATATACTGTGTAAACACTCAGCAGAGGAAATCCGAGTAGCCGCATTGACTGGCGGTTGGATAAATGGATTCAGAGGTGAGAAAAGAGATGTGGACCAGGAACAGAGGCAAGGAGGGTTGTGTGTATAGACAGAGCCAATGAACTAGGCTAAGGACGCTGGGGAGTGTGTGTGCTTAGGAAACCGAGAGGTCCCAGCTTGTACTCTGCGGGCCACAGTGGGTTGATATGATGACACAACCTTAACCCTACCCTCTTTCCAGCCTACAGAACACCGTGTTCCATGTCTGTAGTAGAATGCTTTAGTAATCTACATTCCACTCCAGTTTAACAAAGACAACCACGTTGTTTCCTTCAAGTGAGTCTACTACAAGGACCTTAATTAGAGGCAGAGTCTGAGCTACCGGCGTGACTAGGACATCATTAACGCTGACAAACTTCTTCATACATATTTATTTACAGTGTGAATAGCAGCGTTACTAATCGCCATGGGGCTCTTGGCCCAAAGACTCTTCTGTTGTCCAAGTCCGTAACTCTAAAGTGTGTCTCCAATGGGGACAACATAGCACCCCTTAAAGGCAAATTTTGGTCTTTGAGAAAAAGACCCCAGATTCTAACCTTGTGGTATCCATAGCTTAGCCCTCTCTAGCAAAGGAGTACTTTTATTTCTTAGTACTTAGTTTTCTACACTGGGGGGAATTTAAATTAAAATGTAAAATTCTCCTTATCAGCCAATAATGGGAAGAAAAATTGAAAACTGAGATTTATTATTTTAGAAACATTAAAATCACTTTATAATTGTAGGTTAAAAGGTAAAACACTGCAAAAAAAAAAAAAAAGATAAAACATTGCATGCTTCTTATGAGGAACCTGGATTTAAGTGTGTGTGTGTGTGTGTGTGTGTGTGTGTTAATATAAAATCAGAAGAAGGCTATTTGGGGGACAGAGACCAATGAGAAAGATCAGGAAGAACTGGGGATGGTGGCAGCAGGCATATATTATGAGAGCAGAATTATTGATGTGCTTACACATATGGTCTTAGACTGAAATCCATCATTTTTATGTAACTAAAAACATGAATAAAATAATTTACAGATGAAATTATTTTTAGCTTTTTTCCTTATGGCATCTGTGCTATTTAGTTTTTTTAAAAATAACTTATTTAATTTTATTTTACGTGTATTGGTGTGAAGGTGTCACATCCCTTGGAACTGGAGTTACAGACAGTTGTGAGCTGCCATGTGGGTGGTAGGAATTGAACCTGTGTCCTTTAGAAGGGCTCTTAACCATAGAGCCATCTCTCCAGCCCCACCTGCTATTTAATTTTTAACAACTTGACACAAGTTGTGTCACCTAGGAAGAGAGACCCTTAACTGAAGAATTACCTCAGTCAGATTGGCCTGTGCAACATATCTGTGGAGCATCTTCTTGATTGCTAATTGGAGGATAAGCCCACCATGGGCATTACTATCCCTAAGCAGGTGGACCTGTGCTGTGGAAGTTGTGGCTGAACAACGAGCCAGGCAGTAAGCAGATTTTCTCTATGCTTCTGCCCCTGTTTGAGTTCCTGCCCTTGCAACAGATGGATTGTTACCAGGGAGAGTAAGGTAAAATAAGTCTTTTCCTCCCTTCCTGCTTTTCTTTATGATGTTTATCACAGCAACAGAAAGCAAACTAGGACATAGCTTTGTGTGTGTGTGTGTGTGTGTGTGTGTGTGTGTGTGTGTGTGTGTGTGCACACGCATGGGAGTTCAACAGAAAGAACAAAACAGAAATCTAACCTAAATCTAATGTGACAAGTTTTTGCATCTATTTAATGTAGGCTATATAGAAAATGTGAGACTCTAATTACATAATTATTCAGCAAGAAGATTTATTTGGGGCCTTGACTAATTTTTTTTTCTATTTGATCTTCAAAAGATCTGACTCTTTTGGGGTTTTAGTCCACATATTTAATAACCAAATATGTATAAATCATTTGGTCACTGGAAACTTACTTAAATACACTGGACCTAGTAACTGGACCTTTGATGTGATGGTATGAGAATCAGTCATGGGTCTAAAGATACTGTGTGAAAATGGAGACAGCATCTATACATCTTATGTGTAAAAAGGATCCAGGGGAAGGTTAGGGAGCCTACTGTGAGCATATCCCTAGCAAGGTGAGCCACAGCTAATCCTACCATTGGCTGATGCTGTGGAGGATGCAGCTGCTGGCTGTTGTCATGGGTTACATGATGGTGTTGCCACCAACGGCAGTACCATCACCCTGTGTACATGCCAACAAGACATTGTGCAAACAGTGCCACTCTGGCTGAGATGGGCCTTTGATTCTTTGTTGGGTATTCCATTTTGTGTCAAAGAGTAGACAGTACTCCCTGCCGGAGTCCAGGGAATATTTCAGCCCTGGCTTCCATTGTGAAGCACAGGATTGCTCTCCACTTACCTAGAGATCTCCCTTAAATCGAGTGAGGATTATATATTGAGAAGCCAATATCATTATCAATAGACTAATGTTTGAACAGCTTGTAGTATCTTGATACATTTACAAGCCCTGATTCTTTGTATATTGTAGAGAATATTTCCTTTTTTGAGATAGGAAAACTAAAGCTCCCAGGGTTAATTGGCTAACCCAAGGCTGGTAAATGATGAGACTAACCTATGTGGGTGCCTGTCATGTGACAATCCTAGATACATTCACACAGTTGCTTAGTTAAACCTCACAGTATAAGGATCACCATTACTCTTCATATTTGTCAACAGAGGGATTTACCCAGATTTTCTGAGCAAAAACTTATTCTCACCCTACATCCCGGTGAGTCTGCCTTCCCTCCTGCACCCGATTCATCATGTCTATACCAGCTATTATAGTGTTATGCTTGCATCCCAAAGGTATTTGTTGAATAAATTCATGTTCGAAAGCCTTCCCTGAGGTTCTGGGCACAGGACCTTATTGTGCAAAGTTATTTTCTGACAAGTTCTCCCCAGAGCACTGGTCAGTGAGAAATGGAAACTGGTCTGTTCCTAGAGGTAGACAATTATGAAAATATGTATATTTTCACGTCATATATGCCTCAAGAATGTAGACAGTACCAAATGTTGGGAATGTAAAACAGACATGTCCGTGTGCTACACATCCGACAGGATGGGTTATTCACTGTCACGGTTTTAGCCTTCTCTTTGGTGCCTGTAAATCTTAGGAGTCCTGTTTTCTCTCTCAAGTGGCTCGTGATTGTGGTGGATGTCTCAGTGATCATAGCCCCTGAATAGGATAAGGCGTCACTCGGTGTCTTTTTGACTGGGATGGATGCCTGAACACCTGTGCATCCAGGCTGCCAGCTCCCAGCACAGCGAAGGCCAGGCTTCGGCCGCACATTTGGAGGACTTCATTCCGAGGCGTAGCTCCAGCGCTCTGCGTTCCAAAGCTGTTCTTCGTAGATGTGAATGCTTGCAGACTGCCCTGTGCTTCATTTCCTTGCTTGTCTTTCTCGATCGGATCCTTGTCAGTTTATACCAGGTTTTATCTTCTTCGTTTGGCTGTCTCCCTACCCATGTTATCTTCTTCCTCTCTTTCAGAAGTGATCTGATAGAATGAATGTTGAATTAACACGCACGTTGATATGTGTGTGACTATTGTGAAGGGCCTTGATGTAAATGCTCTTTTAAAAAGAAGGTTTATTTTATTTTAAATTATGTGTATGTGTATGGATAGGTGCATGCAGGTACCTGTAAGCTACTGCAGGACATTAGATACCCTGGAACTAGATTTACAAGCAGTCCTGATGCCTGGATGTGGGTGCTGGGATTTCAACTCCAGTCTTGTAAGACCAAGTGCTGCTGTGTCATCTCTCTAGCCTGGTCTGCTCTACTCCATGTTTTGGTAGCATGGATACACGAACCGGTCTTCAGACCTGTACTCTGGTTGGCTTCCTGAGCACAGAGCTGAGAGAGTAGAGAGGCTTGTGCTATGGCCATTCTCTCACTACCTCTACCATGAAGTCCTGGGCCTCCAGGCAAAGGAGCGGCCATAGGAAAGCCTAGAGACCTAAGCTCTGTGGAGTCGACCTTGGTTTGAAAACTAAACTTTCAGGTGCCAAACCTGGGGCTGTCTAAGCTGCTGGCTCAATACATCTCCTCAGGAAGATGTAAGTGCGCGTTCTGACAGCCGGCTTCCTATCTGCACCGTGTGCCATAGGTTTAAACAACAATGTTGAGAACCTCTGCTCAGCATCTAGTTGAGGTAGCCTCTTACAGCGAGGAGCCACAATGATGCGCTAAAGTTATGTAGGATGCGGTAGCCAGCGGGGAAAGGTTATCTGAGCAAGACGTGAAAATGCTAGACTGTACTTAGATCCATCATGGTCCTCTCTCAGTTTCTCAGCAAGTCTGCCTGGCAGGAACGAGACCTTCCATTGCTGTTAGAACTGAAGCCCAGGGTGTGGGATGAAACATGGGATTTGGAAAAGATGTGGGGGCAGGGGAATCTGCATTAAAATGATGTCTTTAGGTAAAAACATGTGTTTTTATATAAACAGGAAAATCTAACAAATGGTTTTTTTTTTTTAAACTTTCTAAACAGCACTATAACTTGGGATTTAGACTTTGCAAATATAGGGCAATATCACACGCATTCACACCACGGAGATAAAATTATGCGTGAATAATATTTTTTTTTCACAGAATTGCTCTCTCAACTCTGAAACTTCCTTTTCACAACATCACTAAACATGCAAATGGGAATTGTTTATGATTAGTATGAGGAAGGGTGCTAACTTCAAAACCCTAAACTTGGATCTTGATTTATATAACTTAAGAGACTCTGAAGCTTTGTCCTGTAAGTTAGAACGTATCACAGATGTAGTACGACTATCTTAGGAGGTATCCTAACCGCCAACTCTTTTTAACTCTTCTAAAAATATTTTTATAGATCAAATTTTATTTTTGCCATCTGGCCAATGTATTATTAATAATACACCTGTATGTATCATTAGGTCTTTAGTTAGGATTTGATTACTTCACTGGCATGTAAATACTGAGGGGGGGACTTTTAATTAGAATGGAACACCAGGAATTGAGTTCTTCTAGACACATGGATGGAATCAGATGTCCAGGGAAAGTATAAGAATGTCTATATACATTGTCACATATGCACCTGTACATATACTACATTGCCCACTAGGTGTGAGTAATTCTCAGCCTGGGGCTCAAACAGCCCTTTCACAGGGGTCGCCCAAGACCATTGGAAAACACAGGTATTTATGTTATGCTTAGTAACAGTAGCAGAATTACAGCTATGAAATAGAAATGAAAATGACCATGATGGCATGCTCACCACCACATGAGGCGCTGCATTAAAGGGTCACAGTACTAGGAAGGTTGAGGACCGCTGTGTTAGCCGTTTTAAGCCTTGTAAGTGTAGACTGGGGGTCTCTTTTGTTCCTTTTGTTCCCAGCACCTGACAGTGAATCCTTAGTTTACAGAGTGGATGGTTGAGTAGTGGCTTATTTTGGCTTTGATTCATTGATTTTTTTTTTTTTTTTTTGAAATTAGAGCTTTTTTTCTCCTGCTTAAGTCACAGAGAAATGTGTTTCCTGGTGCCATATTTATATGTGCATTACTGTGTTCTGTTCTTATTTGCTCCTATCCCTCCATCTTCCATGTGCTCATCCTTGTCCCACCAGTGGTCCCCGTTCTGCCTGTTTTCATGACATATATATTCTATACCCTCTCGTTACTCCCTCACCCTCCCTAGACCTCCCCCTCCTCTCCCATAGTTCTCAATTCTCACAATGCACACGCCCCTTCATTCAGTCTGCATAAGACAGAAAACGTGCACTTGTTCCTCAGGCCACCTTATTACTAATCCTTAGTTCCATCCCCACCTCACTTTGCTTCGCATAATAAACCCCAGTTCCATCCATTTCCCTGAAAATGTCACAATTTTATTTTGATTTCTTGTCAAAAAAAATTCTATTGTACACACACCACACGTACCGCATTTCTTTTATCCATCCATGCAATGATAGACGTCAAAGCTGCTTCTATGTCCTAGCTGTCGTGAACACTGCAGCAGTAAGCATGGATGGACAAGTGTCTCTGTGGTGTGCTGGCTTAGAGTCCTGTGAGTGTGTTATACCCAGAACCTGTTATACCCAGGAGTGGTGTAGTTAGCTCAGGTGGTAGATGGACTTTTAGTTTATGTATCTCTGTGTGTGTGTGTGTGTGTGTGTGTGTGTGTGTGTCCATAATGCCTCCACCAGTTTACAGTCTCACAATCATTTGGAGTTCTTCTGAGAACTCTCTCTTCAATGTATTAGCCCATTTGTCAATCAGATTATTTAGCTTTTTTCTAGTATTCAGTTTTTGCCAGTTTTTGAAATATATATTCTAGATATTAATTACATGAATAGTCATCAAAGACTTTTCCGCCCATTCCTTAGGCTGGCTTCTCACTTGGATGATCATCACCGTTGGTGTGCAGAAGGTTGTGTGTGTGTGCATATAATATGTATATATACAATATATATTTGTATATATTATATATAATTTATGTATATATAATGTGATTTATTAAATTTGAATTCCATTATTGATAAAAAAAATTCCAAGCAGTTTTTTTTCCATTTTAAAAACACTTCCTTCAGAAACAATGCATACTTGAAAAAGAAATATTTAAAACACTTTAGATATTAACAATTCTTACAGGACTTTCAAGTACCTTGGGTGGAGCAAGATAAAAACCTTTATTGGGCCAATTTGAGCTTCCTTAATCAGACATAAAGTAATACCTAGGGTACATTTTGTTATATTAGTGTAAGACAACATTATTGAAAACTATTTTTAAAATAATCTTATACTTCAGATTCTATGAACCAAATTGATTGTTCTAGTCATCATGGTCACACTGTTCTAACTTTCTTTTCCTTTTATTGAAAGTAGATTTTTTTCCACACATAATATATCCTGATTTCCCCCTCTGTCTACTCCTTCCAGTTCCTCCCCTCCTCCCCATCCCATCCCTTTCTCTGTCTCTCATTAGAAAACAAACAGGTTTTCTAAAGAATGATAATAAAACATAATGTATATTGATGTATATTATATGGTATAACACACACAAACACACACACACACAACATTGAAGTTGGACAGGAAACCAAGAAAAGACATAAGAATCAGAGACCCACTGGCTCCACACTCAGGAATCCCATAAAAACATTAAACTGGAAAAAAAAAAAAAATATATATATATATATATATATATATATATATATATATGCATGCAAAGGGTCTGTTGCAAACCTGTGCAGACCCATGCAGGTCCTGTGCATGCTGCTTCAGTCTCTGTGCATATGACCTTGCCCATGTTGATTTAGATAGCCTTGTTTTCCTGGTGTCCTCCAACCCCTCTGCTTCTTACACTCTTTCTGCCTCCTCTTCTGAGGGATTACCTGAGCCATAAGGGGAGGGATTTGATGAAGACATCCTGCTAAGAGCTGAATGTTCCCAGGTCGCTCACTCCTGTAGTGTCTGGCAGTGAGGTTCTGTATTTGTTCCCATCTGTTGCTGGAGGAAGGTTCTTTGATGATGGTTGAGCCAATACCATGCTGTTTTTATTACTAAAGCTTTGTGGTACAGCTTGAAGTGGGGGAATAGTGAATCTTCCCACAGGTTTATCATCATTACCATCATCACCATCACCACCACCACCACTATCATCATCGACACTATTTAGGATGGTTTATTGATTTCAGCCCTGAGTTTGATTATTTCTTGCCCATCTACTCTTTTCAAGTGTGCTTTCTTCTTTTCTTTTTCCCAGAGCTGTTAGGTTGCTAGTATGGGGTCTCTCTTCAGTCATTTTGTTTTCTGGGTTGTTTTTCATGTAGGCACTTCGTGTAAGAGCTTGTCTCTTAGAAACTTTTTCCTTGTCTCCCCGAGAGTGTGGGTATCCTGTGCATTTGTTTTCATTTCATTATACAAGCTCTTACTTTGTTTCTTAATTTCTGCCTTCAACCATTTTTCATCGGTAGAGAGTTGTTCAGTTTCCCTGAGTTTGTAAGCTTTCTGTTGTTTCTGTGGTTGTTGATATCCAGCTCCCATTTCTGGTGGTCTGATAGGTGCGGGGACTATTTCAATAGATCTTGTATCTGTTGGGACTTGCCTTGTGTCCAAGTATGTAGTCAGTTTTGGAGAAAGTACCATGAGGTGCTAAGAAGAAGGTATTTAGGAGAAGTGTTCTGTAAATATGTTAGATTACCTGATCTATAGGATCAGTTAGCTCCAGCACCGCTGTTTAGTTTTTGTCTGGATGTCCTGTCTATCGACAAGAGTCAGGTATTAAAGTCTCCCACTATTGGTGTCTGAGGGTCAGTCTGTGATTTAAGCTATAATAGTGTTTCTTTCACAGACTTTGGTGCCCTTGTGTTTGAGTATAGATGACAAGAATTAAAATGTCTTCTTGGTGAATTTTTGGTGAGTATGTACTGTCCTTCTTTATCTCTCCTTATCAGTTTTGGTTTGAAGTCTATTTTGTTAGACATTAAAATGGCTACATCAGCTTGCTTTTGGGCCCCTTTGCTTGGAATATCTTTTTCTAACATTTTACCCTAAGTTATATCTGGTCTTGTCTTTGTTGGGTACATGTTTTGTTCCTTGGCTTCTATTCCATTTCTGTTTTTTTTTTGAGAGATGGGTGGCTCTGTGTTGCCTAGTGGTAAATCATTCTGGGGTCCTAAGAAGTGTGACCCTTTGGGGTTCCAGGTACATTGTGTTTCTGTCATCCGACACTCAAGAGTGGGGATGGGTGGAGGGGTTGCAGGGTTCATAGGAGAGAGGAAAGTAGGGTATTTCATTAGGATTTGCTTTGTCCCCTGTGAATGGGGGCAGACAGTAAGAAGAAGCCATAGCAGGGCTCTGCTACAGAGCTGGGGATGAGACTGGGGCATTGGACTGGGAAAAATAGAAGAATAGGTGAAGATCTGCAGTTAGTCTACTTCCTGGTCAGAGTGGCCTGTGGGTTCCCAGAGACTGCCTGCTAGAGCTTGGGGCTGAGATAAAGCACTGAGTCTGGGAGAAAGGTTAGAAGAGAAAGATCTGTGTGGTCCAATGTGGGGAGCTGACAGTAGGCGGATATCATCCCTGCAGCCATCTTGGGCCATCTACCCTGATAAGAGACTTGTTTACAATAGCCTACAACAGCTGAGCACACTCTGATAACATCTTGCTTTAGATACCCAGGATCTTCCCTTGGGTGTGTGAGACTTAAAAGTGTGATTTAGAGCTGAGGCTTTTTTTTTTTCTTTTCTTTTCTTTTTTTTTTTTTTTGCTTTTTGAGACAGGGTTTCTCTGTGTAGCCCTGGCTGTCCTGGAACTCACTCTGTAGACCAGGCTGGCCTCGAACTCAGAAATCTGCCTGCCTCTGCCTCCCAAGTGCTGGGATTAAAGGCGTGCGCCACCACCTCCCGGCTGAGGCTTAAGGATGTGACTTAGAGATCAGATTTAGAGACAAGGCATGACTAAGGGCATGACTTAAAGGCGTGACTTAGAGGCATGGCTTAGAAGTGAGACATATAAAAGGCGAGAGGCAGACAGAAGAAAGCAACAGATTATTAGGCACTGGGGAGTACAACTTGGAGTACAACTTGGAACTAGGAATTAGGTTAGAGAGTACAACTTAGAGTACAGCTTGGAGTAGGAATTAGGCATTGAGGAAGAAGACTTATTAGGTATTAGGCACTTGGCACTTGGAGGAAGAACTTGGAATTAGACATTAGGCACTTAGCACTTGGAAGAAGTAACTTGGAACTTGGAGGCACTAGGGACTAGGAACTAGGGACTAGGAACTCAGGAGTTAGGACTTGGACTAGGAAGAGAGACCGAAGAATAAATGGGATTGAATCACATTCTGTCTGCTCTCCATTCTTCACATCCATCCTTACTCTCTCTCTTGCTGAACCCCAACCCTCAGACTGGAGCAGCTTGGGGTAGTGCGGGCTAACAAGTTAGTCCCCAAGACTTTTGGCAGTGCAGGTTCCAACATTGACAGAGCTGGTCCGCAACATTTTGGCCCCCAAATGTGGGGTAGCTCAGGCCGCAACAGTCCAAGATCTCTGTGGTCCTCTGGAGAGGGCAGTGGAGGAAGGGAGGCTGCAGGGGGGTTTTCTGCAGAGTTGAAAATGAGACTGGGGGTTGGAATTGGAGAAGTTAACCTACCTGCTTCCCTGGGCAGAGTGGCCTGTAGAACGTTTAAAAATTCATGTATTCCCATTTTTCAGTTCATGGGAGTATTCCTTGTGTTGTTGGAATTTTTACAGAATGTTCCTACCTAGGCTTATCTCTTCCAGTATGTTCTTCTAAAAGCGTCAAAGCTTCATGTCCCATGTAAAGGACTTGGGCCTATTTTGAACTATCTTTTTGTGCCTGGTGAGAGATACGTATCTATTTTCGTTATTTTACCTATGAATATTCAGCTTTCCCCAGCACTATTTGTTGAAGATGATGTCTTTCCTCTGGTATTTGTTTGAATATTAATGAAAGATTAGGTGTTTATAGTTTTCTGGATTTATGTATGGATTTTTCTAATCTACTTTGTCTACTCCCTGAGTCTGGTTTTCTATTGGCTTGTGGCTAGCTGTTATTAAGGCTTAACAGGTTTTCCCTTAAGAAGTCCTGAATGCAAAGCCAACAGTGGCTTGTTCTCTGGTGCCAGGTAAGTAGTATCTATACTGTACCTAGGCTTTGAACTTGGTGAATCCCTGCTGAGGGCTTCCGTTGTGCAGGACCTTTGCGCCTGAGAGGCGGTTGCTATGACTAGTTGACTGCTCCTTCTCTTGCAGGCATTTCCTGTTTTGGAGTCTTCCTTGTACCACCTGGGATCTGCAGCTCCTGCCACAACAGATTTCCTAACGGGCTGCAGGACTGCATGTTTCAACCCCATCTTCTCAGACCCACCCCCGGCCATCTAAAGGGCTTTCAAATGTGACAGATACCTTTCTGTATCTCACTCCTAGTGGCTTATGTGAACACCTCTGCTTCAGTCTGCAGGACTGAGGTTTTTTTTTTTTTAGAGAGTTAAGCAAACGTATGTGGCTCTTAAAATTACAAACTAGGAATTGTCATGACCACGTCTTCTGTTTTGAGTTAAAATTTATTTTTGAAAATCAATGCTAGAAAATGATTTCCTTTAGATCATTGCTGTGTAGAGTGTGGTTCACTTTTAGTATCCAGCTTACCCCGAGGGGATTTGTAACAATACAGAATCTTGGGTCCTGTCCTGTATCTGCTGAATCAGCATTTATATTTAATGATTACCTCTTGTGATCCTTGTGTGTACTGGAACTTGAAAAGTAGCCATTCTGGATGACTTATACTTGACATCTCAGTGAAGAGACATTGACACATTTATGGGAAATTTTAAAAGGATCAAGAAATCGTGTGTGTGTGTGTGTGTGTGTGTGTGTGTGTATACATATATAATTTCTTGATCCTTTTTAAATACACACACACACACACACACACTTCAGCCCCAAAGCCAGCATCTTACTTAGTGATGAAATTCATTCCTAAGACAGTCATAAGACAAGGGTGGCCAGAATCACTCCTATTGTCTAAAACCTGTTTAAAACTGTCTGTCATCCAGTATCACTAGAGGAAGGAGCATGAGTCTGAGAAGCGGCAGCATTGGAGTCATCCTCCGCAGCACGTACTTCTGAATAAGCATGAGAACCTGAGTTCAGATTCTCTGTACCCACGTAAGTGAGGCATGGTGGTACATGTGTAATCCCAGCACCAGGACATGGGAAAGAAGCAAGTGGATCCCAGGGGCTTTCTGGCCAGTCAGCCTAATTGATGCAATGGGTTCCAGGTGCCGAGAGAGATCTTCTCCAAAAACTAAGATGGAAAGAAATAAGAGCATGGGACCTGCTGGTGTCCTCTGACATCCATCCATGAGCACAGGTGCCCGTCTATATGCCTACACAACATACAAAGCAAAGGGAAAAGTCACCTGGATTTATAGGTCACGTGATAGTGAGCCTGAGTAATGTTTTCAAATCTCTGAAAACACTGCTTAGACACTTAAGTTGTTAAAGTAGCAGAGTTTAAAATTAGTGTAGAGGGGAAGCTGATGAGAGGGTTCAGTAGGGAAAAAATGCATGTCACAAAACTCTGTTGACACGTGTTCACCCTCTAGAACCCACAGTGAAAGAACCAGTTTCTAAAAGTTGTCCTCTGAGCTCCACATGTGCTCTACATATGTGTACCCCACACACACCACACACTAAAAAATAAATAAAGTGGATATACTTATTAAATTAGCATATGGAAAGCAATAAATTTCATATGTAAAAAATAACCAAGAAACTATACAAATTTGTTTTTAAATTGACACAGAATACCTGAGCAGACATCTAATAATTACTGATTAAAATCTATGGGTACAGTGTCCCTCAAGTATGTCGAAATAGTAATGGAGATAGAAAGACAGACTGAATTTGAATAAGAAAAATTTATTACCATAAAAATATACACATTGGTTTTCTTCTTTGAAGTTTAAAAAATTGATTATGTCTTTCATTTTGAACAACTAAATATAAATGGCTTTAAAAAAAAACTTAAAAAAAAAACTAATGAGTACAAACTCCGGTTTAAGCCAGATGTTAAAGCACTTTAAAAAAAAAAAAAAAAAAAAAGCAAACTAATTTATTTTTCAGAGTCTAAAACCTTCTGTGAGCAGCCTCCCTGGTGTGTGTGTAGATGCATCTTGGAGTAGTGGATGCATATGTCACTGGCTTCGCCACGGTGCCTGTAGCTCTTGCCATCAGAATGCAAGGCAACAATGTGGATAACTCTTCTTCAAATGCCAAAGGGGAGAGCCTGGCCTCAACTTGTCAATCCTGGTGGAGGCTGTGGTTATATCTCTGGCTTCTTGACCCCCTGGCGGCACCACATGGTCATAGTTGGGAGAGAGTGTAACTGAGTTGATGGGACATTGTGTTTGGAAAGTCTTCTGATATTCAAGACTCGTGGAGTCAAATTGCTTGGCTGTACTGTCCTTGGATGTGGTGACAAACATGGTCATGTCTCTAGACGACTGGATGACACTGACCTGCTGTGGTGTTCCTTAAGATTAACTAAGACCTCTCCAGACTTGCCACTATGCTGGCTGAGCTCTTTTCAATCTCACAGCCTACAATGACGTGCATCCCCAGGGGTCCCCAAACAGCACGTGGTCTTGGAATCCTTGCTGGCTATCTTCATGTAGGACTCATTGCTGTTGATCTGGCTTGGAGCCCATAGATCAAAGAAGCTCACAAAACACTGGTATCCCATCTGTGTGTCTGTGGAGAACATGATGCTGTTGCCCTGTAAGTCAGTGCCACAGGTCTGGACAGCTGAGTTGGTGTTGAGTAGAACCAGCTGCTATCCTGTTTCACAATCCCAGAGACAACAGCTATTGTCAACTGAGCCAGTAAGGACATGTGTAGTGTCCCAGTCAACATCCACACACCACACACCACACAGCTCCAGTATGGTCCATGTAGGTGCCTAGCCTCTTGCCATTCACAGAGTACCACACACTGACACTAGGGGCTGAGGTCAGGGAGAAGAGGAGATCTACTTGGCGCTTGTGCTTGATTTGCACGATGGACCACTCACGGGCCTGCAGCCGTATGGGATTCATCCTGGCAGTGACGCAGAGCCAGATGTTAAAGCATTTACAAAGTCTCTATAATTAGAAGACAATTGTATTGGCAAGTGAATAAGCTGACAACCAGTGGAACCAAATAGAAAATCCAGAAATAACCCTAAGCTATTTGCACATGGGTCTTTAGACTCCAGGAAGGCTGCTTCTGAAACCTGTGGAGAAATACAGACTTTTCATGGACGATATTGGGAAAATGGACATCCATATGGAAAAGATAGAAATGACATCATCCTGTACACGCCGCACCACTTGGCTAGTCCAAATGCTAGAGGGAAACAGGGTGACTTTCCTTTCATAAAAGCTTGTGAAATTTCCCCAAACTTAGGGATACTTAATTATTTTAGCTATGTTTCTAAAGTTCTGTGAGAAAAGTAATCCATTAAGCAATAACCTAAAAATCTAAGCAAGGCACTAACTAGTGCTGTCTGGGGAAATAGCTGTAACCCCTCATATCAACCAAAGGTTATCTAACAGCTAATGGATTTCTATACATTCAGAAGGCAAAGAACATCTTGTAAAACTAAGCAGGAAATCCACACACGGTTCACCAGAAAAGAAATGCAAATGGACCTTCCAGATGTGATAAGATGCTCCAATCAGCTCCTCACAAGAGGGGAAACTGAAACTACATTAAAACACCATCTCTGCCCTGGCAGCCTGGCAGAACTCCAGGGGCTCAACAATGGGACTGGCAAGGCTGGAGGGAAATTGGCATACTCATGTATTGTTGATGAGGTAAAAGCCCAGAGGAGGGGACTCGTCCATTATCAGAGTTCCACAAGCATTTACATTTTGACCCCTTAATTTCATGGCAAGACGTCTTTCTTATAGAGTAACCGGTGGGAAATTCGGAACGGCACATAAACAAGACAATTCAATTTGTGTGCGACAGCAGACTAGTAAACAGCCCACGCCCAATGCCAAGGGCTGGCTTAAAACAAACTCTTACATAGTCACACAACGGAGAAAAGTTCAAGAGCAGAGAACGCCTATCATACGCCATTCTTTACCTGAGAACACAGATACGTGGTTCATTTGTTTATATTCATAAGCAATGGATGGCTGTGTGTGGGGGGCAGGGTAGAGAGGAGGGTAACAGGGCTACAGGGATGGAAATGGTGTCTGCGCTTCTTTACCTGGGCTTCGCTGTATTTCTGTACGTAGTGGAATTTTGGATCCATGCGGTAAACACTTTAACCTGACACTAAAGTAAAATCGGGTAAGTATGAAGGAAACAAGAAGCGAAGAGGTTTTTTTTTTTTGGGGGGGGGGGGAGGGTTGAGACAGGGTTTCTCTGTGTAGCCCTGGCTGTCCTGGAACTCACTCTGTAGACCAGGCTGGCCTCGAACTCAGAAATCCGCCTGCCTCTGCCTCCCAAGTGCTGGGATTAAAGGCATTAACCACCACTGCCTGGCTGCAAAGAGGTTTTTAAGAAGTGAAAATAAGCATTTTTTTTTTTTTAAGAACAACTCATATTTCCAGTTTGTGGAATTGTGTCTCAGTCACACAGAGGAATGCTTCATGTGACTTTAAGGCACATGCAAGTTCAGATATTCATGGTACAATATACCCTAAGGACAAAAAAGCCCCTGGAAATCATGTTGTATTTAGTAGGGGTGTTGGTAATGTTTATAAGGGTATCGCTACTTCAGAGCCATGGTAACTGATGAATGGAATGAGGGATTCTGTGCTGTCATTTAGCACCAAGATTTTTTTTTTTTCAGGATAAAGAGATACATGTAGAAAATTAGTACAGTAAAATAAAAATCTTGTAGTCTGGAAGTATATGAACTCATGATAGTTTTGTTCCTAAGAACAAAACAATAGCGGAAAGCCAGCGAAACTCACTTTCTAACTCTGGGCATTGAAAGGGCTTAGACAATATTATGTCATAGCAGCAATTAATATCTTCAGTTAGTTCTCAGCCTCTAAGATCCCTTGGAGAGCACAGAGGACTGCTAAAACAGCGGGTGTTTCTGAAGATGGTTTAGAAGCCAACTTGAGGGGTTTCCCACTGGCCATGATGAGACTATTTGAACATTCAAAAGGGTAATGACTATAATGAATTAAAAAAATCAAATGCAGGGCAGAGAAGATGGCTCTCTGGGGAAATCACTTGCTGTGCAGTTGTGCAGATTTGAGTGGAAACTCTCAGAACCCATGTAAAGCCAGGCATGAACAGTTACACACCTGTAATTCCAACATGGGACATGGGAGGCAGAGACAGAAGAATCCGTAGACGCTTTTGGGACAGCTATCCTGGTGTACATAGTAGAAACACAAGAGACCCTGCTTGAAATAAGGTAGAAGGTAAAAACCAGTATCTGAGGTTATCCTTCATTCTCCCCGTGATACATACACAGAAGAACATGTATAATACATGTGTCATACACATACACGTCACACACACATACAAGATTCTAAAGAAGATTTATTTATTTTTATTCTATGCGAATGTGTGCATCTGCACTACCTGTGTGTCTGGTACCCGTGAAGGTCAGAAGAGGTGAAGGATCCTCTGGAACTGGAGGTATGGATGGTTATAAACCACCATGTGGGTGCTGTGGATTGAACCCAGGTCTTCTGCAAGAGTAGCCAGCCAGTGCTTTTAACTGCTCAGCCATTGCTCCACGAGCACAGAATTCTAAAAAGATAAAATATATTAAAAGCTAATTCTCATAGAGAAACAAAAATTCATTGGCAACCCTTGGAAACTGTTAGTTACCATTTCAGTGTTTGAAAGCTAATGAGAAAAAGGACAAAGACTATTGTCCCTGATTTCATGAGGCAACTTGCCACGCTGCGTTTGGTGGAAAGGTTGATCTGTACAGAATTTTTAGCTGAGGGTGCTAAGAACACTAGAATTAGAAACAAACAAAAACAAACCAAAGCTGCAGCCATAATGGAGTTGTGGCTCTCTAGTAGCTGCTGGAGTCCCTGGGTGAAGGTGGATGGAGACCATTCCAAGAAGGCGCAGGCAGCCACACCCAGTAATCTTAACTAGAAGGGGTGGCAACCAGATGTTAATGCTTTCTGAAGTGATGTGATAGCAAGTGCCCAGAATCATTTCCAAATACTGCCCCCCCCCCACCCCCAAGCATCCAAATAAAACTATTTGCAAGTCTTTAATCTTAGAGCTGGGAGGCAGAGGCAGGCAGAGCTCCTTGAGTTACAGACTATCCAGGGCTACCTGGGGATACCCTGGGATTTGTGGAAACCAAACCCCAACACACACACACAGACACACAGACACACACAGACACACATACACACACATACACACACACAGACACACATACACACACACATACACACACACATACACACACACACACACACACACACACACACACACACACACAAAGAAACTTTACATCTATAGCTGCCAGAACACAAAAAAATAGAACACACTGAAAGACACTTCCAGAAGGCAACTGGCCAATCTAAATGAGGTGAATTAACCAGCAACTTCGTTTCTTTAATGATTAAAGGCTGGAGAAAAAAAAAAAAAAAAACCTTGGGTAATGGGAATTATCAATTAGTAGACTTAAGAGACCAATTAGTGAAGTACAATGTGTAGGGTTTGTTTGGATCCCCACTCTAGCAAACCAATTATAATGACATTTATGATGCAAGCAGATTTTCATCATTAACATATACAGAGGTGTAGTATAAAATATCCCATTAGAATTACCGTTCTATTCACTCTTAGTGGTATGGTCACTTCAGTGGTATCAAATACATTGTTGTGCAACCATCACAATGATCCAGCTCAGAACGATTCTTTTATCTTGCCTGCTGGTATAATGTTATTGTGCACTGTGTAAAGTTTATCCGTGTATTAGTCAAAGGCTGATCTCTGTCCCCCACATCTGGTTGTAGTCCAGACATGGCATGGAATGCTCATTCTAAGATCCCCTGTCTCAGTGTTGTGTAAACATTGCTCCCCAACTATCCTCTGATTGGTCAATAAAAGGCTGATCAGCCAATGACTGAGCAGAGGATAGAATAGAGCTGGATTTCTGATCACAGCCGGGAGTTGGGGAGGAGGGGGGGGAGGAGGAGGAGAAGGAGGATGGGAGGAGGAAGAGAAGGAGGAGGGGAAGGAGGAGGGGGGGGAGGGGGAGGGGGAGGGGGAGGGGGAGGGGAGGGGGAGGGGGAGGGGGAGGGGGAGGGGGATAGATAGCGAGAGCGAAGAGAAGATTCAGTCATGACCACAAGGTGAGGGTCCAGGAGACACCATGAGAACACATAGAACAGAGAGAGCCAGATAATACTAAAATGCAAGTATCTCACTCAGAGTGTTGGCTGGGAAGTCGTCAGATTAGCCTAGAGGATTGGAATAGATTAATATCTTCTCAGTTATTATGTCTTAAAGAATGTGAAATAAATCTAATAGTCTCTCTCTCAATTACTTGGGAGCTAGCGGGTTAGAGAAAAAAATTGCCGTTTTTAAATTAGTAGTAACGCTTCTCAGATTGAGGTTCTGTACCCTCTGGACGGCAAGTCGCCAGCCCCTGAGAAGCACTGCTTTTCTTCCTGAGATCTTCCCACACGCCCACACTTCCTTCTCTCTTACAATTGGCTGGCTTCCCGTTGCATAGCACTTTCTGTGTTCACGCACATCATCTAGGGCCACTTTCCTTTGTTATTAAAGCTTGTATGATGTCCTGTTGTAGCACTATACTGCATTTGAGTTACTCATCAATTTGTTCATGGGCACGTGACTTCTCCATTTTCACTTCCGTAAATACAGGTAAGCAGATACCCATCCAACTCTGTTTTCGATTCATTTGGACACATCCGGGGAGGAGAGGGTGCTTCGTCACAGAGCAGTTCTGCGTTTGACTTTTGAAGAATTTGTCATCCTGATTTCCAGTGTCAATCCTGATTGAAGTTTTTTTTAGCCATGTGCAAATATTTCCATTTCTCCTTAATCTCATCAATTTTCCCTCTTCTGCTTTGATAACTGTTACCCTAATGGGAGTGGTATCTTATTGTAGTTTTGATTAGTGATATTGATCACATGTTAATTCGCTTATTAGTCTTTTGCATATTTTCTTTTGGAAAATGTCTATTCAAGTCCTTTTCCCATTTCAAAATCAAGTTTGCTTTCATTTGTTGGGTTTAGAAGTTTGTTATATGGTATGGACATTAAGCCCTTATCAAATATGTAATTGGCAACTCTGTTAATAATTTTATCCATAAAATTAAAAATTATTCTGAAGTCCAATTGGTCTATTTTAGGTTGTCACTCTAACATTTTACAGTGTAGCTGTAACCGTTTGGTCTTTCTATGCACACCCCAGTTCCAGAACAGTGACTTGGAGTCTTGTTATATTTCTTTACGAATGCCTAGGCCATATGCTAGGCTTGTTCCCACTAGCTTGTAACTCAGCTATCCCATTTATACTAATCTAATTTCTGCCACTTGGCTGGCTACCTCTCCTCAGTTTCCTATGTCTGACTTCCTTCACATCTAGGTGGCAAATCCTCTCTTGCCTGACCCCTTCCCAGAGTTTCTCTCTCTGCCAGATGTCCCACTTTCTATTCTACCCTCTCCAGAAGGCCATAGACTTGTTACTTTGACCAATCAGAAGGTGCCTTAGGTAGGAAGGAAGGACAGAGACACATCTTCATACAGTGCATATAAGCATTATCCCTACATATAGTTATTAAGTTTAATACTTGATATATTTTAATAGTTTTAGGTAATGGTGATAGACAAGACTTCAACTTCAGACTCTCTTCCTGAGATTCCCCAGTGGCCACACCTGACCTAACTCAGGGAAGTGGGTGGAACTAGAAAAAAAAAATCATCCTGAGTGAAGTAATGCAGACCCAAAAAGATAAATACGATATGTATTCTTTTATACATGGAAGTTAGCTTTTAAGCCTTGATGGGTATGTATCTATATGAATAACCACATATCAGCCACATTAAAATACATATGAAAGAAATCTAAATGGAGTCACAGAATAACAGGAGAGACAAGCCCCTACTAGAAATCTCTGCCACTAAGTAAAACCTCCAGTGTCAAGAATGGGTTGGTTGCAACTAATTGAATTGTTGGCCAAATGGGTCCCCTGGAAACCTCCAAACAATCCAGGCTTTTGCTGAGGTTATTGGTTACTGCCCACAAGCTGATGGCAAGGCTCTATTACTGAAGTCAAATCTTATGTATCTCATTGGCCATGAAGAAGTTAAGCTGGTGTCTAACTAGGGCCGTTACCCCTGGTGACTAGTGTTTGTGGTACTGGATGGTACTCAACATGCTACCAGAGGAGAAAGGTAAGCAGCAACCCAGCTACGAGCCCCGCTATCCACAGTGGTGATCTGCCTCCATGCTATCTACAGTGGTGATCTGCCTCCATGCTATGCTGGTGCAATAGTGGCACAAACTTTTCGAGAGTAACCAACCACTCTCTGATTGGATCTCAGGTTCATTCCAGGAGATAAAACCCATGCCTGACACAGCTCAGGTGGCCAGGAACCTGAGACTAATTAGGCCATGGACCTAGGGGACAACCAAATACTATTGTTCTGCTAAATGAAGATGACTGCTAATAACATTCTCAATACGTAAGTTCAGTGTCTTACTCAGCCATCATCAAGAGATGGGAACTGATACAGAGACTCACAACTGGACAGTGTGCAGAGAGTGAGAGACCTTGGAAGACTCAGTCCTCAATGGGGTATCTTCATCAAACCCCTCCCCTCAGGGTTCAGGGAACAATGTAGAAGAAGAGTTGGAAAGATGGTAAGAGGCAGAGGAGATGGATGATATGAAGGAAACTGTGTCTTCCAGTTTGCAGCATGCACAGGTCCAACCACACGGGCTCCCAGTGCTGAGATGGGGAAGCAGACTCCCAGCCCCAACTAAGAAGTTATTTCTAGTTAACAGTTGCTCACAGAGGAAAAATTAGTTTCTCCAAGGGAGTCCCACTGAGTATACAAGCCACACTTAAGAACAGGCCCCATGGCCAGCACTAGATGGTCAACATAAAAGGAGATCTTTTGTCTCTTATTTCTTTGTTGCTGTTGTTGTTTTTAAATACCTAACTGGGTTTTTTTTTTTTTTTTTTTTCCATATCATAGTTTCTGCTTTTTAATTTTTATGGTCTCTCTCTCTCTCTTTCTCACTCTCTCACTCTGTGTGTGCGCGTGTCTGTGTGTGTTCCACTCGTGTGTTTATTCTCTTTCTCAGTTATTTTGTTTTTGCCTATTAGTTTTGTCTTTAGTGTTTGACTCTTTCTTTTCTAGAGAGAGAGAGAGAGAAAGAAAGAGAGAGAGAGAGAGAGGAAGTGTGAGTTGGAAGGGTGGGAGGTGGGAGTGATCGAAGAGGAGATAGAGGGAGGAGAGATTGTGATCAGAATATATTGTATAGAAATAACTTTTTCATCAAAAATAAAATTATATTAAAAAGAGATCCCAACTTCAAATTTTTTAACCTGTGGATATCTAGTTTTCTTGCACCATTTAAAAGAACCACTTAAGAATTTCATGCATCCATACATTTTCATATAGTCCACCTCATTCCCACCGTCCAGTACTTCTTCACCCCTCCATTCCCCACGATTCCCTCTGAACCCACTTAGCAACATTAGTATATGCCTGAATGGAAGTCCATCTACCGGATCATGGGAGCCTGTCAGAGCCTAGATCGTTGAAGAAAGTCAACTCCCTCTCCCAGCAGCTATCAGTCACCAATACTTCCTCAGCTAGCGGTACAACCTCATGGCCACTTTCCTTCTCTATGTTTGGATTTTGTCTGGCTTGATCATGTGTAGGTCTTACTATTGCCATCACAACTGCTATAGGTTCACATGTACAACTGCCCTGCTGTGTCTAGAACACCCTGTTTTGCTATAGCCATCAGCTGCCACTGGCTCTTACAACTTTTCCAATCTCCCCTTATGTGATGATCCTGAGCCTTGGAAGGAGGGGGTATGGTGTTTGGGGGGCATCTATTTTATACCCACTGACCAACACCTCGGGAAAGCAGCTTCCAGTTTGACCAACACCAGTTGCTGATGAGTCTATCTTTTCTCCAATGGAATAGTTTTAGTCCCTGTCATAAATCAGATGGCAGGGGTGTGGTTTTTTTTTTTTTTTTTTTTTTGGTTTTTTCGAGACAGGGTTTTTCTGTGTAGTCCTGGCTGTCCTGGAACTCACTTTGTAGACCAGGCTGGCCTCAAACTCAGAAATCCGCCTGCCTCTGCCTCCCAAGTGCTGGGATTAAAGGCGTGCACCACCACCGCCCGGCCTGGGGTGTGGGTTTCTATTTACACACTCAATTCTATTTCTATTGATAAATGTTTATAGATTTATGACAATATCCTGCTGTTTTTATTACTATAGATCTGTAGAATAACTTGAAATCTGCTATGGTGATACCTTTGGCAATGTTTTTATTATTCAAGATTGTTTTACCTATCCTGGGCCTTTTGTGTTCCCATATAAAATTTAAGATTATTATTCAAATTCATATAAGGAAATGCATTGGAAATTTGATGAGGGCCGTGCTGTCACTGAAATTGCCTTTGGTTGGGTGGGCGTTTTCACAATATTAATCTTGCCGACATATGAGTGGATATGGAAGGGGTTTTCATCTTCAGGAATTATCTTCTGTTTCCTTTTTTTCTTTTTTTCCCCCAGTATCTTAAAGTTTTCCTTATACAAGTTTTTCACTCCCTTAGTTTGTGTCCTAGTGAGGGTTTTTATTGCTGTGATAAAAGAGCACGACCAAAAGCAACACCAGGAGAAAGGGTTTATTTCATGTTACACTTCCAGGTAACAGTACAGAACTGAACCAAGTCAGGGTAGAAAGTCGTGCAGGGAAGGAGCTTGGAGACAGGAACTGAGACTCGGGCCATGGAGGAGTGCTGCCTATGGATTGCCCTCCATGGCTTGCTCAGTCTGCTTTCTCATACCATCGGGATCCTTGGGCTCACGGATGGCATCGTCTATAATAGGGTTTGGACCACATACATCAGTCAATTAAAAATATGCCCCATAGGCTTGCCTACCAGCCAATGCGGTAGGGGCAATATCTTGATTGAGTTTCTTTACTTAAATAACTCCAGGCTGTGTTATGTTGACATAAAAACTAGCGAGCACACTAGAAACAGTACCAATTTTTTAAAAATATTTTGCTATTTGAGACTATCACAATGTGTTCTGATCATGTGCATTGCCCTCCTCCAACTACTCCTGGATTGAGCTCCATCTCCCCACTCACCCAACTTCATGTTTCCTATTTCTTAAACCTGTCAAGTCAGTGTGTGTTGGCCAGCTACTCTGGCTGTAGAATCTATTATGGAGTGTGGTCAGTGTAATAGAGTTCACACCATTAAGGAAACTGCCTCTGCCTTTCCCAGAGCAATTAAAGGCCAATAGCTCCTAAACTAAGGGAGGGACTACATTTCTACCTCGCATGCCCTGGTGCTGGGGTTTTGTTGGCCTTGGTCTTGTGCACGCCATTACAATAGATCTAATTGCAACTGTACTGCTGCGGTGTCAAGAACATACTGTTTTCTTAAAGTCATCCATCACCTCCGGCTCTCAAAATTTTCCATGCCTCTCTTCTTCAAAGGCCTTTGAGCCTTGAGGGGAGAGGTGTAATAGGAACATCCTGTCAGGGCTGAACACTCTAAAGTCTCTTACTGGCCATTTGTGGATCTGTATATTAACCATTGTTAATGGCAGGCTGCAGTTAGATGGATGGTGCTTTCTGTGGGAGGTGCTCAGAACATGCGGTCCTCAGGCAACAGGCAATAGGAGTAGATTTACAGCATGGGTAGGAGTTACTACCTGGGATGCCCTAGGGCTCACAGTCTGCTGGTAGCAGGAGTGGAAGATGGTCTTTTCTCTATTGAGTAGTCTTGGCACCCTTATCAAAATCATTTTTGCAGTGCACAAAAGGGTTTATTTACGCTATTTTAACAGTTGGAAAGGTCAAAATCAGGACTAGTGAATGCTGTGGAGAAACTGGTATTCTTACCATGTTTAATAATGTTTTTATGACTATATAACACAAGGGAAACTTTATTAGATACAAGATACTTATTGCAGTGGTGAATAGTTTATCTGCCTTGAGCTCCCTCCCAGCGGGTGATCACAATTCTATAGTTGTCTGGATTTGAGAATGAAAGACACACATGTCAGTTTAATTTTGATATGCCTTGACTAGTTCAATGGTTAGGCATTTCCAAACCTCCCCAAGGCTAGCACATGCTCCCCTCTGGTATTCCTTAGTTAACACCTTTTAAAATCTGTATTTCATCTCTGCTACCCCAGATCTAATCAGGGGAGTGGCCCTTGGGCCCACTTTCCCGAGTTCTTACCTGTCAGAGGGCTCTTAATTCTGATCTCTCTGCTGGACCGTCATGGCATTATCTGTCCTGCACCCCTCTCATGGCAGAATCCCTCTTCTGCCCTGCATTTCTTGCCCGGGGAATCCTAAAAGTTCTGCCTCTTTCTCCCTGCCCAGTCATTGGCTACTGGCTCTTTATTGGTCAATCAAAAACCAATTGCAGGTAGCATACAGCTAGAATCTTAGCACTCCTGTGGGGAGATGGGGAGTGGACACAAGTGAACCCTTGGAAGCTCACTGTCCAGCTAACATGACATATGTAGTAGTGCAAAAGAAACCTTCTCAAACAAGGGGAAAAGTGAAGACTGACATTTGCATTTGTGGCGTGACCCTCTACAAGGACCCTCAGCATCTGGACATGCAGATTTCCATATGATTTTGGGAACCTAATTAAGATAAAACATTAGAACGAATCTCTAACAACTTATAAATAAAATGTTACAATATTAAGAAGTTGCCAGCAGGGTGGGATGAAGTGGCAGGTTGGTACAGCTGTATATGTGAGAACAGAGAGAAAACATTGTTGCCTGTAGTTTTATGATACCACCTTTGCTTCTGGAAGTGACTGAACTACCAGGCCCCTCCCAGCTTCCCTTGGATCCCAGGATTAAAGACACATACTCACACAGTTGCTCCTTTTTGACGTGCCTTCAAGGCACAATTGCTGGTGCTCCTATCTCCTGCCTGGAAAATGGTGCCCTTAGCAGTTTCTTATCTCAGTCTCTCCCACCTGCCCTAAACTTCAGTACGGAAACTCCCCTGACGGCCTATAGGAGCAGCCTGTGTGGCCACTCCATTTTGAAATCTCACATGGTTTCCCAGTTCTCCTTTCTCCAAAGCCTGGAGAACTCTGTCCTCCTTTCTTGCATCCTTCTGCCTCCAGGGATGCCTGTCCCTTCCGCCCAGCAATTGGCCCATGGCTTTCTTTACTGACAGATCAAGAGCCAATTGGGGAAAAGGACCTTTGCATCAGAACCTCCCCCTACAAAACATGATTGCCAAATACTAAGAATTACTGAAGCTCGGTGGTGAGCATGTAGGATCCTATTACAGTTCTTCTTTTGGGTACATTTGGGAACTTTCAAAGAAAGAATTTGGAAATTTAAAAGTTTAAAAAAAAAAAAAAAAAAAAAAACAACCAAACCTGTTCAAGATGTCATCCAACCATAAAATTCTAGTAGGCACTTCAAACTTGACATGCTTCCCACATTGCCAGGCAAGCTCACAACCTTACTTAGTACTTACCACCTTGGTTAATAGGCATTCATTACATGGTTGCATCCATAATCTCCGTCCTCCCTCATAGCAAACCTCTCATTTGTAGATTCCAAATCACTTCTCTACATTTTTACTGGTGTCTCTCTAGTCTATACCACCATCATCTCTTGCTTGAACAACTTCAGGGGCTCCTGAGATTCAATTTATAATCTCAGCCTCTTATAAGCCTTTCTCCTTATTGTTTACATATAAATCTTTTAAGAAACAAAACTGGATCCCATCTGATCACTTCTTTTTATGTGTGTGTGTGTGTGTGTGTGTGTGTGTGCACTTGCCTGTACATGTACCTTTGGTAGTCAGTAGTGTTAGGTGTATTACTCTCTTAAGATGTGTTGGTATGTATGATGTATGTGCATATACATGTTCTTGTGTGTGAGAATATACGTGTGAATGCAGAATGGACATGCTAGGACACACATGTAGAGGGTCATGCCACAAATGCAGGCGTCAGTCTTCACTTTCCCCCTTGAGACAGTGTCTCTCGTGCACTACAACATATGTCATGCTAGCTGGCCTGTGAGCTTCCAAGGGCTCACTTGTGTCCACTTCCCATCTCCCCCCCAGGAGTGCTAAGATTCTAGCTGTACACTACTTCATCTGGCTTTACATAGCTTCTTTGAGACTCAAATTCTAGTACTCATATTCGTGTGCAGCACGCATTTTATCTCCTGCGCCATTTCGACAACACAGCATTCCCTTTTGAGAGTAGGATCGCTCATTAAACCGGCAACTTACTGTTTACCTCCACTGGTTGGCCAGAAAGCCTATGGGATCCACCTGTGTCTACTCCCCAAGTCCCAGGGTTATAGATGAGTGTGGTTACACCAGGCTTCTATGCCGCTAATGGGTGGGATCTGAACTCTGGTCCTCAGGCTCCAAGTAAACACTGCCCAGTTAGCCACTTGCCTAGGACTCAGACTGATCTCTCCAGACTCCTTCAAGGCTGCCTCTCCTGCCTATTTTTCTCTCCCACTTTCTGAACTCTTCTCATTTTTTTTTAACTATAAGAAGCAAGTCTTAGCTTACTCAACTCTCAGCTTATTATCATTTCTTTAAAAAAAAAAAAAAAAGTCCTTTTTACTACTGAATCCAAAGTTGAAAGTACCACCCTGTCAAAGCAATCACCAAAGTTGACTTTTCTTTCAAGATATGCATTTATTTATATATTTTATTTCTGAGACGGGATCTTGCTACACAGCCTAGGCTGGTCTCACAAACTATCATCTTCCTGCTTCAGCAGCTCTCAGGGCTGTATACTTGGGTGAGTTCTCACTGTCTGTCAGTACTCACTGCAGAGTAAGGGTCTTGTCTCATTCATTCCTGATTCATGTGCCCCAGGTCACAGTGCCCCAGATCACTGTTGAGTGAATGCGTGAATTTGCTTCCAGGACATTTCTGACGGTGTAGAGTGAGTTCTGGTTTTTCCTGGAAAGGAAGCAGTATCAGTCATTTTTCTCATCTCTCCCAGAACACATGACAGAAACAACGTAGAGAATGAAGGGTTTGTTGTTGTTGTTCACTGTGTGAGACAGTACACTGGCTACTGCTTACACGATCCCAGCAGTTAGGAAGCAGAGAGAAAAACACTGGCTGGAACCAGGGCCAGACTACAGCCCTGAAGGTCTGCCACCCCAGGGACCACTTCCTCCCGTGAGGCTCCGCCTTCTAAAGGTTCCAAAACCTTCCAAACCAGCTGCCAGCTGGGGACCAGGTGTTCAAACACCCGGACCAAAGGGGGACGTCGAACGGACAAACCATAACATGATTCAAGTGAAAAACTAAAAGGCTACTGTTGTAGCCTAGATAGAATGGGGAGGGGGCGGGGCTGAAGAGAAGAAAGACACACTTAAGGCAGAATCAGGTTTGACTAACCTACTCAATGAAAAGAGACAAGGGAGATCTGACCCAGAATTACACAGCTTGGGAGTGGTGCTGTTACCATGAACGGGAACAGAGATGGGACTGAGGAGAAGCTTATGGGTTCTATTTTTGATGTAGCAGGGCAGGGTGCTAACAGGGAATTAGGTATGAGGAATGTGACTGGAGAGAGAGGTCACCTCTGGAGATGCCACTTTGGGAATTGTGTGCATCCAAGTGCTAATTAAACCCACGGGGCTGACTGGAAGCTGCCAAACCAGGAAGCCCAGGGAGAGCAGAGTCTGCATCAGATGCAATCGGGCCAGAAGAGACTGTCCAGCACTGTCCCCAGCTGCTGGATGAGGCAGATAAAGTCGGGTGGGGGGGGGGGAGAGGAAGTCTTCCACTCACATAATTCTCTGCTTTCTAAACTTCAGTTTGTTTCCACTGTAAAAGCTGTTTTCTTTCTAGTCCTTTCTTAGCCTCTTAGCTTTTAAGTCTCATAGTCTATTAACCTGAACAAACCAACATCAATCAGTAAAACACTGTTTTTTTTCCTGGGCTCCTGTACTATGCAACACATTCTAACACACTCCAGTTATGATGTGGATGGGACTGCTAAGTCCTCCAAGGGTTCTTTGATGGATGTTTGGTCCCTACTATCGCTGTGGTTGGCTGTGCACACTTGTAATTCAGAAGGAAGAGGCAGAAAGATTAGCGGGCAAGCCTGGGCTCTATAGAGCTATACATTAGCTTACTGGTAAGGCGCTACTCACAACCCCTTCCCTGACAAACAACAAGGCAAACAACAACAAAACAAACAAAAAACTGAACTGGGATCTAGTTGCAGGTAGTGTGGTCATTAAGGGGTTACTCGTGGACACGAAGAGAACAGTGCAGTTCTTGTGGTACCCCTACGGGCTCGCACAAGACTGAGCTAATACGTCAGAGTGAGCCCCTCCCCCAGCCTCTGGCTTTCCTCCCGTGTGATCTCTCTATGTTCTCCTGTCATGATGCAATCTGCAGCTTGATGTATGACACAGCCACAGGGACTCCCACCGGAGGCTCAACAGACAAGACTTCCCAATCTTTGCACCTCAGCCTCCAAACCCACTAATTAATGGATATTTGTCTTCCTTCCTTTTCCCTTCTACCTACTGGGTTCTCGGCCTCTCTAGATTATCTAGAGATTATTGGATGGCTTAGACCAGTGGTTCTCACACAATGACCCTTTCACAGGGGTCAACTAAGGCCATCGGAAACACGGGTATTTATATTACAATGCGTAACTGGAGCAAAATTATAAAGTAGCACCAAAAATAATCTTATGGTTGGGAGTCAGCACAGCATGAGGAGCTGCATAAAGAGTCTCAGCATTAGAAAGGCTGAGAACCACTCTTTAGGACTGGATTATGTAAGCCATCTGTATTTAGTATATATCTGTTGCTTCTCCTCCTCTGGAGGATCCCATGCCATACGAGCATGCTCTCAAGTGCTTTTCATTTGGTTTCAGCTAACATGTCTTTGGGGAAACACGATGAATATATACAGAAGTGTCTCTGTCCATCGTTCTAACCCTTAGAACACGTGTTCCGCGACCTTGAGTTAAGCATACCCTCCCCAGGAATGTATCGGTGATATTTCCTTATTGAACTATGATGCTGATGTCCCATGTTCAGTGTCTGCTCCTACATGAACAGAAACACACAGGAGCTCACAAATAAAACCTGCCCTTGCTTTGTTTGTGACACTACTTTCCCACTGCTCCGGTGCTCTCCTTACGTGCTACAAGTGTGTGTGTGTGTCTGTGTGTATGGGATATGGGATTTATTAGACTGGCTTCCAGGCTGCTGTCATGGAAGGCCAACAATGACTCTCTTGATGGAAGAGCTGATAACCTGGTAGCCCTTTATTCCAGGAGGCTGGAGGTCTCTGCAGTTCTGGTCTGGTACTGGAGTCCTGGAGGGTCTGGAGAGCTGCTGGTCTTCAGTCTGTGTTGAGAACCTAAAGAAGCTGGATTTAATACCAGCAGCAACAAGGTAGATGAGCTTGCCCGGGAGAGCGAGGGCAAGCAGGCAAAGAGCAAAGATTCCTTCTCCTGTGTCCTTTATGTGGGCTGCCACCAGAAATGTGGCCCAGATTCAGGGTGGGCCTTCCTGCTTCAAATAATCTGATTAAGAAAATCCCTCATGGGCTAGAGAGATGGCTCAGTGCTTAAGAGCACTGACTGCTCTTCCAGAGGTCCTGAGTTCAATTCTCAGCAACCACATGGTGGCTCACAACTGTCTATAATAGAATCTAATGCCCTTCTGGTGTGTAAATAGATAACTATAACTATATATATATATTTGAGATTATATAATCATATATATATACATATATGTATATATGTGTGTATGTATGTATATATTGGGCTTTAGTTAATTACACATGGAATTGACAACCAAAATTAGCCAATACAGGGAGAAAACGTTTATTTTGGCTTATAGTTCAGATCAGATGTGGTCCATCCTGGCAGAAAAGGCATGGCAACAGGAATGAGAGGCCAGCTGGCAGTCAGGAGGTAAAGAGACAGAGGGGGAGGAGGAAACAGAGGGACAAGGAGGGAGGGAGGGAGGGAGGGAGACAAAGATGAGACAGAAGAGGAAATGTGGCCAGACTATATAACCCCAAAGCCTGCCCTTAGCGATATACTTTCCTCAGCAAGGCTCCACCTCTTAAGAATTACATAACTTCCCCAAACATTGCCACCAACTGGGAATCAAGTGTGGAAACATGAGCCCGCAGAGGACATCTCTCACTGGCACCCAACACTCTCCGAATAGACAGACAGTGCCATCTGTTTAATTCTAGGCTTTTCTAGCATGATCCCTCCATGCACTCACCTCAGCCCGAGCTCATCACTCAGTCGGCTAGGCTCACCTCTTCCTGCAGCTTAGTCCTCACTCCTGTGTTAGCATTTGAAGGACCTTCTCAATGACACCAACCCTTGGAGGACAGCGGTATTTTATGCCTGCCAGCTGCCTGGGTTGTTTCCCCGACACCTTTGCAGGAAGCACTTTGTAATAAAATAAATCCATTTTTTTCCTTCCCAGTCCTGCTCCCAGAATGAAGACTCTGAGACTAATATTTATTAATAAATGCCCAGGCCATAAGCTTTGGCTCATTCCCTGACAGGCTTATAATTTATTTAACCACTTTTATTTTATGTCTACTACTTGGTTAGTTACTTCTCCTCAGTCCGGACCTTCTTCCTTCGCATCTCTCTCTCTCCCCCCCTCTCTCTCAGCTGCCCTCCCTCCCCTCACCCCCCCCCCCCCCTTATTCTATCCTGCGTTCAACTACTTCCAGGTTTACCTCCATCTCCCTCTGAATTCCCCAGAGGAGTCTCCCTTTTAATCGCTCACTATTACCCAGAATCCTCTATCTTCCTACCATTGTCCCACCTCCTACTTCCTGCCTCAGCTCATTGGCCATTGGCTTTTTTATTGACAGGAGATGCTTATAAGCACGCCTCTCCACACCATTTGGTGATTGGGGCAGAAGATGGGGAGGGGAGAGGCACCAGCAAGTACACTGCCTTTTCTGAGGGGTCTTCGGAGCGAGTGGAAGCTGTTGAAGCTCCCAGCCCCTGAGCACAAGATAGCTCTGTGGTTTCTTAAATCGCATCAGAGGGCAGCAGGCATAGCTGGGCTTCATCACAGGTCATCTTCGGATCCCAGATCCCACAGGTCACTCTTTTAAAACTAGGATTCTTTTTGGGTTGTTTGTTTGTTTGTTTGTTTGTTTTTCGAGACAGGGTTTCTCTGTGTAGACTTGGCTGTCCTGGAACTCACTCTGTAGACCAGGCTGGCCTCGAACTCAGAAATCCGCCTGCCTCTGCCTCCCAAGTGCTGGGATTAAAGGTGTGCGCCACCACCGCCCGGCTTAAAACTAGGATTCTTTAAAAAGAATTTTTGTATCTTTTTTTTTTTCCTTTTAAAAATGTATGTAGCTGCAAACATGGCTTTTTTTTTTTTTTTAAGTAAATAAGCAGAAGAAAGGACACATTTATTCATTACAGCCTTTAACTGTGAAGAAATTTGCTTAGACATTTCATTGTTTTTAAAAGATTTTAATTGGCTCGGTTTTCAGGTCCCTCACCTATGCTTTCTAAGGAAGCTCAGAAAACTCATGGGCTCCCCAGAGAGAACTTTGGCAGAATCATGCCTCAGTTTGCCACTGGTACGTAAGGAGAAGGGGTAGACATTGCTAACGTTCCCCAGGAAAGAATTTTAGCAACTCTTCTGCATGGGTAGAGGAAGGAAATGATTTGCTTTGCTCATTACCATAAAGACAGTCATTTGCTTAACTCCTTTGCCTGGGAGGAGTGGCTGGTGCTTCTGTGGGTGGTCCTCCCTGACTGAGCCAGTGTGACGGTACCCCCTTCCTGCTCTTGTGAGTGCTCCCTCTTTCCTCCTCCTTTCCTTTTCTGTTTCTTGCCAGTGCTGGAGTGGCTGCTTATAGAATACATTAATGGCTGAAAAGAAACTTGAATTTTTTGATTTTTTTTTTTTTTATTTTAAAGCTTGAACTTAATTCAAACACTGGCTTGTCAGTGTTTTGATGATTGTAATAGGTGGTATTTATTGAGCATTATATATTATTCTAAGTGATAGATGTATATTAAATCATTTTATACTACAGCAATTCCCATAGGTGTCTTTACTATGACTAACAGACAAGGGCTCTGTGCTGCAGGAAGGTTGAAGCACCCAGAACTTCTCAGCTGTGAGCCCAGTGGTTGTCACTAGAGGCTTGCCTCTCTTTGAGAAGCCTTTACAGCTTCAAGTTGACATTTTATATGCCAAATACAGAAAAAGAGTGTGCACTATGAAGACTACAGTCTTCATAATTCTTATCATACACATAATTTTTTTAAGGTTTTAAGTAATTAGGGTTTTAGAGTGCAAACAGACACCAGAAAGCACAAATGATACCTTGTGTCTGAAAGGCTATATACAGCATTACGACTGAAGGGATAAGAGGCTAGATTCGAACCAACCTTAAGACATTCTTACAAGGAAGGCTACAGTATGAAGAATTAGCCATTCAAGCAGTCTGTGTTAAGATCCATTAAAAGAAGGCAATTATGCATGCATGGGGCAGCGGAAGCCCTCGTCACTGTTGACAGTACACTCATTTATTCCATATGATTAGCAGGATTTGTCAGCAATGAATTACAAATTTTTCCTTGTAAAGGCTGTTTCCTCCCTCATTTATATATAGGCAAAAGCCGTATCTAGCATAGAAAACAAAGTAAAAATAACTGCCTGTATTTATACGCAGCTCTGTTTATAAATCAGTACATTTCCCCTTTTGAGAAAACAGTGTAGAAGCCAAGTGTGGGCGGTAGTTTGAATATGGAGATCTGTCATGTGCTTTCAGAAGCGTTTCAAGAAAAGCGCTGAGCTAATTAACTCTATTATTTGCCTTCCTCCTTCGAAGAAAGGCACACGAATGTTCCCTGGGGCAGATCACTTCCATAAGGAGAAAGCCCCACGCTGCGGGGACTGTCATAGCTCTCCGTCCTTGCTTGTTGTGACTAGGGAAGAAAACGTACAGGTAGAATTTTTTACAGAAAGAAAATGAAGTTTTTTTTTTTGTTTTTTTTTTTTTTTTTTTGTTTTGTTTTGTTTTTCCCCCTTAGAGAAGTTAGAAAGTTTCGGTGCTCTCACATGGGATAAAAATTACACTGGCTGCAAAGAGACGCTCCTGTCCTTACCCCTATAACAGCCCCCACTAATGAGGAAGCTGCTAGCTATTTCTTTGTGTGTTCTCCATGTACACACATCTGGTTTAGAAATTGAGAATTCTCTCTGTTGTAGGCTAGGTGCAAGAATGAAATAAGAGGCCTGGTAAACCAGCCATCTGCTAAGGACTCTCTCACCAGGCAAGCTGGTAGGCAGCATTTGCCTCTCAAGGAACACTGGTTTCAGAGTTTTGCCAGGGTCTTATTTGTCTTCTGGATGCTACCCTATCCTCTGGGCCCTGGCTAATGATCTACAGAACATATGGTCGGGCTCTTTCATCGTCTATTGGCATTTGATCTCAGTGACTGTAGGCAAAGTTGGACACCACTCCAGGTAGCACCTGGAATTTGGCTATGCTCAGTCTTGGATGGATCTGGAATAGTTTCATGGAACAGTGATGATAACCATAACATAACACCCATCCTGTCATTTTAAGGGGTCTGCTGATGATACAAACACTGGCTTTTACTAAGATTCACTGCTATTTTAAAAAATGCTAATACTAGGTGTCTCTTAGACTGTCTTTCAATTTCAGGTCAGGCAAAGCATGGTTACAAATGAAGTCAAATGTATTTTTATGATAAAATGTTTGCAACACTGGGTATTCTGAGAGCACATAGTTGAAAGTGTGATACCTCGAATACTTCCCATAATAACCGTAAGAGTACAGAGGAGACCCTGCACTCATTCATTACAATTGAGATTTGAGTCCCTCCTTCCTCCCTGCTGCCCCACCACCAACCTTTCTCTTTATTTTTCTCTGCATTGTGTATATGCTGTTTGCACTTGGGGCTGGAGCATGTGTACCCTTGCAGAGGCTGAAGGAGGACACGTGATACCTTCCTATATCCATCTTTACCTAAGACTTGAGACTGGATCTCTTACTAAATTGTAAGCTCTTGGTTATCAGCTAGGGCTGGCTGGCCAGTGAGCTCTTGAGACCTGCCTGTGTGACCTTTGTCCGTGTGACCACTGCTGGGTTTTATGTGAGTGCCGTGAATTTGAAGTCACCAGTCTGCCCCATCTGTTAAGTCAATCCTGAGGTCCGAGTTTTAATAAATACATTTCAGCATTTCTAAGTATGTTATTTCTACCAAGAACTCTGTTTGTACCTGCCCCCGAAGGGAGATTTATTAGGAGCACATGTCCCCAAAAAATGGAGCGGCCTAGCACAAAGATGTTGGGGGCCGACTTTTAGCAGAAAGTGGCTATCAGCTTTGCAGCCATCTTGAGCCATATACCCTGACATGAGACTTGGATTACAATAGCCTATAACAGCTGAGCATACTCTGATAATCTTAGTTTAGATACCTTGGGTGTGTGAGATTAAAGGTGTGTGAGATTAAAGGTGTGTAACTTAAGAGAGTGACTTAGAAGTGTAGAGATCAGATTCAGAGACAAGACCTAAGGGCATGATTATAGGTGTGACTTAGAGGCATGGCTTAGAAGTGAGACATGTAAAAGGCAGAGACAGAACAGAACAGAGAATCAGACACTTCAGAGAGTACAACTTGGAGTACAACTTGGAGTAGGAATTAGGCATTAGGTAGCAGGCACTTGGAAGAGAACTTGGAAGAAGTAACTTGGAACTTGGAGGCACTAGGGACTAGGAACTAGGGACTAGGAACTTAGGACTTAAGACACTTAGAGGAAGAGAGACTGAAGAATAAACGGGATTGAAACACACTCTGTCTGGTCTCCATTCCTCGCGAACCGCCCTCACTCTCTCTCTCTTGCTGAACCCCGACCTGCGGACCAGAGCAGCAGCTTGGACCGGGATACAGTGGCCGCCAAACGTGGGACTAGTGCGGACCTCAACATTTTTGGCTGCTCGAACGTGGGGCTAGTGCAGCTCTCAACATTTTTCGGCACCCGAATGTGGGGCTAGTTCGGTTCTCAACACAAAGACATTGAATTACATACTTTCCCCTCTCAATGACGAGAGCCTTTGTGAGCCTAGAGGAGATAGTCCACCCTCTGAGGCCGCTGAAGCTTTATCTGAGAAATGCTGTCAGTCTTTGCCATTGATGGGGATCAGGAGGAGCAGCACAAGGCACACACAATCTATAATGCGTCCTGCACACAGCAAATGAAACTTCGCAAAAAGAATAGCAGTAGAAATCTTACCAGGTCGCAACAGCAATTGAGGTTTCTAATACACGGTTGGAAAACGTAAGCTCTAGGTCAGTCAGCAAACCCTTCCCTCCACCCTCAGACTCTCATAAGCGCTCTAAAGCAGTTTACATTAGCTAGCTCGCCCCATCCCCAAAGCCAGGGTAAAGAAGTTCAGTTACCGGCGAGATTCTACTCAAGTGTTTCTCTGTTCCAGCCCTTCTCCCAACCCAGCCATGTAGCCATATGTTTTGAGCTCATTCTTTGTCCTGGGCACATGAACATATAAATGTTGTACCAAAAAAAAAAAAAAAAAAAAAAAAAAAGGGGAGAGAGAGCCGTGTGCAGCCCAGAGAGCATCCCATCGAGTTTGGGACAAGTGAGGTAACCTCAAACCTTCTATCAATGTTTTGATCTGAAAATAGAAATCACCTCTTAAGAGGGTGATATCTAAGAGGGTCATTGTAGTTATGGATAGATGGGGGAGGGGACTGGAACGTAATGGTTGAATAGGGAGGGAAGAGGAAGATAAGAGAGGGACAATGGGGAGGGACAGCTGTCAAGGGCCATTTGAGGGGTCATATAGAAACCTAATACAGTAGAAGTTTCCTATATTATATACATATGTGCAAGCAATCTAAATGAAATTGACAAAGATGAGGGAGACAGAGGCCCAGCTGGACATCTCTCACCATCAAATGAAGCTTCCAGTAGTGGGACTGGGTTACATCTAATTGATTTGTTGGCTAAAGGGGACCCCTGAAAAAAAACCCAAACACCCTAGGCTATAGGCGATGCTATCTGAGACGCTCCAAAAACTTGTGGTAAGGGCTTATTGCTGAAGACAACACCTACATAACTCATTGCACATGGAGAAGTTGAGCTGGGGCCTACCTGGAGCCTCCGCCTATACAGGCTAGTATTTCTGGTACTGGGAGGTTTTCTGCATGCTACCAAGGGAGAAAGGTAAATACAAATACAGCTACAAATGCTTTCATCTACCAGAGTGAGCTTGGAGACTGCTTGCAAGACACACTGGTACAATCGTGGCCCAGTGCCTCTTTACCTTGCATGCCTACAATGGTACAGACATGAATTTGACTACATATCAAGAGTTTAGGGTTAAGGCTCACACTGATTGTTGACTCCACCCATCAGCACATTTTTGGTAAATGGAGAAAATATTGCTTACCTGTGTGCTGCACACAGTGGATCAGCGCTGTGCTTTGAAAATAAATCTCTTAAATTTCCCTTCATGCAGGAATTAAGAAGAAATGCCAGTTGCTTCATACTTGGCTTGAAAAGTGTGCGGTGTGTGTGTGTGTATGTGTGTGTGTGTGTGTGTGTTTTCCATAGTGACATCTATTCCCAAACTTTCCAGTTTCTAAACTATCTGAAGGCAGATACTTCCAAGCAGTTCTGGTTTCTAAGGTGTCCTGGCCCAAGCTGCTGCTCTGGTCCATGGGTCAGGGTCTAGCAAGAGAGAGAGTGGGGATGGAAGGGAAGAGACTCGAAGAATGGAGACAAGACAGAGGTTCTGATCAAGTCTCAACTCTCCTCCCCTTTATTAAAAGGAAATCGGGGTACTTATACTCTTTGCCACGTGCCTTGTAGGTATGGATACCGCAGGCACCTTACAGGCATGGATATCACATGCGCCTTGCAGCTGGGGGCACTAAACAACAAAACAAGATATGTGAGCAAAACAAGATGTTTATCAGAGTGTGCTCAGCTGTTGTAGGCTGTTGAAAACAAGTCTCTTGTCAGGGTATATGGCTCAAGATGGCTGCAAAGATGATAACCACTTTCTGCTGGGAGTCGGCTCCCAACACTAACGTATTCTGAGGTGTCCCTGTGTAACTCTCCAAACATCAATGGCCTTAGAGCAGTGACAGATTCAGTCTTTCTGGTACTATAGTATAGAATTTTCTATCAAAAATTGCAGCACTTGTTTTGTTTTTTTCACATTTCATGGGCGGGGGGCAGAAGTGAAATCTTCCTCCTAGAAAGGACACCTTAGTCACATGGATCTTGTGGGACATTTGCAGCATGCAGGGCTGGCTGTTAGTATGGTACAATGTGTGTGTGTGTGTGTGGGAGCTGCTTAGAGGATGTGCTAGGGCATCAGTAAGGACATCAGTTCCTTACTCTCAAATGTCAACTCATTCAAATACAACCAATCTTGAAATACCAGCAACAGGAGACAGTACACATTGCTTCTTAGGGGAGTTCCTTTCAGTTATGTTAAACTGACAAATAGTCCCCTCTCAAATAAATAAATTATCTCTACTGTGTAGAAATGTAACAGTACCCAGACTAAACAGTCTGTATGACTATAGTTTATACAATGTAGCCTATAGTCAATTAGAATAAGCCCTTTCTTTTCCAGGCATCTCATGTACCTCAGGGGATGTCCACCCCTGCCTCTAGAGTTGTTGAGAGGGTCTGATCCAGGAGCTTGACCACAGCCTGCCATTGTGTGGTTTAACAGTGCCAGCTATGGATACTTGATCAGAAGAGGTCTTGAAAGTGGAACAGATCTTTTAGATTTTTCTTATTAATTATATTTTAAAACACACTTATTTACTTTTAAGGAGGTAGGTGCATGCTATGGTACACCATGTGGAGGCCAAAGGACAACTTCCAGGAGTCTCTCTTTCCATCACGTGGATTCTGAGGACTGAATTTAGGTTATCTAGTTGAGGGGCAGGCATCTTTACTGCCTGAGCCATCTTGTTGGCCCCAGATAGATTTCTATTCCGTGGTTGAAAGTTATGACTTGGCTTTCAATTGTTTGATGTACCAGAGACACTCCACTACCCCCAATATCACCCCCATTTGATAGCCCCAACATTTCTGTCCCAGCAACTGCTTCAGCTAGAAAATGCTAATGAGGGTAGGACCAAATGAATTTAAGAAATGGAGTTAAAGTCTTATGTCTGTAAGTCGGACATCTTGTTAAACTAGAAAGAAGGTTTTATTATTGTTTAAATGATTTTCGTTGTTTTTTTTTTATACATCTCCCCAAAGCCAGCTAATATTATCCTCAGTGGATTATTTATTAAGTACTTTGTTAACTCAAAGAATCAAAGAAAGGTTAATGGGAAGAAGAGTGCCAGGGAAACTGGGAAGACAGTGCTTTAGTGGGACTTAATTCATATACTGGATAGTCTGTGCCCCTCCTCCACAGTTTTGTTGTTGTTGTTTTGTTTTTTGTTTTTGTGGGTTTTTTTTTTTGTTTGTTTTACTTGTTGGTTTTTTCTTTCTTTCTTTCTCTCTTTCTTTCTTTCCTATCTATCTTTCTTTCTTCTTCTTCTTCTTCTTCTTCTTCTTCTTCTTCTTCTTCTTCTTCTTCTTCTTCTTCTTCTTCTTCTTCCTTCTTCCTTCTTCCTTCTTCCTTCTTCTTCTTCTCTCTTCTCTCTTCTCTCTTCTCTCTTCTCTCTTCTCTCTTCTTCTTCTTCTTCTTCTTCTTCTTCTTCTTCTTCTTCTTCTTCTTCTTTCTCCCTCCCCCCACCCTCCCCCTCCCCCCTCCCCCTCCCCCTCCCCTCTCCCCCTCCCCCTCCCCCTCCCCCTCCCCTCCCCTCCCCCCCTCCCCTCCCCCTCCCCCCCTCCCCCTCCCCCCCTCCCCCTCCCCCTCCCCTCCCCCTCTCCCTCTTCTTTCTTCTCTCTTCTCTCTTCTCTCTTCTCTCTTCTCTCTTCTTCTTCTTCTTCTTCTTCTTCTTCTTCTTCTTCTTCTTCTTCTTCTTCTTCTTCTTCTTCTTCTTCTTCTTTTTTGAGACAAGGTCTCTTTTGTTAGCTCAGGACAGTCTCCAACTCCAGATCTTCCCACCTTAGGCTTCAAGTGCTAGAACCCTAATGTCAGTATTCTGTCTAAACTCCACCTCCACAGTTACCTGGCAACAGCCAGGTATGCTCCTCCCCACAGTTACCTGGCAACCGCCAGGTAGGCCTGATCCACTATAAAAGGGGCTGCTTGCCCCCTCCTCACTCTCTTACTCTTACTTTCTTACTCTTAATCTCTTCATCTCTTACTCTCTCTCTTACCCTCTTGCCTCTCTGTCCCCTCCCCCCTTCTTCTCTTTTCACGTGGTCATGGCTGGCCTCTACTTCTCTTCTCTCTTATCCTTCCACCTTCTTCTCCCACCTTTGTCCCTATCTCCTGAATAAACCTCCTCCCCCTTGGAATCGTGTGGTCTGGATTGGTCTGTTCTGAGCTGCGGTCGGACTTCTTAAAAGAACTAACACCTAACCCTAAGGGACAGATTTCTGTCACCATGGTTGGTAAAATTTACACATTTGAAATGTACAGGTCAGTGGCTTTTAGTGGAAATCAGAGTTGTGCGAATTATTTCCGCTGATTTCAGAATGTTACCAGGTTTCTTTTCCCTCTTCCTTTCACCAACATCCCTAAAAACTCTTCACTGCTTCTACCTCTACAGATTTGTCCTCTTTTGACATCTAAATCAGGGTTTTTCTCCTGTTTTCAGGCCATCTCACAGTACGTATCATTGTTGCAGCATTTTATGGCTGATGGGTACCTCTGTCTGCTTATTAACTATCAAAGGGTACTTGGGTTATCTCTAGTTTGAGGCCATGACTGATGTTGCTGTAAACAAACATTTATTTACGTATTTGCATGGATATGCTTGTTAGCTTTCTTTATATGCATCTAGGAGTAAAAGGGGTTTAGCTCTTTGAGTGACTGCTAGCTGTTTTTCAGAGGGTCTGCTTTAGTTTTCCTCTCCTGCAAAAATGTACCCAGAATCCAGTTGTTAGTCCTGAGATTCCCCGGAGAAAGACAAGTTCCACCATTTTGCGCCAAATTTAAAGCAAGCTTTAACAAATATTAGATACTGACCAAAACATGAACTTTGGTCAGAACCATTCCCTGGAATTTCCCAGCTGGAATGGCCCTGAGGCATGCGTGGCAGGGATTTATAATGATAAACCTATAGGTCACCGTACTTTCCCATGAGGCTTTGTTATTTTGCAAGAACTACAACTCCCAGCATTCTAGGAAGTTACCTGGTCCTTGGGCTGACGGGGCTTACAGGTTAATGTTGGGCACCACACAATCTTTCTACACCTTTAGCTGTGTATGTTATTGTCAATCTTTTAAATTTTAGCCACTTGTTATTGTGACGTGGTATTGCATCTTTTTTTCTGTGCATATTTTCGAGAAAGCCAATGAATTTGAGTCAAGCGCCTCTTTGACACAGGTCAAAGGTTCGCTCTGCCACCCTCCCATTTCTCTCCGAGGATTCCTGTCTTCCTGAGAACAACTGAAAGATCAGAAATACTCCTGGAACCTCTGTAGGCCAGTGGGTGTTGCCTGACTTGTAAAGGTGTCCGTGGTGTCTTTGACGCTGCAGCTTGTGAGCATCCTATAATGGTGGCGCATGGCTACTTACCTCTAACCACTTTCGCATCTGTTTGAGAAGCCTGATGATGCTCTCCAGTCACCGAGTCTATTAGGAGTAACTATGAGATGCCTAACAGAAATGACACTTAATATCATCCGTAGGCTATGCTAACATTAAGTGCCACTTTGGGGATAGGTTGTATCAGTGTGGATATAGCTCACGTTTGCTTATCACAGACTCTGAGTGACTATTCAATGCGCTGTTACTTAGTGTATATGATCTAGTTAGTAGGAAATATCTTTGGTAAGATGGAATGGGAATGGGATAAATGATTAGACTTTTTAAATTTCTATTTTGCTTATGGTGTAAAAAGGTCAGAAGACCACGTTAGTAGTCAGCTCTCTCTTCTGCCCCACTGGTCAAGGCTTGGCAGCAGGTGACTTTACCAGATAAAAGATCCAACAATTTTTTTTTTCCCTAACCAAGCAGTATTGAATGATATTAAGGACAACTTTCTACCTGTAAGACACTGGGCCGAATTTAACCTTTCTTTGACCATGTCTGAATAGTCGTCTGTAAAATAAGGAAACATGTTCTCTTGTTAGTGTTGTTTTAAGGACAAAATCGGCTGCTCACCTCACATGCTCATCGGCTGAGGGACAGTAAGTGCCATCAAGTGTAGCAGTTCACACCTAACGCTAAATTGCCAGGACAGTTCCTCAATTAAGAAACGGAGTCCCAAAGAGTGGGAGTCCTTGGAGGACTCACTAGGTTTAATTCTGACTTCCTGCAGCCCGCCCCTCACCCCGCTCCCCTGCATTTATTCCCTGGGCGTTCTCCTGTGCCTTTCCTCCCCGAACTTTTATTTCTGTGCCCAGATTCACAGATAGAGGGAGAGCCGCGGCAAAGAGAGACACAGTCCTCTTTAAATGGTGGGGTACAACACCGGTTCTCTGGACTTGCCTTAGGGATGGGGGCTGGGTCAGCAGGCTCCCACTTCACTCATTCTGAGGTGGAAAGGAAAGAGCTGGAAGCAGGAGCTATTTCCAGCTGCTGCCAAGCTTCCCTGCTGTGGCTGCGCTCTTATAATTGAAATAATAAGGATGCCTAATGACTAAGATGGATTTCTACCGGGTTTCAGTCAGTAGCAAGGCAAAGCCATGTTGAAAAAAAAAAAGAGTAAGTTTGGAGTTCAACCTATCTTCCCGTAATCGAGACAAAAAGAGAATGTGACATCGCACTTCCCGTAATGAGCCGAAGTGAAGACAAATCTTTGGGAGAAATGTGTTCTTACGGTAGCATCTCTCCCATTTTGAGAACACTTACTCAGGGTTCTACCTCATTAGAAAACAAAGGCTAGATTAGATGAGTAACTTTTAATTCGGTGTCCACGATCCAAGAGGTGCATTGCGCAACCCCACGAATACACGCATGCATACACGCATTGAAATTTATGAAACTATTTTTTGCCTTTACTAAATGGAATGCATTCTGACATTTTCTGTTTTAATTCATTTTTTAAAAATGTACTGTAATTGATTAAATTGATCTTGAAGCCATTTTTCACTTGAGACCTGCAGGTTTTTTTTTTTTTTAAACACTCCATATTCAGTGTATCCCATCCTTGGTTCTTTAATAATCTTTAATAGATGATAGCTTTTAATAATTAGAATACTGAGGGTACAAATGTGATGGTCTCTTCCTCCCATGCTTCCTCTTTTACTTGTCCCAGGCTGACGGTTGTCCTTCTGCCTCCATCTTCTGAGCCCTGGGACAATGTGAGGCTTCTCACATGTCACCTTAAAAGTATAGAAGGATTATGCATTCAGGATAGCCTTATAGGAAATGCTTTTTTGACACACTTTTCTGGAGGTTGCTTCATTCCTCAAATTGAAAAAAGCCTGTGTGTAGCCTAAGGTGAATCTCCTGATATATATTGATTTATAAATGATTCATTGGTAGTAGCCTTTAGTTTTATTAGGAGAGAGCTGAATTCTAGTGTTAACTACATATTAAAACTTTCACTGCTTGCAGATTTATTGCCTTGAGATATATTTTTGTAAGTATAAAAGGTGTTGCTACCAAGCGACCTTCCTGTTGCTAATATTTTAGAAAACTCATGTGTATGGGTGTTTACAGGATGTCTTTAGGAAAAGAAGCAGTGACAGAGTCTATCTGATGAGAGAATACTGGGCACCAGGTCCCTATTTTGGAAGCTTTACTTCTGTAGCGTATGCTTTTCTTCAGTTTGTGGGGGAAATGCGATCTAACCTTTGAGACAGTGTTACAGCATATAGCCAACACTTTAAAGAATGAATGGGTTAAACGACTATGATCTCTGAGGTTCCTTTTACTCTAAGAATCCAGGAATATAAACTCTTGCTTTATATACTCAGGTAACCAAGCTATAACCAAAGCAAGTTGATCAAAATTTCTCTCTTTTACGAAGAAATTTATTTGCTCAGGGGAGTCAGCGTTGGTTGGATCTGATGGTGCACCTTGACCCAGGGGCTTGAGACAAGAAAGCTATAAATTTAAAGCTTACCTAGGTTACAAAGGGAGTTCAATGCTAGCCTGGGTAACTTAAGGAAATCCTATCTCAGAGGTGGGGGGCAATCAGATAGACGCAGAGAGAGACAGAGACAGAGAGACAGAGAGATAAAGACACAGAGAGATAGAGAGAGACAGAGACAGAGAACGGTAGCCTGATGGGGTGTGGCTCGCCTAGCATGTTGACTTCATCCCCAGCAGTGAATGGACAGTGAGTATTTATACCAGAGAGAACATAAGAAGTAGTTATCATTCACAGATATGATTGCTTGGCTTTTGCCAAAGCAATTGTAAAATTATAATTAATTGAAAATTAATTTAGCTATTATAGGCATACTTTTAGATGCTTCCCATTTGACCAGGAAACGTCAGAGACACAGTGGAGAGGTTATCATTATGGAGCGAGCATAAGCCCCAACAAGACAGTGCTGTAATGCTTCAGTGCTGTAACAGGAGCACTGCAGAATCCTCTGATGCACAGGGCCATGAGTGTGAGATCAGTGATGTCATCTTACAGTTTCTAGAAGTTTTCTATTTTCTGGAGTCCTTGTTGACACCTGTCAGAATTCTCACCTGGGTCAAGCACCTCTTTGTTTCACTTGAATACGTTGGGCTTTCAGATCAGCCAAAAGCAGGTTGGAAACAGTTTGCAAAGCAGTGCAGGGCTCTGAGTCTGGGCTTCCCTCTGAGTTTAGCCCCATAGGTGCATGTACATGTACACGGAGAGACTTTCTAACAATATCTGCTTCACCAGCTCAGATCTGTCCTTTTCATTAGTCTTGGTCCTTCCCTGTGTTCCTAACGGGTATGATCACCCTGTATTACCATGTTGGCATACATCCTAGGAATAACTAAAATAATGTGCAAACCTGTCAAGAAGTTAAGAACACTTCAGTGGCAGACAGGAAGCAAAAAGCACAAACACGAGAAGGCTTAGGAGAACATAGACCAGCAGCTATGGGGTTGTGACTATGATAAAAGGCTAGCCTCAGAAGCCCGAGGATCTCAGAGCCTATATTAATGGCTGGATATGGTGGCCAACATCTGCAGTGCCCCACAGAAGACAAGCTGAGACTTGGAGAATTATCCCTAATCTCATGGGCTGTCCAATCTGGAGCATAGAGTGTAGAAATGGAAGCAACAGAGACCTTACCTCAGCAAAGGGGGAAAGGACAACACACGCCTCAAAGTTGTTCTCTGACCTCCACACGCATATTATGTACCAACATTCACACACCCATGCACATATGCACGCACACACACATGCTCAGGCAATGCACACTCAATATATATTTAAAAAAAAATAACAAAATAGATACAGAGTGTTTAAATATTATGAATTTTGTTGTTTTCATTATTCTTGTTTAAGGAAAGATAAAATTTTGTTCATATAAGCACACATTTCTTCTTAAGATTGAAGAGAAAAGGCTATGTTCTATTTTTAAAACATTATACTAATATTTTTACATATGTACCAATTCTGCCACCTGTTCTTCATTATTTTAACTAGCTATAAACTTAACAACACTTGATCCAGGTGCATCCTCCCAGGATGCCTGGGATGAGGCACCACAAGTGAGGTGATGCAGTGTGCATAGGGTCTCTACGTGATGGGGACTTGGTCTGATGGGTGAGGGGATGATGGCTGATGGTCTGTTTCAAAGCTTTCTTTCTTTACTGAATTGCTTACATCAAACAAATGGGGGAACGGCCATCAATAACCTCTGGGAGTCGAATCAGAAGGACTGGAGCAAGGATAGCTACAAAGTTACCCATCAGGCAGCTTTGGAGATGTGCCAGTTGGAGGACATTCTCACTCAAGACAGTTGACACTCTGTTACTTCTCTTCTTGCTGCAACAAGAGGAAACTTAAAGGAGAGTTATTTTCTATTACTGTTTAAGAGCACAGTTCACCCTGGTGGGGGAGCTTGGGGCAGCAGGTCACATTGTACTTGCAATCAGAAGGCAGAGAGCAACGAATGCTGGGACACAACATAAATTCTCCTTTCTATTCAGTCCAGGACCCCAGCCCATCAAATGGTGCTGCCCAAAATTAAGGTGGGTCTTCCCACCTCCGATTAACCTAATCCAGATGCTTCATAAACATTTCCAGAGGCTTGTCTCCAAGGTACTTCTAGATTGTGTTGCTGTGTCTACTGCAGAATGAGTTTGGACTATTTATGCATAATTACATTATATACCTTATCTTGTGACTTGTTTCACATCTTCAAATGTATCACATCAAGGATAATGTCTTCTGAGGAAGGGATGCTAAACTCTCCACTAACATAAAATATAAAATGAAACTTACAACCCACAATGCCCCATGAAGCAGGGTCACATTCTGCTGAGGCTTATCTATGAAGTAGAGAGGAACCTATAACAGCAATGGTAGGACATTTGCATTCCATTAAGTCTTGAGCAAAACATTTCATTTGGCATTCGGTGTAATGCCAAATGCATCATTTCCAAGTAGCCTTGGTAATACCACAGCCCCCCACACTGAAGGAAGCTAAACCGTGCCTGCAAGAGGTAAGCAAGGGACACAGTGTGCTGCTCTGACAGCCTGCTTCATAGCAGGCGACACTCTGTGCTGTTCTGACAGCCTGCCTCGTAGCAGGCTCTGTGGTTCACGCTTTATGAATTTATTAATCTTCTGAAAGAGAGAATGAGCAAATGCTCATGACAGTTGCGGGGAAGACCGAATCCGGAGGTGTTACAAGCTTTGATAAATGGCCAGGATATGAACAGCAGTGTGGTTCACAAAGACCAAAAACAAATCAGAAATCTGGGATGGAAAAACACGAAATTGCTCTCTGGAAGACACAAACAAATATCTGGCAAAATTACACCACATATGATCTCTAGAAAAGAGAGGTGTGTGTGTGTGTGTGTGTGTGTGTGTGTGTGTGTAGATGGTAGGGAGTTTTGGATGAATGTGAATGTGCAAAAAAATGAGGTTGGCATTGATCATGGAGGAGCATAAGCGTCTAGGGGAAGGGGGTTGTGGTCCCTCATATATGAGTGTGTCTGAAATCACCCGGAGACAACTGTATTCCAGTTTCAGCACCCAAATAAACAAGTGATGCTGACAGTCTTGGAAGGAATCCAGGGGAAAATAATGGGAATGATTAATGGAAGGAGGAATTGATTTATGAAGATTTATGGAGTGTATCATCTGGGTTAAGCGATGGCAGAAAATATCATGATATATTCCGGAAATGACGGCAATACTTACATTCCAGGTTGGAGGGTAGGGATGTTAAAAAACAGGTTTTAAATAGGGTAGATTTTATTTGCATAAAGGAAGTCAGGATTGATTTATTTTAAAGCAGCTCTTACTGAACAAGTCTTAAGATCACTAACTACTTCGGTTGACAACTACTCAATTACACATCACCTTTTAGGGTAGGTGTTGAAGGACCCTCAGTTGTGACATTACGCTCAGAAACTTCACTGAAAGAATGATGTTGTTCCACTGGTGGTATGCATAGAACAAACTAATGTGTTATCTCCTGAGTGAATTACATAACGAGTGGGAGGGGCTAGAGGAAGGACTTAAGGGACTTACATTACATTATTTTAAGGGACACCTGCCTACTTACCTTCGTTTTAGTGGTCAGGATAGTTTTATATTTTTAGAAATATTCACTGGGATGTTCTCTGTCCCCGGTTGAACAGACACAGTGTTGGTTCCATGGTCTATGTAAATAAGCATTTCACTATGATATTTTTAGACCGAATGTGTAAAAGTAACCTGGTTGTGTTCCCATTGCCCCCTTACCACATGTGAAGTAAGTACTTTTTATTGAAGGACAACAAGACCTTCAGGACAGAATCAAGTCCAGAGAAAGAGCCTTGCCCAGAGGTTTCAGTCGATTCAGAACTTAGCACATTACTGGCAAGGTTACACTAGTAAGCTGAGATGGTTGAGTTATCAAGTGGATCCTAAAGGAAATTCTTGAGCCTAGAGGAAATTGAGTACACTTTGTTAATGGTGAGATTAATGAAAACAGAAAGCTTTACGGATCCCATGGCTTAGCTTGAGGTTAAATTTACAGCTCAGCTCTGACTCCATGTTGGCATATGTAATGAAATCATTGCAAATTACAGTGATCCTGTGTTTCCTGCCATCATTAGGTGATACATATTCATTACCTATGGAATAGGTAATGACTACCTAGTATACAATTGGCCCTCAATAGGTATTTGCTAAACAAGTTTAGCAATAGATATTGCTAAACAAGTCAATGAATGAGTTTACAGGGGGAAATAAAGGCTCTGAGAGAGTAGGAGGCCACTCCCCATCTGATGCTACAAATCTCCCTCTGTTGAATCTGCCTATACCAATGCTCATCTCTCCAGCATCAATCATACATGACTGAATTGTCCCCTCCCACCCCCCATGCCTCCCGTATCCTTATAGGTGATACGTTATTGTTTACAATATCACATTGATCCACCAGGTATTTGCAGAGCTGTTCCTTGGTCCTAAGAGCCGGTCTCACTTCTGGGAAGCAAGAAGAATAAGACAAGTTGTCTTCTGAAGGAGTTTACAGCCCTGCTAGAAAGACAAGCAGACAGATTATATGGTAACCATAACTATATATAGGTGTATGAAACAAATAATCATAGTTCATTGAGATGAGTCCTGTAGGAGGTAGTTGTGTCAGGAGTCAACAAAGTACAAAAAAAGAGCCTCAAAACCCAGGCCAGGGGACTGGAGAGATGGCTCAGTGGTTAGGAGCACTGACTGCTCTTCCAGAGGTCCTGAGTTCAATTCCCAGCAACCACATGGTGGCTCAACAACCATCCATAATGGAGTCTGATGCCCTCTTCTGGTGGGTCTAAAGACAGCTACAGTGTGTTCATATACATAAAATAAATAAATAATTCTTTGCCGGGCAGTGGTGGCACACAACTTTAATCCCAGGACTTGGGAGGCAGAGGCAGGTGGATTTCTGAATTCGAGGCTAGCTCGGTCTACAGAATGAGTTCCAGGACAGCCAGGGCTACACAGAGAAAACCTGTCTCGAAAAACAAAACAAAACAAAACAAAACAAAACACCCAAGGCAGAATCAACATACAAATAAAGTGTTGAGCTCTCTTTTCCTCTCCAAGGATCCCCTGACCTTCACTGTGCCAGAGTCTGCATACACATAGGCTTTTAGAGGAAAGGAAGATGCCCCCTAAACCTCAAACTCTCCTTGCCCTCTGCATTCTGTAATACACAAAGGCATCTCTTTTGTGGGGAAGTTTGGCCTTTAATGCTCTTAATAGCCTGCCAGCAATGACAGAAAGGTTTGCTTAGAATTGATCAGTGACTTTTGTAGGCAGTATTAACATGTCTCTGTCGACTGTTTCGATGATGTTCTGAAGAAATTATTTAAAATGAAAGCAGTTGGCAGGGATGTGTCAAATAAAAAGACCCACTAAAAACTATTTATTCTCAGCAGGACGGAAGCATGTAAAATTGCTGGTTTGCAGAATTTATCTTAGAGTATTGTTTTCATCAGCCTATTTTGTTACAGGTAGTGGAGGCACACGGGGTAGGTACAGCACAGCCTGTAGCCTGTAATGTTTTTTTTTTTAAAAAAATATCTACTTAGCAGCATATCAGGTATGCTTTATTCTGTCCACAGAACACTGAGGTTTTTAAATTTAATTTATGTTTCTGCTGACTGAATGTAAATAAATAAAAAGTGGGAAGTTCTTTGCGCAGCACTCTCTCAGGGGAAGGCCAAATAGAGACAGCGTGCACTTGGGTCGTTTTATTTTACAATCAGGATCTGAGGTGGCAGATTTAAGACAGGTTCTGTAGATTGCTGTTTGGCTTTGATTATGAAGGCCTGATGTGAACAGGATATACACCACGATATAATATTACTATCCATCTTCTGCTCCCAACACATTTCAGTGCCCAGTAGTAAATCACCTGCCGTCAGATACTAATGCCTTGTGTAAACCCCCTTCCCGGCCTCTGTATGAGTTTAAATGTTAAGTGTATTACCTTGTTGAAGTTCAGTTTAGATTACCATCAGCTCCATTATCCACTTCAAATTTCAAAATAAGGACAGTCAGATAGGAGAGGAAAGCACGTGCCCTTCCTGTCCTTTTGAAAGCTGCCAGCCATATTGGATTTCAGCGATGGATTTGAAGGTGCTGCCTGCCAGTGGTCTCCACAGGAGAAGACAATGGACACAGAACGATGATGGTAGAGTAGCCAGCCATGGGACAATCATCTTACTACAGAGAGTTCCACAGAGGCCGTGCCACATGGGGGCTTTTAGTTTACACTCTGAAAAACACTTTAGTTATGGCCTTTAGACTCAGTTTTACCTGCTTATGAACAACATCTTGCACTTATCATACAACTAATGATTTTGTTTTTGGAGTTAGGACACTTTGTTAGATGGGCTAATATAGGGAAAGCATGTGAAACATCCCTGGCATTTTGTACTGAGTAACTCCTGGCAGTGGTGATGAGGATGAGAAGAAAATCACATTTTTAATCAGGCTGCAAGTTGGGAGAGACAAGTGGTACATTGAGGTCCCCCCTCCCCCTGAGAAAGAGGCCTTCTCAGATTTACAACCAGAACCTTTCATTTGCATCTCCCCATACCTGGCCTTGATTTTAATATTGCCAATATTAGTAAGTCCACACAAAAAATCTCATTGCTGTATAATTACACGTTATATAGTCTATACCTGTAGGCTCTGCTGACAGTCATTAGGGACTAGTTAGAAATAGATTCTCTTTATAATATGTATTTGAAGTATGAACAAGAGATAAATTTTTATTTATTTATTTATTTATTTATTTATTTATTTATTTATTTATTTATTTGAGAGGGTTTCTCTGCGTAGCCCTGGCTGTCCTGGAACTCACTCTGTAGACCAGGCTGGCCTCGAATTCAGAAATCCGCCTGCCTCTGCCTCCCAAGTGCTGGGATTAAAGGTGTGCGCCACCACTGTCCGGCTAAGAGATACATTTTTAAAATGTACTTGTCTTAGTTACTGTTCTGTTGCTGTGAAGAGATAGCATGACTATAAGACAATTTATAAAGAAAGCATTTGACTGAGGGCTTGCTTATAGTTCAGAGGACTAACCCATGTCCGTCTTGACAGAGAGCATGGCAGCAGGCAGGAATGGTTTGGAGTAGCTTGGAGCTCTCATCTGATCCACAAGCAGGAGAGAGAAGGCAGGGGAGCAGGAAACTCGGCTTGGCATGGGCTTTTGAAACCTCAAAGTCCACCCACAGTGACACACCTTCCCAAACAAGGCCACACCTCCCAATCCTTCCCAAACAGTTCCACGAACTGAGAACCAAACGTTCAAATCTATGAGCCTATGGAGCCATTCTCATTCAAACCACCACAGTGTGGTCATAAGTATATGCATGTGTATATTCAATAGATGTTTAAAATGTATATTTTGTGTAAAACCATTTTAAAAGTGTGCACATATGTAAACAGTGTAGGTATGTACTGATCACACTATGCCGTGTGGCATAATTTAGTATAAAATAGTCTTATAAATATAGTCACATGTTGCACATACATCTTGCATGTACTGCTCACTAGGGTACATGCTCTGCACAAGGATGCAGCAGTTTGAAAGTTTCTCTTGTCCAGAGAGCGGTTGTGCTTTTCTCTCTCGCATCTGCTTCACCCATACCTCACAGATAGCCTATTAGCCAGAAGCTCAAAGCAGTTTGAGGAAGAGCATTAATCAGACCTCAGATCTTCAGCATTCCCCTGATGGAAGATGGAAGAGAAAACTGTCACACCAGTCACTTCTGTTACTTCCTCCAGTCTGATCTGGTATGATTGTGATTCAAGGTAGTTAAAGGAGGGAAAATATGTCTCAAAGAGAAGGGGAGAGAGACACAGGTGAACTGCAGAACACCTGACCACAGTGCCAGGCTGAGGCAGGCTCTCTGTATGCACACAGTTCTAAGAACGGCCAGTGAGAATTATGCAGATGGGTCTCTGTCTTCCTTTCCATGACACTGAAGAAGAGAAAAACAAGGTTGGTGTCTAGGTCAATCTGCATATGTTTTAGACTTTTTTTTTTTTTAAGTTGATAATCTAGGGGAAGGACTGAAGGATCTGAAGGGGTTTGCAATCCCATAGGAAGAACAACAATATCAACCAACCAGAACCCACAGAGCTCCCAGAGACTAAACTACCAACCAAAGAGTACACATGGAGGGACTTATGGCTTCAGATTCATATGAAACAGAGGATGGCCTTGTAGGGCATCAATGGGTGGAGAGGCCCTTGGTCCTGTGAAGGCTTGACAGGAGCACCCTCATAGAAGCAAGGGGGAGGAGGGATGGGATTGGGGGTTTGCAGAGGGGAAAGTGGGAAAGGAGATAACATTTGAAATGTAAATAAATAGATAAATAAGAAAAACAAAAAAAACAATAACAAAAAAGTTGATAATCGAGTCTCTCCCTGAAGTAAGAAATACCTTACAATTGGATTCCCAGAAAACCTGGCAGGAAGCAGAGTACTAATTGTCTACAATTTTAATTAATTAATTAATATATATATGTGTATGTGTGAATTTATGTGTACCACCTGCATGGAAGTGCCTGCAGAGGCGAGAGGGTGTTGGATCCCTGGAACTAGAGTTACAGGAAGTTATGAGCTGCCTGATGCAGGTACTAGAAACCAAACCCAGCTCATCTACAGGAGAACTCAGCACACAGTCACTGAGCTACACCTCAGCCCCTGTAGCTTAAGTTTGTAAGTATGTGACTATTTATGAGTTCCTTTTCCAGGTCAACATTTGAAATAGTAAGTAAGTATTATAGTCCTTTAAAAATCTCCCTACTTCTTTGTCCTTATTTCCTTTCCTGTTCAGCCCAGGAAAGCTTCCTCTACAAAGTAATAGATAATAAAACATGTGTGAATCTATACCACTGGTTCCTATCCTGTGGGATGCATCCGATATTTACATTATGATTCATAACAGGAGCAACAGTAGAGGCATGTAGTAGCATCAAAAGTAACTATGGTTGAGGATCCACAACATGAGGAACTGTATTAAAGGGTTGCAGCATTAGGAGGGTTGAGAACCACTAATCTAGACTAAGGGTATTATACTCCCATGGGTGTATTTATAGTTCCATAGGAATGACCCACTCTGGATAAAGTGTTCAGAAACTTTTTCTGCCACCAAGTTCCCCATATCTGGAATGTCTTTTATATAAATACACATCTAGTGCTTTTTAGCTCTAACAAGGTATTCTATAGTGTGTTTATACAGATGTTTGTCAACTACACTCCTGTCAAATACAAATAAAAACTTGGTATTTGTTCAATAGGTATCTGTTGAATATATGAATAAATGCATTTCCCTAGCTTGCCAGCAGTGTGGAGGAGGACTCTTTAGGAGTGGTTACCATATGACACATGCAGTCGAAACTGACTGTTTCTGTCAGTTTTGTCGTAGACAATGTGTTCACATGACGCTGGTAATAACAATAACATTAGATGCTCCCTGTATAAAAGATGCTATGTAAGCGCTTCTCATTCATTTCCTCATCTATGATAATATTATTTTCATTTTGCTAATGAGGAAATTAAGGTTTAATGAGCTTCTGTAACTTGCCTGAGCCTCACTTCTAATAAAGGGTGGAATTTGCTTTAAACCTACACCCAAGGCCGTAATGGTTCTGTGCTCCAGCAGTACCTGACTTTCACAATTTAGAGAGAGAAACTTGGAGGGAGGCCACTCTGTGCCCTCTGCTTCTGTCTTTGACTCTTTCTTTGTACGATGTTAAATCTGACTTAGAGAGTGGGGGTTATAGAATGGAGATGGGAAACAATATGGAGGACCAGGTGGGAAAGTTAAAGGCGGTAAGCCTATTGATTTCAGAATAGACCACCTCAATGCTTAAAAAAAAAAAAAAAAAACAAAAAAAACAAAAAAAACAAAAAAAAAAAACCTGCAAGTTTGTGAGTAGATATGATACATAATGTTTATATTTGTGAGTTGATATGATACATAATGTTTCCCTGCTTTAAGCTTCCAGAGGACTGTACCAACAGCCCCTGTCCAGGTTCCCTAGGATCTACAGATGGAAGACACGCACGCACACAAACACACACACACACACACACACACACACACACACACACACACACACACACGCATGCACGCACCCCCCAGTTAATCTTAAAACGCCTTTGCTAACTCAATGACTGGGCACTGGTAACCCTCCCCTGCTACCTGAGGCATAATTGGATAGAGTGAACCGAAAACTCACATAGCTCGTTGGCTTTATCTCCTGCAGCTACTACCTCCTTCTTCTTCCCCAGATCTCCTGATTCTTTGCATCCTCCCTTGCAACTCTAAGTGCCCCGCCTGTCCTCAGTCATTGGTTGCTAGTATCTTTATTGATGAATCAAGAACCAACTGGGGAACAGGACCTTAGCATCGGAACCATCCCCTACAATGATACAGCTGTACTTTGAAAGGGGTTGGTGGAGAAGCAGTGTTTTGATGAATGGTATGATGGTTTGAATGAGAAATGCACACACACACACACACACACACACCCATAGGCTCAGGCGTTTGAACACTTGGTTAACAGATCCAGATGTAGAACTTTCAGCTACTCCGCCAGCACCGTGTCTGCCTGTGTACCACTATGCTTTCTGGATGATGATGATAACAGATTAAACCTCTGAACTGTAAGTCAGCCCCGATTAAGTGTTTTTCTTTGTAAAAGTTGCTGTGGTCACGGTGTCTCTTCACAGCAATAGAAACCTCAACTAAGACACTGGGTTAGACAATTTAAGCTTTTTCTTGTATTTAGCCCGCTATTATCAACAGCAGCATTTGAGGATCTGTTCTGTGGACTGTTATGCCTCTTCCCTCACCGTCTTCTCCCAGCTCAGGGGCCTTTAGTTTCCAGCTTGTTGCTGTGTCCTGGGATGCTGCTGCCCGCCCCTGTGTTTGAGCACCTTCCTCTTAGCCCCTCAGGTCTGAAGCAACATTCATTCTCCAAATTCCATGTTCTCTCTTCCTCAGCTCTTCACCCCAGCAGATTTCTGGTTTTATGTTACCCTGTAGTGGTGATTTTAATATAAATGTATGTAGTAAAAGAGTACACCAGCTGTTTCCTTTATCCTATCTTGTTACTCAATAATGACACAGAGAGTCCGAGATTTATTTTCAACTTAAAGTACAATAACTAGGCATTATAATTCTATTCTAACCCTCTAAACAACTCTGTCTATCTCCCAGCCAAAATCCCTGAGAGACTTGCATTTTAGTATTGGTCTGGCTCTCTGGGCTTTAGATGTGTTTTCCCATGATGCCTCCTCACCCTCATGGTTGAATCTGCCTTACTCTTCTCTCTCTTCTCCCCTGGCTGGTGGGAGTTTAGCTCTGTTCTCTCCTCTGCCCAGCCATTGGATGATCAGCCCTTATTGACAAGGCAAATAATAAACAGTAAGCATTGTTTACACACACTTGAGACAGGGGATTCTTGACATAAGCATTACAATGCTGTGCCCAGATTGAAATAAGATATGAGGGCAGAGAAACCAGCATTTTCATAATCCAAGGATTAAATTTACACAAGGCACAAAAACATGATACCTACATTACCCCTTCACAAACCTTATTACAACTTAACACTTCACAAATCCTCATATGACTTTCCTTATATTTTTCTTTTTCCCCACCAGATAGCAAACTCTATCTATGTGGGCAGGAGCCATCAAGTCATTTTGATTAATCCTAGCATCAACTGTGTCACCATGGACACTCAGAAGTAATCAGTTTAATAAATACATACTACAGCTCAAATTTTCTTCCAGTGTTCAGAACAAAGTGGGTTCTAACTCTCAAGAAGAGAATAGCTTATCGTCCTTGCTGCTGTTGCCCCCGATGGTTTCTTATTGGTATTTTGGTATTATAAGTTATAAAGAGCCTTATTCGGTGATCATAAATTGTGTGGATGATTGGAGAAGTGAAGATACGAGCCACTAGATAGGAGAGGCTAACTGATTAGTAAGTAAATAATAGCTCATTAGGAGAGGAAGATGTGGAGGCCTGATGTTTAGATGGTAGTGTATCCACGATCTCACCAACACTTGTTCTTGCTGGGTCTTCCAGTGTGCTCTAATGTCGTCTAACAGTGTGCTCTGTGGTGTGTAAGCAGATTCACTCTTTGGCTGATTGTTTGCTTCATTCACTTCTTCCTCTGTTGCTCAGAAGTTTCAGTGCAAAAGCAATGGTGACCTTTGAGAGAATTATTCTTTCCTTTCCTTTCCTTTCCTTTCCTTTCCTTTTCTTCCCCTTTCCTCTTTCTTTCTTTCTTCCTTCCTTTCTTTCTTTCTTTCTTTCTTTCTTTCTTTCTTTCCTTCCTTCTTTCTTTTTTCTTTCTTTCTTCCTTCCTTCCTTTCTTTCTTTCCTTCTTTCTTTCTTTTTTCTTTCTTCCTTCCTTTCTTTCTTTCTTTCTTTCTTTCTTTCTTTCTTATGTCTGTCTTCTTTTTTTTCTCTCCTCTTCTTTTCTTCCTTTTTGTTGTTGTCATTTGAAGTAAGGTCTTGCCAAACAGCTGCTACAGGACTACAACTAGCCATCTTCCTGCCCTCCCTTGTTTCAGTGCGCCATGTTTTAGCAGGAGTGTCTCCGTTAGCTGTTGATGTAGGCTGTGTGAACATTTCTAAAGATCATATTTTTTGTTGATTCTGTGAGGCTGGTCTATCTCCACACATCAAATTTGCTATAGAACCTGACAGTTCTTTTATACCTGTCTTGTTTCCTGTTGGATCTGTCTATGAACATCTCTTCCTCCCGAGCTTCCTCCTTGACTGAGGTTGCAGAGATGAGAAAATGGACTCGCTAGATGGTCCATAACGTTGGATCATTTTGGAAGAGTGATGGCTGAATATTTACCTGTCATTATTTGCTGTTATTTCACTGCTCTGTCCATGAGTTATGTATCTAATTTATACTTTCAGATATACTGCATGCAGGTATCATTTAAGGAGGACAGCCCAAGCAAGTTTGTTTATATGGCTGATCTACTTTAATCCTTTTAATATTATACAAGATAGCTACAACTATTTCCCCCCATTTTACAGATGATAAAATTGAGTTTAAAGAGAGTTTATTTACATTGAATAACATAGCAACGGTTTGGGCCAAGGCAGTCAACTTAGGATTCTGTGCTGTTACTACCTTCCACATGGCCACTAAGCCACATTTACGTTTGAAATCTACTGGAAGCTAATTACATTGATTGCAAGACTCCACAGGAAGAAGTCAATAGATTGGAACCAATCTCAAAATGAAATGACAATAAATATTCATAACTGTATGTGAGAGGGTATTGCTGTCTTAAAGCGTCTTACCAAGTGAATGACACATCTTAATGAGAGACTTTCGTGACAATTTCTCCTTTATTTCAGCCTTTATAACAGATGCTTGCTCTAAAAAGTCCCATGTTGCTAGGAAGCTAATTATTATCAGAACCTTCTTAAAGATGAGTTTGTATAATGTTTGGAGTCGATAGCTGCCCTGAGAAGATTATCTGGAATTTCTAACATAATATTGTTTTTCTGAGTGATGGTAATTCACGTTTGTCAGGTATCATTTATACTCGATACTAGTGCAGTATCAAAATGAAGCCAGGTTGTTTACATTTCCATTAGAGAGCCAAGTTCTTCAGAAACATTTAGAAAATGACTACCTACGAACAACTGGAAACTGAAAACAACACAGTCATTACCCTGATGTGGAATCCAGAGGGACAGAGTGATCTCATACAGAGAGCCACTTAGAACAGTGATAAAATTCCAGTCAGCATAATGAATGATGAAATCTCCTGAAATGCGAGAAAGTCTCAAAATGAAGACCTTTACCATTTCCAAATTAATTAATTAATTCGTTATTATTCATTAATTCACTTGAATTGATATCTGGGATTACGGCCTTAAGAAACTGATTGTGAGGCCTTCCACTAGTGTTCCCTAAACCTTGTGGCTTAAGGTACTCGTGAGGTGAACACTCCACACTAAACTTAGGATTAAGCCAGCTCAGATCAACGCTTGATTTTTACCAGGCTGTTGCCAAGACTATAGGTTGCTCTTCACAAACTGGCAGCAAGGCCCCTGTGGTGGTTTGAATAAAAATATCTCCTGTAGGCCCATAGGGAGTGGCACTATTAGTAGGTGTGGCCTTTTTAGAGTAAGTGTGTCACTGGGCTCTGAGGTCTCAGATCGCTCAGTGGCTCAGTCTTCATTCTGTCTGACCATCTGGATGTACAGCTCTCAGCAACCTCCCCAGTAACATGTCTACCTACATGATGCCATGCTTCCCGGCATGATGACAATGGACTAAACCTCTGAACTGTAAACCAATTCAATGAAATGCTTTTTTTTGTAAGAGTTGCCATGGTCACGGTTTCTATTGCTGTCTCTTCACAGCAAAAGAAACTCTAACTGTGACAGACCCATTGCTGAAGACAACACCTACACAACACATTGAAGACAGAGAAGTTGAGCTGGTACCTATGTAGAGTCCACCCCTACATCCTAGCACCGTTGGGACAGGGAGGTATTCTGCATGCTGTCAAAGGAGAAACAGTAACACCAATCCACACATACCTTTGATCCATAAAAAGGTGTTCTGCCTGCAAGATATGCTAGGACAGTGGTGGCACAAATTTTGTGGGAGTAACCAACCAACCTCTGATTTGACTTAAGGTCCACTACACTAGATGGAACCTATACTGACACTGCTTCAGTGACCAAGCACCTGAGAGTAGATAGCTCAGAGATTATGGTGGTTTGAATAGGCTTGGTTTAGAGAGTGGCACTATATGGAGGTGTGGCCTTGTTGGGGTGGGTGTGGCTTTGTTGGAGTGGGTGTGACCTTGTTGGAGTGGGTGTGACCTTGTTGGAGTAGGTGTAGCCTTGTTGGTGTAGGTATGGCCTTGGAGGAAATGTGTCACTCTGGGCATGGGCTTTTAAGACTCTCCTCCTAACCATGGGGAACCAGGCTTCTCCTAGCAGCCGTCAGATGAAGATGTAGAACTCTCAGCTTCCTCTGCACCATGCCTGCCTGGATGCTGCCATGCTCCCACCTTGATGATGATGGACTGAACCTCTGAACCTGTAAACCAACCCCAATTAAATGTTGTCCTTATAAGAGATGCCTTGGTCATGGTGTCTGTTGACAGCAGTAAAACCTTAACTAAGACAGAGACCTAGGGTAAAACCAAATAAAACAGTTATAAAAAATATAGCAATAAAATGACTTTTAATGACATTCTGCTAAACTCATAAATCAGTTCAACCATCATCAGAGAAGCTTCCTCTTATAAAAGGAAGAGTGCAGTGACAATGGGTGGTACCACTTCCCAGTGAAAAGAAGGTTGGGAGGAGAGAGATTCTGAGGATTCATCTAGAAGTCTGTGTACCACTTCCTCTACCTCTCTGCTATGCCTGGTCTTAGAAGTTGCTAGTGTATACAAATGAACAAAAGGTGGGTGGAGCTTCCTTGATGGGGTGGCCTTTCCCATGATGCAGCTGTGTTTTAGTTACCCATGCTCCTGTAAGTGACCCAACATCCATGCTCCTGGAAATAAGACATGCAGTGGTTCACCAAACTAGATTTGGGAGGAATTGGTCCTTTAGTCTGTTGTTGGTGCTCTTTCTGGGGCAAATGGACATTTACTCCCATCCCTCCCCCCAAATTTGTGACACATTTCTGATAAAGCTGCCTGAATCTAGGTTACCTTTTGAAAGTACATATTTAAAATTTAACAGTAAACTCCAAGTACACAGAAACTGTTAAGAGAATTCAGTTTAAGAGAAATCAACTCAGTTCCTGATGCTAGATTAAAGAGTATCAATTCACCAGTGCCTCCAGCTCCCCAATTAATCCTATTAGTTGGAAATGGAATGTCCTTGACACAAAGTAGTTCTCCAAGTATTAGTGAACACAGTGTGTAGCACAAAATAAAAAGTAACCAGTACACAAAAGGGTTAAACCCTTAAACAAAAACCCTTTATTAAACATGACAGAAAAAAGATCCACAGTGGATCCAGACACTGGAGTTACCAGCTACAGACTTTAAACTCCACACGCTTATGCTGTGTCAGGATAACAAGGTGGAGAATTTATGCAGGCTATTAAGAACTATATGATACGGTACAATAAAAAAAAATTAAAAACTAAGTTTTCAATAAGTGTATTACAGTGTAGATACAGATAAAGACAGGATTGAAAGATGGGTCTGAAGAGAACATCTAGAATTATCTTTGAGAAAAATAAGAGCTAATACACATCGACTATAGTTAGAAAAGCGTATATGTATATGTACATGATGTATATGTACATGACGTATATGTACATGACGTATATGTACATGACGTATATGTACATGATGTATATGTACATGACGTATATGTACATGATGTATATGTACATGACGTATATGTACATGATGTATATGTACATGACGTATATGTACATGATGTATATGTACATGATGTATATGTATATGATGTATATGTACATGATGTATATGTACATGACGTATATGTACATGACGTATATGTACATGATGTATATGTACATGACGTATATGTACATGACGTATATGTACATGACGTATATGTACATGACGTATATGTACATGACGTATATGTACATGACGTATATGTACATGACGTATATGTACATGACGTATATGTACATGACGTATATGTACATGATGTATATGTACATGACGTATATGTACATGACGTATATGTACATGACGTATATGTACATGACGTATATGTATCATTTGTAGTGAGCTAGTAGAGATCACGTCTTAGCGAGGGTTCTGTTGCTGTGATGAGACACCATGACCAACCACCCCCCAAACAAAACAAAAACAAACAAACAAACAAAACCCCTTAGGGAAGAAAGGGGTTATAGGATTTATTTTATCTTACAACTTGTGGTCCATCACCTAAGAAAATCAGGGTAGGGACTCAAGGCAGGAATCTGGAAGCAGGAGCTGATGCAGAGGCCATGGAAGGATGTTGTTTAATGTCTTGATCCTCATAAGTTGTTCAGCTTTCTTAAACCAGCCAGGACACCTACCAACCCAGGGACAGCCCACCCACAATGGTCTGGGCCCTCCTATATTAATAATTAACTGAGAAAACGCACCACAGGCCAATCTGGTGGGGACATTTCTCAGTTGAGTCCCCCTTTCTTCCAGTGACTCTGTCTTGTGCCAGCTTGACAAAACTCTAGCTAGAACTATGGCCCAAAAATAATATTTGAAGACAAAATGGCTGGTGAGTTTACAAAATCATTAACATAAGCCAGGCAACAGATTCCGAGAAGAACTGGACCCAGGGACAGAAGAGAGAGAGGACAAGAATCAAATGTAAGGCATTTGTAAATCATGGATCCTTCCCACATATTTGCAAAGGTGAAAATCCTAATTAGTGGTCCAGCGGTGGCTGCTACTTACAACTCTCCACTTCTTTTGTGGTTTTGAAGTTGGGTTTTATTATCTTCTTTGAGTCTTGTAGGTGAGCTTCTTTGCTCTTATTAAAAGGAACGTAACTTTTTCTTTTTTTCTAGTAGGAATTGGCAGAGTCAGGTTCCTGGTTGTTCAAAGATGAGGGAGCAATTCCAACACTGGGAGAAAAAGGAGTAGTGGGGGTTCCTGAGGAAGGTCGGGGCCAGTCTGGGCTACATAATGAGACCCATGTCAAAATAAATAAATGCACAAGTAAACCAAATGACCCCTGCTTTCAGGGAAGTCAAGGGTGAAAGCTGCACTTCACTCCCCTGTCTGCCAATAATACTCCACCCCCAACTTCAGGAACTTTGAAAGAGAAGTTTAAAAAAATGTTGTCCTAATATTTATAAAGAATATATAGCTGAAAATAGCCAAGAACATGGGTTCTAAGAACGAAACCCTAGTTTATACTGCTCTTTTGCAAGAAGCCATAGTGAATTTAAAAATCAGTTCCTTGTTAGTCTAAGGTGTGAACACTGGCACCCAGCAGAGGCTTACTATGTCTAGCTTACGATATATATCCTGTTTAGTTATAACTTACTGAACTGGCAGCTTGGGGGAAGCAACATGACCGTAGCAAAGCATCTGACAAGGGTTCTGAGTATTATTAAAGACAAGGTTTTAAGAAGGCCTAGAAGATAAAAATCATTGATGGGTTCACAGTGGAATAATGGTCAGACTCTCAGGATCTGCTCATTACTGATTATTAGCAGTGGAAAGCTTGGGTACATTTAGCTGCTGCCACTGACAGCTCCAGGTGGGTGAGATGACTTAGCCGGTGAAGGGCTTGTGGCTCAAGCACGCCAACCTGAGTTCAGTTTCCAGAAACTACGTAAGATAGAAAGGAGAGAGACAACTCTGTAAAATGTCCTCTATCTTCCACGTTCACACACACACACACACACACACACACACTCTTCATCTCACACACACACCAACACACACATACACTCACACACATACATACACACTCACACACAATCACACACTCACACACACATACACACACTCAAACACACTCACACACACACCAACACACACATACACTCACACACCCTCACACACAATCACACACACACATACACACACTCAAACACACTCACACACAATCACACATACTCACATATACACCCATACATGCACACTCACACATATACACACACATATCAACACACACTCATACACATACACACACACACTCATACACACACACACACTCATACACACACACACACTCATACACATACACACACACACATTCAAACACATACATTCATATACTCACATACATACACATACTCTCACACACTCATACACACATACACATACACACACACACACACACTTCTGCTCATTTTGTTTTTCAGATGCTATCACAGACATCAATGTATTGTGTGGTAAGATGAGATTTCGAACGATCATGATTACTTGTGACAGTGGATTGAAAAAAAAAACATTGAACAAGTTCAAGTAAATGCAAAGTAAACATTACTCATACTTAAAAATCAGCTGTAGCAGCTAGAGAGTTGACTCCATGCTTTAGAGCAGTAGCTACTCTTACAGAGGACCTAGGTTCAATTCTCAGCCTACACAGAGTAGCTAACAACCACCTGCAACTCCTCCCCCAGGGATCTGATGCTCTCATGGCCCCTGTGGACACAGTGCACACACGGTACAGCCATACATGCAGGCAAAACATGGATGCACATTAAATTACATTCAACTGTACATTACAGTGGAGAGTCAGTTGAATGTAACTTTATATGAAGAAAGAAAGACCTAAGAATTTTAGTTGAAAGTAATGAAGCCATAATCAAGTTACGTGGTTATCCCCAACCAAACAAAAGAAGGGGAGGTAGAAAGAAGGACAATAGACCTCATGTCCTTAGGCAAGACTAAGAAAATGTGTTCCTTGTCTTCATGGGAGATGTATTTGCAGAAGGTATATAGTTTTATGTTATAAGGGAGAAACATTGCACAGACTATCAGAATCACAAATGTCATCACTCTTGATAAATATTTGTGTAGTGGTTTAGTGAATTAAGTATCAAAGTGGAAGATGATTCTAGCCGTTGTCACTCTGCCAGCACCTGAAATTCACTGGAGTTGGGGGCAGCAGAATGATCTTTCCCCTCCTGACCTCAAAGAAGAATTTCCCTCATTATTTAGAGGCCTCCGGTGTGTGTGTGTGTGTGTGTGTGTGTGTGTGTGTGTGTGTGTGTGTGTGTAGGGATGTGTGTAATTAATCAATCTATCATTTTCATGCTTAGGGAATTATTCCTGCCAGGAGATTGGGGAGCACAGGTGTGGTTCTGAAGAGAGGCATGCCTTGGCACATCATGAGCTCATCTGCCTTGGCTTATTCCTGTAAACCTGACAATGAAATCTCTTTGTTCTCCTCATTATGCATTTTGCAGGGCAGTAGGCACCATATTCGGTGATTGACAAGTTGGAGAGCAAGTGTTCCTACTTCTGTGGACCTGGCCAGCAGCTTGCTTCTCTCAGAGGGCACTTTAACAATCGCCATTAATAATGGAGCTAGTGCCTTTTACTCAAGATGTTATGTCATGATGAAGGGCCGCTTGTAAACTCAGCTCTATGGCCTGCCTGTGACCAATCACACTGCTTTCCAGAGACAGGATCAGTTAGGATGTCTAACATTTAAAGTGAGCCATCAGGTAATTCTGATGGGTATAAAATACGTGTGCGTGCACGTGCCAGCTCTACTTAGTCATTGATTGTGAGATCACAGATACAGCTCTTGACCTCGAGACATGAAAGGACTTTAGAGGCAATGTTTCACATTGCTCCATTAAAAGAAAAGCAATTTGTACACAGCTGAAGGGATTCGTCATCAGCCTCAGTTTATAGTTTTTATCCATTTTTAGAGTGTCTAGGAACAGCACTATTCATTTTTATTTTCTTTTTCCCTTTATGACAAAACTTACTTTATTTGAATATTAACTTTTACATTACAATGCAAAGGGATGGGCTTCACGGTGGCATCTCATTCATACACATCATTATACATTGTTCTAAAATCTCCGCTGCCCTCTTGCTCATTTCTGTCCTGTTCCCTGCTGTTGGTCCTCTTCCTCCCCCTACATAGTGCCCCCTCTGATTTCACGGCACATGCGTGCTATTGCCTTCTCTCTGCCCCCTCTTAGTAGCTTGTTCTCCTTTCTCATGGACCCCAGTCTAACTTTCCTATATGCGTGAATTCAAATGCAGAGAGAAATTAAAAATAAGAGAAAACATTCAGTGTTTGTCTCTCTGCTGCTGGCTTATCTCTTTCAACATAATTATTCCCTGACCCATTTATCTCCCTGACAATGCTACAATTTCATTTTCTATGCAGCTGAACGAAATTCCATTGTATATATGTGTATATATGTGCCACAAAGTGTTATCTAGTCATCTGTCCATAGATATCTAGGCTGGTACCTACTTCCTGGTTCCTAGGCTGGTATCCTAGTTATTGTGAATTAAGCATTAACAAACAAGGTTACACAAGTATCTGAATTAGAGTCTTTCAGGGGTAGCCCAGAAATTGTACACTTCAGTGTATACTTTGTGTATTTTGTTGGTTTTTTTTTTTTTTGAGAAAACTTCATATTGATTTTCATAGTGGCTATACCATAAGTTTATATTTCTGTCAGCAGTGAATACAGTTTCCTCTTTACCCACAATTCCCTCATTCTCCAGCAGTTTATTTTCATGATGACAGCCATTCTGACTGGGGAGAGATAGAATCTCAATAGGATTTTAATTTGCATTTCCCTGATAGCTAAGGATGCTGAACTGTTTTTCAAATATTCTCTGCTTTATCTATATTTCTTCTTGAGGCCTATTAAGTTTGTTCAACAACATATTGATTGGTGGCTCTTGATATTTGATATTCTGCAGCTCTTTATCCTAGATATTAAATTCTAGACACTTTGCCATTAATATTCTAGATATCCATCCCTTGTCTGGTGTGTAGTTGGCAAAAATCCTTTCCCCATTGTCTAAGTTGAGGTTTCTATTGCTGTGAAGAGACACCACGACCATGGCAATTCTTATAAAGGATAGCATTTTATTGGGGCTGGCTTACAGTTCAGAGGTTTTGTCTATTATCATCATGGAAGGAAACATTGCAGCATGCAAGAAGACATGGTGCTGAGAGGTAGCTGTGAGTTCTACATCTGAATCTGCAGACAGCAGGAAGAAAAGGAGACACCGGGCCTGGAATGAGTATCTGAGATGTCAAAGTCAGCCCCAAGTCACATACTTCCTCCTCCTAGGCCAAATCCACTCCAACAAGGACACACTTACTCCAACAAGGCCACACCTACTCCACCTAGACCAAAACTACTACAACAAGGCCACACCTACTCCACCTAGGCCACACCTACTCCACCTAGGCCACACCTACTCCAACAAGGACACACCCCCTAATAGTCTCATTTGCTATGAGCCTATGGGGGCCATTTTTATTCAAACCACCCCCCCCCATTCTGAAGGGTTCTCTTTACTCTGGTTATTATTCCTTTTGCTGTGCAGAAGCTTTCCACATTTTATTTATTCTGTCAATCCTTGGAATTATTTCCTGAGCTATTGGAGTCTTTTCAGAAAGTCTATTTCTCTGCCTATATCTAGAAGTGTTTTTACCTCTTTTCCTCTAGAAGTTTCAAAGCTTCAGGACCCACATTTAGGTCTTTGGACATATTTGACATTATTTCCTGCCTCAGCTATTGGCTGTCAGATCTTTATTATCACTAAATCAGAATCATCAGAATGTCCTATCTTCTTGATTGCCTTAAGTCATCGAAGGCTTCCTGACCTTCATTCATGTTTTGGGCAGGTATGTAAGAACAGGCATTTACAAATAGAAATTATTTTTATAGAAGGTGAGAAATATGTATTTATCTTCATTCTGTCGCATGTGAAAATTCAGTCTCCTCAGCACCATGGGTTGAAGATACTGTCTTTTCTCCCATGTCATTCTGACACCTTGGAACAGGCAGCTTTAGCTGTGGATTTGTTCCTGGGACTTCTATTCTGTTCTATTGGTATACATGACTGGTTTTGTGCCAGCACTACACTATTTTTCTGATTATGGTTCTTTAGAATAATGTGAGTTCACATATAGTTTTGAGGGTACAGTCCATTGTTAATTAGAATTTCTTTTTGATTCTTTGGGTTAATCTGGATAGGAGCCTCACAATTTTGATTAATTTTTTTTTCAAAGAACCAACTCTTTGCTTGATTATATGTATTGATGCTTTAATCTCCATTTCATTAATAACTGCCCTGGTTGTTATAATATTCTGTTTTACTTTTTTCCCCCTCTGCTTTGGGGTTGGTTTGTTCTTGTTTGTCTGAGATTTTTAGGTGTACCATTAGGTTATTTGTTTGACAACACTCTGACTTTCTTATTCCCGTTTTGTCTTCCTTCCTTTCTTTCTTTTTTTTTGTGATTTACTTCCATTAACTATGTTAGAAAGACTCACATAAGAATACAGATGAAGCACCGGTACCAGCACATAAAACACACCTACAGACACAAGGTACCTCAGCTGTTGGGTATTGGAACACAAGCACCACAAGCTCCTCACATGGCCATATCTCTCCTCAGGTCCTGTCACAGGACACTGTCCTACTCACCCCCTCCTCTTCCTGCTTAAGTCCAAGACTGAATAGAGCAAAGCCATAATAGAGGGAAGTAGTCACGTGACCAGCAGTACCAGCCACACAGGCTGAGACCATTTATAAGCAAAAGCAAAAATAATGTTTAGAAATATCAGAGTCTCCTCAGAGAACTAAGATATTGTTAGAGGCCCCACAGAATGCTGGGAAAAGAGGGAAATATGATGTGGATGTGACATGTCATTCAGGACCAGGTCACCCTGTCAAGGGGTTACCCCAAGGCAGCTAGTCGCTCTGTGTTGTAACAGACTTTCTTCTCAGTTTCTTCAAAGTCTCTGCTTGCTTTTGGTTTCCTTCAAAAATTTTTCTTGGTTCTTTCTTTGCCTGTTTTCAAAAATTCACTGAGGGTTAGTTCTTCAACCTGTATCTTAAAAGTGAAGAATGCATGCATAAATGAATTTTTTTTTTATGGAGTTTTCATTGGGCTACCAGCTTTCCAGCTTCTTAAAGCCGAAAAATCACTGGGTCAAACCAGGCTCATTCTCAGTAGGACAGCAAATGAACCGAGCCTCTATTGTCCACTCTGGGTGTAGGTGCAGTCCTCTGGGAATGCAGGTATGTGGTGGTCCTTGAGATGAAGCTACCAGGCCTCTGCCGTCACTGTCCAGCAGATGCATCCTATGAAGCATGCAGTGAATACCTTGCCCACCTAAACTTGCCTGAAGCCTTCTGAGACTGGTTGGTAACACTAAGAACTGTTGCTGTACATTTTCCTCTTAGACTTGCCTAAGCTCTATCCCAAAAATGCTGGTAAGTTGTGCTTTCATTTTATTTCATTTGGGAAGTTTAAACGTCCTCTCTGCTTCCACAGCCAGCAGTCATGGTTGTGTGATTTCTCTCGGTGTTTACTTACAGTCTCATTTTGGTACAATCTGATAAGACAGAGTAAATTATTTGAGTTTTTTTTTTTTTTTTTTTTTTTTTGTATTTGTTAAGACTCACTTTCCGGCGTAGAGTACGATATATTTTATGGACGGTTCTATGGACTGCTTGGAAGAATGTGCATTTTGTTGCTTTTGGCTGGCTTATTCTTTACGTATTTGTTAAGCGCGGTTGATCTATGGTGTAGTTTAATTTGAAGCTTTTTGTTGTTGGTGTTGTTAAGTTTTAGTTGGATGATCTACTTAAGATAAGATAAGAGGAAGGTATTGAAACTACAATTATTAAATCAGGATTTATCTGGCTCTTTATATTCATTAAATGTTTATTATATGAAATTGGGACTCGCAGCATCTGGTGTGTATAGGTTTATAATCGTATCTTCTGACTAATTGTTCCGTTATTCATCCGTGGTCACCTTCTTTATTTCTTCTGACTATTTTGTTTAATCTACTTTGTCGGAGGTTAGAAAAGCTCCATCAACTTGTTTTGAGCTCCTGTTCATTTATAAGTTATTTTATATTCTTCGACTCTCATTTTACTGGCATCTTAGCCAGTGAGACTTTCTTCTTGGAGAGAACAGGTGAGTGGATCTAGGTTTTTAATCTAGTCGGCCAGTCTGGATTTTTGTTTGTTTGTTTGTTTGTTGTCAGTTGAGGCCGTTTACATTTTAGGGTATTTTTGAGATACATTTACTAATTCCTGTTATTTTGAATTTCTAGCTGGTCAGAATATTTGCCTTCTTTACTTTCCTGTCTATTAATATTAGAAGTTTTCTGGTTTGTGGTATCAGTCATAATAGATTTTCTTCTCTCTCTCCTTTGTTCATCTCTTTCCCTCATGAAGCTTACTCTTCTCTATTTTCCTGGTGACTAAGAGTGTCTTTCACGGCGCTCTGGGAATAGTATTGGAGTATTGGTTTTAGATTTTTCTGCCACATTGGCCTGGTGGCCATGAGATGCCTTGGTTTGTGTTTGCCCTGAGATGTCCTGATTTTCTCCCTCAATTTAGAAGGTAACGTTGCTGCACACAGCCATCTCAGTTGGGAAGTCTTTGCCTACAGGTCTTGAAATTTTTTCCTCTGTGTCCTTCAAAGAGTTGGATTCATCTGCTTGCTTGTGTCCTCCCGGAGGTCACAGACAGTTTTTACCACGACTTTTGAAGTCTTCATTTAACAGTTTATCTCTTTTGGCATCTTGGAGTCAGTATCTCGATGACCTGGAGCAGCTCTGTTGCCTTGCCTTTCTTGTTTCCTATGTTTGTATGTTGTGGTTTGAGTGTCTGCTGCTGCGGATGTCCTTCTGACTTTACTCGGGCATTTTCCTATGAGCAGCCTTTTTTTTTTTTTTTTTTTTTTTTTTTTTTTTTTTTTTTTTTTTTTTTTTTTTGGTTTTTTGAGACAGGGTTTCTCTGTGTAGCCCTGGCTGTCCTGGAGCTCACTCTGTAGACCAGGCTGGCCTTGAAGAGCAGCCATCTTTTGAGAGCACAGTTCCCTGGTACTACTCGGAGAGATCAAACAAGCTACTGTAGTCAGAAAAACCTCAAGCTGTGAAAGGCATAGGAATACACTTGAATCAATTAAGGCCCACTAATACACAAGCAATCAGCATAAAATAAAATCTACAAAAGTAGTATAGGGTGTCCTATAAAATTAAAATTTATTAGGCTGGAGACAGCTCAGCAGTTAAGAGCATGTATTTCTTTTGCAAAGGACCTGAGTTCAGTCCCCAAGTGCCATATTGGATGGCTCAAAAATCACCTGTAACTTCAGCTCCAAGGGAATCTGATGCCTCTGGCCTCACTGGGCACCCACACTCATGTGCATATGCCCTTCCCCCAATATCCCCCAAGTATGCCCCTTCCCCAATACCTGTAATGCAAAGTAAAGTAAGAATTTTTAAAAGGTTAAGATTTATTTATGGTAGATGTGGGAAGAAGTGGAAGAGATAAATAAAATGTGTTCCAGGGGAGCTAGGCTAAATAAATGAGAAGAAGAAGGGATGTGACAGAGGAGGAGATGGAAGAGCAAGACAGTCAACTGTGGCGCTGTACAGCTTGATCCTAGTACTTGAAGAGCAGAGGCAGGAAGAGCTCTGTGAGATCCAGGCCAGCCTAGGCTACAAAAACAAGTTCCAGGCCAGCCAGGACTATAGAGTACCAAAAAAAAAAAAGAAAAAAGAAAAAAAGAAAAAAAAAAGAAACTAAATAATTAAATCTCAAAAAGAAGCTTCAAAACAAAACTATCAGATAAATTTAAGAAAGTACATAATACAAAAATAAGATGTTTTGTCAATGTCAACTTTAATATAGATGTATGTAGTAAGTTAATAGAGTGGCTGTTTTTCTTTATTCTGGTTAGTTCTCCAACAACACAGAGAGACCAAATTTATTTCAGGCTTTACCACGATACCTGGACAGTATTGATCTCTTTTAAATCTCTAATATTGCTAGCTCCCAGTCAAAATCCCCATAATAGGAAGGCTCCATTTAGGGCCTTCCATACTCCAGCTGAACACTCATGTCTTCTCAGACACCCTCCCCATGGCTCTATCTTTCTTCCTTTTCTCTCTCTCTCCCCCTCCCCTGGCTGGTGGAATTTCAACTTTATTCTCTCTTCTGCCCAGCCATTGGCTGATCGGCTTTTATTGACGAGGCAGGGAATAAATGTTTACACAAACTTGAGATAGGAGATTCTTGACATAAGCATTGCAATGCTGTGTCCACATTGAAACAAGATTCGAGGGCAGAGAAACCAGCATTTGAATAATCCACAAAATTTACACAGTGCACAAAAACATGATGCCTACAAGATTTTTTTTTTAATAAGGTGATCAATAACTAGAAAGCTCACCCATGCTGACTAGATTTTATGGTGCTAGAATGCATTGTGTGCTACCAGAGAAGAAAGGTAATCATCAGTATCACCCAGCTACAAACCCTGAAACCTACCACAATGATCTCCCTGCAAGGAATACTGGTGCAGTAGTGTCAAACATTATGGAAGTGACCACCCACTTTCTGATTGGACTCAAGGCCCACTCCAGGAGATGGAACTTATACTTGACACTGCTAAAGTATCCAAGAACTGCCGGGCGGTGGTGGTACACGCTTTAATCCCAGCACTTGGGAGGCAGAGGCAGGCAGATTTCTGAGTTCGAGGCCAGCCTGGTCTACAGAGTAAGTTCCAGGACAGCCAGGGCTATACAGAGAAACCCTGCCTCAAAAAAACAAAACAAAACAAAAAAGTATCCAAGAACCTGAGACTAGATAGGTCTTGACCTTTGGAGAAAACAGAACATTATTTTTCTGCTAAAGCAATTAAATAATTAAATGACTCCTAACAATATACATCAATATTCATATCAGAGAAGCTTCTTTCTGCAGCAGACAGGAATCAATCCAGAGACCCTGTGGTGTATGAGAATGGTCGCCATAGGCTCATAAATTTGAATGTTTGGTTACCAGGGAGGGGCACTACTGGAAAGGATTAAGGAGTGTAGCCATGTTGGAGGAAGTGTGCCACTGGAGAGGAAGGGGCTTTGAGGTTTCAAAAAGCCCATTGCAAGCCCAGAGGCTCCCCCTTCCTGGAGCTGGATTTAGAACTCTCCAATGCTTCTCCAGCAGCACGGCTACCTGTTGCTAGGCTTCCATCCATGATGACAATGGCTTAAACCTCTAAAACTGTAAGAAAGCCCCAAATCAAGTATTTCCTTCATAAGAGTTTCTTTGCTCATGGTTTCTCTTCATAACAATAGGACAATAGACTAAGACAAACCCACAATTGAATGATGTGCAGAGAGTGGGGGACTTTGGAACACTCAGTCCTAAAACTAAAATGGGCAGCTTAATCAAACCCTTCCTTCAATGCTCAGGGTTTGTAGAAGAGGAGATTGAGAGATTGCAAGGGCAGAGGTCACGGATGATTCCAAGGAAATGGTGGCTTCTAGCAGGACTGATGCACCCATGAACTCATAGAGACTTCGGCAACATGCACAAAACCTTCTCAGGTTCAACATGTACTTGGTTCCAGCAGTGAGCAGGGAACGTTGACGTGGAGTCCTACCCCAACCAAGAAGTTATTAGCAACTGATATCTGAGAGATCAGATCTTGGGTTCAGACTCCATCTTAGAGAACCTGACATAGGGTTGAATTCGAACCTGACCTAAGATATTAACAAGCCAGCACCTAGCACCACCAACAAACCTGCGCCTCCAGGTTACAAGCCTGCCCCTGACACTTTGCTTCCTAATAACCACCAATCAGGAGGAAAGCAGAAGTTTATGGTTTGGCTCCCAGTGCCAGCCAATTATGTTAAAGGGCAACAAAATTCTGTAAGCCTTCCCCCCATCAGATATGTGCCAGTCTAGACACCTCCCCGTTTGCTTACCATTTCCTATAAAACCTTGTACCGCAGAGAGCTCAGGGCTTCACCCTCCTGCTCTGCTACATCACAGATGGCAGAGTGGCCCAAGCTAGAGTTTAAAGACCCTAGTGCAACTACATCAGAATCGACTACATCAGAGTCGGCTCCTTGATCGTCTTTCGGGGGCGCACAAAAAAAAAAACAGGCACAACAATAACCTCTGGCAAAGGGAAAATCAGTTGTGGTGGTTATTCTTGCTTGTCAACTTGACTACATCTGGAATTAATCAAAACCACAAGCAGCTGGGTCCACCTGACGGGGATTTTTCTTAATTAAATCATTTGAAGTGGGAAAAGCCACCTTAAATTCTGGTCTTTTGAGGCGGGAAGATCCACCTTAAATCTGGGCCACACCTTGAGCCGGCAGCCTCTGTAAAGAACATGGAGGAAGAAGGCTCCTATTCCTTGCTTGTTTCCCTTTGCTGTGGCTGACAGGTTCATTTCTTCACTGGCTCTAGACTCTAGTTCTTCAGCATTCTGAAGTCAGTATGCTGAAGACCAGCGAGACAGCCAGCCTGCGGACCAAACAACTACCGGATTTTAGATTTTCTATTGGTAGACTACAGTAGTTGGACTACCTGATCCACAGACTGTAACACTCGAATCAGTCTCTACACACACACACACACACACACACACACACACACACACACACACACACACCAATATATTACCAGTTCTGTTCTCTGGAGAACCCTGATTAATGTATCATCTTTCTCCAATAGAATCTCCCTGGGCATATCAATCACACTCCAGGACAGACCTCCCCATACCTCAGAGTCGTTGGCCATCACAATAGAATGCAAGGATATTTCTGGGGACTTTTAGTTTCTTTCTTTCTTTCTTTTCTTTTTTCTTTTCTTTCTTTCTTTCTTTTCTTTTTTTCTTTTTTTTCTTTTTTTTTTTTGTTGTTGTTTTTGTTTGTTTGTTTGTTTTCGAGACAGGGTTTCTCTGTTAGCCTTGGCTGTCCTGGAACCCACTCTGTAGACCAGGCTGGCCTCGAACTCAGAAATCCGCCTGCCTCTGCCTCCCAAGTGCTGGGATTAAAGGCGTGCACCACCACCGCCCAGCAGACGTTTAGTTTCATTTCTCTGTGCTTTGCAATTTTTTTTGTCTTATAGTTTTTTGCTTGTTTGTTTTGATTTTCATTTTTGTGTCTTTGTGAATTTTTTGGTGTGTTTCTTTATTTTTATTTTTTGAAAGTGATAGAAAGAACATAAAGTTAGGTGGGGAGGAATTTGGGGAGGATCTTGGAGGAGCTGGGGGACAGAAAGTGATCAAAAAGATTGAAAAGAGTTTAATAAAAAAAATAAGGCCACCAAAATCCTACTAAAAGTATAGTAAAATAAAAATGGGAAAAGAAATGGTAGTCAAAAAGGAATAAAATAAGTAGAAGAAGAAATAAAAGGAAGTGCAGATTGCCCTATCATGAAAAACAAACTAATCAGATAAATGTACTAAGAGATAAAAACTTATAATTTTAAAAATATGATAAACTAAGCACGTTTGTAAAATACAGTAGAGAGAGAAGATGAAGAAGCACACAGGGCCAAAAAGGAGAAATAAAGATTATTGTTGGGACAGATTTTTCCGGGTCTTGTAATACTGGAGACTGACAGCCATATGCACTGAGGACGGTGGGGGTCAGGTGACCTGTCTGACTCCTGCCTCTTCTATGATTTACCCTGGTGTCGAGTGTATTGGACAAGCATCTGTTGTCACTCTGAGCTGTCCTCTCTTTGGGATCTTCCTGTATTTGGGTAACAAGTTCCTCCTCTTTGCAGTCTGTGGGCTGGGCAGCTCCTCTCTTCCTCCCAGGATTGTTCCACACAGAGTGGGTGGTCTAGCTGGGTCCTTTCCAGTGTGCATGCACTGGAGAATATCTAATGGAAATCACCACACGTAGCTCTGTTGCAGGCAGAGGAGCTATGGTTGTACTGTCAAGATGTGAGAAGTATTAATCTCCCTGCTGGAGGGATGAGGCAGTGGATGTCAAGGACACTTCTAACAGCATGCGCTCTACAGGGGTGAGCTGCAGGTAGGCTGCCACAGAGGTTGGTCCACACACTGACCTCAGACCCAGGGCTATCCCGATTATTTTCAATTGATGAGATACCCCAGCCACTGAACATAGGACCATCTTCCCCTGCCTGAGCTGAGTCTCCAGCTGCCTCCACCCTTTGAATGGTCAGCCTGTGGTCCTCCGGCTCCCCACAGCTTCCTCCTAGGACAGCTCTCTCCTTATAGCTGTGGTTTGTTAAGTTCTGGCTTGTTTACTTGTGTTATTCTTTGTTCTCTGGAAGCCAGAAAGTTTTTTTTTGTTTTTTTTTTTTAAATAATAAGTTCCCTCTCAACATGCTGGCTGGCTGCTGTCTTCTGAGACCTCTTGAGTCCTCTGGACTATTCTCTTTCCCATTGCTGAACTGTCTTCTGAAAAAATATCACTGTCTCACCCAAACCTATATCTGGAGTTGAGCCTTGTGCAGGCTCTGGCTTGTTCAGTAGGTAGGGCGGCTAATCTGTTTGTTCCAGAGCCTGTCTGGCTTGCCTTAGAGAGAACATCTCGGTGCATCTTTTTGTCTCCTCTTTTTGGGTATCACTGCCGTTGTGGATTTCTGAAGAGCCCTTTTCGTTCTGTCTTTGGAGTAGCTTCTAGGTTTCTTTTGTTCTGAGTCACACAGAGAGGAAGCCTCAAATATAAAGTAGAAGTATGTTTATTTTCTGTTAAAGCCTCTTATCAGTCTTATAAATAAACAGGACCTGGAAACAGTAATTGTTTTTAAACATAAATTCTATTCTAAAAGAGGCTTGGAGTCTCATAAACCTGGAGGTTTTATGGGGCGTCTGATGTCAGAAAACGGAGCTATGTGAAACAGTCAGATACGAGTGAGATGTGTTTTTTCCCACTTGTAAGCAGGGTTGTGAAAGGCATCTAAAAATATAGTCACACGCCTTAGAAGTAAGCAGTTCCAAACAGGGTTAACATCCAGACTTAAAAGTTTTGTTTGGAGGCTGGAGAGATGGCTCCGTGGTTAAGAGCACTCCTTGCTCTCTCAGAGGGTGCAGGTTCTGTTCCCAGCACCCATACAACCTGTAACTCCAGTTCTAGAGAATCTGATGCCCCCTCTTCTGGCTTCTATGGACACTTCACATATGTGGAGCACAGACATACCTGCAGGCAAAACAACCATAAACATAAAAATACTTAAGAAATATTTAAGAATTTAAATTTAAAAATATTTTAAAGAATTTAATTATTGTGCTGGAGAGGTGGCTCAGAGGTTAAGAGCACTGACTGCTCTTCCAGAGGTCCTGAGTTCAATTCCCAGCAACCACATGGTGACTCACAACCATCTGTAATGGGATCTGATGCCCTCTTCTGGTGTGTCTGAAGTCAGCTACAGTGTATTCATATAAATAAAATAAATAAACCTGTTTTTCTTTTTAAAATTCAATTATTTAAGAAATTAAAAATTTAAAAGCATTTAGGATGTTTTGTTTAGAATTTGTAACAATAAAATAAAGTTTCTCATATTGTCCGGGAATAGCAATAACACCATTTATTCTCCTCCTCAAACTCAGTCTCAAGTTCAGAAAGTTCACCAGGTAGGAAAGAATTAAATAGAGCAAGAAAGCATCAAGTTACAAGAAAAAAAAGGGGGGGGAGGGGGAATCTGATTTGTAGTGTGTGCCTGGGACTAATGTTGGAAGTGATAACATGTCCTACTATGTCCCCTCTTGTGATTCTGTAACACACAGATGGTGTCTGAGAAATTCCTTTCCCTGTTGGATCTGTCTCCCATAGTAACATACAATTTGGGTTTTTGTTCATTTTTCACTTGCAGCTATTTGCTTCATTCTAGGATTAATAGGTTTGTTATTTTTTGAAAGCTGACTTATATGCTTTAACTCCAAATTTCTGTTGTTCTTTAAAGTGACTCTTTAGAAGATTCCGGAAGTAACCAGGTACATTCTCAGGCACACTCAGCATCTCACAGAGCAGCTTATGCTTACTTAGAACGAGAACTCTGTTGAGGTCATGACCTCTCAAGGGTGGGCAGAGTCCCAGGCCTTTGAGCCTCTGAAAAGGTCGAAGTTTTTGGTTTGATGTTGATATTGCCCTGAGAACGTGCACACCGGTGTGAACACCCACCCATGACGTCATCTGAAGGGCCAAGAGGATCGTCCCTCCCTTGCTCCTTCCCCTGAATCTACTAACAACTTAAAAACAAATTAAGATAAATAATCTGGAAAAAAAGCTATCATAGTTTACACTAGAAACCAGGACAGGGGTGGAGACAGGGTGCTTCTCAAGGTGAAACAGAAGTTGGTGTCTAATGTTTCTTGACTATGATCTGAACAGACTGTCTTTGATTGTAACTGAGAGGGTTGTTTCTTTGTTTCTGTTTTGTTTTGTTTTTATTTGAAGATACCAGATCCTGTCCTGGGATAGGAAACTGAACATTCTCTGGGATGTGAGAGAAATTCAGGGAGACCTCGGGGAAGCCTTAGATACCTAGCATTCCAGGTCAGCAATGTGCTCTGTGTAGATGATCGTAGAAGATCATCTCCTCTCTCTCTCTCTCTCTTTCTCTCTCTCTCTCCCCCTCTCTCTCCTTTCTCCCTTCTCCACCCTTTTTCTCTGAAAATCCTATAGTACTCACAATTTCATATGATAAATACAATCAATGTTTGTGTAGAATTATCTCCAGACAATATGGATCATGATATACATAAAAGAAATAACTTTTGAGTATGCATTTGAGTCTCATCCCTAAAATATATCATCAGACATTATGCTAATAACCTCAAATCTAAATTTAAAAAAGCTAAATCCAAACCAATTCTATCTCAAGCATCTCAGATAAAGGGATTTTTTTTTTTTAATGTGCATGCTCTGCCTGCACATTTTAATATTAACTTACAATTATTTCTCTCTCAGTATTTTCTTTATCCCTGTTTGCCCCGAACAGCCTGGCTCCCTGCATTTTCCTACCAGGGATTATTGCCAGGTCAGTAGGTGTGGGAAGGGCCAGGATGCAGGCTGGCAGCTACTTGAAGATAGATTGCTTCTCTTCTTTTGTAGCTTGTTTTAGAACAAGCTGGTTGTTTTGGATACTGATAAGAGAGAAAGGATGCTTTGGAGGGAAGAAAAGAAAGAAAGAAAGAAAGAAAGAAAGAAAGAAAGAAAGAAAGAAAGAAAGAAAGGAGGGAGGGGAAAGGAAGGAAGGAAGGAGTGAAGACCAGAAAGAGTGTGGGTCTCTTCTCTCTCAAGAGGATGAAGAGGAAGGAAGAAATACCATTTTGAATGTGTCACCTCTGCACCCCATTAAGTACAAAACGAGCCATATCACATAAAATGTCACTGGATGAAAAGAGAGAATTGCAACAACGTTACCATAAAAGGGTCAACAAAGTTTACTTTCTTTTCCTAGAGGACATCGTCAAAAGAAGTGGCCAGTTTCCACCACAGAGCCAGGGCAAGCCAGAGATACCAGGGAGGAGGTGAAGCACAGGCCTGAACTAGGTCTGATGGAATGTTTATCTCAGAAGAAACCACCGGGTTCCTTTATCCACCTGGTGCAGCTGGCTGATTCAGTCTTCTCTCTCAAGAAACTGATCTACTGAAGATAGCAGGGAAGCACTGGAAGAAAATTATCTGTGGAGGGTGAGGGAGGGGTGGGGGAGGGATGAGAGGGGGAAGGGTGGTGAGGAGGGTGAGGAGTGAGAGGGTGGGGAGAGGGTGAGAGGGTGGGGGAGGGGTGGGGAGGAATGGGAGGGGAGAAGGCAAGGTGGGGGTTGGGGTGGGGGAGGCAGCAGGCTGGAGAGGTTTGTAGGAAGGGTGGCTAGTCGAGCCCCTGCAACTGAGCTGACCTGAAGAAACAATTTGAAACCCACAGAGCAGGTAGGGACAGGTAGAGAAAGCCTGTTCTGAGAGAACATTGGGCAAGTGTAGCCCTGGGCGACCCTGATAAGGACTGGGTCAGGACCCTGATAAGCTGGGTAAGAAGAGGGAAAGAATTTCCAAGGACCTGTTGAAATTTATGGGCTGTTGTATTTAGCTGTATACCCATAGCTGGGTTTGAGGAAAGGGCATGACCTTCATGCAGGGACAGCACACACATGGAGAAAGGCAGCTGCCAAGCAGACACGTGAAAAAATGTTCAGACGCACACAAGCTCCAAAAGAGATGTTCATGTGAACAATGAGATGCTTGTTTCAACTGAAATTAACTTCAAGAAGAAAGAGGATGCCTAGCACAGGCTGGGGGGCGGGGGGCGGGTGTTGAAAGAAGCCCTGGTGTGGAGCTGGAAGGCTGGGAGCAGCCTGCTGTCTGAAGCCTGATTAGACAGTGTGGGTCAACGGCTTTGCATTTACTCATTGCCTTTGGTCCACGGTCCAAGCACCTCAACCAAAGAAATAGCTAGAGATGTATAGAGTTGTGAATGATAAGAAGATGTTTATAATCCATTGTCCTTTATAGTGTTTAATAAGTTCAATGTCTGACAGTAATGGCCAAATGAATTACTACTACCTGCTGCAGTTTAGTCGTCTGCGGCCATTACAACTTAAATCAACAAGTTTATAAACTGGAAATACTGATATATAATAACTGATTCAACAGCATAAACATTTGTATCAATTATGTGGAAAATATACAAAGAAAAAAGCTTGAAGGTAATGTATCAATATGTAACAGTTGTGCATGCTTGGGTTATAGACATTTTTTCTTTTTTTAAAAAAATATTTTTCTTAGTGTTCTTTTTAAGTTTTCCAAATTTTAAAAAAACAATAACAACAACAAAAAGAATGGGTGCTTTTGAAGATTTTTTTAAAAATTACTGTGTCTTTGTTTATCAACTTCAGAGAAATCAGATGTAATGAACTTTTTACTTTATTTATTTATTTATTTATTTAGCATATGTCGTGCTCGTAAAAGTCAGAAGAAAACTTGTGGAGTCAATGCTCTCCTTCTACCACCTGGCTCCCAGGGACAGAACTCTTGACCTGCTGAGTCATCTCACCCCGGCCTGATATAATGAGCTTTGTAGGTACAATATTTTAAATTTTTGAATTTGTTAGAAATAAGTAAATAAAGTGTGCTAAGAAGAATAATGGCCTGTCTGAGAAGCTCCTGTCTCAGTCCCCAGAGCTTGTGACCATGCTAAGTCTCACAGCAAAGAGAAGATGTCTCCTGTGGAACTGGTGTTGCTAGCTGGGTTTTTATGCTGCTGCCAGTACAATCCCAAAGATCCTGTAATATTTGGATGTACCATACCCCTCTTTTAATAGATGGGTTATGACTAACACTTGACCTCCAGCCGGTCATGCTGTTTTGGAAGGTGTGGATCTGTAAGACTCTGACAAACCTTAGCTTATTGGGGACCCCCTGAGTGAACAACATGGAGCCAGGGATTGATGTAAAAGCAAGAGGAATTTTACTGTGTGCTGGGGTCATCCTGCATCCAAAAGGAGAGGCGATGAACCTCCGGGCAGCTCTTTCTGTGGACCTTTATACAGTCTCCAGGGGTAGCATAGAGAAACGGCACCTAGGCACAATATGATTGGCAGAACAGTGTGACTTTTAAACTGATTGGTCTTTAGGGAATGAGGTGGTAGGGACTTACCTTGTCTGCAGATGGCCAACGGTCCTTCCTCTGGAATGTGTCCATGTGCTCAGGGCCTCCCCTACCCTCAGGTCAGTGGTCTGAGGAATGTTAATTAGCCTCTCTCTTCCGGAGGGATAAGTGTTCCAAAGTTCCTGAGCTGACCAGGAATGTTAATTAGCCTCTCTGTTCCTGAGCTGACCCCTTCAGATCTATGGAGACATGGTGACACACTGGCTTACACAGGCCACCAAGGGTCAGCCTGGATGGATATCTTATTCTAGTCAGGGTCTCTGCTAACTTTTTTGTTTGTTTGTTTGTTTGTTTGTTTGTTTGTTTTTCGAGATAGGGTTTTTCTGTGTAGCCCAGGCTGTCCTGGAACTCACTCTGTAGACCAGGCTGGCCTTGAACTCAGAAATCTGCCTGCCTCTGCCTCCCAAATGCTGGGATTAAAGGTGTGCAGTACCACTGCCCGGCAGATCTCTGATTACTTATTGGTGCCTTGTGAGAAGCCACTAATGAGGATCGAACTACCACAGGCTGGCCTACTCTAGCTGTTGGACCTTTTTCACGATAGGATTACATACTCTAAACTATAACCAAACAAGCCCCTCCTCCCTCAGAATAATAAACACAGGTCTTTATAAGTGGAAGGTGAAAAGCAAAGAGGAAACCAGAGAGATACAGCAGCATGAAAAGGATGTAATCCAGTATTGTTGGCTATGAAGATGGAGAATATGGCCAGAAGCCAAGGATCGTGGGTGCCTGTGGACGCTAAAACTGCGAGCAGGCTGACACCTTCCTTTTAGCCTGGTGAGGACCATTTTGGACTTTTGACCCTTAGCCCTATGTAAGGTTTATGGGTTTTTATTACCTCCATGTGGTGTGTGTGTGTGTGTGTGTGTGTGTGTGTGTGTATGTGTACACATATAAGGGTATACACATATGCCACTGCACATGGAGGTCATAAGAGAACCTTGGGTATCATCCTCACAGAATACCTCATTTTACACAGAGTCATTTTTCACCAAGGTGTAAGCCAGGCTAGCTGGCACTCGAGCTTCCAGTTTTGCCATAGCCGACTGGGATCACAGATGTGCCCCACCTCATCTGGCCTTATGTGGGTTCTGCCAATCCAAACTCAGATTCTCATGACTGTGCAACACCGACTTCACACGGTGGGTCATCTCCGCGGACTCATTTGTGTTGCTTTGACTGCTACATTCCTTTCTTTTTGAATATTTACTTTTTAATTTTATGCTCTTGAGGGTTTTTTTCTTCTCTTTCTTTTTGTCTACATGCATATATGTGTAACGTATGTGTGCCTGCTACCAGAGGCCAGAAGAGAGCATTATATCCCCTAGAAGTGGAGTTAGGGACTATTGTGAATTACTACCTGGGTCCTCTGCAAGCGCAGTCAGTGATCTTAACCACTAAGCCACCTCCCTGGCCCCTAACCCACTAAGTTTATAATAATTCATTACAGCAGCAAAAGGAAATACACACAAGCCATGATGCCATTTTGGGACCGCATCCAGTGTCTCTTCTGAAACAAGAATGTGTAGGTCAAGTTAACGCAACGATTCAGAGTGCCGGAAAGGTTACAACACTAGGATTCTATTTAAGATCCAGAGTCCCAGTGAGGGACCAAGCCGTCCCTATATCTACACTTGGTTCCCCATTATCACATGGGTCCTCTTCTGCCCTTGAAAAGAGTTGCTGATGCTGCCCCTGCTCTTTGTGCTTGGATGGGGTATCACAACTTCTTGGCCATGTGCCAAGCCTTTTCCCTGAAGTAAGACATCCATCCTTAAATTATTCCTGCCAGATTAAAGCTGTGGTTCTCAGGGCCGTCCTGCCCTGAGACAGTGTTGATGCCACACCCTTAGCCTTCCTCTTTCTGCCTGTGTTTCTGCAAGCTTGGAGCTAAACCCAGAATTGCTGTACGTAGGCACCGGAGACACTGTACTATAATCAGAAAAAAGAAAGGATCCTTCAAGGGAATTGGGTCCCAATAGCACGAGTCCTATTTGGTGTTGTCACTCCTGGGATTTTAAAGGCTGCTGTGAAGAACGTCAGGATTGTGTGGAAGGGAGCAGCGCGCACTGTCTGAGTAGACAGTGTTCGTACGGCACAACCATGCTCACCGTATTTTTACAGTTGAAGAATGCAAGACTTGGGAAGATCAATAAACTAGAATGCAGAAGAGCCCGAGTTCAGATCTACACTCTCCCCAGCTCTGCTCAGCTTTGCGTGGAGTTCTGACTCAAGTGCTGAAGAGCATGGTCTCCACCCGTGAGCGCTCAGCGTTGTCCATAATGTTGATAGCCTGCTTTCGAGTCCCCCGTCTTCCGAGGCAGGTTCCTTGTCTGTCCATAGAAGGTGGCATATTGAACATCTTCCCTGATGAGACAGAAAATAAAAAGTCCTAAACACACTCTGGAGAGGTACGATTCCAGACACCCTGGAAGGTTTTCACAGTGAAACAAGATGAAGCATAAAGCATCCAAGTGTGTTAATTTTATATCATACGGGCAAGCTCGCCTCTGTGCCATGATAAGGCTTAAGAAATGACATAAATGCGCCATCTATTCGTTCTCAACAGTCTCAGTGTAAACCTGTGCAGCTTTACCATGTGATGCAGAGGAGACCTGAATTGTTAGGGTGGTTTTGTGTTTTGTACTCCCTCTGTCAGCTTCTACCTCAGTAAGGCTGTCCTGGCCGCTGATCTGGGGCTGGTGTTCTCTTAGGGGTGGGAAGGCCTGGGTGCCTGTTTGTAACAGATGGTTGTTGTAGAGGCCTGGGCAGGCTGATCTTGTCATTAAAGGAGGTCTACTCTGAACCAGAAAAGGCAGCTGTCTGTCTGTCTGTCCATCACCCTCCCACTCCCCACCCCTTTGCCTTCCCTTGGGACTGCAAAGCCTTCAATTAACTTAGGTGAGGCAGAGAGTTGGAAATAAAGGTTTCCACTGAGCTGGTTCAGAGCACCAGCCTGTCCCTTCGTGGCTGAAAACCTTTCTTGAGTTTCTCGTTCCTTCAGTGTCTGTACAAAGCTGTGTGGCTTTGGGAGATTTAGGAGACTGTTAGGTTTCAAACCTGGGACAAATGGTTGAGGTCACTAGTTAACATATTGAAGTGGACCTGCCACCAGGTTCTCCCCAATCCCTCAATCCCTACCTGTTACAGGGCCCTCCTGGCTGGCATACCCTGCCTCCTAGCTTGAACTCTCCAGCCCAGGGGCCTGGACCTTTGTTCCCTATATAATCCAACTGTTTTGGATATCTGCTCTCTTTGTACTGTTGGGCCTCTTGGCTGCTGGACCTGGTTTTCTGCTCTCCCCCTCCCCCCTCCCATCTCCCTTCCTCCATCCCCAGAATCGACAACTCAGGGTCATATCCACTTTTTTTTTTTTTTTTTTTTTTTTTTTTGGTTTTTCGAGACAGTGTTTCTCTGTGTAGCCCTGGCTGTCCTGGAACTCACTCTGTAGACCAGGCTGGCCTTGAACTCAGAAATCCGCCTGCCTCTGCCTCCCAAGTGCTGGGATTAAAGGCGTGTGCCACCACTGCCCGGCTGGTCATATCCACTTTTATGTACAATAAACCTCCTCCATCATCACTATCTTTCTGTTCTCTCTCCCTCTCTCTCTCTCTCTTCCTCTTCATTCAGAGGCCACCCTCAGTGTTTCCTATGGTACCTGCCTGTTTTCCAGTCATTTACCAGGGCACAGCGTATGTATGTATATGTGTATGTGTACATGTATATGAATAGAACACCATATTTATTTTGCATTAATCAAAATAAAATCTAAGTTTAGGGTTTCTTGCCTAAAAATTCTCTAATTAAAGGTCATGCCTTTAAATACTCACATAGCAGTTTAGGATTGTTCCAAGTGGCTTTTGGTTTTATTTTTTAATTGTTATTGTTTGTTTGTTTTTTCATTCCCCCCCCCCCCCCCCTGTTTTTACCATTTGCACATCCAGCTTGCTTCTGCTTCTGGGTTCAAGGGTAAGATGGTGGGAGGGGAAGAGAGAGGTATGTACGTCGGAATCATCCGGGGGAATTTTTATTTTAACTATGTCTTTTTTTCATCTCTTGTTCTCTACTCACAACAATATTCCCAACCAGTCATCAGTCTCTGGGGCGTCTGATAGGAAACTTCCTTAGCAATCTGGGCTTCTGTTTACAAGAAGCCAGGATGACCAGGCCACCCAGTCAGTCAACAGGTTCTCTAGCAGCAGGAGTGAGGATTAAAAAGAAAAAAAGACAATTAGACAACATTGTAGCATGAGCCCAGCCAGTTCTGAGGCTGAGGCAGGTTTATTTTTTCCCAATCTGCTTTTATACCATTTTAATTACATGCAAGTATTTAGGTCAGTTCTAGGTTGAGGAACCAGCAATACAATAAATGCAAATAGTCAAGGAACAAGCAAGGCAATAAGTCAAGCAATAAGCAAAGTCTCATGTTCACTGTTTCTAAGGGCTTATCAGGATGACAAAAATATCTGAGCCTACTTCCCTGTCCTAGCCCACAATCATATTCATGCCTCAGGCCTACTTCTTTGTTCTAGCCTAAGATTTAGATTCCTGACTGAAATTACTTCCCTGTTTTAGCCTAAAATTAGATTCCTGCCTGAACTTACTTCCTTTTCATGGCCCAATGTCAGATTCCTGCCTGAAGCCCATTTCCTTGTCCTTGGCCAATGTCAGATTCCTGCCCAGCGGCCCCAAAAGCTCTCTTCACCAGGACCGGGTAGCTGGTCTGGCAAAGTTATGGGAACCCAAGAATGTTAGAGCTGGAGAGAAAAAGGCAACATAAACGTTTTAATTTCCAACTGGTAGGGGAAAAAAAAACCCCAAACAAACCCAAACCCAACCACCCTCATTTTCCATCCTCATTTAAAGCCCGCACAATGGGAAGCTCAGAACACACACAGCCATCTTACGTGCGTGCTGACTTTCCTGTTCTTTTGGGCCCATAACTGGAGAAACAATAGTGAAGGCTGCATTTCCCTCTTTAAATTCTTGGCATTCCTAGAGGAGGTGTCTAAGGACTGCAGAACTGCCTCTGTGTGTGTGTGTGTGTGTGTGTGTGTGTGTGTGTGTGTGTGTGTGTGGGTGGGGAGAGGGTAGGGGTGGGGTAAAGGCAAGCACATGGTACTGTGCTAAGCTGTTGAGTATCCAAGGACGGGAAAGTGAGGCTGGGGTCCTTTGTTCCAACCTAGGACAGGCATGGTTTCCGTAAGTTTTCCCAACCTTCCCTTTTGAAAAAATTTAAAAAGGGGGACCTGTTGGGAGCTGACTTTAGTAGAAAGCGGCTAGATCAACTTTGCAGCCATCTGGAATCATATACCCTGATGAAAGACTTGGTTGTCAAAAGCCTATAACAGCTGAAGCACACTCTGATAAGTATATTGTTTATCCCACATAGCTTGTTTTGCTGTTTAGTGACCTCAGCTGTATGGTGCACGTGGTAAAGTGTTTTCACCTGTGTTCTCCTATTTGTGCTTATAAATACCCAGGATTTCCTTGTAAGGGGTGGTGTAGTAGTGGAGTAGGGTGGTAGAGTGTGTGGTGTAGTGGTGGTGGAGTAGAGTAGGAATTGTGTGTGTTGAAGACAGTAAAGGAGACTTGACTACAGATCCTCTGGGTTGTTTTCCATTCTTCGAGTTTCTCTCCCTTCTTCCCCCGTCTCTCTTTCTTGCTAGAACCCGACCTGTGGACAGAGCGGGCAGCAACAGTTTTTTTTATTTTTTATTTTTCGGGTGCCACACTGTTGCACTTTACCACGTGCACCATACAGCTGAGGTCACTAAACAGCAAAACAAGCTATGTGGGATAAACAATATACTTATCAGAGTGTGCTTCAGCTGTTATAGGCTTTTGACAACCAAGTCTTTCATCAGGGTATATGGTTCCAGATGGCTGCAAAGTTGATCTAGCCACTTTCTACTAAAGTCGGCTCCCAACACTAAGCAGGGGCCCAGGGAGCAGCCCCTATCCCAGCAGGTCCAGTGTGAAGGCCCTAATGTCCCTAATGTGTGGAAACATGGAGAATTTTGCACCTTCAACTTATTGTTTTATGCGACAAATTTCAATCCCAAATTAGGTGACTTGATCAAATTGAGCTGTCAGTGACAGCATACCTCTGTGATTGGTTTTTTGTTTTGTTTTTGTTTTTTTGATTTTGTTTTTTAATTATTACCAACAGGCATTTGGTCAAAAACTTAGATCGATTAAAAGAACTTGTGAGGGAAAGCAATGGCCTTCATCCTTATCCCACCTGGCTTCAGACTTTCGTGGATAGTTTCTCAACCCAGGACTGTGATTACCCCTCTTCTCAATTCCCTGCTCCTGAACAACCCTATCAGATCACCATTGTGAGGGGCAAGGGCTCCCTCACACATTTCACTCAGCTACCAGCCACTGTGTGCTTCCTTCTCCTCCCATCCAGCTGTGACAGCTGGGTTGGCATTTTCAGCTCTGCGACTGGTGAGTTGTTCTTTTAAATATAGATAGATGAGAGATGTTCAACTCCACCTTCTCGTTCCTATTCCACAGCCTTTTCTGTTACTTTTACCAGGTCTGAAAACAACCCCACTACTGAAAAAGTATAGTCAACAATAGGGTTGAATTAGTGTTTTTAGTTGAATTATTTGACTGCTTTTTCTATTGCTTCTACCAGCTCTGTAAACAACCCCACTGCTGAAGAAGGGTAGTTAGCAGTAGGGCTGGATTAGTATGGTGTGCTTTTCACAAAAAGCTAGGAAAACTTTACACTGGACTATGAGAAAGATAAAGTCTAGGGGTTCCTATCAGCGTTGACACAGGCACATCATAAGAGAATTTGTGCAGTACAATGGACACAATTGGTCTGAATTCTAGGAACAGAAGCCAAATATTCTGTGTGTGCCTGGCCTCTGCTGCTCCTGACCTTCTGTTTGCCAACAAAGGGTAGAAGCAAGACTACCAAATGGAAAGTTGGTGTGCCAGATTTGGGCTCCCAGTATGAGAAAACTTTTTCCAAAGATGAATGTGGGATTCCATTGAGATGCTGGGCTCTGCAACTGTCTAGGTCACCCACGTAACCACAGAAAAGTAAATGCCCTTTAAATCATTTACCTGGAAGGTTTTGGATTCTGTTAAATCAGTGCTACATCTCACTGGTAAATGGAGTGTCCTAGACCATGTATTCTCAACTAGGGTAACGTTGGTTTCCAATGAGGTGAAAATTGACTGTGAGGTGTGCACACGCGCACATACACAAACACACACACACACAGACGCGCATGCACGCACACACAAAGGCCAACTACTATATATATGATTTGTGGATCTCCAAAGGGCCAGAGCTCATAAGTAAATCTGTAGTGTATCTGTATTAGTAAATGTTCACTGTAGGTAGGAATAGTAAAAGATGTCTGAACAGGCCAAGGAAAGACCAGTCCTGGAACCCCAGTTAAAGAATGTTTTGCTAGATTCTACATAAAGACACGAGGTCCTCATATTGTTCAAAACCCCTCCTTTGACAAGTCGTCTCTGGCCCTCCTTCCCTTTTATGCCAACCAGCTATGATATGCTCTTCTGTTCCTGTGACTTGCTCTGCAATAGTGTTAAGCCTGGTGAGTAGGGACGGTGGTGGTAAGTTTGTATTTGTAGCCATCGTCAGCATTTCCAACACTGTATAGCTAGTAAGTTAGAGATCTCCAGAGACAAACAGCCTATGGGATTTACGGCTCATATAACTGTGCAGGCCAAGAAATTGCAGAACGCCGGGCAGTGGTGGCGCACGCCTTTAATCCCAGCACTTGGGAGGCAGAGGCAGGCGGATTTCTGAGTTCGAGGCCAGCCTGGTCTACAGAGTGAGTTCCAGGACAGCCAGACAGCCAGGGCTACACAGAGAAACCCTGTCTCAAAAAACCAAAAAAAAAAAAAAAAAAAAAAAAGAAAGAAAGAAAGAAATTGCAGAACATGCTGTTTGCAAAGTTTAAAACTGGGAATAAAAGTTATTCTAAGGCCAGAGGCCTAAGAACTGGGTCGGGCCAGACACAAGAACCTGGAGCTCTGGTGTGTTATGGAGAAAAGATAGGTGTTCTGGCTCTGGAAGACAAACTAAAGAGAGTCCTTTCTCTGCCTTTTGAATTTGCCCATGTGTTTGCTATAAAGGATGATGGCAATCTACATTGGTGGAGGTGATCTTTTACTGAAAAAAAAACGCTGTCTTATTCTAGAAACACCCACACAGATACCTGTGGTGGGTAGCCTGGGCCTTGTATTTTGATGCTAATTCCACTTCCCGAAGGGCTGCAGAGGAGTGAATCAGTACACAGGTGAATTCTAGTGAACCTTCTGTCCACCTTAATTTGTAAAATAAAGGCTAGAGCCAGTGATTGGGCAGTAGAAGGGGAGGTGGAGAAATAAAAGTTTGGGGGAGGAGAGAGAGAGGAGGACGGAGGAGGAAGATGATGGAGGAGCAGGAGGTGGAAGGACAATGGAGGAGAAGCACATGGCCTGGTAAACCCGAAAGTTCTAAGGGTCTCATAGCTGGGGAATAGAGTAGTGTAGTGGTGAGTCTGCCCAATCTAGGCGTGCAGCTTATATTCATAATTATTGAGTTGTGTTTTCCTTGACAGGTCTTATTTGGGTTGGAGAATTACTGCAACAGATACCATTCATATTTATAAGTATCCTGAGCCCTGTCAAGTTGAAACATAGTTGTAGGTCCACCTCTACCAACCTGTCATATATAAGCATTTTTTAAAAAATTATAGTTAATCTTCAAATAAGGCAGTAGGTCATAACTTGACCTAAAATGATAAAATTGACCTGGGTATATTCAATAACACAGTTCTTAACCTAGAAGATGAAATAAATCTTTGGCTCACATTGCTCTTTCTCCTTACTATCCCGTAATTTAATACTATGATATAAAATTAATAATACTTTAGTACCATATAAATGCATCTATGTTGCATGACAAAGGAATAAGAGAAGTAAAAGAAAAACATTTGCTTTATTTGATATGGTGTATATGTATGTCTACACATATGTCTACACACACACCAGCATGCTTGTCACAAAATAGGGAGGAAATACTCATGACTGGTACAGTCCTGACTTATGTAACTGGTCATGTGGTATAGCTGACATTTGTAGTATCTTGTTCATCTACCTCTTCAGTGTTTGCCCTCTGCCTTCTGCAAGCACCTAGACTGTTCATGGCTCTTTACCTGGTAGTGACCCAGACTTTCATAGCAGAAGGGTTTGAGTTATTCGTTGCCCTTCCTAGATTGGGTGATTGTAGTTTTCCATTGATCTGAGTCACAGAGTCTGGCAACACTCAGAGAATCTCTAAGGAGCTCCCGTGGGACATACCTTTTCTTACATCCACTGTGGGGTAGTAGTCTAGTTATCCCTAGTAGTCTGCATCAACCACCTCCTCCAGCATCTTAATTCTCTTATTCCCCAGTTGACTCTGACGGAGGAGATGCTCCAGTGGCTGGGTACCAACTTTGGACTCCAGCTGACTGGAATTATCATTGTTATCTCTTGATAGAAACATATCTCTTTCTCTTTTTGGAGCCAAGGCTTCTTGGCCACCAGAGTGTAAAGTGTTGGGGATGGGAAGCAAAGGCCTTGCCAGTAGGTCACCAAAGGTGATGGTGAATGGTGCCATCTCTTTTTTATCTCTTAAGGTTTTAGGTCAATACATTCTGGTTATGAGCAAAACAACTCCATGTATTGGATACTTTCGGCCATGGACTGGTATGTATAGCCTCTAGGGGACCATACCCCATCCTTGAAAGGTGTTGTCCCTTGCTGGGACTGTGACAGAGTCTCCAGAAGGTCCCTTGTCTATCAACCAGATGCTTTGGGACTGTGGGGAACACAAGACTAGTGGATTTCATGATCACAGCCATATTGCTATTCTTTGCATGTGATATGCATTTCTGGGTCAGACGTGACACTGTGTGGAATACTGTGACAGTAGATATTAAAGTTTCTCTATTGGAAACTTCTCTATCAGAAGCATTGCATCCAGAGAAAGCAAATCCAGATCCACAGTAGATATCAGTTGTAGCAGTGACACAATGCTACTTTTCCCACGCTTGAATTAGAATTAACATGATAGAATGCTAGGATTGGTGTATTACCCAAAAGAATGACTCAGTCAGTCAGTCTGGTGCTGGCTGACTGGGACCTCCCACTGCTTATAGTATAGTTGACTTGGTAAGTTGAAGTGTCCATGCATAAATTCCATTGCTGAGTCCATGCATAAATTCCTTTCCCGGTACTGTAGCTACTTTGTTCATGAATTCATGGGGTGACCTTGGGCTGGCTTGGTGGAGAGCATAAATGATATCTGCAGATCAGAGCATCCTACCCTCAATTAATTTAATTCCTAACTGTTAAAGTGTTGCAGAAGGTATTAGAAAAAACAGCAGCCGCTTGGCTGCCGACCTGGTCACTGTGTTCCCGCTCTAAGCTCCCGAACTAACGGAGACACCGGCTGACCCCACCAGCCTGGGGCCCACTAGACGTTGGCGTGGCTGTTGCTTCCACTGATCAGCTCCGTGGTGTTCAGCCCCCAAACCCAGAGAATATTCACCACCCCCATATGGTAGAGATATCAATTCCAGTACCCAGTAGAAATAAGAATCTTTTTTTTCTTTTTTTTTGTTTTGTTTTTTGTTGTTTGTTTGTTTGTTTGAGACAGGGTTTCTCTGTGTAGCCCTGGCTGTCCTGGAACTCACTCTGTAGACCAGGCTGGCCTCGAACTCATAAATCTGCCTGCCTCTGCCTCCCAAGTGCTGGGATTAAAGGCATGCGCCACCATTGCTCGGCAGAAATAAGACTCTTAATGCTTAAAGATTATTCAATGGCTTTATATATTAGCAAATACTCAATACACAAGATGCCCACACAATTAGAATTGTTAACCCAATTTCTTTGTCAGCAACTTCCAACATGCTCCTCTCGTGTCCAGTACCCCAGCCGAGCCACTGGGCATAGATCATGAATCAGTATAGAACCGCACATTTGGCCAGTTTTCTGCAGGTCTAGCAGAACCATCTATAAGCCCAGCCTGAGTCTTCTCCCCATCAACTGCTCATCAGGACTGTCCCATGAAGCTCCAGGTACAGGGTTAGAGTAGCAGGGGCGGAGCCTGTGGACAGTTGGGCCCCATCATAATCCCCACCTGTGCCTCAGGACCTGGTCAGACATCATCACATGCTTGTCACTTCTGATTGAGGGTGAGGCGTTGTAAACACACTCAGCTTTACTGCCTAGTGGGTCAGCTACCACTAGGCTCCTGATGTAAGAGTAGAACTCTGTAATCACATCAAGCCCTAGGTTCTTCCCCTTCAGTGGAGATAATGGTAGTTCCTTCTGCTAGCTTATTGTTGAGGGGGTCTTGATTGGATTCATTTTCTCTGCCAGATAAACAATTAAAACTTGAGCACAACAGGTAGTGATTGGGGAATTCTCAAACACAGCTAACAGAATCTGCTGGGGAAGAAAGGCTGTTGTTAGAGGCAGGGAAATACACATTGCAGGGTACATACAGAGAGAGGGACATTCTAGAAAGTAGAAGGGGAAATAGGGTCTCTCCTTGAGGACTGAAAGTTTTAAGTGCCTTTGAGGGGGAATCTTCTTTCCGCAGTTTAGGATTGGTCATTTTGAACAAAGCTAGAGAGGCTGATAGGTCTACAAATTTGGGATAAAAATGTCCTGGTCTGGCCTTGAATTTTTCAGACTGGTCCACAGGCAAGGGAACCCCACTGATGAGAGAGAAAGCCTGCCAGACCTTTGTTTTAAGTAGCTAGGCTTTTATCTCAGGTCGGAAGGGTGAGGAAGAAGCCAGCCATCTTAGAATTTTACCACCTCTATTATCTAGTCATGGCCCCTTTCGCTCTGTCTGCCTGTCAGGGAGTCTAACTCCTGGCCCCTTACTTTCAACTCACGATTGCTGGAATAGCCAATTCTCAATAGAGTGAAGTTCTAGGACCATCTACATAGAGTGAACCATCCACAATAGGCATCACTTGGGACCTTCTCAGAAATGCAAAATCCCTTACTCCACCCTGTTACTGAATCATTATTTGTATTAAAAATGTCCCAGATGAATTGAATGTGGTCACACATGCCTTCAATCCCAACTCTTGGGAGGCAGAGGTAGGTAGATCTCCAAGAGTTCTGGACCAGCCTGGGCTATGAAGAAAGTGTTGGGCTAGCCAGGGCTAAATAGTCTCAAAAGAAAAAAATCCTGATGACTTATAGGTATGTTAAAATGTAGGAAGAATAAGACGAAATGACATTTGCTGGTGACAGTACTTATCACACACTGTTGAAAGTTAATACAATCAGTGGTTTTCTCCCACACTGCACTCAGTAGCGGTTCCAGGTCTGAACCTTGTCTTGTGTATCTCTATGTCCCCAGAATCCACAGTGAGCCTGGGAGATGACAGCCACCCAGATATATGTGGCATCTGAAAGTCTGTTAGAGGATGAATGAATGAGGAGGAAAGAGACAGACAGACAAAGACAGACAGAAGATGCTTCCTTCTTTCCTCCATCTCCAAATAGAGGGCTTTAGATCATGTACAGCAACAGCCTCAAAGCCAGACAGCTGCCATCTTCAGGAGTTCAGCTCTGTCTGGTTGCAGAAGATCACAGTGGGCTTTGTTGATTGTATGTAGACTATCCCCCATAGGAGGAAGGAGATGGGAGCATACGGGACCCTCACCTGAGTATCCAGCCATTCCTGCCACCAGTTGTGTGCAATTCTGCCCCGATGGGTTACAGTTCTGGGGTCTCGAGGAAGGGCTAGACTATATAGGCTGGGGAAGATGAAGGGAAGAGGCCCTGGACAGTGTGGCCATGGGAAGCCACCACCCTCCAGAGTGACAACTTCAGTGTAGCTCCTTTGGAAGTCTTCACACTGCTGTCTGTAACTGTTCGCCATGCTCTATAAAGAATCCCTACCAACTTCTTGGTTCCCCAAGAAGAACATTGGAGGAATAAAACTTTAGTTTGTCATTGGAATCTTAAAAGGAGTGAGTAGACATCCCCATGCCCCATGCCCAAGGAGAAAGTCCTCGTAACACAAGGCTTTGCACATTCGATTGAGAAGCCTTTTTAGTGGCCTTGTGTGTGGATCGGTGTCATCTGAGGTGAAGAACACAAACCCAAGCAAAGGCCTGTTCCCTCCTTCTGCCAGTGTGTGTCTGTATGTGTTTTATAAGGAATCGCTTGTCGTACTCATTTCAACCTTATCTTGGCTTAAAAGATAAGGAAAGAACCAAAACATATGGGGTTTGTTGGCACATGGGGGCTGAGTTATGAACACTGTCACAGACACAGGAACTGAAGGGCTCAGGCAAGGAAAACAAGCAGGGTGAAAACAAAAGGCTCCAGAATATCAGCACCTTCTCCTCCCCAACACTACCATCTTCTAACCTCCCTCCTTCCTCCGTGGCTTTCCTGCAGAAAAGAGCCCCCCAGGTCTAAGAACTCACTCTCTTCCTTTGTCAGGGTGGAGGATCCAATGCAGCATTCATGTTAGCTTGGTGCAGGCCACTTTCTCTTAAAACAGGTGAACTCGTGGACAAGTGCTCCACAGTCCTCTGTCTTGAGGACGCTTATCTCCTCCTTCACAACATCCCCAAGACCGGGGTGGGGGGAGGCAAGCTTCCTTGACCTTCCATATCACTCAGTTTAGAGTCTGAACCAGATTCTCCTCCTCCTCTTTCTCCTTTCTCTTTCTCTACCTCCTCGTTCTCCTTGCTCTCCTCCCTCCTCCTCTGCCTTTTTTGACAAAGGACTTTCTTTTATTGACTAATTTACCTGAGCTGATCCCTACCCCATATCCCCATACATATTTATATTTATACAAATTCCTTTCCCTAAGCAGGCTCAGTTTCCTTTCTGAGGACATTTCCAATCTCATTTGGAGTGTAGGGAGGGACCAGGTCGGTTCTTGAGTGGATCATGGCGATACTTACCCTAATATGGTCCCGGTGATGCAGTACCAGCCTCCTTCTGAGTCAGTGCCATTAGTTTCTAGTCTGTAGAGTCTTAGAGGGGGTGGCATAGATGATGTCCTGTTTAGGGTTGAGCATTTTGCTGACACTTATTCTCAGCACCCATGAATTTTGGTATTCTGCTACCAACCATAAAGTGAAGTTTTCCTGATTAAAGTAGAATTCGTCTACAGATATAAGCATAAATATTTAGATCACAGCTGGGTGCCATGAGAATTCAGCTTAAAAAGCAAAACAAACAAAACAACAACAGTATTAAGTTCACCTCAAGGGTCTTAGACCTCTCAGCCATGAATTTGGGGCCATGTTTATGAGAAGAGGCATGGCTTTCCCCTTGTGGAATGTGCCTCACATCCAGTCAGAGAGCAGTTGGTCCCTCCCACAACAGTTTGTCACTGTTTCTCCAGTAGGTGCATCTTGCCTGACAAGTTGGAATTGCAGATATAGGTTTTAGAGCCGAGTAACATGGTTAGTGTGATTTCTTCAGTAGCATCATCCTGTATGGGACCTTCCTGTGCTGTGAAAGCTAGCCAGGAAGGAGGAAGTGTCCAAAGCTAGCCAGGAAGAAGGAAGTGTCCAGCTCAGTTTTAGCTTCATTTTTCTATATTTTGCAACCAAGGTGTACAGAATCTTCAGCAATCTGGTCTTATCAACTACTACTGGTGGGCAAACAAGAAGAATAACAACGACTTGTATTGTTTTGGGGGCCTGTGGGGTCTCCCTGACCAACTTATAAGGAATTATACCATGTCTGACACTGGGGTTTGGTAGACTTTGACTTCCCAGATGACCGTTATCCAGACATGCGAAATATCCCAATGCCTCACCCACCAACTTATCTAATTGGCTTACAAACTAGTAAGTCTCCATATGACTTCTCATACACCCTTAGATTGGGCTATCCTTCTCTGCATCTCTCTCCTCCTCCCCCATCCCTCCTCATATTCCACATTTCTGTTGTCATATTGCCTATGATATACAAATGTCCCTCCCGTAAACCAACCCTTAATCCCAGTGAGCCTTTACATTTTACTCTATAGGTGCCTCCATTTTAAACATGTAGATCTAAAGTAGGACCTACATAGGAAAGAGACCATGTGGTATTTATCTTTCTGAGCTTAGGTTACCACTCCTTGTATGATTTTTTTTTTTCTAGATTTATCCATTTATCTATAAATTTCACATTTTTCTTTATAGCTGAATAGAATTCCACTGTGCATCCGTGCCACATTTTCATTGTTGATGAGACATCTAGGCTGATCCCATTCCCTAGCTACTGTGATAGAGCATCCACAGACCTGGATGAGAAAATATCTCTGAAGTAGGGTATAGTTAGTTCTCTGGATGTAGCCCCAGAAGGGTTGTAGTTGGTTCAAATGGTAGTTCGATTTCTAGATTTTTAAAGGAAGCTTCCCTTTGATTCTCAAAGTGACTGAGTCACTGTACATTCCCACCAACAGTGAATAAGGGATCCTCTCCCCACATAGTCTTGTCAGTATTTACTATATATGATTTCTTGATGACTGGCTTGCTGCTTTGAGGATAAAAAATGGGTAGAGTGTAAAGGCAGTGTGGAAATTAGCATGGAAGTGGGGGGCATTTTAGGGTACTTGAAAGTGATGGTCATTGTGTAACCAGGTGGTAGCAAGTGATAGGGGAAAGAGTGACCATGTCCTGGGTGTCCTTTGAAGACAAGGTCCACGGAATATGTTGCCAGGTGGGACATGGACCTTTGTAAGAAAGGGATAGGAATCAAAGAGAATGCCAAGGCTTCCAGTCTGAGCAGCTAGAAGGACAGAAGTGCACCAAGTCAACTAAAAGACTATGGACAAGAGTGATTATGAGGGGAGATTACCAATTCTACTTTGAAAACAGTCTCCACAGTCACTGATTACCCTGGCTCTTATAATCCTTTTGCCCCCTCTACTACAGTAATCCCTGAACCTTGGGAGGAGAGGGTAAGAGAAAGATGCCCCATTTAGAGACCAACACTCCATAGTCACGTATTTCCTGCACCTTGAGCAGTTGTGAGTCTCTGTGCTCATCATCATGTAGTGCCAAAGGAAGTTTCTCTGATGAGGATATAGAGAGATGCTAACCTGTGGGTATAGTGAAATGTCACGAGGAATCACTTTAATACTATGTCCCAGTAGTAGAGGAATAGTAAAGTTCTCTCCCTGGGATTGATAACCTGTCTAGACACAAGGTCTTGGCCCGATAACTGTCCCAGGTATGGCATGTTCTATCTTGTGAAATAGGTCTTAAATAAAATCAGAAAGTCACTGGTTACCCCCATGGATTTAGTCACTGATTGCCACCATGGATTTCCATGCTGCAGTTGCACCAGTAGAGATATTTTGGTAGTCAAGTTATTATTGTTTGCGTTGTTCACAGTGTGTTGGGGTAAACGGTTTGTTCATCTTGTGAAGGACGTCTCTGTATGCTTCAAATGTTGATTGCTCTACCAGCAGAGTGCTGAGCACTGGCCAGATTTTGTGACTGTTACCCTTATGGCTCATTGCCTGCCTCGGTATTTTGTAAACAAATACCTTCCTCACTCACAGATTGGCTCAACAAAGGTCTGCAGAACAATATCTAGGCAGGAAAGGGAAGGTGGGACTTCCGGCCTGAGAGAGGAATTCAAAGAGAAGCAGAGGCCGGAAGATTCGTCAGTGTGACTGTGACGCGGGAGGGGGTGGGGGAGTGAAAGGGGTGCCAGCCCTGAGGGACAGAGAGGTAATAGGCCACGTGCTGGGACGTAGGCCAGGAATAGTCAAAGTTACTTTATGTGAGCTAACTGAAAGTCTGCCCAGCTGTAGTGCCCAAGCTTTTGTAAATAACAATAAGTCTCCGTGTCTTTATTCACCCAGTGGCAGGACTAACAAATCCTGCTGGAACAGCTAGATAAGATCAATGTTCACTTTCCCCCTTCAGTAGAGTACACAGCACCTCCCTGATAAAACTAAACCATAGAGATCAGGCTTCCGAGCCTATACCGGCTTGATGTCTCCATGTTCTATCAGTAACGTGAGTGAGTCAGCAATAGGGTCTCCCATCAAGTTCTAATCAAGTGGACAGTGCTCAGTAGACATCCAATAAAGGTGACAAGTAGATCCTTGGAAGAATAATGTACAGTTCGGACTGAGTGTTGTACTTCAGAATTCAGTGTGGTCAATATATAATATGTATACAAAGCCATCAAACCAAGTTCCCGTAGCATGGAAGTCACAAAGACGGAACCTAACACACTCACAGCTCAGTGCTGTGGATATGCTGAAAACTAAGCAGAGGCCATTGATAAATATCTGGAAGGACAGGAGACAGTGACACATGGAAGCCGAGTGATGAAGGTATGTCAAGGAGTGGTCACCAGTGCCACCAGTGAAGGTAGACAAGACTGTCACTGCTTACAGAACACAGTGTTGTGTGATTTCCCCCCCCCCCCCCCGGGAATTGTGAACAAACATCTACCCACTCAAGATAGGTAACCTATGACAGGTCAAAGAAATGATCCCATTGAAGTCTAATTTGGTGAGCCAGTGAGTTTACTGGAGTTACCTACAGGAATGTGAACAAGGGGTCACTTACAGAAGGATAGATGAGTCAGACACACCTGCACCCCTAAAAAGCCCATGCCAGCATGAATGACAACTCACAAGCACTGTAATCCTGGAGCTCTCTGCACAAATTGCAGGCAGATGGACAGGTTGCAATGTCTTCTCAATAGCCTTTATTGATTTATTTATACAACCTTTTATTTATACAACCTTGGGTGATGTGGTGGTTTGAACGAGAATGGCCCATATAGGCTCATATATTTGAATGTTTGGCTCTTAGGTGGTGTATCAGGAAGGAGTGGGAGGATTGGCCTTGTTGGAGGAAGTATGTCACTGGGGATGGGCTTTGAGGTGTCAAAGGCCCAAACCAGCCTTCCCTTCCCTTTCTCTCTGCTTCCTACGTGTAGATCGGGGTGTAAGCTCTCATCTACTGCTCCAGTGCCATGTCTGCCTACCTAATGTCACGCCTCCTGTCATGACGATCATGAAGGAACCCTTTAAAAGTGTAAGCACGCCCCGAATTATATGCTTTTCTTTTATAAGCTGCCTTGGTTATGGTATCTCTTCACAGCCAGGGAGCTAAGGAGGAACAAGCTTTGTAAATCTGTTAAGTTTCAGAGACATCCAGAGATTTGTGAGTTGTTTACTTCCTGAATCTGGTGAGCCTCCTTTCTCCCTCAAAAAAGGAATGTTTCAATTTGGAGGAAACCGCTGCATAACACTTAGGAACATGAAAGCTTCTATTTTTCTCGATAAGAGCAGCTGTGATTGGTGGTGTGTGACAGAGCACACTCAGGAAGGATTGGTGTGGGAGGAGCTAGAGAGGCTGCTCAGCAGGTGAAGTCAGTCACTTCCAAGGCTAAGGATCTGAGTTTTATTTCTGGCACCTACATGATGGAAGGAGAGAACTGATACTTGAAGGTTGCCCTCTGTCCTTCTGTATACAAACCAGGGCATGCTCCCACACGCATTAAAAAAAAAGAATGATATATATATATATATATATATATATATATATATGTAATATATATATGTACTATATATATGTAATATATATATGTAATATATATATGTAATATATATGTATATATGTAATATATATGTATATATATGTATATATATACATATATATGTAACATATATATGATATATATGTATACATATGATATATATACATATATGTATACATATGATATATATACACATATATATGTATATATGTAATATATATATATGTATATATATATACATATATATGTAACATATATATATGTAATGATATATATATGTATATATATATATCATTATATATATGTTATATATATATGTAATATATATGTAATATATATATGATATATATATATATATATATGTATATATATATATATATATATAAAATTTGGTTTTTCGAAACAGGGTTTCTCTGTGTAGTCCTGGCTGTCCTGGAACTCACTCTGTAGACCAGGCTGGTCTCGAACTCAGAAATCCTCCTGCCTCTGCCTCCCAAGTGCTGGGATTAAAGGCGTGTGCCACCACTGCCCGGCTGTAATATATTTTTTAATGAATGGGGGGAATCACATTGTAGAGAGTGATACTAACAATGCTTTTCCATATCTGTATCATAGGGTCTTGCTAATATTTTATCCAGACTACTGGAGTAGGTACTCTTCATCTGTAGTCTTAATTACTTTGTTTAGTGTGTGGGGCTGAGGGGGTGCGTGTGTGCCTCAGCACAAATGTGGAGGTCAGAAGACATTTTATGGAAATTTGGTCTCTACTTCCCCTGTGGATCTCAGAGACTGAACTCAGGCTATCAGCCTGAGCGGCAAGCCCCTTTGTCCACAGAGCAGTTTCTCTGGCCTCGCCTCAAGTCTTGATAAAATCTTTAGCATAGAACTCAGGGACTTCACAACTTGGCTTTGATAAACACACAGCCTTAGAGCCTAAGAATCAACGTATCCTTCACCCCACTTACAAATCACTGGGCTGAGAGTTCTCATAAGCACCTATAGCACCATATGTCTTTCCTATGTTTCTCCAGAAAAAAAAAAAAAAGTCCAATCTGGGCCTTTCAGTTCTGGTCACTGCTAAGTTGTAACTCAAGGGCAACTCCTGTGGTAAGTCCTTCTTTCTCTTTGTTCCTTGGTCAAATTGTTTGATATTTTAGCAGTTGCCATCTCATCATGTCGTAAATTGAACACAACATGACTATGGCTTAAGAGTCCTAAGGTCTGAGGGGTAGATCATCAAGCAGGTGTTCATGGAACGATTACTGTTGCACTGTGGGTAATCCTTTGTCTCTTTTAAAATAGCACCGTGAGGTAGTTAGTGGACTTACTCTCCATCCTACCTGTGAATGAGTGTGTCTCAGCAAGCCAAGAGACCTGGTAACAGATCTACTAACAAGTAATCTGCATTCAAGACTCACACCTAGCTCTGCCTGATTTCAAAGCCCATGCTTAAATTAAGTACCTACACATCTGCCTCTGAAATCGGTGCTAATATTTATGTGTTTCTGCAGTGCTGATGCTCACGTGTGAAGAATTTAGGAGTTGAAACCAGCACTGCATGCAGTTGCTCTAGAGATTTCTCTGTAACGAGGCAATCGCATTATTTAGTCTGTAACCAATAGCCACACATGGCCACCGGACATTTGGAATTTGGCTGGTGCCACTAAAAAACAAATAATTTTATTTTATTTTATTTTATTTTTTTTTTTTTAGCAAGTTTACATCTGAATGGCCATGTTGGCCTAATGGCTTCTATAACAGGCACTGTAGATCTAAGAATGAATTATTTCTCCACTGATAGGAGAAAGTATCTGAAAAAATCATGGAGGTTCTGTGTGTGTGCGCGCACGCATGTGTGTGCCTTTTAAATGTCATTACTTTAAGAGTATCCACGAGGAGCTGGGGAGATGGGTCAGTCATTAAAAGTACTGGCTGCTGATATAGAAGGCCTGGGTTCGTTTCTCAGTATCCACATGGCCCCTCACAACTATCTCTAACTCCAGGTCCAGGGGATCTGATACTCTCTTATGGCTTCTGTGAGCACCAGGCACATAAATGATGTGCATTTACACATGCAGACAGACATTCACACACATAAATAAAATAAATAACTTAAAAATTTAAAAACCACCGATTAATAGTAGCACCTGCAAAACCCTGATTCAAGTATCTGACACACAACACCTTGGGAAACCCCATGATCCCAAAATACCATAGTTTACAGGTGATAAAGAAAGCTTATTTAAGCTTCAGATGGATTATTATTTTATATACTGCTAAGAAAAGATACCATCAGTTACAATCATAGGGCATGATCACAAACATCCCAGTTCCAGATATTTTTAAATCTTGGGTAAAATTAATCTTGATACAGTGAAAATAGAACCTTAGTCATTTTTATGATTTTCAGAATGATCTTTAAACACCCATTTTTTTTTTTTTTTTTTTCCTTTTAGTGACTCGTGTGATTTAGGTCATGGTTAGAGAGTTAACACTGGTCATTATCACTTACCAGGTCAGCTTAATTTTTTTAAGGTAAATTTATCTGCAGTAAGAATCAGAATAACCCACATCTTTAATAAGTTGTCTCCAGGATGATTAAGATTTGACACATTATAATAATATTACAAGTGAGGTGTTTATTTTTAATTTATTTTTTTGCAACAGTTTTTTTTTTTAATTTATCTTTGTAAGATTTCTTTCCTTGTGTGGATTGCACCGACTAAGATGCATGTACTAAGGGGTATGTGAGGCTCATGCAGAATCAACTGACTTCAAAACTAACTGATTATGCATAATTTTTCTTTTTGTGGTACCAGGGATTGCACTAAGGGCCTTGTACATGCTAGGCAAGCTCTATCACTGAGCTTCTCTCTCTCTCTCTCTCTCTCTCTCTCTCTCTCTCTTTCTCTCTCTCTCTCTCTCTTTCTCTCTCTCTCTTTATACCATCTTGCTAAGTTCCCCAGGCTGGCCTTGAACTTGTGATCTTCCTACTTCAACCCCTTAAATGCTGAATTACAAACATGCACCACCACATCCAACTTGATACTCCATTCTATATTTGTGTGACAAGAGTGGGGGAGTGGAGACTGGAAGACACTTGGTAGCACCTTCAACCTTCATCTTTGAGCTGTAAGCCATTTGCACAGGCTCTTACATACATCTAACCTTGCTCCAGCCTGCGCCAAGCTCTGCAGTTCCTTCAGCTTCACAGATATCTAAAGAAAACTGGGCACTAATCTGTCTTTTATCAGTAGGATATCTCCAGCTTTGGGGTGACGTAAGTCTGTATGGCATGTCTTTTAATATTTAGGGCATTAAGCCCTGATCCATCTGTGTGGGGCCTCTATTGTGTCACTTCAGATGCTAAAAAAAGTCCCATCTTTTATTCAGCTGCAACAAATTAATAAGTGATTTTGATCCTGAAATAAAATCATTTTGATCCTGAAATCCCCTCCACATGCTCCAGTGCTTGGACTTCAGTAAAATGTGTATGAGACTTAAAAAAACAAAACAAAACAAAACCTGAGCTTTTGAATTCAGATGACCCGTGGCACATATATTCTGGTGGCATTTTAAAACTTCTGGCTAATAAAAAATCTTCCATCTAATAGATGGTTATATTTCAAAACAGCAAAGTATTGCTTGGACGTATTGCTTAAGTCCAAGATACAAATAATAATATTAGAATCACCGACTATGAGTCATGAGGCATTGAAAACAGAGCTGACAACACGCCACAGTGGGGAGAGTCCAGAATTCTTACCTACCAAGGCAAAGAGCCAGCCACTCGGCTCCAAGGTGTGCGTGACATAGAAACAGAACCCAGGGAATCTACAAACCGCTCCAGATACACACAGTGCTTGTTTCTTTAAAAAAACCCAAAAGAAGAAGAAGTTCAATGCTAATAGTATCTGACACCATGTTCTCCATGATTGGCCCACACTTGCCTAGCAACCTTGAGAGTCTCACTGGTGCTCCTCCCCTGCTAGCAGCAGGCTGGCAGCCTTCTCCCTCATTGAGGAAACAGAGACCAGAGAAGGCTAAGTAGTCCCCCATTTTATCCCACCATGAACAGCCGTGCAGTCAACATCACTTTTGAGAACATCTGAAACAAAGGCCATTTTGAAGCCTTCTCTCCTGGCATCTTTCTGTTTTCTTTTGTAAAGCAGTATGACACTATCTTGCCTCGCCTAGCATCCTAAGTGCTAATTGCACCCCTTGGGTACACCCTGGCTCCTGTGTTAAACACACCTAGAGTTGTTTTCCTATTACCACAAAAACTATTTGCCACGAAAGAGTACCTGCAGAAGCACCGAGGAACGCTGTAATAAACCTCCATTGTATAAAGGGCTAAGAAGTAAAGAATCCTGGAGAAGGCTCCCTGCCCAGAAAGAGATGCTGTAGATTTCCCCATTGAGTGGGTTTAAGTGAGGGGAAGAAATTAATATTACGCAAAAAAAGCAGATTGCCTCTGTGTATGTGGTGTTGGTGGTGGGGGCGCTGTCTGTGTGAGGGGTGACTGTGGGCTGTTATCTTTTGACTAGAATTTCTATTGGGCTGATGTCTGGTTCTCCTTCGGCATGTGTTACACTGCTAAGGTAAGATATTCAGAGTAAGATATTCAGGAGTATGGGAAAAAAAAAAAAAAAAAAAAAAAACTGTTCACCAGCTGTGCAGGCCTGAACTAAAGTTTAGTCTCGGGCAACTTGGCCCTTTCCCCTAGGGGTCTTTGGTATGTGGCTTTGGGGGCCCCTGAGGCTTACTCCATCTTGGGTTCCTCAGATGTCCTTGCAGGCTTCTAGGTAGATGTTGTCATTCTGCTGAGCCTCACAGTGGGTCAGTGTGATCCTTCTGCAGCGTCTGCACTGTTTTTGGGCTTCCAGAAAGGTTCCTGGTCTGTCCAGGCTGCTCCTGCTTAGACATCTTGAGTGAGTGTTTCTTCTGTGCTGTGACCTGCCAGGTTTGGGTCCCCATACCCTGGTTAAGGGTGGCAAGGGAGGAAGGAAGAAAAGACAGTTACAGAGGCACACATACAATGCACAGTGTGACTGGGATCAGGTGAGGTTCTGCTACTCCTCCCTGCAGCCCAGAATCTCAGTGTGTTTATTAGGTACAACACAGGGGAGGGGGTTAATTAGTCTCAGTAGGAGGTCTCTGTAGGCTGGCAGTCTCAAACTGTAAACATCCAGGAGAAGAAAGACACAGTTGCTAGTCTCAGCACACAAATGATCAGGGAAGTTCACAGACACTCATACTGGGCTCTCTGGGGCAGCTTTGCTGGGCCATACTGGTAGCAGTTTTTGCCAATTTCCTGTAGGTCAGAGATCTTGGAGTCTTCCAGGTGGACACATCTGTGCCCTCTACAGCACTCCCTCAAGCCCCCTCCCAGCCTGTCTGTAAATCACCTCTCTCTTGCCCTGGCCTTACTCAGAACTTAAGCATGTATCACTCAAATTGCAAAGCATTTGAAATCCAAAAGCCTTGACTTTTGACTGAATTACTCAACCCCAAGGGGATACATGCTGCTCACCAAATGTGGAAGAAATAGCCAGAAGGGTTTTCTTGAAAATGACGAGGATCTGAAATAGGGGAACTCATAGTAAAAAACCAAGAATATTACTTCATCACAGGTTTCTTCCAAAAAATTATATCCCCTTTCTCCTTATACAGAGGTGCGCTTATTGAAGCAAAATCAGCACCCTGCAGTCGTGGTGCATCCTGCAAGCAAAAGGAAGCACTTTCAATGGCTCAGTAGGTACATTTCTTGCCGTCTACTCAGTCCATTTATAGAAAGTTCCTTTTTTCTCCAAGTATATCACCAACCCCCTCTTGGTTCAAATTCCTACCTGAGTCATATTCTCAAGAGTGCAAAGAATTTTCTACGAGGTAGGATCCCATTATCCCCATGTCTCTAATTTCCGTCAGACAGTATTCCACGAAAGCAACACTCCTTGTCTGCCGAGTCTCAGAGCATTTCAAGAGCATTGAGCATAGCTCTGTGCCTTAACTTCTTTCCACACTGGGCTCTGACAAACACAAGCCATGCCTCTGAGCCACTATCTCAGGAATACAACTGTCTCAGGTCCTCACCACCTGCCAATGCAGTGCCTTCCTGCCCCCAAGCCTTGTTGCAGATCATTATTCTTTTTTAGGTAGGACAAGTGTTACCTGACATTCAAAACCAGGTGGAGAACAGGCAGGCTAAGGCCATAACTCACATCTTGATAGAACTACATGCATCACGGAGTTAGCACAGCTCAACTTAATATTTTTCAACTTTAATATGGTGCAAAAGCAATGTGCCTTCGGTTAAAACTGCACTTCTAACTTTGACTTTTGACCTTTACTGCCGCCAGTGGCATACTGTACAATACCCTCTCAAGATACCAGGCTATGGCAGCCTACCATAACTCCCAGACAGATTCCTGATCATGAGTTGTGATGTCAGCTCAGCCCGTTTCTGTTTCTTCCAGGCAGCTTGCCTGGACTCAAGAATCTTCTTTGCAGCTTTGCTTGTCTGAGGACTCTCAGTTTTTACTGTTCACTCTGGGAGGGAGGGGCCTAGTGAATGTCGTCAGTTTCAGGGATTTCCTGAAGCTGTTATGTGTTGTTTACCTTCCTGCTTAAGGAGGAAGAAACTGTTACACTACACCAGTCAGAGCAGGTCTCCCTACTTGCACTTTGGGCAAGACAAGAGATCAAGCTTGGGCCCTCTTGTCCTTTTCTGGGGAGTACTCGGTCTTATCTAAGAAAAAGTACTTAAACTGTGACAATAATAAAAATTAAGAGGTAGTTTATCAGAAATTATTATATCACTGAATATATGTAATATAGTTCCATATTTATTCCTGGTAGTGAGTATCCAGAAGTCATAATATTATTGCCATTCTACAGGTCAGATAACTAAAGCTCAAAGAAATTAAATAATTTGTCAAAAAAAAAAAATCCACAAACAGGACACGTCAACCCCCAAACTCTGCTCCACATAACTCATAATCCCTAGTGCCTTACTTTGTTATTAACCACAACAACTGGCATTTCATAGACACAACTTAGTGTCTAGTAATAGCTACGGTGTCCAAGGGCAAGGGCCTCAGCAAGGCCTGGAGCTTTTTCTCCATTCTCGCCAGAGTCTGGGGTTCACAGGGTCACTTCCTTCTCTTGGTGAACAGCACTCAGAATTGGGGCTGTGGAGAATAAAAGAAAGAGAAATTCAGAATCAATTTAGAAGACAGATAGAAGAATCCATTAAGAGTGGAATGCTGGCTTTTACTGCTGGTAGACTTGCATTAGCATGGCTGTACTGTGTGATCAAATGGTCTGGTTTCATGCCCTGTCCCACCTTCTACATCCTACTCCTGACTACACATGCTGATGCTCCAGCCTGAGAGACGTTTGGCACTATAGACTACAAGCCGATGGAATTATACAGGGCTTCTGATTCAAGACAAAAAAGGAAGAAGAAATAACCCTTGAATGCTTCTTCATCGATCGCAGATACTCATTAACTTTATGATTTGGTCATATCCTAACACGCCCATCAAGACCTGATGACATCATAGGTAGAATATGCGTTCTGTATACCTACCTAACATAATCACAGCTTAGCTTCACCTGCGTTAAACAAGCCCAGAGCATTTGGAAGATGGACACGGAAAGGTGGGATCAGGTGGTCTTGAGCTCTTGGCTGGAAAACCCCAGATATTCAGTACGTTTATTATATAGAATTGAACAGGGAGGCAAGGTTATTGCACAATGATAAACAAGGAGGCAAGGTTTATAGAATACAGCTGGATCAGGGAAACAGTTTTAGCTAATTCTGGTTGGTGTCATCCCAACCAGATGGAAGGGAAGCGGTCTTTCGGCCATAAATATCCAGGGGCAGAAAGCTATGGTGGGCATTTTCTACACACACTATCGATCATCAAACTCGATCCTGAGGAAGGCTTCCTATCCTTCTGGGTTGAGTCCTTGATATGATCATACCTATATTAATAACTCATATTAGGGAAACCTACACATTCAGGGCTTCTTCTGTTCCTCACACATAACTATATCAATTCAAAAAGCATTTGATGTAACTTCAAAAGTCTCCATAGTCCTTCGCGATGTCAACACTGTTTAAAAGTCCCAAGTCTTTTCTGAGACTCAAGGCCAACTGTGACTTCCTGTAAAATAAATAAATAAATAAATAAATAAATAAATAAACAAACCCTCCAAATTGTATGTTTTTAATATGTAATTGTCCAGAATATTCATTACCATCCATAAGAGAGAAATGGGGCCATAGAGGGAAATAGTGGATCAAAACCTAGTAGGGCAAACTCTGAATCCCGTGCTCCATACCTAGAGTGAAAGGGCTTAGATGGCTCTGCCCCTCCAGCTTTTCTGCCTACATCATACACTTATCTCTTCTGGAGTTTGCTCCATTCCCCATTCTCCTTGGTAAGAGTTCTCCTTGGCAGATACCTCTTGGCCTCTCCAACATTTTGAGGTCTTCACTGAATTACAAGCCCCAGTTTTACAGCTTTACACAATGGCCTTTCAGGGACTCCTGCTGTTTCAGGGTCTTTATGCTGGACTCACCTGATACCTGTGGCCTGGCCTCAGTGGTTCTTTCAAACAATGGAGGAAGAGTCCGGGCTTCCTCGCTCCTGTATCCTTTCGGCTCTAAAGCCAGCCCCACATGGATGACACTGCTGAGTTAGCTAAGGATGGCCTCTGCCCTCCTGGACCACATTAGCAGAAGCCTGTGAGCTGTTTTATGTTATGTTCCCCTTTACACGTTAGAAGCTTAGCTGGGTGGGATCTTGCCCTGCAGTCACCCTTCCCTTTATTCCTGTACCAAGCAAGATGCCTCTCCTTAATGAAGTTAATCTCCTTATCTCTCACTAGCCTTCACTGTCGCTTTTTTTTTTCCATTATAAATCTGCATATGGGTCATTAATAATAACCATGCTACAGATTCAATATTATGCTACCTTGAAATTGCCTCTACCAAGGAATTAGTCTACTGCTAGACTAATTTAATTTAATTTAATTAATTTAGCCTATGGCAACTTCTTTTAAAAAAAATAATTTATTTTATGTGCATCCATGTTTTGCCTGCACACATGCTTGTGTGAGGTTGTTGGGTTCCTAGAATTGGAGTTACAGACAGTTGTGAGTTGCCATGTGGGTGCTGGGAATTGAATCTGGATCCTCTGGAAGAGCATTGGGTGCTCTTAACTGGTGAGCCATCTCTCCAGCCCCATTTCTGGTAAGTTCTTAGGACAAGGGCAGAAGGTAGCCAGATTCATTGCCAAAACAGAGGAATGGTGTCTAGCCCAGTTGTTAATACTGTTCCCCTCAGGAACCTTTTGAGTTGGGCCACCACAGCCTTCATCGCTCTTTAATTACTGCCTTTTAAGCTCCTATTAGGATGGCCCTTTAAGTTTTGGTTACAGCACTTTTTAGTTCAAAGTCCCAAAGTCTTCTACATTCCTCCAAAAATCAACATGGTCTGGTTCGTCCCAGCAGCAGCCCACTCTCTGGTACCAACTTCTGCATTGCTTCACTTTCATGTTGCTGTGAATTAAATACCATGACCAAAGACCACTTAAGGAAGGGAGGGGTTGTTTTGGCTTATGGTCTCAGAGATGTGAGAGTCCTTTGTGGTGAGTTGGAGGCACAGGAAGAAATGACAGGCAAGGCAGGAAGAACAGGAAGTCAAGAGCTCATGTTCTGAACTGAAAGCAGGAAGTTCAGGGAATGACCCAGAAGTTGAGGGAGTATTTAAACTCACAAAGCCCGCCTCTAGTGACACACTTCCTCCAGCAAGACTGTACCTCTTAAGCCTTCACTGAAGCTCCACCAACTGGGACCAAGGGCACAGACGTCTGTACCTACGAGGGGACACTGACATTCAAACAATCCACAAGCTGCCACTCGAGTACTAGACATTGTTGATGAGAGCATTGCAAACATTCAGAACACTCAGCATCTTATGTTATGCAGGTAACAGGGGCTGTAATTCTCATACGAGCAGATCTCAACTGGAGGTTTTTTTTTTTCCTGATTGTTTAATTAGCTTCTTTCTCAGATCTGTGGAGAATCCACTTGTGTCTTTAGAAATATACATTTTTGCAATATTTTACTTTTACAGGAGTTACATTTACTAACTTGCAGTGGAAGTTTATGGATGTCTTTGTAAAGCTTCTAGCACCTTGCTATCAGAACTAACGGCCTAAAAGTGAGAGCAAAATAATATGTTTGGTTATTTTAGAACAAGTCAGATTTTCTTTGATTCATTAGACAACTGATTTCAATTTATGATCTACATGTTGATGAAGACGAGGCTAATACAAATTTTAATAAAAAATGGAAATAACTAATGAGCAAATGAAGAACATTCCACTTTCCATATTACATGGCTCCTCAAACTTTAATACCAGAAGATGATTAGGAAAAAAAAAATCAGAAACATCGTTTATGCCATATGAAACCATTTTCTGTTTGGTTGAAATCCAAGTGAGTTTTTTTTTTCTTAATTTATTATTCTTATTAATTATTACTATTATTGGGCTGGAGAGATGTTTGATGGTTAATATTAATAGTGGTTACTGTTCTCGCAGAGAACCTGAGTTCAGCTCCTAGTACCCACATGGTAGCTCACAAATGGTTGTAACTCCAGTTCTGGGAGGTCTGATATGCTCACCTGGCTTATGTACATGTGTGGTACACAGGCACACACATACACATAATGATTACATTTAAACATATTTAACATTTTATTGCATTCACTTTATTTTTATGTGTGTGTGAGTGTGTGTGAGTGTGCGCGTGCGTCCGTGTGTGTAGGCATATGTGTAGAGAGCAGAGGACAGAGGACAACTTGTGAGAGTCAGTTTTCTCCTTACCATGTGGCTTCTGGGAACTGAACTCAGACTGTAAGGCTTGGTGGCAAGAGCCTACTCCCTGACCCTTCTTGCCAGGCTGGGTTTTTGTTCAGGAACACAGTGCATAGAATAAATCAGTGTGTGTCCCACACTCAGGAGCATGGCTGTCATTTCATTAGTCTATGAAGAACACACCGTGGCTCTGCGCAATTCTTTTGAATGATTTGTCATTTTACCCAAGCCTTTGATAGTCACCTTGGCTTCACAAACCCTGCTCCTCCTCGGCTTTGTGCCTGGTCACCAATCAGGAACAGCCTGGCCGCTCACAGGTGCTTTTCCAGGCTTAGTCAAATGAGTGAATCTGTAGTCTCCAACTCAGTTCTTTCCGAAGAATCGGCCTGTTTACCTCTGAGAGGTACTTTGCCAGTGAGAACGGAAGCACCCGAGTCAGGTTTGAAAACCACATCTATGTGACTTTTCTGGTTCTGCAGGCTCGGGTATTAACAAAGATTTTCTTAAGCTGTGGGTGGATGTAAACTACCAGTAAGGAGAAGCCTAGTAAACATTTCCCTCCCTCCAGAATGGGCGTTTGAATTCAGGCAGTGTGAAATCAGAGCCATGCTATGTGTGTACCTCTCAGCCCTAAGCTTGTGCTCACAGATGTTAAGGCCAGCCATTTATTTCAGACAGAACAGGATCTAGAGATTGCATGTGCTCACCACCTGCTGTCCACAGCATCTTTGCCTAGAGTGCTACATGATATATATTAAAATTAATAATATTTTGTTGTCATTTGAGGGGTGTTAATTTCTTTGAGATAGGGTATCCCTGTGTAGACCAGGCTGGCCTTGAATTTAGATCTGCCTGCCTCTGTTTACCCCACACACCAGTGCTGGGATTAAAGGTGCTTGCCACCACACACAGCTCAATAAATGGTTTTTGATGGAAATTATAAAAGCAAATAGATTAACTCCTTTTCTTTGTCCATGAAAGTGACTGGTGTTTTTAGCATTCACCTTGTCTTTGAAGTTGTAGGTCTTAGTCTGTCATTCAAAGCCAGGCTTTTATAGGCAATTATTTAAAATCGCATTTAAAAAATCCCATCGTCTCTTGATAAATTTTGTTTTGCTTTTTTAGTATATGCCAGGTGCTTTGTATGCAAATACGAATGAGACAGAGCTCTGACCTCAATGAAGTCATTAGATTATGAAGTATCTTAACAGCAGCCATTAGCTAATGTTTACCACGGGCACGTTGTTCTACTCAGAAGTCAGCTATCACTAAGATCTCGGCTGCTCTGAGAAATTACTGTGATGTATTATCTATTTGGGCTAATTTCAACATAAGGAGACTAAAGTACTATAACCTGTTCTGACAGTAGAATTGTTTTCCAGAACAAGAGCCAAGTCTTAGAAATAAGAATCATTGAAACTTTTACCAACACAGGCATTTAGGTAAACAAGGGGAAAACAGGAGATGCAATGTCTCCTTTCTCAGGCTGAAGAATGCGTTTGTTTTTAAGGAACAAATGCCAGGTTGGTAGGTCAGTGACAACAAAATTAAGTCTTTTCATTTTGTAAAATATAATACCAGGAGAAGTTTACGCTTGATGATAACTTTCTCAGGCACCAGGGGAAGAATGCTGATGGCACTGTACCATAGACTCAATTGTACTCTCAGCAGGGATACCTAACTGCCTTAATGATGGAACAGAGGAGGAGGATATCACAGCCAGAATGCTTGGAAGAGAGCGGTGTGCTTTCACTGACAAGTTTAGTTCACGCTAACCCAGGGCAGAGCAGAGTTTCGTCTTCCACAAGGGTCGAGGTCTAAGATAGTAAATCCTGAGAAATCTCTTAGGGAGACGTCTCTGCTGGGTGCTGCAGAGGCTGGACAGTGTGTCAGCTCAGATGTTGGAACCATGTTCCTCAGAATTCCTTTCCATGTATGGTTCTGGGTTAGAGTTGGCCACATCAGAAGTTTGCTTGCAGTTCGGAAGGCAGCAGGGAGGAGGCTGGCCTGACTGTGGAGCCCTGTGCCCTTGTGCACACTGTCTTCTGTCTACTGCTTCCTCTGTTGGCTGTGGCCTCAGCTGGACATGGCTACGCCAGCCCCAGCCAACTCTTTTTGCTGAAAAGCACCTGCTCTTTCTGTAGCCCACCAGTCTTATGGAGGGTGGCATAGTGAGAGGCAGCCATGGAAACCCTGTGGTTCTTTGAGTTCTGGTTCACCCATATGGGTTCTGGTTTCGCTGTCCTCTGCCTCATTCCAGCATTTCTTCTTAATACTACACAATACATAATACTTAGTAAGACTTTCTGAGCTACAGCAGCTTCAGGCCCACTGCAGATGCTAGGGCCTTTGTACCGACTTCTATAGGGTGTAGTCTACCCTAAGCCGTATAGCCCCATGTCACTCAGAGTGGTTCTGTCTCTGTGTGAGTCCGTAAGTCCTGACTGATACACACTAAACATGAATGTGTTGGTGCCTCCACTGATTGATTTCCCCTTTGCCTGTTGCTGTGAGTCAAACAGCTACCAGCTTGGGGGCATTAATCAATACTCTTTGTAAAAGATCATCCCAACCAGCCTACTGATGCTTTACATAAGAACCTATACACACCACACACAAACAGACACATATAGAGATACACATATGACACATACACATAAAAACACACACAGACACATAGAGACACAACACACACAAACACATACAGAGAGATACACACAGATACACATACAGAATTACACAGAGACATACATGCGCACACACACAGTCACATATACACACACAGACACACGCAGACATGTATACATGTGTACTGACAGAAATACACAGAAACAAACACACACAGAGACACATGTACACACAGAGACACAGATCCAGACACATAGATACACAGACATGTACAGAGACGCACAGATACACATAGACACATACATACACAGACACACATAAGCATATATACAGACACATGTACTCACAAACATGTATACACGCAGATACACAGACATAGATACATAGACACACACACAGACATGTGAACAGACTGAGACTCACAGACACACACAAACACACACACAGATACACACAGGCACATACACACGCAAACACACAGTAAGACAAATGTACTCATAGACATCTGTACACACACACACACACACACACACACACACACACACACACACACACACACAGGGGTGGAATAGGTGTAAGATTCTTGCCTGAGTATCCAGCAGCTTCCTACTGCCTGGCATCTCTGTGTATGGCCTCACAGAAGAGCTACAGACAGAGTTGGGAGTCCGTCTATACCGCTAAAGTGAATCCCTCACCCCTGCTGAGTGAGGCTTTCCAGGTAAGGCATATCATGGGTAGATGTTGCTTGTAGCCCATCTCTAGGAAGGAAGGAATTTTAGCAATGCTTGTCTGGGCCTCTCTTTCTGGTCATCTGGTAAAGTAGGTGCCTTGAGTTTTGAACTCCATGTTCTTGAGAAAATACATATCTCTCTCTTTCTTTCTTTCTTTCTTTCTTTCTTTCTTTCTTTCTTTCTTTCTTTCTTTCTTTCTTTGTTTTTTAGGTAGGTTCATACTCTAGCTTAAGCTGACCTAGAACTCACTTTGTTGCTCAGGGTAGTCTCAGACTTACAGCTGGGATTACTGGCTGCTATCTTCTGTGTGCCCCAGCTCTAAGGGGAGCTGCCTTTACTCTTGTCCCTTTCTCTTGCTCAGTCACCTCAGCTCCACTTTGGTTTAAATATTCACACCTCAATGGGAACGATTTGAAATTTGTGCCATTGCTTTACAGTTGTAACTTGGGTAGATCAGAGCTGTGAACCTTGTCAGTGGAATGAAATGAGCATGCTCACACTGCCTCCCCCCAGCACCCACCCCCACACTGAGTATTGAGAGGGGACCAGGGGAGGACCCACCCAGCCTGCTGCTCTGGAAGGAAAGCAGGGTTTTCTGGTGAGCACACGCTTGGTAACAGATGCAGATACATCAGTCCAGAGCTGTGTAAATCTTGCACTTGGCATTGAGTTTTAATTAATGAACTGTCTCCCTTGAGGCTGGGTTTTTTAATTTATAGAGATTTTTGCTTCACTCACATACTACTTAAACAAGTCTCCAGACCTGGGGCTTTACTGTCTCAACCAAAACCATACTCCCTTAATAATATTTATGGTTTTCTCAGTGGGATAGTTACTGGAAAACAAACCTTTGATCTCTAGGATAGAGAATGGTAAAAGTCCAATGTCTTCTTTTATTTTACTTTATAGCTTTCCTTAAAAAATGTTTTTAACCTTTATATATATATATATATATATATATATATATATATACACATATACACAAACATATACATAAACATATACATATATAACATAAGCATGCATAAACATATAAACATATGCATATAAACATATATACATATAAACATATATACATATATTCATATATTCACATATACACATATATACATACATACATACATATATGTCATATACCATGTATGTCTGTATACCATGTATGTCTTAGATCCCTTGGGAGTAGAGTTACAGACAGTTGTGAGCTGCCATGTTGGTGCTGGGAATTGAACTCATGACCTCTGGAAGAGTAAACAGTACTCTTAACCCCTGAGCCATCTTTCTAGCCCACATACTTTAAAACACACAGTCTCTTTAGGTAGCAGGCACATCAAACACACACTTAGGATGAAACCCATTTCCAAGAGAAATTATTTGAAAACTATAAATTAGCTTTGAACATTGGAAATCTTGGAGCCTGAGGAGAAAGCTGAATGACACAACCCTTTGCCTAGGGTTTCTGAGGCCCTGGGTTCCATCCTGGAAAAATAGAAATACAACTTTCTACTTTGCATACCCATAGCTTTTCATGTGTCCTGTGTTATTTGCATAAGTTATTTGATGCTCATTAACATGTCTGGTTGGCACAGTCTGGGTTATGCCACACATAATAACAAACATCTTCAAATTGTAAGTATTTAAGATGACAAAGATTTATTTCTGTTATATTCTAAGTAAGGTTGGCATGAAATCTATGCTCACCATGACTATATAGGGTCCTTGGACAGTAAAGTTCTCAAACATTGCCAGCCTTTATTCAGCCAGGACAGAACATCCAAGAGGTCCTTAAACTGGGCATTCATTGCTTCTAATTCTAAGACGCATCCATCATTCAGGTCATTCAGTCCAGAGGAACCAGGAAGTTCCTTCCTTTTCACAGACTCTGTGCCATGACCTTTTCTGAGATTTGAGAGTTGCTGTATATACAGTGACCTACTGAGATAGCTTGGTGCTTACTTACTAAGGTAAGGGTCTCCATTAGGGTTTTACTGCTGTGAAGAGACACCGTGACCATGGCAACTCCTATAAAGGAAAACATTTCACTGGGGCTGGCTTACAATGAAGAGGTTCAGTCCATAATTATCATCATGGCAGGAAGCATGGCGGCAGTCAGACATGGTGCTGAGAATTCTACATCCGGATCTGCAGGCAGCAGGAAGAGAAAGTGAGACACTGGGCCTGACTTGAGCATCTGAAACTTCGAAGCCCGCCCTCAGTGACACACTTCCTCCAACAAGACCACACCTACTCCAAAAAGCCACACTTCCTAATAGTGCCACTTCCTGTAAGCCTGTGGGGGAGGTGGCATTTTCATACAAACCACCACAAATAGTCTTAATCATCCCCCAAGGTCCATACTGATTTTACAAATATAGGAATTGAGGCGCAGTGGGCATAGCCTACTTCTGGGTGCACAGCTGTTGAGTAGCAGAGTCAGATTTGAGTCATGAAGTCTGATTATATGAGTTGTGCTCTTTAATGATCACATACAGCATGGATCTTGTTTGACCTGGCAGGATTGAGCTGGTCGCCTGCATGTCACCTCAACTGATGCTGCTCCCCAAACACTGTCCCTGTTTAGGGTAAAGGTTACAGCCTACTTGGTGTCAAGTGTCATAACCCTGAGAGTTGTTCTGGATTCCTCTTCTCTGAACTTCCCCTTCAATGCAAGCTAGCTCACAATGGTGACTTCCACAGTCTCTGCCCTCACTTGACGGTACAGGCCCCCTGCAGTAAGTAGTCTGTATAGATCTCTCCCCTCTGCAGTCTGCTTTCCACAATGCAGACAGAATGGGCTTCCTCAAACCTGCACTGAGCAAAAGCAGTCTGATCATGTTACTCTCTTGTTAAGACACTGTGAGTGCACACTTCTGTTTCCTAGGAAGGAAGGCCTGACATTGTATTGGTGTAGCATCTCCTGGAACAGCCACCCTCCCACCCCACCCCCCAACCCCTGCTTAACAACAACGCTTAAAGACAACTGTCAGTGGAAGTGTCACTTCTGTACACAGACTTCCAGATTGGATTAGGCTCCCCCCTTTTAATGTTTCCTCAAGGCAATATATATTTTTAAGCACCCATCAATCACACATACCCATTTGTTCAGTGTTTGTTTGCATCCTGAGAAAATGGACTTCACGAGGACAAGAGGAACACTGCTTCATTCTTCATCCATCTCCTGTGACCCCTCAGCACAATGCTCTCTACAGACCAGGCACTGGATGTGTACATGAATGAGCACAAGTGACTGGGGACAATTGTTTGCAGTTTGTTTCACAGATGATCACAACTCCTGGGCTGCTGAAGTGTGGTCATGGGCCTGGAGATGCCTCTGCTCTGATATCCTACCCGAGGCTGGATGCCAGACTGCCATTGGCTCAGGCTGCCATGGGCAAGACGTCTAAATGCTCTGCTATTGGTTGCACCAGCAACTGGGGAGTGTTATCAAGGCACTGGCCAGGGAATTCCCTCATAGCAATCTCTTTCCCTAAGGCAGTGGTTCTCAACCTTGCTAATGCTCTGACCCTTTAATAAAGTTCCTCATGTTGTGGTGACCTTCAACCACAAAATTATTTTTGTTGCTACTTCATAACTGCCATTTTTGCTACTGTTATGAATCATAAGGTAAATGTGTGATATGCAGGATATCTGATATGCAACCCCTGTGAAGGGGTCATTCAATCTCCAATAGGGTCTTCATCCACAGGTTGAGAATCACTGCCCTAAGGGGTCTGTCCAAGACCTCTCCTTCCCTCCCTTCCTTCCATGTACTTTTTCTTTCCACATGACCGTGTGGCCAGGTTGGACTTGAACTTGTGACCCTCCTGCCTTTGCCCCTCAAATGCTGGCTTTCTAACACCATCTTTTTTCCCCATTGTATATTTTATTTACATTTCAGATGTTATCTCCTTACCACATTTTCCCCCAAACCCCCGCCCAGGATCCCCCTATCCCATCCACTTTCCTCCTGCTTCTATGAGAATGTGCCCCCACCTACCCTCCCCAACTCCCACTCCCCACCCTCGAATTCCCCCACACTTGGCACCCAGCCTTCACAGGACCAAGGATCTCCTCTCCCACCTATGCCCGACAAGGCCATCCTCCCCTACATATACAGCTGGAGCCATGGGTCACTTCCTGTGTGCTTTCAGGCTGGTGGTTTAGACCCTGGAAGCTCTGGTTGGTTGGTATTGTTGCTCTCCTCATGGGGCTGCAAAACCCTTTCAGCTCCTTCAGTCTTCTCTCTAACTCCTCCACTGGGAACCCCTGATCAGTTCAATGGTTAGCTGCCTAACACTATCTTTTGCTAAGGCCTCAGAATAGTAGTTCTGCCTGTGCCTTCTCTCTTCCAGAAAGGCCGCTCTTCTTTCTTGACAAAGCATGTCCATGTTCTACTGTTCCAGCTCAACAAGTCCTCCCATTTGCACATAGAGCAGAATGTTCGCTCTGCATTGGCCTGGACTTGATGGCCCCGGCCTCTGTGGCCACTGTCCAGTTGGTGACCTGGACAGAGGGCCATTTGCTGGAGGTATTTCCTTCATTTTACAGACTGAGCAAAGGTGGGAAGCCCAATAGCAATCAACTGCTGTTTAAAGAATTAACTAATTTACACAACCTGTCTAGGAAGGTGGTGTTCAAATCATCTTCCTTCACACCGTTGATCATCCCAGCCAGGATTTTTTGACACCTCATGTTGACAAGCTACTATGTGGCCATTTTCAGTCTTCATCTTATTGAATTTGACGTGGAGGCTAACTGTGGGGTAGCCGTTTGCTTTTCTGCCTGAGAACGGAATTCTATTTGGTAGTTCATTGGTTGAAGCTGAGCATATCAAAAAGAACTTTAGAAGTATGGATTGAAAAAAAAGTGAATAAAAGAGAAGCAATTAACAGGAATGGGTCTACATCTGTTTAATAAATTGAAATTTAATCCAGAGTGGAAAAGTATCTGAGTGCCCTCCTCCCAAGACAAACAGAATGGTCAAAAGTCTTTAGTCTGGGATGACTCCATTGGTGTTTCTACTAGACAGTAAAAAGCAAAACAAACAACCTCATAACTTTATGCAAAGATCTTTCAAAAGAATCTTTTGGGGGTGGAGGAGAATGGTTCTTAACTCATGTGTGAGAACAGAAGCATCCTGGTCATTGTATAGAATTCCATACATGCAAAAATCCTCACAAAATACTAGTAAACTGAATCTAGTAAATACCTACAAAGGTAATACAATATGACCAAGTAAGGTTTCTGCTAAGAGTATAAGGCTTCTATCACTGCAATCCTCAATTCCAACAGTGTGAAAAAGAAAAGCCATATATCTGGCCCAATGGAGACAGAAAGAGAGCCATTCATGGATGAAAACCTAAACACTGGCAAACTGGAAGGGTGTGCCCTCAGCCAATAGTGTGCATCTGTCTGCCAAGAGTATTTGAGACTAAGCAGAAAGCTGTGTGACTAGGTGTCTTCTCTTTAAGATCAAGACTAAGGAAAGGTTTCTACTGTCACCACTTCTTTTCAGTAAAAAGCTTCTAGCGTGTGCACTAGAGCAAGCAAAACAAACAAAAGTCAAACGCACATGCTAAAACAAAACAAAACAAAACAAAACAAAAAAACCAGAAAACCAGAGCAAATCTACCTGAGCCTCAGATGACATGACTGTCTACAAAACAGCTCTCAGTATGGCAACATACTACAACCCTGGGATGCAAAAATCAATAAGACAGATGCATTTTTTATATACTCCTCTCTGTTTCTATTTCTGTCCGTCTGTCTGTCTGTGCCTCTCACTCTCTCTCTCCCTTTCCCTTCCCCCTCTCTCTCACACACAAACACACACACACACACACACACACACACACACACACACACACACAGCCCAAAGAAGGAACATAACACCTCATGGCTTAATTTCCTGGCCAGTGCCTTGATAACACTAGCAGTGTTATCAATAGCAACCAATAGCAGAGCATTTAGACGTCTTGCCCATGGCAGCCTGAGCCAATGGCAGTCTGGCATCCAGCCTCGGGTAGGATATCAGAGCAGAGGCATCTCCAGGCCCATGACCACACTTCAACAGCCCAGGAGTTGTGATCATCTGTGAAGCAAACTGCAAACAATTGTCCCCAGTCACTTGTGCTCATTCATGTACACATCCAGTGCCTGGTCTGTAGAGAGCATTGTGCTGAGGGGTCACAGGAGATGGATGAAGAATGAAGCAGTGTTCTTCTTGTCCTCGTGAAGTCCATTTTCTCAGGATGCAAACAAACACTGAACAAATGGGTATGTGTGATTGATGGGTGCTTAAAAATATATATTGCCTTGAGGAAACATTAAAAGGGGGGAGCCTAATCCAATCTGGAAGTCTGTGTACAGAAGTGACACTTCCACTGACAGTTGTCGTTAAGCGGGGAGTGTGGTAGGGTGGCTGTTCCAGGAGATGCTACATCAATAAAATGTCCTAGGAAACAGGAAGTGCACAACACAGTGTTTTAATGAGGGAGTAACATTATCAGACTGCTCAGTGCAGATTCCCAGAAGCCCATTCTGTCTGCATTGTGGAAAGCAAATTGCAAAGAGGAAAGATCTATATAGACTACTGTGGGGGGCCTGTGCCACCAAGTGAGGGCAGAGACTGTGTATGCATGTATATGTGTATATGTATATATGTGTATATGTGTATATGTATATATGTGTATATATGTATATGTGTATATATATATGTATATGGACAAATAATTGTCCCTAATCATGTATACTCATTCATGTACACACTGAATGCTTGGTCTGTACATACACATTTGTATGTATCTATGTATGCATGTGTATTTCATGAAATTTTCGTCTGATAAAGGATTCATGAAAAGATTACACATAGGACTCTTAAAACTCAGTGTAGGAACTGGAGAGATGATTCAGTGGATAGCAGAACTTGCTTGTCTTGCAGAGGACCTGAATTCAGTCCTCAAACTAAGTCAAGAGTTCGAGAAACTTCCTGTAGCTCCTGCTTCAGGGGATCTAGTGCCCTCTTCTGGCTTCCACTGGCACCTGCATGCATATGCACAGACCCCTACACAAACACAGACTGTCTCTCTCTCTCTCTCTCTCTCTCTCTCTCTCTCTCTCTCTCTCTCTCTCTCTCTCTCTCTCACACACACACACACACACACACACACACGAACATTTTAAAGGAGATATTTGCAAGTTCTGCAAAAACATCTTTAATGAAAAAAAAAAAAAATCAAGCCAGTTTCGAACCAATCAAAATTCCAGCATTGAGTGGGGTGTGACAGGGAAGGGGCTCACCAGGTTCCACCCCGGGCTGAGGAGTTCTTAGCAGTTGATGGCTGCTGGAGGAGGGACAGTCAGTTTTCTTCAAGGTCGTGGCCTGGGCTAGGTTGCCCAGTGCTCCAGTGATGGCCCTACACAGGCACTCGTATATAAACAGCACTAATTAGCTGTAAACAACAGCAGCAACAAAGTCTACAAAACAAATCAACGGTGGGCAAAAGAGTTGAACAGAATATTTGCCAAAGACAAAGACACATGGCGGACAGGCACAGGAAGACATGGTGAGCATCTTCAGGGCAGAAAAGTGTAACAATGTAACAGCAGCGCTGGACCCCTCCACACAGCTGCTGCAGTTGCTCAGACAACCGCAAGGTGACACGGGAATGCTTGGAGGGCTTTGGATAATTCCAGGGTCTTTGCTGGAAACGCAAAACACACAGCCACCTAGGAAAACTGCGTGACCGTTTCTTTTAACATCATACGCACCTTACTATGTGATATGAAAACCTGTCATGAAGAATTTGAGGGAAATGAAGACCCCCGAGTCACCCCAAAAGCTGCGTATGGTTACCTGTAGCAGCTTTAGTCACAAGTACCCGAAGCCAGGAAAGTAAATCAAATATCGCTTGGGTAGATGGACGCACAGTGGCGCACACCTCCAATCACACAGGAAGACTGTTCAGCAGTATAGAGAAGTGAACTCTAAATGCTCTCACAGCGCTGCTGAACTCAAAAAACTCCTGCCAAATGAAAGACGTCAGATTCTAAACGATTAGTGCTATAGGGATGCATTCATTTGTCTAGAAACAGCAGACGTGGAAATCAGACCTATCTATGGGTGCCAGGCTACCGTAGCTTGGGGAAAGAGCAGGCTATGACCACACAGGGACACAAAGGTTCCTTTGAAGATTTGGCAAACATCCCATACCTTGCTTGGGGGAGGTTCCACGCCCGTATCAGGTTCTTAGAATCCACTGAAGGATATCTTCAATGATGGAGTCTCGCTAATCGCTCTTCAGTTCAAAGACTGACACCATTTTGCCACCTCCTGAGGAAAACTTGAAAACGAAACTAACAAAGAGTGGAAAACAGCTCAGCATAGCTGTTCCAAGCTCTCCCTCAGCTTCCATCCTTCCTGCAGCTGAGGTTGTCATCAGGTGCAGGTGGATGCAGGAGGCAATGAAAAAAAAAAAATCAAACAACCTACTTTCTGAGCATTAGCCTGGGCTGAGGATGATTTGCTTCATACGGAGAAAGCTCTGTTCTATTTGAAGACAGTAATTAAAGTGAAAGAAATGATCTATCCAATTTAAACGGCCGTGTCAGACACGGTCCTTTAAGGTGAACCTCACTTGGTACTGGGCAAAGGGTATTTTTAGAAGAGATGTCCATCTTAAACATAGAAATCCTGTATAATTCTACCATGTCCCATGTGACCACCTCAAAAAGAATTGTCTTACCCTAAAGGTACAAGGGAAACTTCCAGTAAGTTTTGCCAAAAACAAAACAGAGCAACAGCAAAAACATTCCCTGTGATTGTAACAGGGGGCGACTGAACAGCTGTGAGGAGCTGTGAGGCAGCGCTTAGGATGTTCTTTAGACCAGCAGTACAGCTCAGAAACACTTGTCAGCCAAAGAGAGCAGGTCAGATATAACCCTGGTTGCCCCATCCCAGTCTCCATAGGTGGTCAGCACATGTCATGGCCATTTTCTTGAGACCTAAGGGCCTGCAGTATCTACCCTGGCATCTCTCCATCTCTCCTGATGGTCCACCATCTTCCTTTCTGCATGTGTGAGCAGAGATGATGGTTATGGTGAGATTCTCTGGTCTAGGAATATATAACAACCACATTTCTTCTGTTTTCTTGAATTCTCATAATTAACTTTCTCCATGGTTACCCTTTATGGAACACAGTTATGTTGAGACAGTAAAGACGAGCTGAAACATATAACCCAAGATGCTTTTCAACATCTCTCAGGGGTCTGATTACCACTGTAGCAGGGCCATTCAGTTGGTATTATTGTGAATGAGCCAATATGATGATACTCAGTCTCATAAAAATATTGGGGAAAATGTTGTCTGAAAAAAGAGCTCCAAATGTATATAAATGATAAGTAGCTAACAGGTCTGCTGAGCTAAGAACCCTACCCTTTCTCTAACTATGAGAAGCTTTTTTCCAATTAAAATTTTTAGAAGTTCATACTTAAGTATTTACATAATTTCTACCCTTCCTTCTCCTTTCCAACTCCTCTCATGACCACCCTATCACTCTTATTATTGACACCTTCTTTAATTATTATTGTTACATGTATACATATGTCTATTTAATGTTGCTAATAGGCATATGTGTGTTGTTGTTTAGGTAACTGAATTGTTGAGATGTTGTCACAGGTGCAGCTTCCCTCTTATAGAGAAGACGTTGTCTTGTGGTAGATGTCCTGGTCCTGTTGGGGCTTTGAATTTTTTCTCCATCCTCTTCCATGACGTTCCCTGAGCCTTGGATGTAGGTTTTTCATTGTGTATGTATCAATGGGAGACATACTCCCCGCAAACTGTTGTTCTCAATGTTTTGGTCAGTTGTGGGTTCCTGGAAGACCTAGTTCTTGGAGGATTTGAAGGTGTTATTCAAGCTTACAGGAGAGAGAACAAGAAATGGTCCTTAGCAGTTATAAAACCTACAAACCACAGTGACCAACCCGGCAAGCTACTCACAGTGGCTCGATAGCTGCACTTATATTTTGGCAGCAACCAGCAGCTATCTAATTGGACTTAAGGCTAGCTTTCAATAGGAGAGAATTTACGTCTGTCACTGTATAACTAGCCTGTTACTCACTGCCGGAAAGGTATTGCACTCTAGATGAGAACCCACTAATACCACCTTCCTAAACCAGCATATTTTTTACCTGAATTTTAAATTCCCATCATTCTCTAAATAAATGTAGCTCTCATCTTTTATACCATATCTATTCATTTATTTTGTGTGTGTGTGTGTGTGTGTGTGTGTGTGTGTGTGTGTTTTGGAGGAGAGTGTTGGTGTCACATTAAGGAAAGCAAACCAAAGCACTTTCCCTTGGAGTAGTTTTTACCAGAAGTGAGCCCAGATTTCAATTCTTTCCTTCTCTCCCTGTCTTCTCCTGTCTATAATCTCTCCGTTTTATGAGTCTGAATCTTTTCCTGCATGAATACTGCCCGTTAATTTGTCTGTCTTTATGTGTCTGTGTCCCTAACAAAGGGGTTTGCTCTCTTTTATTGAATAGCAGAGAAAGCGTTTCTACTGCAGAGGGATGAGGGATACTTTACGGAAATCTTGACAGAATTTTACAAAGGATTGAAACTTTATTGACTACAACTGACCCCAGTGACCCAGAGAACAACCAAACAGATGCTATATCAACATCAAGCAACATCCACATGCTGCTTTAGTATTTATGGGGGATATTTGTTTTATAAAATTGCTTTCAACCATTTTTCTCTTTTAGGTATTTATTACCATAACACAAATGTATTACTCTAGGTCAGGGTCATGGAAGAGTACATAACTTAAGATTAAAACTATGCATTAGTTTAGATTGTAAAATTCTATGGGAAATCCAGTGCAATTAAAGTTGGTTGTTGCACTGTTCTCTTAATGGTACGTTAAACGAACAGGCTGAGCACACAGTGGGATAACACACAGTGGGATAACACACAGTGGGATAGCATCCTTAAGTTATCTCAAGGTGTAACTTTGACTGTAAGGTTCAACAAAAGTTCTGTTTTGTTTTTTTTTTTAATGTAAGAGACATTTTCATAACAGTGTCCTGTGTGTGTGTGTGTGTGTGTGTGTGTGCGTGTGTACATGTATAGTATTCAGAAGGCAACTTTGAGTTCATTCTCCCCTTACATCATGTAGGACCCAGTAATTAAACTCAGATCATCAAGTTTGTCAGCAAATACTTTCCCCACTGAGACATTTTGCCAACCCAGACTTTTCTGTTCCCCATCTTATCCTCTTCCTCTTCTTAGTCATCTTCGTTGTCTTCTTCTTCATCATCATGTTTTTCATCTTCTCTTCCTCCTTTTTCTTCTTCTTGAAATAGATTTTTTTCCCTCACTTGAATATCCTGATTAAAGGTTCCCCTCTCTCTACTCCTCCCAGTCCCTTCTCACCTCCCCTCACATCTGGATCCACTCTTGTCTCTCATTCCAAAACAAACAGGCCTCTAAGGGATAATAATAAAATAAAATAACTTAAAACAAAAACTAACAACCAGAAGGAAAAGGGCCCAAGAGAAGGCACGAGAATCAGAGACCCACCCTTTCCCACACGTAGGATTCCATAAAAATTCTAAACTGGAGGCCATAATATACACACATAGGTCCTGGTGCAGACACATGTAGGCCCTGTGCTTGCTGCCTTAGTCTCTGTGAGTCCTTCCACGCTATGCTCATGTTAGTTTTAGAGGGTGTAGCTGCTTGTATTATGAATGCTAATTATGTTCCCCACCCCCCAAAATGTTTACATGAGAGGGTCTGCATGTAGCTTCTGGGTACCTGCCCCCTCCCCCAGTTGGTTGGTAAGTAAAGATGCCAACAGCCAAGAGCTGGGAAGGACAGACAGAGGTAGGATTTTAGGATTCCCTGGCTTGGGACTGGGTGAAGGAGAGAAGAGAGAAATCTGCCATGCTGAAAGAGAGTGCGGACAGAGGAGAGACAGAGTCTGCCATGAGGTAGAAAAGCAAGGAAGAGCACCCCAGGATCTGGGTCAAGAAAACGTGGCCAAGATGACTGTATAATTGAAGTTAAGAGCAGCCAAGATGGAACATAAAATTAGTAAGGAATAACTCGGGATTAAATGCATGTAGGTTGGGCAGTGGCCCAGCTATTATGTTGTTTAAGTCAGATTAAAATATAAAGACTGTGTGTGTGTCTTTTGTTTATGAACATAAACCATTGGGGCAGGTAGTGACCCTGTGCTGGGATTTATTAATAATATTAAATGTTATAAGAAGGTCTTGTTTTCTTGGCATCCTTCATCTCCTCTGGTCCTTACTTATACTCTTTCTGCCCCCTCCTCTATAGGGTTCTCTGAGCCCTAGTGGAGGGATTTGATTTAGGACCGAGTGTCCCAAGATCCCTCATCACTCTCTGCTTAATGCCTGGCTGTGGTCTCTGTATCTGTTCCCATCTGCTGCAGGAGGAAGCTTCTCTGATGCTGACTGAGCAAGGGAACTGAGCTCTGAGTACAGCAGAATGCCATTAGTGGTCATTTCACTGCTACCCTTTTGTTTGTGTTTTTGTGTTTAGAACAGTGGTATTTGGTTTTACCCTAGGTCCCTGGGCTATCTAGTCTCCCTAAGCAGCGTCAGTTGTGGGCTCTATCTTGTGGAGTGGACCTTTGGTCACATCAGACAGTGGTTGGTGGCTCCCACTAACTTTGTGCCACCCTTGTACTGACATCTTAGGGAGGGACACCGTCGTTGTTCATCCATGGAGCTGTGGCTGGGTTGGTGTTTACATCTCTTTTGGTAAGTTATAGACCTTTCTGTACCGAAGACACTAGAATGTAGGGGTGAAAACCCTATGTAGTCACCAGTAGACGTCCCCATATTCAATGATATGGCCTTGCCATCAGTGATGGAGAGCAAACTATAGTCTTAGCAACACCCTGGTTGATTGGTGATTCCCATGGGACCCAGTGACCAACAACTCAATTAGATGTAACCCAATATTGGGACAGGAAGCTTCATTTGGAAAAAAAAAAAAGGACATGGCCAGTTGAGGCAGAGAGACTTTGATTATACACCACTTGTCTATGAGTTACAAGGCAAGCTCCCAGGCCATGTGCTTTCTGTATCTGGGAGGCTGTGAGTGCAGGGACATCCAAGAGGCTTAAATCAAGGTTGCCTCCGGGGGAAGATTGTCTTCCCAAACCTGCTTTCCCAATGTTATGTTTAAAAGCCAGTATTCACCTCTCTCCCTCAGCTCCCGAATTTAACCTCTCAGCATCCTTCATCTCAGTATCCTTCATCTGCATAGCTCTCACCCAAACTACCAGCTTCCCTCGGATAGAGTAAGGGCTGCCAATTTGTTTAGTAAAGATCCAGACAGTGATTTTGGCAACGAGGGGCAAATGGTCATCCAGGCAAATGCTCAGCTTGGCCGTTGTAGCTCAAAAGCATCCATTTGGTGCATAAACACATGGGTGTGGCTGAGGTCCAGTATACCTCCGCTCATCAACGCAGACCAGCGGCTCACCGCTCACCACTCACCGATGCAGACCTTTGGAAGTAGTTGGCTGACCCCTGTCCTAGGTGATTCCAATTGGCTTCATAATCCTTCAGCCACTGCTTCTGCTCTTCGGGCTTTACAACACTCTCAGAGTTCTCTCTTCACAGCCGAAACTTGAACAGTCACCTCTGCTGGTGACTTTGTGCTGCTCCAAGGTCTAGAACTCTTACCACTGAAATGGAAACTTAACAGTTCCTTGGAAAGTCAGTTGTGTCGGATGGTGTTTTGCTGGGGCAAACATGGGAATGACTGTTTTCCTGAAATGGACACAAGTGATAGGATGTTCTGCTAAAGCAACCACGTGAAAGGACCCTTGATGAAGGATTCTTTGCTAATGACATGCATGTATTGGTCTGTCTTACATTAGGTAGTTGAGCTCCGTTTGTTGGGACTCATAGGAATAAATGCACCAAAAAACTTCTGGTGATGTGCTGGCAGCTTCTTGCTGCTTCCACAGATTCAAGCCAATTGGTAGAGTGATGTCAACTGAGACAGACTCAAGTGGAGTTTTGCTAAGACAGACTCACATGCTGAGGCAAGACCTACGGGAGGACATGTGGTATTTGGAGGGACAGGGGCTTGCTGGTAGGCTACCTCTGCAACTCTTCTTGATCTTGCATCTGTGATGTTATTTGCTTCCTTGAGAGAGGCGTGGCAGAGAATTTCTGGCATCCATGGTGGTCCTGGTAGCTCCTGCTGACTTGTGCTGCTTTGGCTGAGGCCTGGCTGTCTCTGCTAGGTAGTGCCACTGCTGTGGATTTATGTTTGCTATCCTGACTCTACCAAAGTGGATTACTGGTATATCTGTGAAGTGTTTGCAAGTGGACTGAGCTGCCACTGCTGACCTGTGCACTGAACTTCCGATTTCCTGACAACACAGATGGGAGTTGCTCCAAAGAACCTTTCTAAACAGGTCCACCTTCCCCCATATCCTAATAACCCCCCCTTTTTTTTTCTACCTCTGGTGGATAGTGGGCTAGAAGGGAGGTTAAAGTATTTAAGAACCATCATTAAAAGTAGGCTTTGGAAAAAAAATCAAAGCTACATACCATGGCAGAATACTTTGCATTGTCTGAGAGTGCTGTGGTCACTAGATCCTAAAGCATCACCCCTCGGTTTTTGTATGTCACTTTTGGGGCTCCTTTCTCTCACTAAAATGTTTTTTTCCAACTTTTGATGCTAATTCTCTAAGTCTCTGGTTTTTATATGTCATTTCTCATATAGGACTTTAGGGCTGGGGGATAGCTTAGTCAGAAAAGTGTTTCCCAGGAGTTCAATGCCCAGATCTGTGTCTTGAGCCTGTGATCTTAGCTCTGGGGAAGTGGAGTCTGGATCCCTGGGGATCACTGGCCAGCCAGTCTCCTAACATAGCAAGCTCCCTGTCTTACTGAGAGACTCCCATCTCAAAAAACAGTTCCTAAAGAGAGCTCCCTAAAGTCGATCTGTGACCTCCCAACAACAAGAAGGCTTTCTTTTGACCATCACCTTTGTTTTGTTAGTTTTGTTTTCCTCAGTGATAATAACCCTGACATAATAGTTGTAAATTTATGATTATTTGTTTAGCATTTATCCCAGGTAACAGTAAGCTCCAAGAAATAAGAGGCTGATAATCTCTGTGGTGCCCACAGTATATAGCATATACATCCGCAGAACAATTGATCACAGATAGCCCGACTTGAATGCAACAGTTAAGCTAAATAGAGATTTACTTTTGTTTTGTTTTGTTTGTTTTTGTTTGTTTTGTTTTGGGAGACAGGGTTTCTCTATGTAGCCCTGGCTGTCCTGGAACTCACTTTGTAGACCAGGCTGGCCTCGAACTCAGAAATCCACCTGCCTCTGCCTCCCAAATGCTGGATTAAAGACGTGCGACACCACCGCCCGGTGAGATTTACTTTTATCACACCAGAAAAGGCTGAAGATAGGTGGTGCTGTATCTCCACAGAGGCTGTGGAGCCTCAAGGAGTTTTTTTCTCTTCTACTTTGTATCCTTACAGTTGCCAAGTGGTAGCCTTGGTTTCAGGAATTGCACCTGTGCTAGGAGCAGCTCTGTAATACTGCCGGATGCACAGGAGCCTTGAAAGAAGCAGGTGAAAACCAGCAAGGCTCTGTTTCTATTTCACTATGCACACCTGATAATGTGGACAACCCTATTTGCAAGTGAACAGTTCAGGGCATGACAGGAAGGGGTGGTTAACTATTTTACAGATCACTCCAGCATCTCAAAAGAGAAGAAATTATGTCAGTAAGAAATGAGAGAATTAACATTAAGCATCTATTGTGGTGAACAGGTTGTCTACATATTTTTTGAGTAGCCAAATGAAATCGTCAAAATTAATATTTGGCTGAAACACTTCTAATTCAGAAAGAGATGATATCACAGTAGCGTGTGCACATATATCGAATCTCTTGGTTTGTTTGAGACAGGGTTTCTCTACATAGCTCTGGCCATCCTGGAATTGGCTTCGTAGACCAGGTGGTCTTGATCTTAGAGATTCACCTGCCTCTGCCTCCCAAGTGCTGGGATTTAATAGTCTGCACCACTACTGCCCGGCCTTAAAATATTTTGATTACTTGTTAAATTTAAATTTTGTGTGTATGGGTGTTCACCTGTATGTTTGCCTGTGCATTACCACCTGTGTTCCTGGTGCATGCAGAGGCCAGAAGAGGGCATTTAACCTGTCCTTCCCCCAACTGGAGTTGTAGAGACTGTGAACCACATGTGGGTTCTGGGACCTGAACTCAGGTCCTCTGCAAGAGCACCCAGTGCCTTTGACTGGTGAGCTACCTCTCTGACCCATCTCTTATTTTCAGCAAGTGTTGCTCATGTGGTTAATTTTTGGCCTTCACTTACAGAAACTATTCTTGAGGTGGGCAAAGTCCAGACTTGTCATCGTGCTGCTGACTGTGCTCTCTGCTTCCGCAGGGCTTCTCAAACGATGCTCTGCCAGAATGGCTTTGTGAATGTGTGCGTTTTAACCCAACTTTATTTGCTCTTGAAATACCTTATTACAAAATTATAATATATAAATATTTTAGCGGTAATAACATGGGTAATCAGCCTTAATGGCCCGATCTGCCTATAGGCTTCTGGTTTAGGATATAGTATTGCTTCAGGCGGCACTATGAACATGATTTTTATGTTGCCCCGCTGCGAGCATCTTCAAGTCAGTAGCAGAGGAGATGCTCTTCTCTTATTTAATTTTTTAATAACTCCCTAACCTACATTCGGAAAACTCACTCTATAAAGTGCAGACAGGAGGCAGCCGTAACAGCAAAAACATCCAATCCTCTGCCATTTTTCTCCCAGTGTAAGCTTTTTTTTTTTCTCTCAGCTCCGATTTCACTTAGAAAGTGAAAATTGGATTTTTCTGAAGTATTAAAGAATCGGAACAGAGATGTACTTTAAGATGGAGGCACAGTATTAATAATTTACAGCGCTCAGTGGCACTCAGAGGCCGCGCATGGCGGTGCTGAGCCTGAGATGCACGGCTTCCTGGCCTCTTCTCTTGTCTGCACTTCCAAACTTCTTGGAGAGTCAAACGTCTTCCAAGTGTGAAGGTTTAGGATTGTCGAGAGCTAAGTCAGAAACTGGACTTCTCTTAACACTTCAGACCACTTCTGTGGTTGAAGTCCATTCCCCACCGCCAGTGAAGATGGGACATTCAGAAACTTTCACGCCTCCTTCTGAGATGGGATCCTGAGCCATTTTGGTTCTGAGAGCGAACAGATTCTTCTCTTGACTATGGTTGCTGCAGTCCGCACACCAAGGTAATTCACACTACCACTGTCTACACTGCAGAGTTCTGTGGATCCATGGAAGACACCTGCGCCCCGCCTTCTCTACTCTCTGATTGACTCCCAGATTCCTTTGACTTTGTTTGGAGTGGAGATTTGCCCAGATGTACACATTTAAAGCTACAGGCAGCCATATGACGTGGTTCTAGAGCCTTCTTCATGCTGTGACCCTTTGATATAGTTCCTCATGCTGTGCTGACCCCCAACCATAAAATTATTTTCATTGCTACTTCTTAACAGTATCTTTGCTACTGCTATAAATTGTAGTGTAAGTATCTGATATTTCTGATGGTTTTATGTGACCCATGTGAAAGGGTCATTCGACCCCCAAGGGTCGAGACTCACAGGTTGAGAACTACTGTTCCAGAGAGTGGCCTTTAAAGGGAATTCTGGTAGAACTGCTTTTCTAACCCTACACCTACCTTCCTTCCTTCCTCTCCTTTTGCTTCTGTGGAATGATGGCATAACTCCTCAGAGGGAACAGGCGTGCTATAACTATGAAGTGAGGTTGATGATACAGGCTACCCCTTTCAGGAGAGTGAGGAGAAGGTAGCGAGAAACTGAACTTGTTCTGGTAACACAATTGTCTCGTGGTTTTCCTTGGTGGCCTCCTGGTAATTTTGGAAGGGTCACCGGACTTGGGTTTGGGTTTTTCATTCCTGTGTATTATATATGTTCTCCACTAATATGGAATTTTTGTTATTCAATGTCTTATCAAACAATGTCTGCTGTCAAGTAGTTACTAAAACATACTTGCTAAATGAATGAATAAATCATGAATGATGTTAACAAGTACTTCTGTGCATGACTTCTAAATCACTTCCATCAACAGGAAGAATGGTCTGCAAACTGTATTTGCAGCTAGTTTCTGTGTCAAGATACTTCATCACTCTGGTGTGTCTAGGTCATCTAAGACCCCACAAAGTCCCGCTCTGCAGAACCCCACCCCTTTCCTGCTAGTTTGGGGGACTTTTTCTTATAGCCATGCAAGCCTGTACCTATTGCTTATTTCTCAGACTTGGGTCAATTCACTTCCCTACAGGGGGATTATGGGAAGGAGTCCTTATTGCAGAGAATAAGTACTGGTAGTTAGGAAGTTTTGTAAAGACGGCGGTCAGTACTGTCTAAGTAGACAGCGGGGAGGTAGAAGAAAGAACAAGGAGATAGTAGTTAGACTCTGCTTCCCCTACAGCCTCACTCACATCTGTGGAGCACTTTGCCGGTGCGAGCATAGGTCGTATCCTCTACAGAGTGGAGAGACGTTGAAGCACCCATCTTGCAGATTATGTTAGCACAGAAGAGGCAAGTTATGAAGCTGCTTTGTAAGTGGATTGAGGTGTCAGGCGGGTGAACGCTCTAAACAGGCCTTTAAGTTTTATATGATCCGTATCGTCAAGGAAAAGACATGTGAACACTTGAGTGTTTCCTCTTGAATCCTTCCTTGATCTCTTTGGGCTCTTTTGATATCCTGATTTTGGTTGTACCACTTACAATTGGTGAAGTCTCTCAGTGTTCTAACCCATGCTATTACCTGTATCCTTGGACTCTGCCAAATGCTCATGAGAGATTCCTACAAGTTATCCGTTAGCATCTGGAACTCTGCCAGGACCCCACTGAGCCAAAGAGCTCAGGCATGTATTGATTAGCCGTCCAGGTAGTTATGACAGAAGCTATGGTGGCACTCCCGTGGCCCATCAATACTGAGCCCAGAAATGAGGATCCTGGGTTTTCCCCTCCTTTTCTTCTCTCTTCACCTAATTGTTTACACAGTGATTTTGCACAGGTTTTATAGGGATTCCGTAACGAGGTATTAGGACCTTTATTTTTGTCAAGATCCTATCTGGTAATCCAGTCTCTTCCATTTCAAAGAATTGGTTTTTCTCCCCTTCCTTTCTCCCTCTTGCTCTGGCCCTTGCTCGCTCTGGCCTCATTCATTCTGGCCCTGGTTCACTCCAGCTCTGCTCATTCGGGCTCCCCACTTGTTCCGACCCGCTCACTCAGGCCCTGCTCGCTTTGGCCCAAAGTACAAGGTAGCTATCTTCAGACACCCATATGAGGGCATCAGATCTCATTATGGATGGTTGTGAGCCACCACATGGTTATTGGGATTTGAACTCATGACCTCCTGAAAAGCAGTTGGTGCTCTTAACCACTGAGCCATCTCACCAGCCCTCAAAGAATTGTTTTTATCGCCAAAACAAAACTTATCTGGTTTTATATTCTGAGATTCACTCACCTCAAGGTTCTCCTTTAGGATTTTGGAGATCACCTAGACACAGGGAGTGGGTTATCTCAGTTAAGGTTCTTTGGAAAGCAGAGCCTAGGCAGATGTGCAGATGACATATTTAGAAAGTGACTCTGGGTGCAGTATGGAGAAGGCAATCCTGCAAGGCCTGCCTGCGGTACCCACAGAAAATGTTCTAGACCATTCTCTTCAAAGATTTTTCCCCCATGTTCTCCCTTTCCTGAACTCCCAAACTTTGTGCTTCCTGCTCAAGAAAACAGGCTGTGTGGCATGGGAGCACAATGTGAGCTGGAATGAGTAGCACACAGTGGGGCAGCTTGCACATCACTGTCCAGGGCAGCTGGCAGAGGTTAGCTGAAGACAAGTGCCTTAGAATTTCTGTTGCTGTGAAGAGACACCATGACCATGGCAACTCTTAGAAAGGCAAATGTTTAATTGGGGCTGGCTTACAGTTCAGAGGTTCACCATTATTGTCATGGTGGGAAGCATGGTGAGATATGCAGGCAGACAGTGCTGGAGAGGTAGCTGGGAGTTCTACATCCGGAAGGCAAGAGGAAGAGAGGGACACTGGGCCTGGCTTGAGCTTCTGAAACCTCAAAGCCCAGCCCCTGTGACACTTCCCCCGACTAGGCCACACCCCTAATAATGCCACTTCCTATGGGCTTATGGGGGCCATTTTCATTCACTTCACCACAAGAGACTGGTGCATCGGAAGAAGCTGTTACACGAAGGTTCTGTTTTTGTGAGTGTGGGCTCTCCTAATTATAAATCATTACATGCAATTGGTAGTTGGCAGTTTTTAGCAACTGTAGTATCTAAAAGTTATTGAGTATTATTCTAAAAGTTACTGAGTATTTTATGTGCACTTTAAAAAGATTCTGTAGTAAGTACTTTAAAAAGATCTCCAGTTAATAGGATTACTAGCATTATAGTTATTTATATAACTACCAGTATATGAAATTAATATGCCAGAATAATTTTGACTATTTTGTCATTATTATTAGCAGTAATTATACATACATATAATCAATTATGTTATTCATATATTTTATATATTCATATATAATTATATATGTGTGTATTATATTATATAATATATATAATTAATCATAATCCAAACAAATTCAGTTTCTGCATTCAAAGATAAACTCAATATCCAAACCTGATGTGTATGTATTAACGTGTTGGTGGTGATACGGAAGAGAGGGTGGAATTATATGGAGCAGGCAAGATTCTGTCGAGAAACTCACAGTTTCTATTATGTTGCTATTATAAATGGACATGTTGTGTTTGAGCAGAGTTAAACATTTTGCTCCAGGATAGCCCTTTTTTTTTCTTCCTTGGTTTTCCAAACCTTAAATTAAAGGGCATGGTGGTGTATACCTTTAATCCCAGCATGAGATGGCAGAGAGGCAGAGAGCCAGAGCCAGAGCCAGAGGGATCTCTACTGTTAGAGGCCAACCTGGTCTACAAAGTGAGTTCCAGGACAGCCAGGGCTACACAGAGAAACCATGTCTCACAAAACAAAACAACAACAAAACATCATACAGTGTCTCTTATAATAAGATATTTAAATTTGTTTAAAGAGATTGTGTTAGATCCAGTCATGTGACCAAGATTTCCACAAAGGAGAGGGTAGTATAAGAGTCTTGGACTGCAAGGAGCCTGCACTGAAGAAAGAGGCATGCAGGCAGGGTAGCTCTGACTCCTCAGGGATACCTCAGGGTCCTTAGAAGCTCTAGGAGGCTTGTGCTGTGGGGCGGGCTGAGGTCAGCCAGGCCTGTCTTAGCATCCAAGCATGGTGGCGTTGAGCAACTAGGAGTTAGACAGGTTTCCTTATAGGCAGACTGATAGGGAGAGGGGCAGTGACTAGGAAATAAAGATGGTGGACTTCCCAGCTAGCCACCTTATTCCCAATCCTCCTAGCCTCAGACAAAGCCTGATGCCTTAAAACGGGCTTTTTTCCCCTCCCACTCAGCAAGTTCAAGTACGTGTGTATACAACAGTTATGAGCCGCCACTCATCTTAAAATAAGAGATTGCTCTTCTGTAATCTTTCTTCAAACTGACCAGCCCTAAGTTATGGCAAAAACAAACAAACAAAAACAAAAAACCAAAACCAAACCAAACCCTCCAAAGACTTTTAAAGGTCCCAACCCTCAAGGAGGCACCAGGCTTTGGCTTCCTAAGTTTTCCCTCTGCTTTTTTTTTTTTTTTTTTTTTTTTTTTTTTTTTTTTTTTTTTTTTTTTTCTGGAGGGGAAGGGGAGGGGTCTTCATTTCTGTGTGCCTGTTGTATGCTTGTGTTTCCTCACCCCAAAGAAAAGCCCTTCTTCATTGGCTGATTCTATCTGCCATGCTTGAGAATGTCTCTGCCTTTTAATTCCTTAACTGGCAGAGAAAACAAACTGACGAAGACCACCACAAGGTAACGTCAGTGGGGGTGCACTTACACCGCCAAACTGATCTGCTCCATGGGTAGAAAGGGTTATCCAAGTGCCGAAGCTATTTCTCTGAAGCAGAGAAAAGATGGGAAGACAAACAGATTTCATATGACAGACAGCTGGGTCTTGAGCGGATACAAGCTATTTGACTTCAAACTAGATGATGCCCTTGCCTAAGGTAGTTGACCTTTGGGGGTGGATTATGGGAAATTCTTGGTAAACAGAATTTTGAATTATGGCTGACCTCAGCCCACCCCACAGCACAGTCCTCCTAGAGCTTCTAAAGACCTGTGTTCCTGAGGAGTCAGAGCCACCCTGCCTGCATGCCTCCTTATTCAGTGCAGGCTCCCTGGGGTCCAAGCCGCTTACATTACCCTTTCCTTTGTGGAAATCTTGCAGGCGAGGGCCACATGGAAAATGGTCATATGACTGGATCTAACACAATCCTTTTAAGCAATATTATTTTAAGCATCTCATGCCTTTAGGTTTCTGTTTTATCAGGCCAAAGTCCTTCTGTTCAGGACCTTGTTACCAGCACTGCCGCTTTGTCGGCTGCTCTGGACGGAAAATTGCAGCCTTTTGTTGATGATAAAGGGCTGGGGTGATGATAGTCCTCGGGCTACCTCCTCTGGCTGGGGGCTTGGGGGGGGGGGGGGAGGTCTGGAATGCTGGTCCAAGGCCTGCAGGCAATTGTGAGAGACCAGAGAAAATGCTGTCAGATGCATCTTGTTTACTGACCCTCAGGTTATTTCACTAATTCTCTCCCCCAAAGAACCTCAAGTCACACCTTCAGACCCTCACAACTGCCACCCTTTCCATTCTGGAAACATCTATCCATCTTAATCACAACTTACAACTTACATTAATAAGAATACACAACAATTTTACAGTTACTTTATAATCATATAATTTTAGAATTAACATTTATAATTTTATATCATAAATAGAATTATATAATAATTTTTATTAAAAATATTTTTTTTGTTACAAGTTTTAAGTTAACTTTGCAGCTAGAGGCTTTAATTTTTTTCTTGGTTGTTTTGTTTCCCCAATACCCTAACGGTCTTATAAATCCTGAGGTAAAGAAAGTTTATGTTTAGTCAAAAGCTTCAAAGATAGTAAATAAAACCAAGGAAAAGGGGAGGGAGTATTTAGAAAGCCAAACATCTGCCATTACATTCAGCCAGCAGTAACCTCTAATGGAATAGTTTTCCTTTTAGCTGTTCTTCTTAAGCAAATTTCTGCTGCTACTGCTCTTCCTCCTCTTCTTGCTCCTCCCCTTCCTCCTGGTCCCCTCCTCCTCCCCCTCCTCCTCCTCCGCCCCTTCCTGGGCTGTTCTGGTTTGTTTCTCCTTTTCCCCGTCACAGAGTGAGGTGGCTACCTTGGCCCAGAGCAGAGGCTTTGGGGAAACTTTTAAATAAATATGCTTGGGTCTAGAGTGGAAAGGCCATGTCCAGAGCCAGCCTTTTCAGTAGAGCAACATGGAGAATAGTTTAACATTATCCAGAGCCAGCCTTTTCAGTAGGTAGAACAACATGGAGAATATTTTCCACAAAAAAGACATTTGAATCTCTGTAAGATGGAACCCAGAGATCAGAGGGAGGGACTAGAGTGAGTGGAGAGCAAAGAAGACTTAGAGATAAGAGATTTTCAGATCATATGCTTGTATGGTGCCCTAAGTTGTCACAATCTGAGGGAATTTTCTGGCCATTGAGACTGATTATCTAGTGTGTACTGAGGTCAAGCCCTTTGTGGTAAGACTCTGTGAGTCTGAGGAGGGAAGGAGATTGGAGAAGGAAGGTGAGAGGAGTTGATAAGTTAATAAGAGCCCATGGTTAGTTCAGGCTCTGGCAAGTGAAAGTGGGGTGGGGGCAGAGACAGAGAGACACAGAGAAAGAAAGAGACACATACACACAGAGACACACAAAAAGAGAGACAGAGAGAGACACACACAGAGAAAGAGAGAGGGAGAGAGAGCACACGCGCGCACAAGAGAGAGAGAGAGAGAGAGAGAGAGAGAGAGAGAGAGAGAGAGAGCATGCGAGAGAGCAGAAGATCAGCAGGAGAGCACAAGCTCCAGGAGCAAGCAGGAGACAGAAGAGCTGAATAAAGAAGTCCTAAAAACATGACAGTAGGGAATTTCCAGGAACAGAGAAAGGGGTAGGTGGGAGAGACTTAGGAAAGGGGTTCATACATAGGAATCTCCACTAACACTGGAACAGAGACCCAGGGAAGGAGGGGTACCATGCTGCATCCACAGAGTCTCAATGGGAGGCTGTCCCTAAGGGAAAAAGAGAGTCGTCCTAGAACGCTTGTGGGCAGGTGTCCCTCGTCCACAGAGTGGAGCATCCAGGAGGGCGTGGTGAAGCTGCCTGGAGCACCTGTGTGACTCATAGAGCAGGCTCTGGTAGCCAGAGAGACAAAGAAGGCAGCTCTGAGGTTACATACCCGAATAGTCGAGGAGGGGCAAGTGGGTACCATAGGTGGAAGAGAGAAATGGCTGGTGAGGCAGACTCCAAAATTTGGAGTTAGATATGATAGTGGATGGCAGAAGTCAGAGCAGACAAATGTTCCATACGCAGACGGGACAGATCATCAGTTCAGTTCAGTTAGGAGGGGAAGGGCCCTTTGGAAGGGGGTCCAGTGTTTCTCTCCCAGGGTTTGGCATCAAATATAAGCAAGGGGCACAGTGAAACAAACTGGACCACTCCATGGGTAGTAAGGTTTACTGGGGATCAAACCTAGTGCCATTTGGGGGGGGGGGGGGAGGTACTTTGGACTTAACAGGTGGCAGCTCTTCCTAAGAGAGCACCTTCCGCGAACAGCAGAGACTGCAGAACAGGAGGAATATCTGGGATTGGCTCTGTGTCTGAGCAGAGCCAGGTAAATTTCACTTCTCAGTTTGCTAATCTGATGTGTTGTTTGCAAGGTGTCTGGATGAGCGTGGGCACTTTGCTGATTTGTGAGCTGGTGGCAGGAGCTGTCTGTCCCTATCCCTGGCTTTGCAGGGAACAGTGGTGAGACTGTTGGCAAGTTGTTTCTCTTTTACAGGCTTCAGCCACCCCCACCCCGACCCCCGAGGTAACGTACCAGAGCCAGGGAAGGTAAACACTAAACTCACATCCAACAGTACTTGCTATGACTCCCTGTGTGGAGGTCAAGGGTATGTTTCCTCTCGTCTTATTTGACAAGTAAACAGAAAAGGGCAAGACAAGTCCCAAAATGCCAATAAATTTTAAAGCCAAATACAGGTATGTTTTTGGTAACAGATGGTGTATACACTTAAACATCTGCTATCAGAATCTTAGACTGGCGCTGTGGGGGCTGGGGGTGGTATCTGAGAAGGGAGGATTCTCAGTTACTTCCTTTTAGTTTCTGTTTCACTTGGAGCATCCAAGCTCCTTGTGAACGTTGTACGGGTTAGTTTTTTGTGGACTTGTTACAAATTAGAGTCACCTGGGAAGAGGCAACCTTGACTGAGGATTTTCCTTCATCAGATTGGCCTATGGGCAAGTTTGTAGGGCATTTCCTTGATTGTTGATTGATGCTAGGGCCCAGCCCACTGTGGGTGGTACCATCCCCTGGGTTGATGGTTCTGGGTTTTATAAGAAAGCAGGGTGAGCAAGCCAGTCAGCTGTGTTCCGCCATGGCTCCTGTGTCTGCTCCTGAGGGGTTCCTGCCTTGACTTTTTTAGCTGTTGAACTGTGATCATGACTTGTAAGTAGAATGAACTCTTTCCTCCCAAAGTTTGGTCATTGTTTTGTAGAAGCCACAGATGGAAACTAAGACAAAGGGTGAATCTGGTTTCTCTTCATTCTCCCAAACTCTCTATGGCATGAATGAAGCTAGGAACTGTCTGAGAATCAGGCCTGGGTATGTGTTGGTCCTCGCTTCGCTCTTCCTCTCTGGGCTCCACCTCCCTGCAGGGAGCATGCACACTGAATAGACCTTTCAATTCCCATGTGTCTTTTAACTGCCTTTACGAAATGTTTTCTAGCCAATTGCTTTGACTATTTGACTTTTAACTATGATATTGCCTCTATCAGCCAGATGCATGTCACCAAACCCAGGTGTTCACCTGGGTGCTGGGCACTGGAACTCAGGCCTAGTCTTGCACAGCCAGCACTCTGACTAAGCCTCAGTTTTTTCCTCTCTATCCCCTGTCTTTTGTTACCCTCCTACCCCTACTCCTTGTATCCTAGACTGACCTCAAATTCAATTTGTAGCTCAGGCTGGAGTTGAACTGATCACCCTACCCACTAAGTGCTGGGATTACTTACAGGCATGGGCCAAATTCTTAGAGAATTCTCTGCCGTGCTTCTGGCGGGGCTACGTGAGGTAGGCTTTCTGGTTAGGAAGTCCAGGCACTCTTTGCTCACAGGTGATGATTTGCTGAAGCCGGACCTCCACAGCCACAGGTGTCCCCCTGAGGAGTCACCTGCTGCTTCTCCTGAATACCAGCTTGATTAGTAGTGTTTGACACCCAGCCAATCCCAGCTGGAGATGTGTTAGGCCTGATAAGGCAGGAGAGAGGTTACACCTCACCGGGACTGCGGAAGACTAACCAGCTCTTACTGGCAGGAGCCAGGGAATACATTTTGATGAAGCTTACTCAAAAAGGCAGAACATGAAACTTAGATAAGCAGAAATGCACTGGCTTTAGGGAACTTTCTCAGGACATGAGATTTAACACTAGCAAGGAAAACAGGATGCTTAGTGGCTCTTAGGTGGGTCAGTGGTTTAGCAGGCTGTGGGTCCTGGGAAGAGAGGGACTGATGCTGTTTTTCAAGGATATCTCTCCCGTTTGTTTTTAATTGCAGTTCAAGAACTGCAAACTATCTTGGAAGAACACTTGGAAACCATTCACTGGGAACAGTATCGTCTCTGGACATGACTCTACTGTCTTTTCTACCTTCAGGGCTTCAAAACTTGCACAGGTGTTTGTTTCAAATGTGGAATCTTGCCCCAGCATCTGACCATCAGCCGACTATTTCACACAGGTGAGTCAGAACCAACTGGCCTGGACATAGTTCTGCAATGTGTCATTAAGAGTAAAAAGCAAGAGCTGGTAGCCAGCTTGGTGACACAGTGTTTTTAAAAATAGCGCACCCAAGGCCCTGGATTCGGTCTCATTTAGCCTTGGAAAGAGAAATATCTAGAGAAACGTGGCTATGGTGTGAGTCATGTTTGAGAAACGGTAACAACCCACATCACATGTATATGATTTTTTTTTTCATGAGTCAAGCAATATGGAAAATATCATGGAATGATAACAGTCCATAGAGATACACGCTGGTCATTAACACTGGCTGTGGGGGGTGCCGTTAAGAGTTACGATGTCTGGTAGAGGGGGGAGGGTATCTGGAGGGAGGCAGTTTAGAAGATACTGCATTTGAAGAAACTGCCAAGACAAAAAGTATGTTGTACTATTATGTCATTTGTGTGGACTGCATAAAACACAGCTTCTAAGATATGAATAGTAATTAAAGTGCTCAAATTCCAGAATATAGCAGATTCCACAGGCATCTGAGGTGTTTTTGGCAGTTGGTCAGTCTTATTCAGAGCAGCTTCACTTTGTCTGTCTCACTTCTTTCGCTTTCTCTCTTTTAGGGTTTTGTTGTTGTTGTTGTTGTTTTTTGTTACAAAACACCATTAGGAGACATTGCCATGACAACGAAGACACTGAAGTACCTCATTTGAGTTAGTCCCACAATATGTGTACTTCACAAAATTGTACAGTTAAACTCTTAAGTTTGGAACTTAAATTATTGCTCGTTTACATATAAGTTGGATGTCTGTGTACCTTACAGCTTCAGCTTTGTCAGCACTGCTAAAAATACAAAATTAAAAAAAAAAACAACAACAACAACAAAAACCAAACCAACCCCACATGGCAGAGGTTAGAACTGTCTGATGCCTGCTGTCGATTTCATTAGTATGTTCTCTCTTTTGGAGGCCTGAGCTGATGGGGCAGCCCAGGCTTCCTAAGCAGATGTCACAGCCTGGCTGGCATTCCGTGTCCACTCCTGACAGGAAAGGCATGGTCACTGGGAAGTTGCTGTGAGTGGCTGGCACAGCACTGAGAGAATTAAAAGGCTTCCCTGGTCTCTATGGTGGATGCTGTTGTTAATGTTTTTATTTTAAAGGACCAAAAGAGGGAGGGGCAAGAGAAGGCGGGGAGGGGAAGGGAGGAGATGCCAATCAAACTATCATTGCTCTAAAAACAATTTAGAAATATTTTGATTCATGATTTAGGAGAAACTGGTTTTAACAGAAAAAAACGGGAACAGACACCTGTTAATATTAACAGCCTCTTTCAGGAGCCTTGTCATCTATTCAACAACTGGGCACTCCTTCTTGGTTGTGGCTTCCTGGAGATAGAACTCTGCTGGAGTTGTCTCTGACTAGGTGTGTCAGCGCAGACAGTGCTGTCCGAGGTGTCTGCCCTGTCTCCATTCCAACCAAATGCAGGCTTCGAGCTTAGAATACCTTGTATTGGACTGTGTTAAAATTCCTTTCTTTCCTCTAGATAAGATTCTAATCTTTTACACTGAATATCCACAGAAAACAAAGCAAGAAACCACTGTCTGGAGCTGAACAGGAACAGGACAAGAGTATGGTTCTCCTCGAATACACACAATCTGAATGGGGATGAAGTCAGCCTGTGGACGAGTACTTTGCGTGAGATCTAAGTTGCACTACGGTGAATGCAGTGAACAGACTGCAGGTTGGTGTGGAGTCGAGCTGCAGTCTATTAGGAGAGGCAGCTTTTCCCGTGGCAGCCAAGCCAGCACGCTCTGTGCTGTGGGCCAGGGCCCTACTGTCTGCTGTGTCCTGGGTGAACTGGTGGCACGTCAGATGGATCAACACAAACAGATGCAGCTCTCCAGACTGGTGAATGTTTGTAAGCCCAGTGGGTTGAAGAAAGACACAGGGTCAGCAGTATTTCTGAGATGCCTCTCCTCCTGCTTCATCGTGTCCATTCCAGGTACTTGGTTTGGGAAAAGGTTGTCTCTCCTCAGAGCAGGGTCATTGATCTGCTCAGGACCCATGGAGGACAGCCCTGATGTAGGCACAGAGGTCACTGAGGTCATGCTCATCTGACCTGTCATGTGGTTCATGTTGCTCAAGCCACCCGTGTTTATTGCCGTGGACACATTGATGTTCATGGTGTTATTGTACATCCTGGTGTTTGCTTGTTGCCCGAAGCGTGGTGGGGACTGTTGTAAAAACATGCTATTTCCACCTATGCTCCCCTGTGCATCCGTTCATGTCTGAGGCAGGCTGGTAGGCTGGGTTGGGTTGAGACAGCTGCATCATGGGACTCTGGGTATGTGCCATCCGGGAAGACATTAGAGGACTCTGGGGAGTTGTAGCCCAGTAAAGCCAGGATCAGGTTGCTGACTTATTTTGTAGTTTTGATGAAATGGGAACTGCTGGGCATTGGCCTGGAGTATTTGGAGATTGCTCATGGCTACTGGGAGACCAGTGGGAGCCACCATGCTTGGGGTCATAGTCAACGCTTGTCTTCTCATCCTCAAAGTTTGCTGCTGCACCTGCTGTGGCTGATACAGCTGTCTCTGCCGAAGATGCTGGTTGAGGATTTCCCTCTGCCTCTGGGCTAGCATCTGTGTATTAATAGGAGCTTGAGTTATTATTCCAGGCCTCAGAGTCAAGTTCACATTTGAAACTCGGCTGATCCGATTCATGAGTGGCTGGTGATTCTGCTGTGACTGACAGCAGTCCCCTCACACCTGTCGGAGCCCAGAAAGCAGCACTGTGAATGTCTTAGAGCAGAATGGTTGGCAGTAGCACTTCCCAGCCCAGCATGCCTTCTGGGGAATGGGCACCACAGAGTCCAGCTGTGAGAGTCACTTGTGCTGTCACCGCTGGTGCCATGAACCAGCCAATCCAAGGAGGCATGATCCCATACCCAACAAGCCAGCCTGGCCAAAGACAGATGCTTCAGTCTCAGGTCATGAACATAGGGCCTTCGGAGTTAGAGATGACCTTGGAAGGACCTCAGTGTATAATTAATAGCAGGCTCCTCCAAACCAAACTGCCCCATGGCCCGCAAGCATCCTGCCTACAGACCAGGCATCTTTTGCCAGCCAGAACAGGGCTAATCGCTATGAAAACTATAAAGGAGCAAGTGAGCTTTGAGTGACCAGCCTGCACTGAGCTGGACAACTTGGAAAGAGATTTTGGCTTGAGACTACTGCATGGGATTCTGGGTAGCTTTGTGTTACTGGCAGGATCTTAGTGTCCAGTCCCTCGAGTTTGGGGGTTATTTCCCGTAAACCAATATCTTTAGTATCATCTTTGTCGAGCAAATAGTACAGTAGTGCATTCTCTTTCTTCTTGGGGCTCGCTGGCTCCTGTTTGACTGTCAATTCTGACCCAGGAGCTGTGCAGCGGGACTCCTGGCTCAGCTCTTTGCCTGTGGCTTCTGCTGTCAGCTTGGCTAAGTCCACAGGGGAACGGCTGTCTGTAAGAGTCTGTGCAAAATCTTAACACTTCTTGAATGAGGTACCATGCATGGATCTGGGCCCCAGCAAGCTACCTGTGTGTAGCTGCCTGCAGCTATAGGTTACCGGGTTCTCCTGAGAGGAAACCTAGGAATGAACGGGAATGGAGGGCGAGAGAAACGTGGGGCCAAGACAAAGTATTCTGATCAAGGCCCGTAGTTTAATAATTTGCTTTCACATATAAAGGGGGAAGCCCCACCTCCCAGAGTCTCTTCTCAGTTCTGCCCAGGGGCTGGGCAAGGAGATAGCAGTCTGGAAGGTGTCAAGGCTAGCTCAGCAGGCAGTCCATTCTTCTTAGCTCAGGTAGCGGGTGCCAAGGCTGGCAATGCAATGCATCTCCTAGGTCCTACTGTTGCTTGGTCTATTGTGGTAAATGACTTTGCAGGCCTGCTCAGACCTGGGGGAAGGGCACACCTGTGTAGTCCTTGTTTGTATCTGACAAAAGAGCCGGGCAAGGGTGAAGGATTGCATCTGGTTGGACTTGGTGGTCAGCAGCTGTAGGAGTTTGATCTGCTCTTTGCTGTCATGCAGCTGGCTGTGTCCCTCAGCCCTGTCCCCACTGGCTGCATGAGGCATGCTGGAATCATTGGGCCCCTTTTGTTATTCAGGATGGCAGCTGGCCTCTGCTTGTCCAGTTGTCTTCTGACGGCTCCCCATAAAGTCCAAAACAGTCTTTGGAGTCCAAGCTTCCCATTTTGCTGAGTGGGAGAGGATTCATATCAACTGGGGAGTTTTGCAAACTGCCCATTTTTAGGTCTGGTTGTTGAGGGTAGTATTTAAAACAGCCCCCAGCACAGGCCGTCTATCCCAGCAGCGATGTGGCTTTGCTTAGCTCAGGTTGCCAAGTTCCTCAGCCAGAGCCAAGCACACCACAGCTGGAAGCGGCCATAGGCCACGTGTACCACAGCTAGACCAGTGAGACCGAGGCTCCAGCCAGCCAGAAGCACCGGTCCTGGCACCCATGAGATGGCAGCGTGGGAGAGGGCTCTGCCAATCTACCACAATGTCTTCACAAAGCTTGGTTGAACCCTAGAATACCCACCATGCCCACAGTAGAATGAAGACTCTCATGCTTAAGGATTATCCAATGTTTATATATTAGGAAATGCTCAATTAGCAAGATGCCCACAATTAGAATTGTTAGCCCAATTAACCTAGATATGAATTGTTACCCAGGACTGTTCTTAATGTATCTGTAATCCTCCATGGCTGCTACATCTCCTCCTCCTCCTCCTCCCTCCTTTACCTCCTCCCTCCTCCTCTTTCTCTCCTCGCCCCTCCCACATTAGCTCTTCCCAAATTACCGAGCTTTATTGTAAAATGTAGCGGAGGGGTGGGGGAATATCCTGCTATGTCGGGTGAAGCCAATGATGACCCTAATGAGACTCCATGGCCCTCGCTGAGGGCTTGCGGTGAGTCCAGGAAACTGTTGGTATAACTATGGCTATTTCTTGTGCTGCTGCAAACTCCCACAAGGGAATGCAAGCTTCCTGCAGGGGAAAACGTAACTGGGTGGGACGGGAGAACTGCCAGCCACCCTGGGGCTCATGCGGTGCCTTGGGGAGAGCACAGAGCTGGGTTTCCCTGGGTTCATGCCGGGGCTGCTTCCTGAGGGACTGTTGATTTTGAGTGCATAGTTACTACCCTGAGGAGTGCTTGCTTGCATGCCTGATACATGGTTCATGCCCTCAGAACCACCAAACCTGCCCGTAGGCATGCCTGTTTGTTCCTTTGGGCCATCATGGGAAGATTTATGTTGCTACCGAGGGTCATGTCCTCACCCAGGATCCCACTGCACATGGCCTGATGGGCAGGACTGCTAGAGCTGATTGGATTCAATGGCTTCCCCATCGCTTGTCCAGTCAGATCTAGATTCATTACACACACATTCTGTCTCTGTGAAGCATGTGTAAAGATATTACAAGCTAAGGCTCCCTAGTTATCTGAGAACGGATAAGTTTGTTCTTCATTTGTATAGCAACGAGAGTGCCATCAAACAAAAAAACCGATAGGTCTGACTGAACGCCCAACCCTTGTCTCAGAACTTCATGAAGATGCCTCTTGATGTATGACAGAGACTCCCCTTCATGCCGGGTGTGGAACTTCTGAATACATCTTCTCACCAGATCCTCTCAGCCCAGCTTCATGGCGGCTCTCACCTAGCGTCCAGAGAAGTGATCTTGCCTTGGAGGTCCTGGCAAGTGGTAAATCTTTCTGATGAGAGAAGGGCTGGTCTTTCCTTCACGGAGATTCTTTGTGCCACACAAATCAAGCAGGACTGCAAATCTTTGCCTTCCTCTTTAATAGACTTTGGCTGAGACACACCGAAGCACTTCATTGTCTCGCATTTCTGATGTGCTTCCTGGTTATCACGGCCTTCCTCTCCCAAGTCTGGCAAAGGCTTCACCAGCATCTAACAGTTAAAGCTATGGCTGTTTTGCCTGGGAGGCTCTCCAGACCAAGATCCCCCATTCGCCATGGACTTTGTCATCAGGTTCTTGACAAATTCAGTGAGGTTCCCAACATGAACGATGCTGTAGACACTTATTTTAATCAGTGTCCTGGCCCGTGCAGGTCCGTCAACAGGGTCGGGCAAGAGACGCGAAGAATGGAGACAAGACAAGGTATCTGATTAAGTCCCGAGTCTCAGGTCTCATTTATTGAAAGGCAATTGTGGGTATATAAGCACAAGCAGGGGAGTGCAGCAGAAGAGACTTTAACATGTGCGCCTCGCAACTGGGGGGTACTAAACAACAAAACAAGATATTTCCGAGAAAAACAAGATGTTTATCAGAGTGTGCTCAGCTATTGTGGGCTGCAGAGGCAGGCGGATTTCTGAGTTCGAGGCCAGCCTGGTCTACAGAGTGAGTTCCAGGTCAGCCAGGGTTACACAGAGAAACCCTGTCTCGAAAAACAAAACAAAAAAAACCCAAGTCACTTGTCAGGGTCTATGGCCTGAGATGGCTGCAAAGATGATAGCAGTGGCTTTCTGCTAGGAGTCAGCTCCCAACACATCAATTCTTCCTGGTTATACTGTAGATACCGTGTCACATTTTCTGACACGAACACCACATTGCCTTCCAGATTCACAACGAAGAAGAACCCAGTGAGGGTCTCAAGCATCACAGGCCCCAATGTGTCCTTGTTAATGATACTCTGCCCCGTGGACCACACATGACTTCTGCACTTCATCTATGTTGGCAGCTGCTGCTTTCTCTTGTTCTTTTGATCTGGCGGATCTACTTCAGTTTCTTTTAAGGTTGGCATATTGTCAGGTTTGAAGTTGAAGCTGTCAATATCATTAAAATTTGCCAAGATCAGCTCTGCAAGTTCATCTATGTACTTACTCTCCTGCTCGCGATTACGTTTCTCAGTGCTCCTCGTGGGACTGGGTCCGAGCTGGTCGTCTCGTTCTTGGCGTTTTCTGGTCTCTGCCCTGGACAGGTCAGAGGTATTTTCTCCCATTCCACTCATTTTGAACACGTATCGGCAACTGTGCCTGTACACAGTGCAGAAGATCCGATAAACTGAAGCCAGGTACAAGAAAAATTTCTAGCCCGGAGCCCGAGTGCCTCCTTTTTCTCCCGGGAACTTGGTGTCTCCCGCCGCCCCCTCCCGGGTTAGCCCAGTCTCTGGCTCGGCTGTGTCTCAAGGATGGACGTTGCAGGCAGCCGTGCCCGTACACAGCAACAGCTTGCCCGGCCAGCTTCAATTTCTTAACTGTTTTTTGGTTTCCAGTTACAAAATGAGAGAATGGAACCAAGCCCCTTATAATATGCAAGGCAGAAACATTTACAATATCTTTTAAAGTATATTTTATACATGTAACAATTTAATAAAATGTGCCATTTTCCAGACAGGCAGTAAGTTGTGGAGTTCTGGAGATAAAAAAAACCACAATTTGGTTTTATGGTGTAGCTGGAGACTCAAACCCAGTAACATGTTCATTTACAGGAGAAGTGCTACATTCAGAGAGTGGATTTGTCTTTAGTCTCAGGGCATGGTTTGGGCTCGTGTGGTACAACTCCGGGACCTGCAAAGGGTAAATGATACGTAGTGCACCCCCACTGCCGAATGGACAAGTGGCCATTTTTCTTTGCCTTAGGGCTATGTGATATAATTGTACCTATTTTAAGAAAAACAGTGCTTAAAATAAAGACGGAAAAGAAACCTGTCAAAACTCAACTGCGGTGACAGGATTCCTGGTGGCTTTCTCTATACCTTTACACTGTTGGGAATTTCTGTAATTTGTTCAGTGAGTACTGGAGAAGGTTTTACTGAATTTCATCAGTTTGGGGCAAGAACGCGTGTACCTTACATGAATGGATGTTCTCTAATGAGTCAGGATGGGATTTTATCACCCTTAGGACAGCAGCTCGGGTACTTAACACTGTCTTCTAAGAGAAGGTACTCAATGAGACAGTTAAACACTCAACCCATCCCAGATTTCCGTGCTCCCCTGGATTCTTCACAGGCCAGAGAAGCCCAGATAGTAGCTTCAGTTACTTTCCCACGTATCCCAAAGGCTTGGTACTGTACGGAAAACTGGGGGTCAAATGACTTGCCCAGATGGTTTCCAACCTAGGACTAGCTATTAAAAGGCTAGGTTTTCATCTGCACACCTCGGAGGCAGCTTTCCGGGGTCCTCCTTGCAGCAGCAGTTGAAGTTGCTGCTTGCAGCTTCCCATCTGGGCTCTGTTGGGGGGCTGGGCTGGTGCTGTATACATGAATGCTAAATTCTGAACCTCAAGATCTGGGGCTGAGTGAATTCTCACTTACACTGGCCTTTGTTGTGTAAACCTTGCTCCCCAATATAAAACTACTGGTTAAGCAGAAGTGGCTGCAGCCAGCTACTGGGGAGAATTAGAGGCAGGTGGGCTTTGGTTACTAGGCTGCGGGTCACAGGTAGAGACAAAAAAAAAGGGGGGGGGCAGAGGGAGGGGCAGAGAAAGAGGCAGACACACAAAGGAGAGAGGAAACAGAGTGGGGAAGACACAGAATGGTGGAGAGAGAATGGGGGGAAGAGGAGAAAAAAAGACTAAAAAGAGCAGGAGGTCTCTATTAGATGGGATGGACCCAGGAGCACGTGGTCCGAGAAGTGTGCCCGGGGACAGACAGCAGGAAAAACCCGGGTGAGACTCAAACAGCAAGTGACTTGGGTAATGTATCTGGTGCGCCGAGTCTGCGCCATCTTGCTCGCCACTCGGCTCTCCTGCCAGTCTTCCTTTCCTTTCTGTAGCTATTTCAGTGTGGTGCAAAGTCAACCCTACACGGGATAATAATTACCTTAATCCTGGATTGATAACAGGTCAGGCATTTTAAAGCTAAAAGATTAAAAACAAGGGTAGAGCGTGCATGAATCTGTGGCTGCGTAGTTGTAGCCATCCTCCCTCGCTTCCCGCAAACCGCGAACCGTGCTGGATAAACCCTCACACCGCTGCTTGAACCAGCCCGGCACGCTTAGCTCCAAAAGGAACACAACTCCCGAGAACCAGATTAAAAGTGTAAGCTGGTCACAGGCTGACACAGCAGATTAAAAGTGTAAGCTGGTCACAGGCTGACACAAAGATGACCAGTCATCTTTGACAACAGCAACACTAGAGGGAGACTATTATTACGGACAAGGTCACCCAATGAAGCCTCACTGAATCCACACGACTCGCAATTTGCCCCTCAACTGTGGTCTCTACCGAAAAATGGAAATCTGTCGTCCTCACAAAGCCAACGCCGAGGAAACGATCAAGTACCACAGTGACGACTACATTAAATTCTTTCACTGTGAACTGGGCTGAGGGGCCTGCACCATGCAAAGAAGTCTGAAGCATGTGACCTCTGTTATGTCAATGATATCGTCTTGGCCATCCTGGAACTGCTAAAGTATCACCGAGGGTGCTGTATATTGGCATTGCTTTTCACCATGGTGATGGCATGGAAGAGGCCTTCTATACTACTGACCGGGTCATGACGGTGTCCTTTCACAAATATGGAGAGTACTTCCCAGGAACCGGGGACCTATGGGATACTAGGGCTCGCAAAGGCAAGTACTATGTTGATAACTACTCACTTTGAGATGTGAAGCATTGATGAGTTCTGTGAAGCCGTCTTCAAGCCAGTCATGTCTAAGTAATGGAGATGTTCCAGCCTGGTGCAGTGATCTTACAGTGTGGCTCAGATTCCCTGTCTGGGGATCAGTTAGGTGTCTTTAATCTGACCATCAAAGGGCATGCCAAGCGTGTGGGGTTTGTGAAGAATTTCAACTTACTTATGCTAAAGCTGAGAAGAGATGGCTCCACCATCCATACCGTCTCTTGGCCTGGACGCAAAGGTCCCTAAGGAGCGACCATACAATGACTGTTTCAAGCTTTCCATCAGCCCTTCCAATATGACTAATCAGAATACTACTGAATGCCTTGGAAAGAGTGAGCAGCTGCTCTCTGAGAATGCTGCCCCGTGCCCTGGGGTCCAAATGCAGGCCACACCCAAGGATGCTATCCCAGGAGAGAGCACAGATGATGATGATGAGGAAGACCCTGACAAACGCATCTCCATCTGCTCCTCTGACAGACGCATTGTGAGGAAGAATTCTCTGATTCAGAGGAGGAGGGAGAAGGTGGCCACAAGAACTCTTCTAACTTCAGAAAAGCCAAGAGAGTCAAAACAGAGGATGAGGAAGAGAAAGATCCTGAAGAGACAAAAGACAGAAGAGGAGAAAACCAAGGAGGAGAAGCCAGAAGCCAGGGGGGTCAAAGGAGAGGTCAAGTTGGCCTGAGCAAGGTCTGCAGCTCCATCTTCTCCCCAAGTGTCTCACTTACCCTCAGTTTCTCAGATTTTATATTTTGTATTCCTCTGTGTATTTTTATAAAATAAAACATCCCTGGGACTAGACAGGAACCAGGGATCAGAGCCCAGGGCAGTGGTGCTGAGAGACCTCTTCCCAGAGCTACCTTGTCCATCCTGCCCCAGGTCTTAGCTTTGAACCACATAGGGTCTAAGTGGAAACAAATCAACCAGCAGACAAAATCCTGAACTGCCGAGGGCCTGCTCAGGAGCTCTGTTAAGATGCCCTTATTATGCTTTCTTGAAGGGGTGTCCAGGTCTTCTGGGACCCCTTTTCAGGCTTGGGTAATATCAGCCATTTTTAGATCGGTTCTTTTTCTGCCTTCTCACTCATCCTGGGCAAGCAGAAAAACTTATGTTGCCCTGTCTTCTCCCAATTCTGCAGGTGGAGGTGGTTAGCTTAGCTTCCTTTTGGAGCTATTTTCATTTTATGAAACTCTCTGTAATAAAACAGCACAGTTCTAAAAAATAAATCAAAAGGAAATAAGTTTTCTTGGGGTACCTAGCAAGAGACAAACACCCACAAAAACATTATCTTTTCTGTCCACACCATCGCTGGGGAGACATGCTTGGGAACTGAGGTCCAGAGAAATCGGAGGGCTTGCCGAATCCTTATGCATCCAGTACAGGCTAAGTGTGGGGTTTGAGCCTGCTGTTAAGTTTGAGGTCAGTTCACTGCAGCTTGCTTTCCAACTCCCAGGCCTCGGTCTCTCGGAGGGTCAGTTATGGTATGAAGTTTCTTGTTTCCCTGGGTAGAGGTTGGCACCTCACGCCTCTTGGAGAACTTCCCTTCTTTTAGGTAACATACAAATGCTAGGATCCATAGCCTTTGAGATTCTGTTTTGGGGTTAAATGAACAAATTGCCACAGCTACTTATGGGTTGTAGCAGTGGTTCTCAACCTTCCCAAAGCTGCAACCCTTTAACACAGTTCCTCATGCTGTGATGACCAACCCCCTCCCCCCCCCAGATGTTAAAATATTCTTGTTGCTACTTCATGACTGTAGTTTTGCTACTGTTATGAACCACAATGTAAATATCTGTGTTTTCTAATGGTCTTGGGTGACCCTGTGAAAGGATCATTTGAGATCCCGCAAGGGGGTCTCGACACACAGGTTGAGAACCGCTGGCTTGTATTTTGGCTTATGGATGACGCCCTATAGAAAATAGCCTGATCTAAAAGTGTTACTATAGAGTCGTAGAAAATTGGAGCTGGGTGTGGCAATCATTACTTTATACCGATTTTGTTTTAAATAAGGTTGGCAGTTGGAGATTAAAATCTTTCAAAACCTGGATTTGTGGCAACAAAAGAATAAAAGCAACGCTTGCTGAGGAGAGGAAGGTCCTTCATTATGTCTTAAATCACAGATGGGACTGAGGGGTAAGGAATCATGGCGGGCCTGTGGATTGTCTTGTATTCTAGAGATTTAAGGTTTAACGAGGAGCAGGGATGTGGAGGTTGGACAGGAAGAGGGGATGCTGTTTGGCAACTGTCCATTCAGTGAGCAAGTCCTGGGTTCTGTGGGGATCCGTAGTTATCTCAGTGAATAAAGTGCCCATTCAGACCACCTCACTTGGCTATAAGCTGAGACTGAATGATGGCCAATTACAAGGTATTCACGTTAGGATCGATATCCCAGGCGCAAGCTCATTAACCCCCAATCCCATTATCTCACACATGTGTGAAGCAGATTGTTTTTAATGTGATGACATTTTCGGCGTCTGAACCCGAGTCCTGATGTGGTAAAAAGCCTGAACACAAGCAGGCATCCGTTTGTGTCACTATTCATACGACCCATAAAGTGATGCCTGCAAGTTAATAGAGGTCCTGCTCACAGCACGCAGGGTTCAAGTGTGAGTTGACGACCTTGATGGATTTCCAGTTGTCCCTTGTCTTATTTCCCGTCTCCTTGAGATGCTATCTCTTTAAGGGGAAGAATCTAGAAACCTCCCATAATATCTGCAGATTGCTTCCTTTTCTCTAAGATGTCGATGCTTGAAGCCTGTCGGTGCTATGTTTTGTTTTTTTTTTAACCTAGTTTAATCTCTGTGTTTTCCTTTAACCACATTAATGTGTAGACTTTATGGGTGGGATGTGCAACCCCCCCTAAAGATGCACCACCACACCTCCTGGAGACATTCGCATGTTACCCCGTTTCCTGGCTCTTCAGGAACAAGCCAGTTGTTCTTCATGGTATTATCTCAACAACTAACAGATTCAACTTAAAATTACTTCTGAATCATATGGCTGTGTCTCTTATTTTTATTTGGAGTCTTCTTTGATATTAGCTGAGTGGTCATTTCCTTTGTGGTCTTTGAAGTAAGTCACTGACCGCGTTGCTAAAATAAAAATTTAAAATGAAAACTTCCATTTTTGGCCTCTCATGCCGTCTTGATGGCTTCAAATGTGAATCTTGCTTTCATAACATTTAGCAGAAATGGCTCATTGTTCCCTCATCTCTAAAGAGCTGGGAAAGAATATCTACCTTACCTATAAATATCACAACCATTATAAATATCACATGTATTTGCCAAGTGAAGATGCTATACAAATGATATAGATATTATACCAGTGGTTCACAAGAGTTGTTTTTGGACTCTGGGAAACATTTGGCAACATCTGGGAACATTTTTGGTTGTCTTAGTTCGGTAGAGGGAGATGCTACTGCATAAACATGCAGGGAAGTCCTCTAGAAAGTCTTCCCAGATCTGGAAGTAAAAGGTAAGAAACTTGGGGTTAGGAGAAGCTTTTTTTTTTTTTTTTTTCACATAAAAAGCAGAAGTGAGTCCTGTTCAGCAATCACCCACTCTCCTCATTGGCCAAGTGCTGGGTTCTCAATGGTACTCTCTGAACCAATCTCTCATTGTAGGCAAGCTGAATGATGTAATGACACATTGATTACAAGTGCTATTCCTTTGGTGTCATCAGACATATTTTTAACCTGTCATGTTAATCGGCAAGTACCATGTGGATCATTTTCAGTGGCTGAAAGGATCACAGTAAGATGTTATTTCCTGGCTGAGGTTTGGCAGAGTACCTAGTCATTGAAGAATAGAATTCAAGTGCCAGGGCAGATCCAGAGCAGTTTCACCCTGTGCATTGTTAAGGCTTAAAGTGGAGGCTGGGTGTTGTGATGCACACCTTTAATCCCAGCACTCAGGAGGTAGAGACTGTTGGATCTTTGAATTTGAGGCCAGCCTGATCTACCTAGCAAGTTCCAGGACAACATAGACCCTATATCAAAAACAAAGACTAAGCATCCCTGCTGACTTCAGACAATTGGAGTGATTGCCAGAATCTGCTAAGCAGTTAGTAGGGCTCTGGCATATTTATGTTATTACTTTATTTTGTCTTAAGTCAACCCTGAGAAATAGACACATCATGCTAGTTGAAAGCTTTATTTCAACTAAATACAACTTTATTGTAAAAACATTGACCATAAATAAAATTGTCACACACAAAAATTTTGGGGTTTTTGGGTTGGGTCGTAGAAGAGTGTATAAAGTAGATACCAAAAGGGTGAATCTTTTGTGAACCTCTACAGCATCTGTTCTGAATGCCTGCTGTCTCACTGGATGGAAGTTCATGGAGGTATATAGAATTTGGGTCTGGTCAACTTTGGTGTGTGTTATTTTATATACACTTATACTCCAGACCTTTTTTTCTATGGAAATACAGCATGAATTCAGTGATTTTTTTTTCCCTTTTAAATGTATGTGCCTTAGCTTGATCTCTGTAGCCCAACTATAAGGAGTAGACAGTCTATGTGCCATAAGTGAAATGATGCTTGTATCAACTATAGATCCTTATACACAGATCGCCTGAATTGATCATGCAAACATGTTAACTGGATGCACAGAATAAAGCTCTTTGTTGTTGTTGAAAATAGATCTATGCGTTTTTAAATTATCATACAGAAGGCCTGCCAAAATGAACTGTGGCTATCTTTGCAGTAGAATTGAAGAGACACGTTACCCTTCTCTATATAATTTAAGTGTTTTATAATGATCATGTGTAATTCTAAAGACTAATAAGCACATTTCTGCTAAGAATATGTATATTAATTAGAAAACACATTAGAATCGCAACACACATGCAGAAATATCCCTCATAACAAAGTGGCAACAATAAACCAAATGCCCTGTGTTTAACAGAATGTATCTGCACCGTGCTTATGAGATTTTGTACATTTTACAAACACAAGCTTATTATCACAGTATGTCTGTGAGAGACCTTAATTCCTACTTTGCAAATGAGAAACCTGAGATACAACAGAAGCAAGAAAGTTACCCAAAGCCACAGAAATAGCATTTGGCTAGGACTTGAGCTTGGGTCATCCAGCTGCAGAGCCGTAGCTTGATCTGTTCCTCGGGTGCCAGAGGAGTGCCACCATGGAGGACTTGGAGGGCTGTGCAGGAGAAGCAACTTGAGATTGTGAGATCACTACGGTTTCCTACAGAAGGAATACCAGGTTTGTGCTAGACCATTAAGCCTCTGTAGGGCAGGCATGGTGTCTATATTAGCACCCAGAATAGACTTTTTTTTTGTTAAAGATTTACCAAAGGCTTTATATGTTTGGTAATGCTCAATAACAAGATGCCCACACAACTGGAGGTGTTTCCCAATTAACTAACCTAGACATAAGTCGTTACCCAGGACTGCTCTCCATCCAAGCGTGGTCCTCCATCCTCCTACATCTCTGCTCCCTCGCTCCTCCTCTTCCTTCTCCCCAGAACAGACTTCTTAACAACAGGTCTTTAGCAGCTGCTTGTGACATTTAAGGTTTAAAAACCCCTAAAGTATCAGCTTTTCAGGTGAGTAGACATCTAAATTCTTTTGCTTCACTTTGTAAGAAAACTTATGATTCAGAAAGCCGGCTTGGCTGTTGTGTGTGATCACAGATGAGGGTGGTCATTTTAATGTTCATTTGTCATGCACCCTTGAATACCTCCCACAGGCAGGCACTGTCGTTCTGGGGACACAATGTTTCTACTTTGCATAGTTATTGCTTAGTGGTAAAAGCTGTCTGAAACAAACCGGGCAAATACTGGCTTACAAAATGTGCTTGGCTCTCGGGAGCATTGCAAACCCTATGAAGAAAGACTTGTATGAAGTATACATTTCATAGTAAATTAAAGTATTACTTTAATAGATAATAAAAGCGAAAAGTTCTACTGTCAGATGAGGCACGGATGCTAGGTTATTGAAACAAGGAAATTAAACTTAATGGCACCAAGGGGAAAATATTAAAAATTATTTTCTGGTCACGTGTTATTAACCATAATAATACAATAAATAGAATCATAGGAAGTGGGCTGTTCACATCCTTCAGGAGAAAATGGCCCAGGAGGAACAGAGGAAGGTTGTAAGTCTGCTTACATCCAGCTTAACTGTTTCCTGGGCTTCATCTAACATCCCAGAGTATTTGGTATTCCCACGGGGCATAAAGCCACCTTAAACGATCCTCATTACAAGCCTCAGAGTTATTTTATGTTGTCCTTGGAGACAGAAAATAAGCTTTTACCTCTCTTCTGGATTCATTTTCAAAAATGATTCTTGGAAATGAGTTTTCCTTAGACACATTTATATATAATGACAAGCTAATATCTTACACACCGTTACTGTATGTAATAACAGTGTGCCAAACTGACAAGAACCAGGCCAGAGATGGAAGGCAATTAGCTACGGAGGGAACACTACCCAGCAGAAAGGATGAGCATCGTCCTCTGTGTGGTGACTTAATGGTTACCGAGTGATAAATGTGAACCTTCCCAGAGGCAAAGCTTCACACAAGTGCAATTTGTCCTTACGGCCCCACTTTTTGTGTTCCCTGTAAGACTTTTTAGCTGTCAGGTCCCTTGCACCATGTAGAAAAGCCACAGCCCAGCGCCCAACGTTCAGTAACTGATTAGAAACTCTGGATTCACAAATGAACAGATGGATGGATGGATAGGTGAGAGAGTGGATGGGTGGGTGGGTAGGTAGATCGGTGGGTGAATGGATGAGTGGATGGATGGATGGGTGGATGGATGGATGGGTGGATAGGCGGGTAGATAGGTGGATGGGTGGGTGAGAGGATGGATGGGTGAGTGGGTGATGGGTGAAAGAGTGTATAGGTAGATGGGTGAGTAGATAAGTGGGTGAATGATTGGATGAATGGGAGGATGGGTGGATCTGTGAATGGTGGTTGGATGGGTGGATGGCTTGCCAATTCACTAAAAGATGTAAGGAGCTTATATGCCACCCACTTTTTATTTTAGAAGTGAATTATTGGTGATGGGATTTGAGGAAGGGAGAGAGAAGGATTTCATACTTTATTATTGTTGGGAAATATCCATGCATTGCACATGTATGCGGGTCACGGTTGATTTGGGGGAACTGGCTCTTTCTCTTCACTGTAGGTTAGAACTCAAGTCATCAGGCTTATGTACCAGGCAGTTTTACCCACTGAGCCATCCTGCTGGCTCAGGAAGGACCACTTCCTGTACTACTTGGCTGTTTATGTAGTACAGAACATGGAGACAGACAGCCAGATGAGAGGGATCTTTGCTGTTACTTTCTAGCTATGTCATCTTGGACCATTTCCTTGCTGGCAGGGATAAACCAGCCTGTCTACCTCCCAGGATCCCATTGACAATCAAAGTGATACACGTAGAGTCCACCACAGGGTTGGAGCTCAGCAAACAGGAGCTTCTTCTCAGTTGAATCTTGTATCAAGAGAAGCCATGTGTAGCTAAGACCACAGGAAGAATGAGGAGCATGTCTTGTCTGTCTCCAGACACTGGGGTACCACTGGTTTTTTCCTCTAGGCTCTTTTTTTCTTACAAGTGTCCAATTGCTAGTCGAGCCAGTTTCTCTATCGTGGATAGGATAATCACCTTTAAGTCATTCTGCTACGGCCACCAGGTCCTCTAATTTTTCTTCAAACATAGTCTTATTCAACTTGGGGGCTCTGCAGTAACTTCTCACCTGGCAGGAACAAACCTCCCAAGATGCTCACAGGATGACTCCCTTTGTCTCTCTCAAGTTCCTGCTCAAATGTCACTTTCTGACTGAGGCCGACTTGGACCACCTGGTGTCTTACCTACTGACCTCCATATTCCTGAAGCAAATTACCCTGCTATTTCCTCCTCCTTGGTGACTAGAGCCACACTCTAATAAAACTCATACATACTTATGAATTATGTTTATTGTACATTTCTCTGTCAATCAGGAGCTGAGACCCTTACAACAGGGAATTTGGTGCTTTTATTTCATCATTTTCCCCAAACCTCCAGCTATATTCACAGTCTGACTATGGACAAGTCTTTCTTTCTTTTTTTGTCATTTATTTATTTTATTGGATATTTTATTTACAATACAGATGTCATCCCCTTTCCCCATTTCCCCTTCCTAGAACCCTCTATTCTATACCCCCTCTTCCTTTTTATATCTTTATACCATTTTGATTACATGCATGTATTAAGGTCAGTTCTAGGTTGAGGGTCTGGCAATACAATAGATGCAAATAATTGAGGAACAAGCAATACAATAAACACAAATAGTCAAAGAAAAAGCAAGGCATTAAACCCAATTACTCGAACACTCCCATGTTCACTGTTTCTAAAGGCTTATCAGGATGACCAAAGTATCTGAGCCTACTTCCCTGTCCTCGCCCAAGGTCATTTTCATGTCTGAAGCCTATTTCCTTGTTCTAGCCTAAAATTTAGATTCTTGTCTGAAATTGCTTCTTTGTTCTAACCTAATATTTAGATTCCTGCCTGAGATGACTTCTTTGTTCTAGTCTAATGTCAGATTCCTGCCTGAAGCCTACTTCCTTGTCCTTGGCCAATGTATGGACAAGTATTTCATGGATAACGATTAAAACAGATAACTGAACTCCGAAGAGTCAAGCACATAGGAATGCAAGGAACAAGGCCAGTGCCCAACCACCTGCACTAGAGCACCAAGCATCAAATTGCAGCTCTTTCCCTCCTTGCATCTCCACATCCCAACAGACAGGCTCATTCTGCTTCTGAGATGTTCCACAGTACTTCATTTCTCCACAGACTGATTCACTAATTCCTACTGAATAATGACCTGCATTCTTCCCCCTTTGGCTGCTTGTTTCACTGTGACCCAATGGTTGCTTATGTAAAATACAGATTTATTTATATTGTTTTAGTACTTAAGAACCCTCAATGGTTCCCTGGCAGCTGGGATAAAACCCTAATAAACTTTATCCTGATCTCTCTGTCACTACCAAGCTGTGGTAGGTAGGCAGAATGATACTCTTTTTCTCTGCAAAGCATCCGTGTCTTAATCTCTGGAACTTGTCAACATGTCAAGTCACATGGGAAAGGGGAATTAAGGTTACAGGTGAAATCAGGGCTGGTAAACAGCTGATGTGAACTGAATATACGGAGATTTCCCAGTCAGGACCCATGTAATCCTAGAGCCCTTAGACTTAGCATCCAAGGAAGAATGAATAATGGGAGGTAGTGGCCCGAGGAGTTTGGGGATGGATGAAGAAGACCACATACACACCAAGGATGGAAGAGTTAGAAAAAGTCAAGTGAGGGTACAAATTCCTTCAGCTGCCTTGATCTAATCTGGGTGACATTTGTGCCAGACTAGAAGCCTAGAACCCCAATAAAATCAATCTGTACACCGTGTAAGTGTTTTATTCTCTCCTACGTAGGCTTAGCTCTTTATGGCTTTGCTATGATTAGTAATACCGCCCTTTTATACTATCACAAAGATCAAAGGATTTGCAAATTACCAAGCATGTACCACACACAACAGGTACACAACAACTTAAATGGTGCCCTTCGCCATTGTCTCCCAAGTCATCTCCAAACATAATCTGTCCCTTTCTCTTGATTTGCCTGTATAAAACACCTCAACACTTGGCTAGAAAATGTCTTCTCATTCTCTGAAGACTAAGAAGGCCTAATGCTGCATCATTGAACAAGCATTTTTATACTCTACTTTCAAACTAATATTGTCTGCTACCCCTCGCCTCTTCAACTCTATGACTGAAATGGCTAGCAAGGTACCTGATACAGAGTTGAGGAAAGGATCACTGCCCGTACAAGTGTCTCAGATACCGCACTCTGTTGGGAGCTGACTTTTAGCAGAAAGTGGCTAGAAAGCAGCTATCCACATGCTAGCCACGCCTACAAGGGGCGTGGCAAAAGTGTATAAATACCCCAGATTTCCCTTCAATAAAAAAGACTTGAGACTTGATCAGAACCTCTGTCTTGTCTCCATTCCTTGCGTCTCCACTCTCTCTCTCTAGACTCTGACCCGAAGACCGGAGTGGCAGTTTGAAGCTGGGCAGTGGTGGCGTATGTCTTTAATCCCAGCCTTTTAAAGGCCAAGCCAGGCAGAGCGGAGCAGGCCGCAACATAGTAACTATTCAGGCATTGTTAAGTCTTTTGTCTCAAGCCAAATAGAGCAGAGCCAGTTGCAACAGCACTCTAACCTTGGTCCAGGTTAGTTATGTTTGAAAGGGAACTCAAGTTCAAGTAAATGTAGTATCCTGCTGCTAGGTGGCAGAAGGGACAGATTTTGTGGTTTTACTTTACTATGCACAAACTCCTAGGGGAGAGCCTGGCACCTGGCTAAATGTGTGTCCGGATAAATATGAGCAGATGGGATTGTAGCATGAACAGCAAAGTGGCCAGACAGTTGTGTTGATTGTGGTGATGGTGATACTGATGGTGACGATGAAACGTTAACCTGTGCATACTCTATGCTAACTATCTACTAGACTCTTTCCAAACAAGTCTCCTCAGAGCTCTGAGCTTGGCAATATTAATAAAATTTTTACTCTGACAGAAAGACACCAAAGCTCTGAGGAATTCCAGATCCTTCCTAAGGTCTTGCAGTTAGTAAGTTCGCAGACTGAGTGTGAGCCGTAGAATCCTGACTCAGCAGCTCTCTGGCTTTGGTTTTATCATTTGTATTTAAAGTACTAACTGATTTAGCTACTTCATATTAACCAGAGGCTTATAATTGATTTTAGGATTAACACTGAAGTGTCCAGTCTAAGGTAGAGGTTCTCAACCTGTGGGTTGCAACCCCTTTGGCAAAGCTTTATTTCTAAAAATATTTACATTTTGATTCATAACAGTAGCAAAGTTACAGTTGTGAATCAGCAACAAAAGTAATTTTTTTGTCGGAGGTCACCACAACATGAGAAACTGTATTAAAGAGTCAAAGTATTAGGAAGGTTGAGAACTGCTCTTCTAATGTAACTCAGAACTCCAGAGGGAGCTACCTGGCTCTGTCAGCAGGAGCAATGAAGAGGATATTTGTGGAGGCACTGAAACCAAAGGAGGGGGACTGGGACAGCAGTCCCTCCCCACCCTGTGAAGTGTGTTTACCCCCCTGCTATGAGCTTCCTCTAATGCAGCTTTACTTTTGATGTAATAAATTGTATTAACTTTATGCTTGAGTGAGTTATCTTTCAAGATAGAAAAATGTGTATTTCCAGGAGTCTTTTTTCATTTACACATGGAAGTGTATAGGAGTTTAAAAAATGGATTTTAAGAGCATCTGTGATGGCTAAGGAATTGCTATTTCAGTCTTGAAAATTGCCTTTTCTACCAAAAACACTGAGCAAGAAAATCAGGCCATCTGATTTTGCTGGATTGGAAACATTACTCAGGAGCTGAGATGTCTCTGAAATTTGACCCCCTCTCTCCCTGACATTATAAAAATTAAACGTTGGGATTTATCATTAGAATACTTAATAAGATGATGCAGAAAGCCAACTTTTAATTAATTTTAAAGATTGTAGGCTCCAAAATCTCCCGAGGTTTTAAAATATCTATTGTGAAATTTAGATATCTCTATTGAGTCATGTGATAGGCAGACGCTGGGATCTAAATAAAGTCCTGAGGTCTGTGTGACCACCTGGCTTACCTGTTATTAGCCCATTGCTACTCTGTTAGGCATGCAGACAAGCAGCTGAGACAGTAACCCCATCTCTGTCATTTAGCCAAAGTCTTTGTAGCCATCCCTGAATCTCCTTCCTTTAGCAGCCACAGAAAATCAGTTACCCTCCTAGTACGACGGACTGTGGCGAGTTAAAGGTCCCTGCTGATCAAATTCCCAGCCTGTGAAGAAGAGCTTGTCCCTTGCTGGCAGTCACCTTTCACCCTTGATTGCAAATACCTGCTGTCAACATTCTTATCGTTTCTTGGTCATCTGCCAGACACTGGCCTCGCTCTGCTGCTGAATCCGAAGCACGTTACCTTTCTTCTTTGTCAGAAACTCTGCTAGCACGCCTGTAGGATGTAATGGACTTTAAAAGTTAGGGATCCTGAGGGAAATGACAGAATAGCACTAGACACAATCTAGACATGGATGTTAGAATTTCAGGGCTCCAACTAGGACATGAAAGCTGGTAAGAGAGCTACTTTCCCCTACTGACGATGAGACAGGTTGACAAAAACCATACATATTCTTGGGTCCAGCAGAAAAGTTGAATTCACCAAGAAATCAACTAGCCTAAAGTCTAAGGGAAGGCCGGTGTCACTAAAAAGAAAGGCAAGGTGAGACATCCTGTCAGGGCTCAGGAAAAGACTGGGTTACTTTGCCAGCAGTCAAGAAGAGTTTTGTTAAAGGCCTGGATGGATTTTGAAGCTTGAGTTTGGGAGTTGCTCTAACGGGAGATGTATCTGTGTGTGGACCTTTCTGCCTTGCCCATAGTCACAGAGACCATTAAGAGTAGGACGGATGGAGGCTGAGAGCCTAAAGAATTCCTGTTTATAACCAGGCCAGGAGGAGGGTCTGTTACTGTAAACAAGCTAACTAACCCAGGATCCTCTGCCTGAGTCCTTTTCTCTTTGAGGACAGAGAGACAGCAATGAACCTTGGAAATCCCAAGTCATTGTTTGCTGGGGGATGAATAAAAGAAAAACTACAAGATACCATTTTGGGCTGACACCATTTCTGGCCCTTGCCTTTAGAGACCCCCTTTGCTTTCCATAAATGGAAGAGAGGTAGAATTGTAAGGGAGCCTCAGCCTGGAGATTGGCCAAACAAATGAAGACAGGAAACAACATCCTGCCGGGCGGTGGTGGGGCACGCCTTTAATTCCAGCACTTGGGAGGCAGAGGCAGGTGGATTTCTGAGTTCGAGGCCAGCCTGGTCTACAGAGTGAGTTCCAGGACAGCCAGGGCTATACAGAGAAACCCTGTCTCGAAAACCAAAAAAAAAAAAAAAAAAAAACCAACATCTTACCTCTCCCAATTCACCACCTCCCGTACCAGACAACGACAACACAAACGTTCTAAAAGAGTCTAAAAGAACCATCTAAGAGAGGGAGGTAGGAGCTAAAAGAACTAATTATTATTGTTCAAAAGTATTCTGGGAAAATATACACAAATGCACTGAAGACATGGAACACCAAAGAAATGGACAAATGAAGGCACAAGGGTAGAAAACGTGTCCAAAATGACAAATGCCTTTGGAAGACTCATCGGTGGACTTGACATATTTAAAGAAAGAGCTGGTGAACTTGACGCTTAAAGTCAGACCAATAGGTACCAGAACTGAGCACTGACGCATTGTCTGACGAGACCACAACAGCAAGCATACAAGCTTTGGAATTTAGAAGGAAAAAGGAATGATAATGGAACAGGCAAGTAACTGGAATAATAGTGGCCGAGACATTTCCAAAAGTACTGAACTAAGAACTGAGTGCCCGACCTGCCGTTGTGTTGAGCGCTCGGTGGTAAACATGGGCCTTAAAAAGCTAAGAGGCCACGGGAGTCAACTCAGAATTTAATGGAAGGCACTATCAACATTGAGGACAAAAGTGAAGACTTCCTTTAAAACCAAAACCAAGAGAATTCATTCTTAGCCTAAAATATATGTTGAAGGAATTCCTTCAGATAGAAAGAAACAGAAAGTTTGTCCTACATTGGGGCTGGAGAGATGTCTCAGCAGTTAAAAGTGCGTGCTGTCTTCCAGAGAAATTGACTCAGGTGCCATTAGCAGTCTCAGAAGCCTCACAAACACCTTCACCTCCAGCTTTAGGGAAGTCTTAAGCCTTCTTCTGGCCTCTTCAGACATACGTACACACACACACACACACACACACACATACACACATACATCATACACAGTCATCACCCACATAGACATATATGCATACACTTAACGTAAAAACAAATCTTTCATGTTTGTCCTACACAAACAAATGAAGATCTCTGGAAATAGTTAAAAATGAAAGTATTTTGAAAGTCCTTTTATTTTAACTTTTAAAAATTGCTTAATTAATATAAGCAACTGAGAAATAACAATGCCGCTTGGTTTAAAATGGACATAGAAAGAGCGTGAGAGTGTGTTTATGAAGAGGAAAAGGGAACAGTGGAGGGGTGAGGCTTATGGTGGGAAGGGAGGACAAAAGATTAAAAACCAGAGGCAGAGAGGACTCAGGTAAACTGGGGTTTCTTAGGCATGACAGAACCATCAAACTCAAGAACTCATGGTGGTTACGGTGACGTATACAAGCCCTGTAGATATGACTCAAGACTCCATAATATTAGTTTCTTGGAAGAAAACTAGTGTCATATAAAGAAACAAAGCAAAAGGACGTGGTACCTGTGCCTTCACGCCTACTTTTTAACATGGGTGCTGGGGATGAAACTGGGTCTTCTCACTTGACTGGTAAGCACATTACTAGCTGAATCATCTCCTCAGAGCATGCTCACCTTCCTCAGTCTCTTGTGAAGAACAGACATCTGTTCTGAAAACTCTGTCATCCAAGGGGTTGAACCAGTTAGCCATTCAGACATCTGACGAGTCTTGGAAGCAGAGGAGATGATCCATCATTGCCGGATGTGTGAGTGAGAAGCTTGCGTGAGGAACAGCAGCCCGACAACGGTGGCTGGAGCACGCCAGAGAGGTTGTGCATGCAGGGTGGTCAGTTTTGAAAAGTAGGAGGGCTCAGAAAGTGAGGTCCTAGCAGGCCAAGTCATGGTAAGAAAGTTCTAGATTTCTGCAGCATGCTTTCTTCCCTTAGTCTGTCTCTCTCTGTCTGTCTCTGTCTCTCTCCTGCTCTCTCCTGCTCTCTCTTGTACTCTCGCTCTCTCTCACTTATGCTCTTTCCCTTTCTCCCTCTCTCTCCCCCTCCCCCACTTGCTCTCTCGCTCCCCCAACCCCCATCTCTCTTGTGCTCTCTCTCCTGCTCTCTTTTGTTTTCTCCCTCTCTCTCTTTCTCACTTATACTCTCTCCCTTTCTTTCTCTCGCTCTCGTTCTCCCTCCATCTTTCTCTCTCCCCCTCCCTCTCCCTCCTCCTTGCTCTCTCGCTTGCCCGCCCACACATGCTCACATGGATTCTCCTCCTTTAGATAACTCCTGGTTTCCTCTTTCTAATGAAAGGACATCTGCCTTTCTACATAGTCAAGGCTCCGGGGCCCCGAATTATAGTGCGTTTAATTCATGCTTAACTGTTTGAACGGCTACATCGCCCTCCGCTTTGCAGCTCTTAGTGCACAGAGATGCTAATTGTTAGGCAGTAAGTCACGTTGTGCGAGTTCTTACTACTCGTCTTTCAGGGCACACATGGTTGGGACTATACAGTGCTGGTGAGTGGCCAGTATGCTCAGTCAGCAACAGGCGAACAATCATAGAACACACATCAGGTTATCAGGTTAAGAGTGCAAAGAGAAATGACGACATGGTCCTTAAGGGGCAAGAGTCGTTTCTCACAAAGTTGCCGTCAATTGATTGGCAGCTGTGACATTGCTTCTCAGCCTGCTCCTATGAAGACATTCTACCAGGCTTCGTTTCTGCCTTATAAGGCCTCTGCAACTAAACCTGCCGCACCTGAAGGAGATCATGAAAAGCCCTCTGTGTTTGCCTGGGAATTCACTAACAGATCTGATTAATCTTTCGTGACAGAACTGGGAGCCTATTACTTTCTCGTAGCTTTGGGGTGGGACGCCGCAGTTTCTTTCGGGAGTTCAAGAACTAGACCTTGAGAAACCATGGGAATGCTATGAATTGGCAGAAAACAATAACATTTGCACAGCTGGACCATCTGGCGAGTTATTCAGACGTAGCTGAATTTGTCACTGACGGCAGCCATAAAGCACCCGAGGAAGATAAGCTGACATCTTCCTCTTGTTTTTTTTCCAAGGCTTAATTACATCCCTTCCTTACGTTCTGGATATGAGAGCTTCATTTGTAATGGCCTCAGCATGTTGCAAAATGAGATTCTTTGAACCAGAATGACACATCTTCACTGTCGACTCTACGCGTGCGTCTTCCTTCCACACGCATGTACCTCCACACGCTTCTGTATGGAGAATGCCTTCTGCTTCATCTACCTTTGATTTAGAGGTGCTCCCTTCCTCAGAGTGATCTAGTGGGTCCTGCTTTGTTTGTTTTGGTATTTGAGACGGGCTTATGCTATGCCTCCAAGTATATCTGGCTTAAGATCACTGTTGGAAGCAGATTAAGGTCCTAACTCTTTCCTGACTGCCCTGTGGCAAATCACTTACTCTCTTAAGACCTCAGTTTCTTCCATCTCAGAATGAAGACAATTCTAAGTGTACTCAGTAGGTTTAAAAACAACACATGAGGTTGGGAGAGAGTGGTGGTTTGAATATACGTGGCCCAGGGAGTGGCACTATTAGGAGGTGTGGCCTTGGAGGAAGAGTGTCACTGTGGGAGTGGGCGTTGAGACCCTTCTGGTTGCCTGGAAGACAGTCCTTTCCTGGCAGCCTGTGGATGTAGGAAGCCGCTGTTAGCGGTGGTATAATTTGCCATTCCAAGATGGCGCAGACATCGTGTCCTTCCCACTAGTAAACAATTAACTGCGCAGGTGCAAAGGCAGAAAGCCCGCCAAAGTCACTGGCCAATCCCGAGGCGTAATATTGGGTGATGAGTGAACAGCCAATCAGAAGTGAATACGTCACTCTAGGGTGTATTTAAGCTGTGCCTCTTCCTGTCTTTGGCCCTTCCGCGGTCTTTCCGCTTCTGCTGTTACAAGTAAAGCCTCGTTTGTAGTAATACCCGATCACTGCCTCCGTGTCCTTTTTCGTGGGCGAAGGGGACACGAGAGGTGCGTGGAACATGTGGATTAAGATGTAGAACTCTCAGCTCCTCCAGCATCATGCCTGCATGTACGCTGCTGTGCTTTCCGCCATAATGATGATGGGCTACTGAACCTGCAAGCCAGCCCCAGTTAAATGTTTTCCTTTCTAAGAGGTGCCTTGGTCATGGCATCTGTTCACAGCGGTAAGACCCTAAGAGAGAGGGGGGAGTAGCTGTGAGGTAAGGAGAAACTGGAAGGGAAGGAATTTGGGGTATTCTTGATCAAAACATATTATATGCATGTATGAAGTCTTTAAACAATATGAAAAACTTAATGAAGATTATGTCTGATATCATGTATAGCATAGACTTGTGAGTTAATTCAGAGCTTAGCCCAGGGCACATCACATAGTAAGTATTATGCAGCTGCTTTGGTCATCACCACCACCATCATCACCACCATCACCATCACCACCATCGCCACAGTAACAATAGCAATGACAATAGTTTCTGTTAATACGTTGAGTTGTATGTAACATCACTGTCCAGTTATTTTTAGACAGTACAAAGGTTCACCCACATGCTCACAAGTGAGGCCATGGTTTATACTATGAGTATAGAAAATTCACCAGCATTACACTAGCAGCAGAGATAATGGCACTTGTCACACTATGGCTGTGTAGCAGGTTTCCCAGTTGACAGCACTTTGCTGGGTGCCTTCCACGTGAATTCAATATTGAGGATCCAACAGCGGGCCCAGGGCTGCTGTTTGTCTGTGAGGAAGGTGCTATTAGCATTCCTTGGCCTCGAAGAAACTGAGTCCTCATGAATTTAAACTGCTTGGTTATTACTTAATTACTGTACAAAACTTCTGATGAGCCATTTGACCCCAAAGTTGGTGTTGGCCCCGCTCTGTTTTGCTTTTCTATTGGCAGAACAATGAAGGTTTGAGACTTGCCGATACAGGTACATTTGGAATATGTTGACTATGTTACAGAATAATGTTGAAAATGGGTTATAGTGCATTATCTTAAAATAACAACAGCATAAAAGCCCAGATCCTGAGTCATAAAGGGAATGTGATGGAAGAAAGAGAAGACATTTCTTCTAAGTCAGAAGCTTCCATGGTGAAATAATGAGGGGCTGGAAAGAGGCTCTGGTTACAAGCACTGGCTGCTTCTGCAGTAGAGCTGGGTTCAGTTCCCAGGCCCCACATGGTGGCTCATAACCATCTAGTAATTCAACTTCCAGGGGACCGAAACCTCTCTTCTGACCCCAAGAGTACCAGGCACTTGTATGATACACTACATGCATGCTAAAAACCCATACATGTAAAATGATCTAATTTTTAATGCATAATGGTGAAATTAGAAATTATAGCACCATTTACTAACTACAATTTAATAACGGATTGAATCAAGTATCAATATTGGAGAACATTTTATTAGAGATCTGGATATTCACATAGTCTCTAAGTAATGCTCTGGCTGTGTTTTTCTTATGAAGTAAAATGCTATTTTTCTCTCAATGGGTCAAGTTTAATGTGTCTAGGTCAAGTTTAATGTGTCTAACAATGAGAGCAGCCAACCTCATGCAATGCTTTGAGGATCACACCGAATTGTCTGCTCATACTTTTAAATGCTTCTCATCACACCACGAGAAAACACCCAGACAAATCTGAAATGTAAAAATGGTAATCTATGTGATCGTTGGCCTGGGCTCTTCAAAGCAGACAATGTCATGAAAAGGCCCGGAGACTGGAGTCTTGACTAGATTGGCTTCTGGGTTGGGAATCAAATGAAAGTTTATAAAAGACATTTTGTTGTTAAGTAGGAAGATTTGAAGGCAGACTCTATATTAGATCATAATATTAATATGGGTTTCTTCGTTGCAATAATTTCATTATGGGGTTGCAAAGGAGAAAACATAGTTCTTAGGATGGCATGGTGTCTATAACTCAACCTCAAGTACTACAGTCCAGTATGCATTGGTGGGGACATAGAGCAAGAGAGGAGAAAGAGAGAGAGAGAGGAGAAGAAGAGGAGGAGGAAGAGGAGGAGGAAGAGGAGGGAGGAGGAGGAAGAAGAAGAAGAAGAGGAGGAGGAGGAGGAGACAGAATGACATTAAGTAAAGTAGGAATAATCTAGGCAAGGGATATATTGTTCTTGCATTACTCTTCACCTTTGAACACTTTAGAATTTGAAGAGGGGAAAAAGCCCAACACTATAGATCTCTGCAGACTAACTAAATCGTGACAAGTGGCTGCAGCCATAAGCAATGCTGAGCAAGGTGGAAGTTCCCCCTTTCCCCTACGCAGATGTGTTGGTTGCAGTGTCCGTAATCTCAGGTCTTCCCAGGTGCTGACAAATAGGGTTTAGCTAATGTCTCCGAGTTCCAACTTCTGAGAAAGTAAATCTCGTTGGGCTAACTCTGATTCAAGTTCAAGCTGGCTCTGGGCTAGTCAGCAGTAACTGAGTGGCCACACAGACACACTGTAGACCCAGCTTCTAGAGAAGGAAGGGGTTGACCATCTGCTGGCTGGGTCCCTTCAAAGGGTTTACTGCAGAGGGTGACTTTTGAGCTATGTTGACATGAGTTAGTGGGAAGAGCCCATGCGGTTGTCCCCATCTGGGGACAGCCTCCACTGAGACATCGTTCTCCAAAGCAGAGCTCCCCATGAACACACCTCACCCACCCAGATATACACATACCTATCAGTAAATGAACCATCTAATTACTATTTTATATTATAAACATGCACACCGGTGTAACTCAATATGTATGAAATAACACTAAGCCAGAGTTCACAGAGTCCCTTGTCTGACTCTAGTGTTTTCATGAGCCCTACTTTGCAATGCTTCAGCAATTTCTATTTATTGCAGGAGCTTGTTTGTGCCCACTCACACATTTATTAACACCTACAGAAGCTTTTAATTTGCTTTCGTAAAGCAAAATGAAGAAAGCAATTAAAATCTTTATGCTTGCTTACTTCAGAGTGAATCGTATATAGTTTACTCTGTTGATAGATTAGACGCGCCAGTAAGTACACGAGTCTTTCCTTGAAATTAGTGGACATTTGAGCTTACTTTCCTTTGAATGACTGGCTACCATTCTTTGCTCTCCCATGGAATACCGATCTGTCTCTCTGGGTTTCTCTGTAACAGAGTCCTGGTTGTCCTGGACTAAGATTTGTGGACCAAGTTGGCCTTGAACTCTCAGAGATCTATCTGCCAGTCTCTGCCTCCTGGTGCTGGGACCAAAGGTGAGCACCACCACACTCGGCCCTCAGCCCTAGAATACTAATCTTTAAGCATTTTCTTCTTCTTTTTTTTTCCTCTTCAAGCCTTTTCATTAGATACTTCTGTTAACTAAGACTGGAATGTATAAATACATATATGTAATCTGAAGTAAAACAGCATAGGGTAGATATATATCATAATATATATTATATAGATTATAGATTATATATCATAAGTGTTTCACTAAAATCTTTAAGAAAGGAACTAAAATATAAGTAGATATTCTAGTAGCTTCATTAGCCACAGGACTTACATTAGGATTCTCCAGAGTTAAGAGCGGATTGGACAGATTACATTATGGTAGAAAGGATATCATACACAATATATAGTGCAGTATAATATAGTATAAATACATTTATATAGCAGAAAGAGGGACAGAGGAACATGATGTATGCACACACACAGGGGACTCTCACGTACTCGGGGAGCCTGCTCATCTCCCAAGTGTCTGTCTCTGTTGTGATTATCTGACCTGCCATAGACTAGGAGAAGAAGGAAATTGCTCAGGTTCACCTAGCCCCCCTGTATCATTTTTAACCATATGTCACCCACCCCACTATGAACCTGAATCGCTGCATCTCTGGCTAGTGAGAGATGGCTTCTGCTGCTTGCTTTTCCCACCAAGATCGTAAGACAGGCCTAGCAATTGTGTGAAATTCAGAAACACACACGAAATCTAAATCCAAACAAACAACCAACAAAGAAAACCCATCTCACATTAGATAATGTCTCATCCAGAATGTCTCTGTCTCTGTTCTCTGGCCCTTTTTAAAAAAAGTGTTAAATACTCTTTATTTGATATAATACATAAACCACAGTAAATGCCCTTCAGTGTAAAAGGCAGCATCCTTGATGTAGGGAATTCTAATTAAAACAGCATTGTCAAGAATAGACAGTTGCTTCCTGGTGGTTAGCCATTGCCTAAAAGAGGCCAGTGAACACAAACTGAAACACAGGTGAGTCTTCTTGTTTCTGAGACAGTGATAGAATTTTCCCAGTTTTTAAACATATTCATATACCCAGTTATATAAATCTATAGGTTTGAGGTGACAGCCCCATATTAATGGAAAGTAAAACCTTATTAATTAAGTCCAATCTTATCTTGAGAAAGGGAGGAGCGGGGATGGCATGTATACAACCGGAATTGCTGCTTTAAAAAAGATCATACCCGCTTTACGACAAGTCAGTTTTACTTAAATCAGGACTGTCCAACAAAAACATTGTTAGCCATTCATGATCTGAATTTGGTGTATGAATTAAATTATGGTATACATTAAAAGTCATGAGACATTTGTTTTGTAATAAATAAGGCCGTGGAATTACTCATTAGTAGCCTTTTTAAGGTAAGCTATTAGGTCTGCCCTTTCTCCCTTCTTAATTCCAGCGAAAATCAGTTTTGTTCCAGGGATGTACTTTTTGGGATTCTCCAAATACTCCATCAGGGTATCCTCTCCCCAGGTGATGCCTTTGTTCTTGTTGGCATCCGTGTAAGAGAATCCAGCAGCCTGACCTATCTTCCGAAACAGACCGTGGAGATTTGGTCCAGTCTTATGCTTGCCTCCCTTTTCCACAGTGTGGCACTGGGCAACTTCTGAACAAAAATCTTCTTGCCCTTTTCAACATCACCCATTTTTAATTTGCTCCGGGCGGGTCAACACCGCAAACGCTCGGACTGGCAGATGTCCCACTTCTTCGTCTCTGGCCCTTTCTTTGTGCTAACCTGCCGTTTAAATTGGAGCTTGTCCATGTCTTCTTCCAAATCTTTCTCATTGTCCTAGACACGATAGGTTGCTTTCTTATTTGCATGCCACATCCAGAGTTGGGGTTAGGGAAGGAAGTCAGTGATGATATTATTATTATTATTATTATTATTATTATTATTATTATTATTACTATTATTACTATTTCTTGCTTCATTGACAACCAATCTACAATCTGCATGCGGGCCAGAAACACGGCTGACATGCTGGGGACGCTCAGACTGTCCCACGTGGCACTGTCTTGGCCTTGTGCTCTTCCTCCTGTGCTATGAGGCCCTGACTCACTCCAGGACTAGTTGCAAGTTGGTCTTTGTAAGGCTGGGTCCTTTTCCCTTAGGGAGAATTATCAGTCCTGTAGCCACAGGAGCTCAGTGTTGCTTGGATTCTTGATTTGTGTTTTGAAGTGAATCTCACGTAGTTCAGACAAACCTCAAATATGATAGATGGCCAAAGCTGGCCTTGAACTGCTGACCCTTCTACCTCTTCCTTCCAAGAGCTGACCTTCTATGGGCATGTGCTACTACACTGGGTTTAAAATCTGTTTTTCAGTTGACATCATCTACTAAATTGTATCTGCATCCCTCCAGTTCAAGGGTTCAAGGGCTTACATCCTGGAATCTAGCCAAGGGACCAGGTTTCTAAAGTTATGTATGAGAGTCAGGAGTCTATTGAGAGGCTCTGTAGGAACTTGCATTCTTGAGATCAGACTTAAGACGTTAGCTCTTTCTGTGCTCTGTATCAGTTTGAGAAGGCATGGCTTTTCTCCACGGAAGAAAACTCAAATTCCTCTTGTAGGAACAATGTAGCTGTGAGCACAAAGGAACTTTGCAGTGCCGAGCCGTGCCGAGATGTGCCGAGAGCTGTAGCCCCAACTGGTAAAGAATATGCATCAGGGCACAGATTTCATGGCTTTTGGGCCTTAGCTCAGCTATAATTATTTTGCTTTTGATAAGTCCTTAAGCCTCAGTTTCTTCACTTATAAATAGTAATAATGCCCATTTATATACTAGAAGGTTGTTTTTGAAAACAAAAGGTTATTTAAAAATTAAAAATAACAGCCTAGAACGGGGCCTATCATTAAGAGTACAATTGCTATTAGTTTTATGTTTATGGACTCTTCAAGGTTTCTGAGCCATGAAGCTCTGGGCATGCTAATGCCTGAATTGGTGGCTCCCCCATGGTACAGCCTGTGCTGGTACATCTCAGAGGTGCCATATAGGCTAGCAGGCAGCTGGAATACGATGTCAGACCCAGAGGATTCATCCTCATCCCTTCTTGCTAGTGAGCCTACGTCTCAGATACTCTCTCTGCTCTAGGACATGCTATCAAGCTCTATTAGGGAACAGAAAGATATTAATAATATTTATATACTTAATGATGAATACATCAGCATTTGAATTTAGGCAGACTAGCATTAATTTATAAGTATCGTTCTCTCCTTCCTGTCTGACAAGCCATGAGATACTTTAATCAAATGCTTCCCTGAGATGTTGTGATTTCACAGCTTGGAACAGCACTTGCTGAGCCTCTGCTGCTCAGAGATCTCCTGCATCTTCAGGAGAACTCAAAACTCCGAACCTCTGATGGTGTCACTAGCAACTTTATTCTAGCCCATAAACATGCATTTGCATAATTGTGCCCTTCCTCCAGCCTGCCAGCCTGAGCAGGCCCTAAAGCTGTTTACCACAAGAGACCAAACAATAGGACATGGGATGCATTGCATTGCAGGCCTTGGTGCCCTGCAGTCTGTTACAGGAGCTAAGAAGAATGGACCGCCTGCTGAGCTTGCCTTGACACCTTGGCACCTGCTATCTCCTTGCCCAGCCCCTGGGCTAAACCAAGTAGAGACTCTGGGAGGTGGGGCTTACCCTTTATATGTGAAAGCAAAATATTAAACTTTGGGCCTTGATCAGAGAACTTTGTCTTGGCCTCACCTCTTCTTGCCCTCCATTCCCCTTTCCATTCCCAGACTTCCTCTCAGGTGAACCCGGTACCCCTAGCCGCTGGTGGCTACAGAATGGCGTCTACCCGTAGAACCTGAGAACGGAAGACCAGCTGAGGAACACTGTTTTGGTGGAGCTCCATGGAAAATGGAAAAAAAAGAGCACTTGGTAAACAACGAACAGCATTGATGATAGCTAAGTTATGGCTGTGTTTACAGGAACTGTGTTTCAGTGGGATGCAGGTCTAGATTTGAGTGAGCCTTGACCCAATGCAAGCTCATCTAGGAGGTGACAGTGAGTTGGGGATAGGAGAATATTTGGCAAGCCCAAGAGTTGTCTCAGGCAAGAGGAGCCGGGTTTAAAAGAATTTGAAAACTAAAAAAGGGCAGAGCACTGAGGAGTACCCATAATTCTGTCTTCCTTGTTTGTTTATCCTTGGCTCGTCAATATCCACATGTGTCCACGTGTGTGTTTTTTGTTTCGTTGTCTGAATGATTGGTGTTCTATGTTTGATGTTCAAAAGATGGTTAAAATTGCTTGATCCAACCCTTGGTCTAGTTTAACTTGGTTTTCAAAGGCAATCTTAATATGCAGAGCAGCGGCTGATAAGTTTTCTTAACACCTGTAGCTAACAGTCCAGCTGAGCTGGAAAAGCCTTTCTAACAGTTGATTGTTGGTATAAGCTGTTTTTAAAGGGACCAGCAGTTTTTTAGAATCTATAAGGAAGCTAAGAGTTGTTTGTTGTAGAAAAATCTCTGTGACAAGGTGCTTTTATCTTAAAATTACAGCTAGAGAAAGCAAGAAAATTTTTTTGGTTTAAATATATAAGATGTGTTGTCACTTCATTCTTGTTTCTGATTGGTTTTAATGGCATAAATATGTTCTGCATGTCTTGGTTATTGGCCTATAAATTATTGGATATGATTAAAAAATTTACAACCTTGGTAACAAAAGGTTGATTTAAGATTGGTAACTCAGGGCTGGAGTCATTTAGAAACCAGATTATAAAGATAAGATTTAAAAACAATGTCTCTTTAGTGAGATATTAAAAGCTTCACTATCATGTATTCATATATAAGAACAGGCAACAAAACTTTGTAACATAAAGGTAATTACTTGGTGTTGATTTTAGAGAAAATAGATTGCTTAAAAATTTGTTTCTCAAAATTATGGTTATACCCTAATGTTGCAAAAGAGGCTAGAAAACATAAACTGCCAATATTCCATTGGCTACAGTTGGTAGTTCAATCGTGAGTTTGAGATTTTTTGATTTGCCCGTGTTTTAAAAAAAAGATTCAGCACATAGAATTAAAGTTTTTTTTTTTTTTTTTTTTTTTTACCTTGCAGCACAGTACAGGCCTAGTCAGGCCTCAGAAAACAGGCGAGATTAAGAACATTTACATTTGAATTAAGACAATGCAGACTGAGCACAGCAGAAGCTCAGGTGCCAAACATTCCTTTTGTCCTGGGTCTTCAAGACCAGCTCCTAGAAAGGTGTTTCTTGCTGGGGAGGAGGGTTAATTCTAAGACCCAAAGAGGTTTACAACAGTCTGTGGGCCAAGAGTTATAATAATTAAAATTATGCCTACTTCCCTCCATGACATTATAATTGTACCTGCTAACAACAACAACAACAACAAAAAATTGTTCAATTTGTTTTTGTTCCTTTGCGTCCACTTCCTTCCAAAGTTGTTAAAAATGAGATGCTTTTGGTTCCTCTAATGTATGTAACAATATTTAGAGGACAAGGTTGCCTTCAGTTTGGCCTTTATCTGATACTCTCACTCAACTAAAAATGATTGGTTATTGATTTGATCCAAAACAAAGTTCAAACTTAAGATTTATACAGCCTGACTTGCCTACTCCAGCTTCCATTCCAGTAAATACATATAGAATTATTATAGATCTAAAAGATGTTTTATACCATTCCTTTACATTTCTGGTAAAGGTGGGAGGTTTGCAGTCAGTAAATTTATTCATAATTTTTGAGAGCCTATGAAGTGTTATTGTTAGAAATGTCTGCCTCAAAGAATGGTTAATTGATTTACTATATATATATATATATATATATATATATATATACATATACATATATATATATATAGTTTACTAGATACTAGATACTAGAAATTAAGAGTTTAAAATTTTTAGTATATATTATTCATTATATGATACTTTATTAGCGGATTTCTCTAAAGGAGTTTTTCTGCAAGCCTTTGCTCCAATATAACGAGCTTTAAAATTTTTGGAGTACTTGTTGCTCCAAAAAAGATTCAAAGACAGTATCTTTTCAATATTTCAGACCTCAGTTATGTCCTAAACAGATTGTGGCATAGAAAATTCTAATAAAAATAAATAGTTGGGACTAGAGAGATGGCTCAACCGTTAAAAGCTAGACTTATAATTAAAAATATAAGAATTGAATTCCCAGCAACTGTAGAGTGAAAAATTATAAAGGCCATCTTATCAAATATGTATAAATTTTTCGCCTTAGACCTTGGGCAGAAAAGCACCTGCCAGCAGGTTTGGGTCCATCTAATTAGTTACAGAGGAGGGGGGAGTTACAGTACAAAGGCCTGTTAAGAACATCCCAGAAACTGACTGGCCAAGGGAAGAACTACACCCTCCCCCATGGTACGGCCTACTAGTGTTCAAAAGAGGTAAAACAACCAATCCTGTGCACCCGCGCGAAAGTTCGATTTTTCCCTACCCCGCCCATATATAAGCGCTATGCCCCTGAGCCACGAGGTCAGTCCCTCTATCCCCTATGTGAGATATGGGATATGGGCTGGCCCAGAGCTCTGATATAATAAACCACCTCATGTATTTTACAGCAAGACGGTCTCTCGTGTGTCCTTTGGGTGCGTGTTATCCTGTGACTTAAGTGGACCCCTTTTTGGGGAGTCCCGGACCTTTCATCTTGGTTCCCTGACCGGGAAACTTTCGTCCAGGCTTACGCAGCTACCCCAGGACTTCCGAAGACCCCTTGGAGGTGGGTTTAAGTCTGTGTACTGTCTGTGTGTCTGTGTGAGTGAGCTATATTTGGGTGCACCCGCCGCCGCTTCTGTTTTCTATTCTGGTTCCGTTTTTCTGGCAGCTGCCATTGTGTGATCGTGAGATCCAATGGGTGTGCTGCCGATTCTGTTTTCTGGTTTGATTCTAGTGTTTATCAGCTGCCGTTGTGAGACCGTGAGGTCCAATGGCCTGAAGCTGCAAATATCTGGGAGACGTCCCAGTAGGAAGGAGCTGGAGTGCTTCCTGCACGGGAGATGGTTGTGACTCGAGTTTAGCTGGTTGTTTAAGTCTAGACGCGGATGACTATGTTTTAATGTTAATGTCCTTTGTCTATATGTTGTCTATATGTTGTTTTGACTTTCTTTTTAATGCGATGTGGCAGCCTCTCCCCGCAGCTGCACGCTGGGGAGAAAGAGCCGAGCTTTAAACAATCACCGTGCGCCACGTGGCACCGCATGTGCGGCACGGAGAGAGACGCCCTCCCGCCGCCGAGAGGACCGGTGGGCTGACAATGAACGCGGGCAGGGCAGGCTGTGTAAACACGGATAGGCGGGGAAAACAGGCGGTTTGCGCCGGCCCTTCAGGCCATTCTTCACGTCACGGGTCGCGAGTGATTGTGTGCTAGAGACACTTCCAAGATGGTGTCCAACCTAAAAACTACGTTACCCAGCAGGCCCTGTGGCTTAGGTAACTACAGCCAAGATGGCTGCCGGCCCCTCCCCTGTCGCCGGGGTAGAAAAAAAAAAAAAAAAAAGGGGGGGGGCCAGCAGTTTTTTAGCTTCTGTATGTAATAAGGAAGTTGATAATGATTTTTCCCAGTTTTATAAGTAAAGGAGTGCTTTTTTCTAAAATTACAGCTTAAAAGTTATAGGCTGCCCTGAGTCAGAAATATATATATATGAGTCAGGAATATATATATATGAATCAGGAATATATATATATATATATATCCTTCAGTTTTGATAAATTTTTTAGCCATTACTGTTTGAGACAATTTCATTATTTATATGAGATTTTCATTAAGATTTGGTTCAAAGATGAGAGTTCTGACAAGATAAAATTAAAGAAGTGGTGAAGACTTATGCTCTTACGTTAGACATAAAAATATTTACTTTATTGTTCTTGTTATAATCAGAAATAACTCTTTAAAAGGTTTTTATAAAACTATGACCAAAGTTTCTATTTTGTTAAAAGTTAAATTCAAATAAGTGTCAAATATAACTCAAATTGCCTTTTAAAAATTGTTAATAACTGTATGAACCTTCAACATCTTAATAATCCTTGCTGTGAAATGCTATAGATAAGGCTATTCATTCTGATTTGGTTTCTTTCTTAGAGCTTCAGAGGTGAGCTCACATTACACCTGTGGACAAGGTACTGTTTGCAGACTGAATTAGGTTGTGGTCTCTAGTGTGATGTGAACAGCAGTCATGCAGCCTCACAAATACATCAGTCTACACAGAGTTCAAAACAATAAATAAGGTAAAAGCCTTACTTTCACAAGACCTTTGCAGGTTCTGGTCTTCAGATTGGGGACCCCGTCAATTGATCAGGCCGTGGTCAGCAGCAGGTCAATTTGGAGCAGATTTGACTGAGACCTCCATGTGACAGAAGGTAAGGGACACCCAGAGGCCCACGCCAGATTCCGCTGATAGGTCTTGAGAGAGAAGATTATATGAGACCCCACTAAGTTTGATCAGGACACATGAGGTTAAGCAGAGATCAGATAAGTTACCCACAGCCTTTCTAGACTAGCTCATAGAGACATTCTGTCAGTGTAGACAAGGCTCCAGAGGCTACAGAGACTACAAGATAAGTCATTGAAAGATTTAAGAAGTATACTACATATTAAAATGATTAATGGTAATAACAAGTGAGAGAAGATTTAAAAGAAAGGAATAGAGAAGAGGAATAGAGAAGGTTTAGTGTAAGTCTAGAAGAAAAGAATAGAGAAGAAAAATAGAGATCAGTTGCTGTGAGTCCACAGGAATAGAGAGGAATAGGGGAGACTAGAGAGAGGTGAAAAAAGAGAAAGGTGACAGGAAAGAATTTACAGAAAGCAGAAAAAAGAGATTCCAATCAAAGAGAGATAAAACTCTTTGAAAAAGACCAGTGTGTGCATTGCAAGTAAAGGAGCCAGCTTCAGGGTCCAAGAGGGTCCTAACAAATAGAAGCCAGGGCCAGAAATCCCAGGCCTTGAAAAACATCCCAGATGGTGAAGATATTAACTCTGTGTGAAGACAGTGATTAAGATAGACAGGGTCCTCCTCCAGGCCAATGGGCCAAAATATATTTATGGACTACCCGAAAATGGTGGACTAAGAGATGGGCTGGGTATCCCATTCATTTATGGTCATCCTAGACTGTTCCTACCCTCTGTCGGGTTGAGACTTACTCCCCAGGATTGGGGTCCAGACAGGCTGCAACTAACTGACAAGAACTCACGGATAGAGGAAAGGCTCCTCCTACTGACTCCATCCGGGAGCCGAGGTAACGTGCTTTACAGACGGGAGCACTTTCCTCCATGCTGGTCAGAGGCAAGCCAGCACTACTGTGGTGGACACAAATGTCATCTGGACTGACTCCCCACCCCTGAGATCATCGGTGCAGAGAACAACCTTGGAACTTGGGGCTGACAAGAAGACCAACATCTGCATGGACAACAGGTATGCTTTTGCCACAGTCCATGCCTGCAAGGCTATATGCCAAGAGAGAAAACCCTGATGAAGCCAGCAACTGTGAGTACTCGTTGCCCAGGACACCAAAAGGGAGGAGACTCAGTGGCCTGAGACAATAACCGGACAGATCAAGTGTCTTGATACGGCAGCCTGTTCCAGTTGTGGGCCTAAGAGATGGCCTCACTTAAAACACAGAGTAAGAAAAAGAACTCAGATTGCTAGCCATCCTGCCAGATACTATCTAGAGAAAAAGAGACAATGGTACACACAAGAAGGGAGAACTATACTCCCCAGAAAACAAAGGATTTACCAGGCTAAACACACAGATAGACTCTTAAGATATGAGTGCAACCAAGCAGCCAAGAGACTTAAAGCGTATAAGAAAAATAATAAGACTTAGAGTAGATAAGAAATACCTAAGAGAAAACAGCCTAGCATAGGGACCTTCTCGAGGTTTCAAGTGTCCTAGATAATTAGATCAGAGAGCAGTTTTAAGGTAAGTCAGGAATTAAAGATCCAATGTTTATATTGTCTTTAAAGCTCAGGACAGATAGAAAAAATATACAGGACCCTAAAATTAAACTACCCTTGAGAACTGGCGCTGGCTAGAGTGTCCCTTGTCCTTGTTCCACGCCCAGAATGTCCCTTTTGTGTGAAAAATGATTCTTCAGGCTACTAAGAGACTTCCTGGTGCTGCTGACCATCCGACCTCCTTGGAATCTACCAACGCACGTGCCTGAACATCCAGATGTCAGATCAACCTCCTGCTGTTTAGCTCAAGGTTGCCTGCTATCCTACAAGACTAAAGAACTGCAGGCCTTGACTCCTGAGACATCCCACCCTAGAGACACTGGGGTAATGCTGCCTTAGAGGGTAGGGCTTAGGGTATATACACCCAAGGTTAAATGACAGCTTATAATTACAAGATTAAAGTTAAAATGTGAATCTAGAGTTATATAGATTTATTCCTTTTACAATTTCTCTTTATTATATATGTGATTTTATATATATGTAGACAGCTTTGTGCCACAAAATGTGTAAAAGTCAGAGGACAACTTTGAGAGTGTGTTCCAAAGCAATAGAAATGTTTCGAGACACCTAGCAAATAAAATAGAGCCCGAGAAGCCCTGTTAACAGATACTTAGTTCCTAAGATTAATAAATGGTGAGCTTGCAGTCAAAGATTATCATATACTTGTCCAGCTAGTTCCCGCAGGTACTCTTGAACTGAGTTTGAGATACACCCTAGATGATTCTGCAGACAGCCTATTTTCCTTGACTCTAGCTGTTACATTGTGACTAGGAGTGGCCATAGATATAGAGACAGGTGTAACTACATTGATACAGACACCTCATTACTTTCATCAGCTGAGGGCTGCCACTGATGTGGATTTGAGAGCCCTAGAACAGTCAGTAACAAAGTTAAGTTGTTACTAGACTTGCTGTTTCTTAAAGGAGAAAGTCTGTGTGCTGCTCTAAGAAAAAATGTTACTATTATGTAGACCATTCAAGAGTGACCAGAGAATAAATTCAGAAAAAAAAGTTAGACCAGAGACAAGATAGAGATGCACAGCAACTTTGATTCAAGAGTTGGTTCAATCCTCCCTTGCTGGACCCCTTGTGATTTTACTTTTGCTCTTTACCATAGGCCCCTACATTTAAAATAGATTAGTAACTTTTGTTAGAAAAAAAATAAATGCTGTTCAACTTTTTGTGTTGCGCCACCAATATAGGACTTTGGGTAAAAAAAAAAAAAAAAATGATAATTATGATACTGGAGTTTAAATTTTTCTAAAGATCCAGATCGGAAAAAGTGGGGTGAAAATAGACTATTAATAATTGAGTTTTTATGATTAAAAACATAACCAAATCGGAAAAAGTGGGGATGTAGAGTGAAAAATTATAAAGGCCATCTTATCAAATATGTATAAATTTTTCGCCTTAGACCTTGGGCAGAAAAGCACCTGCCAGCAGGTTTGGGTCCATCTAATTAGTTACAGAGGAGGGGGGAGTTACAGTACAAAGGCCTGTTAAGAACATCCCAGAAACTGACTGGCCAAGGGAAGAACTACACCCTCCCCCATGGTACGGCCTACTAGTGTTCAAAAGAGGTAAAACAACCAATCCTGTGCACCCGCGCGAAAGTTCGATTTTTCCCTACCCCGCCCATATATAAGCGCTATGCCCCTGAGCCACGAGGTCAGTCCCTCTATCCCCTATGTGAGATATGGGATATGGGCTGGCCCAGAGCTCTGATATAATAAACCACCTCATGTATTTTACAGCAAGACGGTCTCTCGTGTGTCCTTTGGGTGCGTGTTATCCTGTGACTTAAGTGGACCCCTTTTTGGGGAGTCCCGGACCTTTCACAACCACATGGTGGCTCACAACCATTTGTGGTGGGATCTAGTGCCCTCTTCTGGCTTGCAAGTGTACATGCAAAAAGAAAATGTTTTGCTTTTAATTTGATTTGCGTTTAATGATTTTCAAAAGTTGTTAAGAGATATTAATTGGCTAAAATAATCTTAAGCTTACCATAGGAGGATTTAAACTTCTGTTTGATATTCTCAAGGGGATGAAGGTCCTAATTCCCCTTGACAATTAACTAGTAAAAGAGAGATAGCTTTGCTGAAAATAGAGTAAGCTGTTAGCTATCAACAGATAAATTATATAGACTATAAAAAATTGTTGGCTGTTTGTGTTATTACTACTCATATGTCCACAGCAGCCCTTTGGTAAAAGAAACCATTAATATGGATTTATCTTTCTTCATCTACAAGTAAAGTTTAAACATCCTATTATAAAAAATTATTGTGTTAATACAAGATTATAAGATAGAATCCTAAAAGCATTTTGGATAAAATGTTTATTCCTTATTCCAGATAGCAATTAAATTGGTTATTAAAAAATAATGATAGTTGTTTGCCCTATTACATGGCAAACTTTTTAGGCAAATTTGATGATCATTTGTTACAGTTTTTCTCTATGCATGCTTTTATATTTCCTAAAATTTACTATGCTTGCAGCCCATAGAAAAGATGTTTGCTATATTTACTATATTTACAGATGCCTCATCTATTGAGAAGACAGTTTATGTAATTAAATCACATGTTTATTTTCTTGAGTTTCCCCTGCTTCAACACAAATAATTAAATTATGTGTTGTAGCCACTGTTTGAAATGCTGAGAAATCAAGCTTTCAATTTATATACTCATGGCCAGTATATGGCTCATGATTTATAGTTGCTTAAAATTGTTTAGATATGACTTTCTTTAGATATAGCTAATTCTCAAATTTATTTATAAAAACACAGCTTAATTTACAAAACATGTACTGTTTTTTAACTTTATAAGACATTTAAAAGCTCATTGGATTGCCTGAACCCCAGGGCAATGCCAAAGCAGATTTATATACTAGACATGTTATAGGCCTTTCAAAAATAATTGGCCATACACTCTTATTCTTTACAACATCAAAAGAATAATAGCTTGAGACAACAATTTGACATTTCTAAAAAGTGTACAAGTTAAATTACAAAAACTTGTTCTCAATATCTTCAATTTTTTCATAATAGTGCTAAGCCTTGAGGACAATTTTGACAAATTGATGTTACTCATTTTTGATTTAAAAAAATTAAAATATGTACATGTGACTTGACGCCCTTTAGGCTTTCTAGTTGCAACTACTTTAACAAGAGAAGCAACTAAAAATATAGTTATTGCCTATATTATTTTCCTGTGCTTGGTGTTCCATATCAAACTAAGATAGATAATGAAACTGGCTATTACAGTTATTTGAGTATAGTCAAACTTTTGAGATGTTTTGTTGACAATTTAATATTACTGATATTTCCTTATTATCCTCAAGGACAAGAAATTGTAAAGGAGAGATTACAAAACTTTAAAATAATATTTTCATAACTCTAAATATGGGAAAAGCAGCTAATGGTGCTTCTTCCCTGGTTTTACAAGTAATTCTAAAAAATTGGCCTTTTTAAACTAGAAAGGGGGAATTATACCCCCAAGGTCACCAAAAGCACACCTTACTTTTATCTTGTTTTAAATTTTCTGCAAATTGATGTTAAAGGTCAGTCTGCAGCGGATTGCTACTGGCATTCAGTTACTTTCAGCTCATTTGCCAGGGTCTTGTGGAGAGACCCCTTAACTAATACTTGGTGTGGTCCCAATCCTGTTTTCATTTGGGGTTGTGGGTCAGTCTACATTTTTTCAGAAAAAGAGAATGGAGCCTGATGGCTGCCTGAAAGACTGGTCTGTCAAGTGGACACAGATCTTGAGCCTAATAATTATGATTCTAATGATAAAGATGGCTCAAAATCTTTATCAACCAGCTGATTGAATTTGACATATAATCTCCACTCTTACTGGAGAGTGTTTTTTATATTTACTTAAAGCCACCCACTATATATCTGGTGGCCAGACTTTGTGTCTGATCCCTGCTAATTAGCAGTTGGATTAGATACTGAAATACTTCCACTTCCAACCTTATTTTCTACATTGCTTGGATAATCATGTTGCTTTTAACCTTTGAATCTTGTATTTTAAGCAGATTTATTGCCCTCACACAGGATCGCTCTCAGCAAGCTCAGCTATTCATCATGGCAGTTACACATCACTGTGAAGAATTGTATCTAGTGCATGCCCACAGGTCCTTTGGTCTGAATGTGGTCTTGGTCTAAAGAGTGTGCCAATGATGGCCGATTAGTCAATGATGGGTAAGAGTGTTTTGAGCTCCTATAAACCTAAGACAGAGGCATACATCATTATGCTATGTATGTTTTCCTCAATGACAGGTAATATAGGAGTAATATAAATGCCAACCTAAGCCAGGCACGGTTGCCCAGCCACTCTAGACCCTAGATGGGATAAAATATTGTGCCCCATTCAGATATTGGCACTACCATCTTAAAAAATTAAGGGGGGAACTGTGCCCTTCCCCCAGCCTGCCAGCTTGCCAGCCTGAGAAGGCCCTAAAGCTGTTTACCACAAGAGACCAAACAATAGGACATGGGATGCATTGCATTGCAGGCCTTGGCCCCTGCAGTCTGTTACAGGAGCTAAGAAGAATGGACCGCCTGCTGAGCTTGCCTTGACACCTTGGCACCTGCTATCTCCTTGCCCAGCCCCTGGGCTAAACCAAGAAGAGACTCTGGGAGGTGGGGCTTACCCTTTATATGTGAAAGCAAAATATTAAACTTTGGGCCTTGATCAGAGAACTTTGTCTTGGCCTCATCTCTTCTTGCCCTCCATTCCCCTTTCATTCCCAGACTTCCTCTCAGGTGAACCCGGTACCCATAGCCGCTGGAGGCTACACATAATCTCAGAGGGTTTTACGTCAGTTGTTCATTAAGACCTCTTAGAGTGACTGGAAAAGACTTGAGGCCTGAGTATTTGTTACCATGGAGGAATAATTAACAAATCTGTGTTCCATTATCCCTGCCTTGTTAAAAAAGACCCAGTTTTTGCTAGGTTTTCAAAATCTGTAACTCTTGACCTTGGGAAGCTTTGTTGGAGGATTCTGAGTTCAAGGCTAGCTGGGCTAGTAGATTCCAGTCTGGTTCGGGTTATGTAGAAACTGTATCTCACTCCCAACAAAATAAACAAAAACCCATTACCTTTATCCAAAGCTAGTGTCAGCTGTGCCCATCTTAGGTAAATGTGTTCTCTTCAAATGATTTTATTTTACTACTCTGTACTGCTCATAGTACTTTATTATGTATTGATTATAAAGAAATTCTTTTCCTGATGAGTTTGGGGTTAAAACACAATTCACCTTATAGTTTAGTATACATGGTATTAATTTTTCTTTTATGATGCTAGTGTATGATTTTATTGTGTTCTAATGAAGATTAGCTGAGATTATATAACTAAGGTCCAGGGAACAAGGTCTGCCACATTGGCAGGGTCTGATGGGTTATTGTCATTGGTAGTTGTTACTGTCATAGTCGGTGTTTACATTACAAATGCTCCCTCCCAGGGCCATGCAAGTGGGGAAAGAGAGAAAATAGGATTGGAACTTTCTCAGTACTTTCCCCAGGTGTGGGCTGGGACTTGTTCTCCAAGGTGTGTGATGTCGAGATACATACTCTATCCCTGATATGGTTGCCTGCTTGAGTCCAGTTAGAAAACCACAAACCCTGAATGACTTTCTACTCCTCTGGCTGAAACTCAGCACCCATCTTTCCTAAGTCATGGAGGTTACTGTTGTAGCCTCCTCACCAACCCAAGACCAGAACCTGAGGCATACATAGGTAGTTCCCATAATTCTCTTGTCTCCTTCTGAAGACACACAGATTGCTTTTTCTCTTCCCCAGCCCCTTTCTGCAAAATGACAGTAGACAGCAATGACTTCAGAAGTCACTGATCTTCAAGTTTCAACACATTGGAAGAGATGAAGACAGCCTTGCAAACCTGCTTGGGTGACAGCAGCAACAGAGTCATTATTTCACCAAGACTCTAGTTTCCAGAGAAGGGGAAATAATGACATCACCCACTCCCTCTTCCCACTTGTATCTTAAGATGAAATAAAAACCTGACTAATTAAAGGAATAACATCACCAAATTGGAATCCCCCCTGTAACGATTGTCTTCCTCATCCTACAGGTTTAAAGGCCAGTCTGACAGTGACCCATATTCCAATGTGACTCAAATAAACGTAATTATTAGGCCACGTTTGGAGAACCTGGCAACATAATTTATTGTCATGCTAAAGAAAGCAGTATCTCAGGGTCTGTACACTGAAAGGTATTTTAAAGCAATTTTACTCAAGTTTGGAGAACATTTCGCTAACAGAATGGATTTGAGTTTGACAAGCACAGCAGGCGGACATATGCATGTCACATGGCATCAACTGCATATGAAAGTTGATTTTTCAAGACCAGTAAGATATAAATATAGCAACGTTCCTCATTGAAAAGTGTCATTTACATCAAGTGGAAGTGTGATGTATTGGGGAGAGGGGTTGCTCAGTCTATAAATAGTCCTGCCTTGGAATCCCCATCTTGGAGTGATTAAGCCAGTGAGAGAGGGTGAGAGAGTTCTTTGCCTACCAACTTAAGTCTAGCTGTCTGTGCAGCTCTTATATTGGGTTCTCTTGAGAGCACACTGGACTCATTATAATCAATCTCTCAAACTTGATCCTCTTTCTGACTTTACGTAGACGACATTATCATCTGGTTAGAAGAATCGCAAACCCAGCTATCACCCTAGACTTTCCCTATATCCGGTTTCTCTCACTTCTCGTCAACTGGGCCTTACTGCATGTTCTCTTTACTCCTGAGTGTCATGTGTTCACACCATTGGAAATGTCCTGATTAGCACAGCAGCCTGTATTTTTAAAGTGAACCTGTGTCATAAGGCATCTAGGCACAGAAAGAAGGGGAAACAGACAGACATCTGGAACTGGAGACCTACCTTGTAGGAGGCACATGAGGGCATGCAGGGTTGATTGGGAGTTAGGGTGGACATGAACAACATACTTGATTGTGATTTCCAGAGGAAGGATTGGGCAAGGAAGACTAAAGATTGACTAGGTGGGGTGATTCTGGCAGGTGCCGGGGCATGAGAGCTATCCTTAATTGTCTGGTACCTGGTTCTTAGTGAAGAGAACAGATGATGAAGGACCAGAGAGAAGAACTAGAGGGAGGAGGTAGTTGGAGATAAAAAGGAGAAGCTGTGTAGTTGGTTAATCCTGAACGGGGAAGTTCAGGATCAGCAAAGACACAGTTAATACACTGGCTCCAGTCTTCCCAGCTACTCTTCCCAACCAGCATGAGAAAGCCTTGCTCCCTGGTCTACTGCCATGAGCTGTGCATTATTGCTCCTTCAGCATGGCACTAAGTGATCTGGTCCCTGACCGTCTCCACCTTGAGCAAGCCTCTTGGTTTATGAATCCCTGGCCACCTTCGCTTGCTTTCAGTTCCTTATATATGTCAGGCTATCTCCCCAGGCCTACAAACACACACATACACACACACACACACACACACACACACACACACACACACACTCACACACACATACACATACACACACACACACACACACACACATACATACACATTCATACTCACATACACATACACATTCATACTCACATACACATGTATACAACTGACACACACATACATACACACATACGCACACATACATACACGCACACATATATACACACTCATACTCACATATACTCATGCACACGCATGCACACACTGACACACATGCATGTATATAAACACACAATACATAGACACAATAAATACATACATATACACAATACATATATACACATACTCACACATATGCATACATACACTGACACACATATGCACACTCACACATGCATACACATATATATATATATACATGTACACATTCATGCACACATTCACACACATACATACATACATACATACACTCAAACACACACACTCAGACAAACAAATACACATATACTAACACACTGACAAACACATTTACACATTCACAAACACACTCACAAACATACATATATACAATACATACATACAATACATACATACACATATACACTCACAGTCACACCCACTCACACACACATACACTCATATACACACATACACACACACACCTCTGCACAGAATGATTTCTCTTCTCATCTCTGTGGTTGTCCCTAATCCTTCTGACCATCGGCTGAAGCATTACTTCCTCAGGAAAACCCCTCTGTTCTTCCCACTGACAGCGCATGTGTATCTTAAGGTCCTATAACCACTCATGTTTTTTCCTTCAGTGTGATTATCATGGTTCCTGACTGCATATTTATTTTTAGGATTAATTTCTGCTGCTGGGGAGGCAGTACTTTGTCTACTTGACACACACTGCATTTGTAACTCCTAGAAGACCACCTCAGTACATGTGGAACTCTCTAGTAAATGTGAGATTTAAGGAAGTGCTACAATAAGATCCTCAGATAGGGGGCTGGTGAGATAGCTCAGCAGTTAAGAGCATTGACTGCTCTTCAGGAGGTCATGAGTTCAAATCCCAGCAACCACATGGTGGCTCACAACCATTTGTAATGAGATCTGATGCCCTTTTCTGAAGACAGTTACAATGTACTTATATATAATAAATAAATTAATTAAATAAATAAACCAAACCAACCAACCAAACAAACAAACAAAAAAACCTTTGGGCTGAAGTGATCGGGGCCAGAGGAAGAGGGAGAAGGGAAGGGAAAATAACTTAAAAAAGATCCTCAGAGCAGATCTATCTATCTATCTATCAAGATATTCTCAGATAGAACAGGGATTTGGAACATTAGCTAAATTATATACTACATCTGACTGATGAATATGGCTTGCATTATTTATACAATGCTGTTTACCTTGAAAATGGTTTATAATTTCTTTCAAAAGTTCACAACACATATAATTAAGAGACAAGTGTTTTGCTAGAGAAAATGGGAAAAGAGGGACTCAGGGTGGGAGAGATGGGTAAATACAAAAGGAGGTGGTAAGAAGGTAACGGGGAGTAGCAGGACACAAACCATCTGATAGGAGAAACGGGAGAAGGAGGGGTCGTTAGGGAACAGGGAGGAAGGTAGATACAGAACGTGAGTGTGTGTGTGTGTGTGTGTGAATCATCCTCAAGGGTGCAGTAGTGACATAAATACTTTAGCAGTAACCAATAGCTCTCTAATTGGACTTAAGACTTACTCAACAAGAGGGGAATCATGCCTGCTACTGGAAACCTAGCCAACTGCTCGGTGCCAGTGACATTGTGGTTTGGAGAGGAGAATCTACAACCTCTAGTTTACTAAACCAGCATAATTCCTTGCAACCATCTATAGACACTTGCCCTTATGGCCACAGATAAGTGTAGACTCCATCCTCATCAAAGAAACTTCTCTTTGTAGCATGTGGAGGCCACTACAGAAAACTACTACCAATCAAAATGTGACGTCTTATTCCTGTGGATACCCCAGGCATGGCAGCGTCTTACCCCTGCGGATACCCAAGGCATGGCGGTGTCTTATCCCTGTGGATACCCCAGGCATGGCACCTTTTACTTTCCTGTTCTCTGCTTGTATCTGAAGATCTGGAACTAGGGTCGAGCCACAGGTGAGATAGCACATATGGCCTTTTGTCTTTCTGGATTTGGATTACCTCACTCAATACAATATTTTCTAGGTCCAACCACTTACCTGCAAATTTCATGACTTTGGTTTTCAAAGTCACCAGGTATCTCCCTACCTATTTGGAATACAGAGACGTGCCTGTGCTATGTGATTCCGCCTAAGTTCTTAATGGCAGTATGCAATGGCTTGTTTAGGAGTGTCTCGGTGTTCTTGCCTAATTCTCAATGTGTGGCCACCCTGCACTGTAATAATTATAACCAAGAGGTCATGTGCTCACCGAGTCCTTTAGCTTAGCCCTTTCCCTCTCCACTCACTTCTGAATAGCTGGCATGCAATTAGAATGACCAGCCATCAGAGGACATCCGAGACATGTAGGAGGAGAGAAAATATCTATGTAAGTCAAGAAACGCTGTATCTGTGCTTATATAGAGACAAAAGTTCTGTAATTAATGGGTCTTAGGATTCTCTCTAATTTACATAGTGATGAATAATCTGCAAAGTTGGAAATTAGCTTATCTTTCACTGATTCCTTAACACACAATATGGAAACTAGTACATTGTAGATGTTTGGTAAAATAGAAAAAAAAATAAACTTAAAAGAACTTCTAAGCAAACAAACGTATACACATACCCATGAGTGATCACGGTCACTTGTGGAGGTCAGAGGAAACTAGGAACTTGACCTTCAGTGTCTGCTGGCTTCACACACTTAGATTCCAGCATCTGCCAATCAGAATATTTAGAGAGTTCCATCTGAGTGGCAGATGAGTACATGTTATGTCTGGTCACATCCCAGATGATACTCAGTAATAACTAGCTACATAGAATTCACACTCTAGCGAGTATTATAATGAATCTAGACATGATAGACATGTCTGGGAGAATACATGTAGGTTATGTGAGGGTACATTGCCATTTTATATGAGACTTGTGTATCTGTAGCTTTCATCATCTGTGGGGAGTTCTGGAAACAGTTCCCTGCAGATACCAAGGGATGGCTGTATATTCTAGTACATTAAAAAAAAATCCACTTAATGACAGAAAATATTTATTCATATCCTGAGTTCATATCCTGAAACTCTTATAGTTACAAATTGTGCATCTGAGTGTCTTTACCCACGAACCTATTATTCTACTGAAAAGCATAGAATCTCTCTGCATTGCACAGTTCTTCACTATCTACCTCTGAGAATTGTTTTATACCCAGTAGTAGCTTACATTTCAATATTTTTGACTAGTGATTATTCCCACCTGATTCCTGTTGTACTGCAGCCGAAGCATTTGTGCAACATGGATATGATTTGGTCACCTTTTAGCCAAGGCCATATGGACATGAGAACCTGAAACCTGGCCTCTTGTTGGCTTCTGGGAACCTTACTGTTGGGTCTATCCTAAGTGACTCTGTCTTACTTCTGCTGTCAATGATTGCATACCCTGACCAGAGCAGCTGCTTCTGCTTACTTCTGTAGCTTGGAACCTGCTTTGATGTTTGTTTTAAAAGGAGAGGCCTGTGATTTCATCATCTGGAGGGATTCTAGAAACAATCCCCTACAGATACCAAGGGATCTGGAGGCGCCTGTGAAGTGGCTCGGTGGGTACAGTTGCCTGATGCCAGGCTTGATGACCTGTGTTTGGTCCTAGAACCCATATGGTGGAAGGAGAGAACTGATTCCTGAAAACTGTTCTCTGACCTCCACAGGCCTGGCATAGCATTCATACATGCTTTCTGATGATATCAGATTGGATTGGATTCCCAGGTCTGGATCAAATTGTCTTGCTATATAGTCCAGGCTGGCCTTGAACTCTGATCTTCTGGCCTCAGCCTTCCTTTCTGAGTTCTGGGATTATAGGCATTTGGTCATTATGCATCATCTGCCTAGTCATTTGTGGTAGGAGTAGTCACGAGTCACACTGTCACGCTCCCAAGGTTCTGTTAAAACGTGGCACTGTGGTGCAGGCACTTTATTAAAGTGTCCGCTCTGAGTTGAGCTGAGGCTAAAGGCAACGGAACCCTCAGAAGAGACATGGCTGGTGGAGAGGAGTGCTGCTCCAGCCTTGAATGGAGCTTGGAGACAGACAGCAACTCAAGGATCTAACTTCCACACCTTGGAGCAGGCAGGCTGTGACATTCTAGTAGGGGTAATTAATAAATAATGTCAGCATGCTTGCCATCCAGCCAAACCATTAGTGCCCAAGAGATGTGAGAACCACCACCACAGGGCCAGAAAAGGCTCCTCTGCCCAGCAAGATGAAGTAATGCCGAGCGGGAAAACGGCACAGGACTGGAAAGGCAAAGTTTGGTGATGTTCTTACGATAATACAAAGCTGAGTTCAGAGCTTGATAGGAAAGCTTGTTCCAGGGCCCAAGGCCAGCCCCGAGTGTTAGCATTCTGTCTAAACCCCACACCCACAGTCCTGTGACAACAGCCAGGTATGCTCCTCCACACAGTTACTTGGCAACAGCCAGGTAGGCCTGGACCACTATAAAAGGGCTGCTTGCCCCCTCCTCTCTTTCTTGTTCTCTTGCTTCTCCCTGTTCCCTCGTCCTTTTCCCCTCCTTTCCCCCTTTCTCCACATGCTCATGGCCAGCCTCTACTTTCTCCTCTCCTCTCCTCTCCTCTCCTCTCCTCTCCTCTCCTCTCCTCTCCTCTCCTCTCCTCTCCTCTCCTCTCCTCTCCTCTCCTTCCTCTCCTCCCTCTCCTCCCCCTCCCCCTCCCCCTCCCCCTCTCCTCTTCTCTCCAACCCTCTCTCTCTTTTTCCCTCCCTCCCTCCCTCCCTCCCTCCCTCCCTCCCTCCCTCCCTCCCTCCCTCCCTCTGCCTCTACTACCCTCTTAACTTCCCTCCCCATGCCCTGAATAAACTCTATTCTATACTATACCTCGTTGTATGGCTGGTCCCTCAGGGGGAAGGGATGCCTTGTCATGGGCCCCCTGAGACATCGGCTTCCCCCATACCTCACCACACACCCATAGAACATATTCCCTACTTTATCTTTATAAACACATCACTGAGAGTCAGAGTCTCTGGCAGGCAGTCCCCACTTCTGTCTGTCTTAGATGCCCATTACGGTTTGAAGAGGTCAGGCTTATAGCACTGGATCCCCGCTTCCTGGTTGAAGGGTTTAGAGATAATGGTGTGGGCTGGGAGGTGATCCTGGGAGTGGCGTGAGAGGCTCAGTTCTGGTGTGTGAAGAGACAAGAGGAAAATTTAATGTGGGCACCAGCTCTGCAAAGGGAAAGCAGCTGACCTGCTTGCCCATGAGACAGTGTGCCTTGGGCCCTGAAACATGCTTCCCTGCCAACTCAGAAAACTGCTTTCAGTTTCAGTAAGAACATCACCAAAGCAGGCTGGGTTCTTCCACATGAAGATAAAAATTTCAACACATTGCTGATTGCTGCTATTGTACCTTCTGACCTTTTTTATCCCCAGCCCCCAAACCCCATAATAAGTACAAGAAGAATACTGGTTAGTGTTCAGTTACCCCTGATAGTATGAAAATAATAAAATGTCCCCCAAAACTTCCTAATCTGTATGATTTACATTAAGATAAACCTGAATCAAATAACTTCTTTTAAAAAGTATCTATTTTATGTTTATGGGTGTTTTCTCTCTTCATGTGTCTGTGTGCACTGCATGTGTGACTGGTTTCCAAGGAGACTAGAGGAGGGGATGGATCCCTTAGGACTGGAGTTACAGATGGTTTGTGAGCACCCAACTGAACCTGGATCCTCAGTGAGGACAGCTACTGCTCCAAACAGCCGAGACATCTCTCTAGTCCTCTGAATTCTATAATAATTTTCATTTTGTTTTTGTGTTTGAGTATTTGCTTCCACGTGCATGTGTATATTAACTACATGCATTCTTGATGCCCGTGGTATCCAGAAGAGAAGGTATTGGATCTCCTGGAACTGGAGTTACAGGCATTTGCGAGTTATCATGTGGGTTCTGGGAATCAAACAAGAGTCCTCTGGAAGAGCACTGATTGTTCCTGACAGCTGAGCCACCCCTCCAGCCCCAGAAAGTGCTGTCTCTACCAGTCTTGGTCACCTCAAGTATTTTCATCCATTTTCCGATAGCATTCTTTCCTGATGTGGCTTTGATGGTAACATTCAGAGATATTTGATGGTAATAGTTACAGATGCTAAGAAGCTGATATAATGGTCATGGTTGTGATAAATAATTACTTCAAAGATGCATGGTTAGAGATGGTCTGTGATTAAACACGACTACATGCATGATCTAGATTGACCAATAACACAGTCTCAGAAATACTGATTTTAAATGAAATAGAAAATCTAATCTTTTCTATCCAAACAAAAGATAACATGAAAACAAAGAGGAATATGGAGCTTGAAGTTTTAAGAGCACATTAAGATGTGGTCATTGGGCTGGAGAGATGGCTCAGTGGTCAAGAGCACTGACTACTCCTTCAGAGGTCCTGAGTTCGATTCCCAGCAACCACATGGTGGCTCACAACCATCTGTAATGGGATCTGATGCCCTCTTCTGGTGTGTCTGAAGAGAGCAATAGCGTACTCATACATAAAATAAATAAATAAATCTTTGTTTAAAAAAATGGAGATGTTTGTTCTTCCCTAAAAAAAAAAAAATAAATCAGATGTGGTCATCACTGTCCGGTCAAACCAGATGATCTAAGAGCACATGGAGATGTAGCCATCCCTCCCCATCAAACCGGATGATCTGAGAAGAGTAACCCTGCTGTGCGTTAGCAAATGCCGGTGGTGCAGCTTCTAGGATGTTTGCTTCTGTAGCTTACTCTCTTACACCATAATTTTAGTTGGCGAGACAGGTGGGGGAGAAAGATCAGATTGCATTTGTAATTTATACTGTTTCTCTGTCCTTATACAATGCTGTATGTGACAGGTCACTAAATTGTACCATTTTCTTTCTAACATCAAACTGATGGACCTCGGAGGCGTCACAAATGGGGCTGATAGGCGTATCTAGGTTGTGAGGTTCGCTTCACAAAAAAATCCAAATAAAATGTTATTTTACATAAAGACTCCGAGAAGCATTGCACTTTATTATTATTTTAAGCAGACCACACAGTTACTCGCATTTGAAGTAATGGCTATTTCTTTCAAGTCCTAATTTTGGGCTACGAATGTCCTTCATGTTAAATTTGACAATTTAATGAAGTTTTCTGCAAAATATTTGAGGCTGTATCACCCTGATATATCATGCTGGAGGCCAGAGTTCTGTGTGTTGCGCTGAGGACAGATGGAGCTGTCCGTTCTGTTCCTGATTAACACCATCTGAATATAGATCAGGGATCCAGGTAGGAATCCCCAGTGATCAGTCCTTCATGACTTGCTAAATAAATCTGCTGGTTTATAGCTCTATTAGTTATGAATATTTAATTCAATTTGATTAAAAAAATTCCTGAGCCTACACTAAGTATAAAGACCTGTATTTTCACTTCAGTATTTTATTTGACCTTCACAGTACTTCACTGCATCTGCTGGTGACAGAACCCATAGTAGAACCTGTCTCTCACACCCTCCTGTCAGAATTCTCTTCTTCACACTCATCTCTGTCCAGCCTGCAACGGGGTCATTGATCTGTTGCCATCTGGTCTTTATTGATGAACACAGGGTGTCGAGAACATCAGGGTACAAAGAATTTCCTGGTTGCTCTTAACACTCACTTGAAAGATACCACCTGCCACCTGAGCTTGACCCAGGCTTCGAGAGGTTGACGGTGTTAACAGGTGTGAGCTGTGTCCTCATCCATCACTATAACAGCCACTATAACAGCGTCACTCCTAGTCTTCCCAACTTGGCCCTAAAGTATGGTACCTTTGTTAAGAGTAGAAGGAAAAGAACATGTCTCTCTTGAAGAGGATGCCTGCTTTAACAGCTGCTCATTGGGACAGGTCAAAATTGCTCCTCCTCTGTCTGTGGAACCTCCTGAGATTGCATTGAGAATCTTTGCTAGTTTCATCACATGCCAACTGTTGGCTGCCTCGTAGCAGTTAGCTCTTATTATTTGTATTCTTAGTATTTGGTTAACAAATAGAGATTAATTACCAACAATAGTTAGGGCCCAGCATTAGGGCTTGAAAGAAGTGGCTCTTATTTCTAAAGGGCAGCAACTGTAGCTCTGCCTTAGTTGTCACGCCATCATCGTCATGCCAGGTTTTACAGAGTTCCTCTGTGGTCTCCCCTCTCAGCTCCCTTAGTTAAAACTCACCAGCAAGCCCTCAGCCCTCATGGCTGTCTCCTGATCCTAAGGCAGGCTCCTTAATGAAATCAGGAATGGCGATAGCACCAAGTTCTCTTGCCTCTGGCTGGCTTTGACTATCTGAGACCTTTTGTGTTTCCAAATGAACTGTAATTTTTTTCTCTATTTCTATAATGAGTGGCTCTGAGTCTATAGATTGCTTTCAGGAGAATACCCATATCACAATATCATGTCACCTTATCACACTATCAATTTTTTCAATCTGGGAACATGGGAGTCTTTCCATCTTCTAATGTCTTCTTCAATTATTTCCTTCAATATTTTAAAGTTTTTTTTAATAGAAATCTTTGATTTTCTTGGTTGGGTTTGTTCCAGGGCATTTTTAAACTATTGTGAGCCAAAGTATTTCCTTAATTTCTTCCTTGGCATGCTTATATTAGCATACAGGAAGCCTAATAAGTTTTTACATGTTAATATTGCATCCTGATACTTTGATGAAAGCATTTATCAGATCTGAGAAATTTCTGGTGGGCCCTTTGGGGATCTTTAATATAGATGAGCAGAATAGAAAATGAATTTATAGCACAGCCATATAATTTTTGGCAAAAATGCCAAAAATACATATTGAGGAAAAAAACTTCTTTAGGAAATGATACTGAAAAAAAAAACCCAGATATATATGTGTTAAATAATGGAAATACAGCAAAAGAAACCATGAATCAAGGTAAGAGACAGTCTTCTGAGTGGGAGAAAGTCTTCACCGATGGAGAATACACACACACACACACACACACACACACACACACACAGAGCAAAAAATTAAAAAACCTAAACAACAAGAACTCAAGCAACCCACACAATATGTAAGCTCATGAAATGAACAGACTGTTCATAAGAGATGAAGTACAATTGGCCAGTAAAAATATGAGAAAATTGTTCTGTCTCACTAGTCATTAGGAAAATGCAATCCAAACACTGAGATTCCATCTCAGCCCAGCCACAATGGCAACCATCACGACAGCAAACAACTGCACCTCCGATAAGGACATGGACAAAGAGAACCCTCACATGCTGGTGGTAGGGTGTGTCTAGCTGCTATGGCGATTGGTGTGGAGTGTTCTGAAGAGCCTAACAGAAGCTCCATGTGAGCCTGGGGTGCCCTTCCTGGGAGCTTATCCAACGTTCCCCAAGTCAGCCTACCCAAAGGCACGCCCCATCAGTGTTTACTACAGCACTGCTCATGGCTGAGTATGGAACCGTTCCAAGCATCCAGCAGCCAAGACGTAGACAGAGATGTGGTCTGTGAGCACAGAGGGATGTGCTCGTCCATAAGAAGGAAATGACGTTGTTTGCAGGAAAATGGAGACAACTTGAGATGAAGATATAAGTGAGTTAAGGGAGTCTCAGAAAACAAATATCATGTATTATCTCATCTGTATCATCTGTGTTCCTAGTATTTATATAGCTACATGGAAATTATATGTATATGTGTATATATACACATACATATACATTTATAAAATGTATGTATACACATGTATCTATGTGTATGAGAGAGATATGGTCTCTTGTGCAGCATATATTTGTGTGATATATATATATGTGTGTGTGTGTGTGTGTGTGTGATGTGTCTCTATATATACATACACATAGATACATCTCTCTGTATATGTGTGTGTGTGAGAGAGAAAGAGGGTTTCTTGTGCAGCATGTATTTATACACACACACACACACACACACACATATATGCTACTAGGCAGTATAGTGTAGTTTGGGCAAATTTAACTTCATGAAACTGCATATATATATATATATATGCACATACATACATACATATACATACAGAGACAAAGAGAGAGAAAGTATCTAGAAGAAGGTAGAGGACTGACCAATAGGCAAGGTGAGGGCTTAGAAGGGAAAGGTACAGAGAGATGGATGGGAATGTACTCAACGTACACTGTGTACTTGTGTGAAAGTGTCCTTATGTAATGTAGATCACGCACAAAACAGTTGGATGATTGAATAACAGAAACTTGAAGAGACAGGAGTAAGTTCTTTCCTCAAGATTCCAGAGGGAGCACAGCTTGGCGGGCACCTTGACTTTAGGCCTCTGGCTTCTAAAACCCTGTGAGTCTGAGTTTGCACTGTGTTGTTACTCAACCAAGTTTGTGGTAGAAGCTGACACACTGTGGCTGGGATTCTCCTTGCATCTGTGGTCAGTTTCTAAGGCAGCTCCTCCCTGCCTCTCTCTTGTTCTTTAGGACTCAGGTCAGATGTCACCTCTGAATGGAAAATGTTCCTGACACTAGATAGTGTTCCCTTCAAGATGGCAACTTACTCGAAAAACTAAATCCTACATGACCATAAATAAATGCTTAGTTTAAATTAGTCTCATAAAATAAGTATATTCCCCAAATATGTCAAGGGAGAGCCTTACAAAACTTACATTTTATAAAAATTCAAGTTGAGCTGGACTTCTTGGCTCCCTCCCCTTAGACCTGGCATCTGTGTAATAAACAGAAAAATTGCTTTGTTCTTAAGGAGCAAGATCAAACTAAGAGATTACAAACCTATCCTTCAAACATCTTTCCTTATAGTTATTCTTCAAAACCTTAAGTAATGTACCAGCGAGTTCACGGTCCTTCCTTTGAAGCAAAATTAGAGGACCGCTTCATACTCGCACCACCCAGGGAGAGGAGGGCACAGTGTGCTCGGAGCAAGCTCTGACCGGTTCATGAATGATCTCCACCCATGATGGTGAGGTCAGGTTGAATTCCAGAATGATCAAAGATTGGTGGATTTCTCTATACCCCAAACAACATAGAAGATGCCATGGAAAGATGGGAGGATTCAGTAAGGAATGCTTGTGTTGGTACACAGAACACAGAGAAACCTCAGGATGAACAGCACAGTACAGAATCAGAACAGTATGTTTTCCAAGAGAGGCTGCGCCCTAGACAGAAACAAAAGCATCTGTGTATCACAACGCAAAACTTCAAAATAGCTAATGATCGTGAAAATTGGTCAGCTCTTACAGACTACCTCTGTGTAATTGCCCATAGTCTATACTGGTTACACACTTTTTCAGAGGCCCAATTTTCTTTTCAGTTCTCTCCACAATTTTAAATGGTCAGCATTAGTTTTTCCAACTCACCATGGTCTTTATTTCATCCCCACATCATTTCTAGTGCTGGGAGTATAAATTACGGAAAGGCTGCTAGGCAGTGCTAATCTGTTTTGTAGTATGGGTAAATTTGCCTTCATGAAAGGGCACGATCACAAGCTGACTGTACGTGGAAGCATTGGGTGGGTTTGTGAAAAAAAAAAAACACTGAGAGCCAGCTGTAGTCAGGCATGCCTGTGATCTCAGCATTTGGGAGGCAAAGACAGAAGCCCCATGAGAGGCTAGCCTGAACTGCATAAAGAGACTACATTTCAAACACACATATGTACATACCATACACAGAGGTGGGGGAGAAGGAGAGAAGGAGAGGGGGAGGGGGAGGGGAGGGAAAGAGAGGAAAAAGGAGAGGGAGAAAAGAGGAGACAGAGGGAGAAAGTGGGGAGGGAGAGAGAGGAGGAGGAAGAGGAGGAGGAGAGAGAGAAAGAGGAGAGACAGAGAGACTGAGACAGAGACAAAGACAAAGATCACAGAGAAAAAGAGAAAGAGAGATATCCCCAGAAAGTTAGAGTTTCATCCATAGAATCTGTGAAAGAGTGGCCAGTAAAGGAATCCTTATCTGGCAGGCACGAGGTCCTCAGGATGTCACTGGTCTGTCAGCTGTTGTAACTGCTATGGTTGGTCTATAGCATTTATGCTTAGAGATGAAGAAATGTTATCATTGCCTCTTTCATTGTACAACCAGTCTACGATGATATCTGCCATTTTATTTCTAAATAAAAATAGCTATTCTTTTAAATAAATTAATTTCTCACACTCTCTTTTTTGCATTTTGTTTGAGAGACAGGATTTGATATGTAGCCGAGGCCAGCTTCAACCTTGTAATCCCCCTGCCTCCACCACCCAAGTATTGAATCTATAGTGTTTCACTAGCTTGTCTGAATTTAATTGTACTTAAGTATATTTTTTAAAATTATTTTTAATAATTTAAATGATTTTTAAATTATTTTTTTCCAGAATTATGTCTTCTGGATTTTGTTTTGTGGAAATTTGAGACTTTATGGGTTGATTTTTGGTGACTTCACTACTCTGGGCTGTGACATTGGGACCGAATTTTACAGGATTAAGACACAAAGCTCACCTGGGCATAGATGGAGTCTATATCATGGAACTATTTACATATGTGACAGCAATGTAAATATTCTGAGAATGAAAATTCTTTGTTGAGATTCTTGTTCATGCAGCTGTTACCTAGGACCCTAATCAGTAGATTAAACAGGAAAAGATGAATTTGATGCTTCAAATGTCAGGAGGACGTTTTTGGTCATACCGTTTAGTTGACTGGGCTCTCTTTCCTGTCTCTGTAGAAAATATCAACCTACAGCTCACATTTGTGCATGCTCACTGGTTGAGAGAGAAATCAGAACTGGTCACCCTGCCAGGGCAGGCCCTGTTCTCTGTGAGATCAGAGGAGCCTGAGCCAAGAGATTGAAAAGCCATGCATTGGGTTCTAGTGGCTTGTAGCCAGCCAGACTCATTAAGTGTGGCCTAGTTACTAACAGGTCTTCTTAGCCAGACCTTCTTACAAGGAGAAAATTTTGGGGGACAGAGGTATGACCAATACCCCCACAGCACTTTATTGTACAACAGAAAATGTGAGAACTCTCTTTTCTTCGGGTCAATGCAAGGATATGAAAAAGGGAACATAACTACTTTCCACTAAGATGCCTCTTCTGGAGAAAGCTTGTATTTACAGAACGAAGTCACCAGTGCCGTTGGCTGGTCTGACTGACCTTTGGTGGCTGACATGGGAGAGCCACTGTGAAACCAAACACTTTGTGCTGGACATTGTGACACTTTGGACATTTGCTAAAGCACACCCTAAGACTTTTGTTACCTTGAAGTCCCTTATAGTCTAAAAATAGGAATTCCATGTTGGAAGGCTTCCTGTCAGTGAGGGACAGAGGGCCTAAATGCAGAGTCTCGAATTTCATACTTCAGTCTTCCAACAGTTGTAAAATGAACGCTTAAGTCTGCCCCTGTGTTGTCTGTTAGTTTGCCCAAAACAATACAATAGAATGTTCTAGAAACTCAAACAGTGACTGAAAACTCAGAGGTATTATTCATTTGTTTGTGTTTAACTTTCATTGTACATAGTACCATGTTACATAAGGACATTTTCCACAGAGCACACACTGTACAGGGAGCATAGTGCCATATTCCCATCCACCCCCTCTCACCTTTCTGCCTCCTGATAGCTTTCCTTGTTTCCCTACACAGTACACTTCTGCTTCTACTTTCAGGTTATATACACATACATAACTTTATGCATCTATTTAAAACTTCCGAACAAACCTGTAGGCATATTTATTTAGCTGTCTTATTGGGGTTTTCTATCTACCACCCTTCCAATCCTTACTCCACCCTAATCCCTTCCAACCCACCAACACTAGGCAAGAGAGAAAGAAAGTTACATGGAAAAGGGGTGTAGACCTCTTTAGACCTGCTGATTAGGGGCATCAGGTTCCTAGGGGAAAGTCCAATCTTCATTGTCAGAATATCCAGCGAACCAGCAACCCAGCAACCCAGCAACCCAGCAACCCAGCAACCCAGCAACCCAGCAACCCAGCAACCCAGCAACCCAGCAACCCAGCAACCCAGCAACCCAGCAACCCAGCAACGCAGCAACGCAGCAATGCAGCAGCAGCAATTCAGCAGCAGCAGCAATTCAGCAGCAGCAGCAATTCAGCAGCAGCAGCAGCAGCAGCAGCAGCAGCAGCAGCAGCAGATGAGCCTGTTAAACCAGGATGGAACTTTACTATAGCAACAGCAGCAGCTGCTGCCACAGGTCCTCTCAGAGCTCTGGCATTTATACCCTCTTCAGGGTCCCTAGAATTACACTATCTGCAGCTGGCAAAAATCCCATCCCATCCCCCAACCCCCATTGAACATAGTACCATGTTACATAAGGACACTTTCCACAGAGCACACACTGCAGAAGACATGATTGCACAAGACAATCATGGTTGTGGACTAACTGAAGCCACTGCATTTCCACACCCGCTTTTCAAACACAAGCATATTCATATAACATATCTGGGGTTTTAAACCGAAATTCTCGCTACACGAAGCGAGTTAGAGACATGATACTTGTCATTGCGAGGCCAGTTTACCTTGCTTAATGTGACTATCTCCAGTAGAATCTGTTTTCCTGCAACTTTATTATTTCTGGCTAAAAAAGGAATTGCCTATGTTTATACACATCTTTATTCTTTGGCTAGGTGGCTCCATAATTTAGCTATTGTGATTAATGCAGAAATAAGCATTGCTATGCAAGACTCTCTGAGAGTCAGTGCTGGTCTCAGAGGCGGTTCGCATAAATACCAACAGGTAGAAGCTGTGGGTCCTGTGGCAGATCTCCTTTGAGTCTAAGAAACCTCCAGAGTGACTTGTGCAGCGGCTATGTAGGTTTATCCTCCTACCAACAGTGTATTGGGTTTGCTTTGGACCACACGTTCACCAGCTTAGAGGCACAGAAGCAGCCCCAGGTGCCTGTGCAGATGAAACCCTGGTGAATGTGCACTGCCACTGTGAACTCGGCCTGTTAAGAACTCCAGTGCTTCAGACCCCTGACAGTGGCAACATCTTCCTCAGATCAGGCTCAGGGAAACAGCAAAGCCTTCCCTTGGTCTGTGTGTAGATCTTGGCACTGTGTTCAGAAGGTATTGCCTGCAGCGCCTTCTTCCCAGATGCTCACAGCCTGAGACTGATCCTCTGTACAGATCTACGGGCAAGATTCACTAAACCTATTCACTGTAGACAATAAACCCACCTCCCATTCAGATGTATAAAAGGAATGCCCTGGGTTTCTTTGTTCTCCACCTGATAGTACATCCCCCACAGTCTCAGTCTCTCTCTCTCTCTCTCTCTCTCTCTCTCTCTCTCTCTCTCTCTCTCTCTCTCTCTCTCTCTCTCTCTCTCTGTGTGTGTGTGTCTGTCTGTCCTTTTCATCTACTCATTGCCCTGTCAGGACATCCCCATGTTCTTCAGGCCATAGCAACCAGCATTTGTCGTTACTGCAAGATGGGGGGTCTACCTTCATCAGCTTCATTCTTCTGCATGTGGGTATCTATGTCATGTGTTGGGGTTTGGTTTTCACATCTTTACTGAGGGGCAACAGGGGAAGGGGCCTCTTCAGTCATCAGGAGTATTCACAGGTTCTTCAGCCATTCCCAGGCTTGGGCCTGAGGGGCCCGGGGGTGGCTGGGCACATCAGGCATATTCCCATTATCTCTCACAGGTACTAGGTGATTGTAAGGTGTTGCCTGGTTGATCACGGCAGCGTACTTGGTGTAGGGGCTGACTATGGCCATAATTATAGTCCCAGCCATCTTGGTCTTAGAGGCCACAAGTGTGGGGTGGGGTGGGGGGCTGTGAGAGGCAGCTGGGTACCTAGTCAATCACCGTGAGACCTTGAACCTTGAAGACCCTCAGAGAAGGTAGGAGTTTGGCCATGCTCCTGGGCCCCTGTCTTCTTTCACTTAGCTACAGCCCCCCAAAGGCCCCACAGAGAGGTCTGTGGCCATCGGTCACATAGGAACAGTGCCTCAGGCCCTCCCACGTGTAGTTAAGGTATCTCCAAGCTCTCAGACCAAGACAATAGGAGTTACCTGCTGCCAGACCCCGACCCACCCCAAAACTGTGTATAAAAATCCTATTTGGGAGAAGTAACGCTGTTCATCCTGTTGTCTGAGAGTTTCTGTCACAAGAGCTGTAACACTACTACCTGGGAAGAGATCTGCTCTCCCGAAGCACCTTCAGGATCCTCCCCACACTTCTTGCTAGCTAACTGGCTTCTTGCTGGCTCAGCCTGAACCTACTGAGCACAGAGCAACAGGTGCAACACCTAGGAGCAGCAACTGGGTAGAGGCAGCAGGCAGCGGAGGCAGCAGAGGTGATTCCCCTTCCCTGCTTGCACTCTCTCCCCTTTGCCTGAACCCTGGCACCTGGCCAGGCCAGAGATTTTTGTGGAAAGCCTTCCAGCACTGAGACCAAGAGACAAGGACCAGGGTATCTACTTCTTTAAAACGTCATTTTCTTTGTTTTCTCCACTGTGTGTTTATACACGCTTGACCAATACTAGAAGACTGTAAATAAGCATTTGTTTGGGGTTTATAGATGGGTTCTCTATTTGGTAACATTGATGTATGTGTCTGTTGTGTGCAGTAATATGTTGTCTTTGTTCCTGTGACCAGGTATAACTTAAAAGCAGGTATGGTAATACCTCCAGTATTGTCCTTGCTTTGGCCACCTGAGATCTTTTGTGCTTCCATATGAATTTTTAAGATACTTTTTATGTGAAGAATGATGTTAGAATTTTTATTGGAATTACATTCAACCTACAATTTGGTTTTCGTAGGCTGGTCATTTTTACAATATTAATTCCAACAGTTCCATAAATGGGTGTGTGTGCCTTGCCATTCTCTACTATTTTCTCCAATGCCTTTCTTCAGTGTTTTAAGGTTTTCATTGTGGGGAGGTGTTTACATTCTAGGTTAGGTTTATTCCAAGATAATTAGCTTTATTTTGAGGTCATTGTGAATAGAATTATTTTTCTGATTTTCCTCAGTTTGTTTGGTTTTAGAGATAGAGGAAAGGTATATAGTGTTTTTGTATTTTGACTTTTCATTCTGCCCCTTTACTAACAGTGTTTAACAGATTAACTATTTTCCAGGAGAGTCTTTAAGGGACTCCTATTTAGAGACCGTATCGTCCCCAAAGAAAACTTTGAAGTCTACTCTTCTTATTCATGTCCCCTTTCTTTCTTTCTCTTTTTTTTTGAGACAGGGTTTCTCTGTGTAGCACTGGCTGTCCTGGAACTCACTCTGTAGACCAGGCTAGCCTCGAACTCAGAAATCCGCCTGCCTCTGTCTCCCAAGTGCTGGGATTAAAGGCGTGCGCCACCACTGCCCGGCTTTATTTCTTGTCTTACTGCTGTAACTGAAGCTCTGGACCCCATACTGATAGAGTGAGAAAAGTGGAACTCTGTTTGTCTCCTGATTTCATTAGGATTGCTTTGGCTTTTTCTCCATCTAGTGTAATATTGGCTATAGGTTTGTCATATGTTGTCAATATCGTGTTGACTTACATTCCTTATATTCTTAATCTCTTCAGGGCGTTTAATTATGTATGCACATTTGATTTCATCAAAGGCCTTTCAGGAATCTATTAAAATGATCATGTGATTTCTGTCTTTGAGTCGATTTTAATTATATTCATTGATTACATATATCAAATTATCCCTGCTTCTCTGGAATGGAGCCAAGTTGATCGTGGTGGATGATCCTTATGCGTTCTTGAAGTTGATTTGCCAAAATTTTATTGAAAATTTTATATCTGTTTAATCTTTTTCTCCCCTCACCTCGTGTGTGTGTGTGTGTGTGTGTGTGTGTGTGTGTTTGTGTGTGCGCGCGTGCGCATGAGTACTAGGACATACATGTGATGGGGGTTCAACCTTCAGCAGTTGGCTTATTTTTTTCCACCCTGTGTGTCCTGGGGGATCAAACTTGGACCATCAAGCCTAGCAGCAAGGACCTTTACCCAATGAGCTATAGTCTGTGTCTTTTGACTGATGAATTTACACCATTAATATTAACTCAGAATTATTATTGAATATTGGGCACCTTAGCCACTGTTATTTTGTTGACTTGTAGCATTTTGTGTTTTCTTGTTCCTCATCTAAGTAACACCTGCTGTAGCATGGTTTAGTCTTTCCTGTAACTGCGGTGATGTTTATCTTTTTCTCCAGCCTGAAGGATTTCTTCATGTACCTTTAGTAGAGCTGGTTTAGTGCTCTGGAGACCCTTCAGTATGCTTTTGTCACTTTTCTTTCTCCTTTGGTTATGACAGATGGTTTTGCTGTGCATAGCAACCTGGGTTTGTTATCACTGCCCTTCAGAGCTTGATGTACACCAAGCCATCCTGTCTATTAAAATCTCTGTTGAGAAATCTGCCGTTATTCTGATGCGCCAGCCTTTATTACTTTGGTGTTCCTCCCTTACAGCTCTCAGTATACTTTCTTTGTTTTCATTTAGTGTTTAGAAGAGAACTGTGTGGGCAGGCTCTTCTTTGGTTTTGGCTGTTTTGTGTTCTAAATGTCTCTTGTACCTGGATAGGCATCTCCTTCTCCAGATATGGCAAACTCTCTGCTATGAGTTTATTGAAAATGTTTTCTATGCTTTTAAGTATGAACATTTTCTCTCTCTCTTTTCTTCATCTTCATGATTTGTAGAGGTGGCATTTTAAAGTGTTTCTGGTTGTGTTGCTGGCTTATTAATTAACCTGTCATGGTCAGAATGTTTTAATTCTTCTGGCTCATTTGCAAGCCCTGACAGTCTATGTTCACCTCCATCTTTTCTATTGGTGAGGCTTTCCAAGGAGATTCTTATTTGACACATTAAAATTTTCATTTCTATTATTTCAGTATTCAGAACCTTCTTCAGTATTTCTATCTCTTTATTGAATTCCATTTTCCTCTCCTGTATTGGCTTCCCTTATTTCATTTAGCTGATTTTTGTGTTCTCTGGGAATTCACTTAGTCCATCCATGCTCTGTTATTTCTTTGCACATTATTAGGGGTTGGTCTGCTTGTATCCATATGCTAAATTCTATACTCCAAGATCTGGGTTGTCCCAAGATGAGCAAATTTCCATGTACACCAGCCTTTGTTGTGTAAACCTTATCCCCTAATTTGAAACCATTTGTTAAATAAAAATTGCTATAACCAACCAGAGATGGAGTTTGAGTTACTGGTCTGGTGGTTGCAGATAGGGACAATGAGGAAGAAGGAGAAATGAGAGAGTTAGTGGGGCATGGAGAAGATAGGACAGGAGGTCTCCATTAATCATGACAAACCAGCAGCATGTGCCTGAGTGAAATGCTTCCTCAAGACACCAGACTGCCAGAGAAGAAATAACCCAGGAAGATTCAAACAGCAACTATTTGGGGAGCACAGTTGGGGAAGTAGTCTAGCATTCAAGAATTAGGCAGGAGAAATCCCCCAGTAATTGCACAGAGCCTAATAAATAAATCATAGTGTGAGTCTCATTCGTTTGAAGCTAGACAGGCATAAGCATAATTTGTATTCTTTGACAGCAATATTTGTAATTGTTTTGAATTCTTTATCTGGGATCTTTTCTAATTCACTGCTGTTGGAGGCAGTAACTATGGGATTAGTCATTTCTGGAGGAATCATGCTGCTTTGAGTTTCCATGCTTCTTATATTTTGGTGTTGAAGCTTGTGCATTTGATGTTAGATCATTATTTAGATATTTTTCAAAATGATCTCATTCTTTTAGTAGAAATCATAGCAATGTCGAAGAGGAAATAGATTATAGAGTAGAGGAGTCATTCTCTTCTCACCTAGAGGGCATTAGGATCCATCCCCAGTACTTCCTCAAAAGTAGAATATTATCTTCAGAAAAACCGATCACCATCATAGTCACACTATGAAAATAAAGTACAGGAACACTGACAGTAGTGTCTGTGCCAATACACCAATCATCTAAACAAGAATGGAAAGTGAAAATCGCTTTACAATGAACAGTATTGGGTAGATAAAGACAAAAAAATTGAAGACAGGAAGCAAATAGAAGGTGGGACAGCTGGGCTTAAGGAAGAATGAAAAGTGGGGAGGGGAAAAGGAATGCAGCAGGCGCTGGTGAGGTGGATCCATGTACAAAGCCACTGCAAAGCCTGGTGACCTGAGTTCAGGCCCTGAAACCTGTATGGTGGCAGGAGAAAATATATTCCTGCAAGCCATCCTCTGACTTTCACATTCACCATGGCATGTACATACATACACACATGCAAGCACATGTGTGTACTCGAGTATGTGCATGTACACACACACATACACACAGGCACACACACTAAAATATAAAAAAAATATTAAGAAAAAGAAAGGGTGACCAAGCAACCTCAAGTAGTTCAAGATCTTGGGAGACTGAGGACATAAAGACCCAGCAAACCAAGGTGACACCTATGTATTATGTGACAGTGTGTCTGCTCACCCTAGATAGGGAACTGATGACAGACAAAAGTAAGGACCCTATGAAGTCCAACTTGGTGATCTAATGAGTTTTACTGGGATTATACACAGAAATGTGGGCAAGGGGTTACTTACAGGAATGGAAATGACTCAAAGACAGTTGCATCATTGAACCTTCCCAACCCAGCATGAGTGACAGCTCGTGAAAGCTAGAAACCTGAAGTGCACTGTGCAGTTTGTGGGTAGCTCAACAGACTGGAGGATATCTTTTCCAGGCAGCTCAAGTGATCTTCCATGAAGCATGCCTGGTTTGAGTCTCTTCTAGGCAGTTTGGCTTATCCGAGACGGTCTTTTCCAGCAGTCCCTTCTAGCTATATATGCTTGTGGACAGAGGGGCCTATTGTATCTGGTAAGTTTCAGGGACTTCCTGAAATTTTTGAGTTGTTCACTTCCTAAGTGCTAAGGAGCTTCTTTGAATGAGAGAACTTCCACTCCCCTTTAGAACATTGTGTCTTAATTAGCTTCCCTGCAAGATGAAATATTTTATCTCAAGGCACTTGCTACCCAACACTACATTCTTTAGGTAAGCCTATTCAAGGAGATGTGAGCAAGGAAAGATGAAAAAGAAGAGAGAATGAGACAGTAAGACGGAGTAGGCCTGGTAAATTGCCATTGAATACTAAATAAAGGAGAAATAAATGTGAAGAAAGAGAGTCTGTAGGCAGTCTTCCTGTTTGCTAGTTCCAAGCTGGAATTTCTTCCTTGGTTCCCAGATGATGGTCATACTTCTGGACAGTTCTTTGCAAGGTAGAGGCACAGTGGGTGGTCCTTTACATACTGGTCATAGATGCTAGTCAAACCTCTCAGTGGTCCTTCAGGGGTCTGACTGTCAATGTTGACCCATCCTTGGGCAGTCCTTGCTGGTATCCTGCATATGATTGAAACCTGTTTCTGTACTCTCCTGTAGATTCTGGCTCCAACTAAGTATATACCTCGTTGAAGACTGTATAGTTGAGATTCATGATTTTTTTCCCCCTGGAGTCTAGAGGAATTCTCTCAGCTCTGCTTGTTTAAAGTTTCCCCAGAGCACAAGAGTGTGGTTCCTAATGGGTCTGGGGTAACCATGTGGCTGGCTCAGTAGGAGTCTTTTTAAATGGCCTCTTAATGATGCTCCAGGTTAGTGCACAGAGGAGTTTTTCCAACACCTCTGCTGTTTTCGCAGCTGAACACACCACACTGTATGTCTCTCCCCTTCTCTCTTTCCCTTTTAAATGCCAATTGCTAAGAGTGGAGCATGGTTTCTTGACACTCTCCATCTTAAGTGTGGCTCTGGTTATTACCCTTCACTGGGTGATGGGGTAGGAAACCCTCATATCTGCCAGTTCCTCTGGAATGAACAGGGATTTTGCCCTTTCTGTTCTGTTTTGTGAAGTTTCGTATTTTACTTTGCTGTTCAATTAGATATTTTCAGTCATTGCGCGCACGCGCGCACACACACACACACACACACCATTGTGATAGGGTTTACCCAACTTTCTGCAGTTCATTTCCTGGAGATTTTAGCACAGTGTGCTTGTATGTCATACACTATCTTCCTAAACCAATCACTGTTTTCTTTTAAATATTATTAACACAATTCCTCTCAATCATGCCAGGGGAGAGAGAAATGAGAAAACAAAACAACAAACAAACAAGAACAACAAGAACAACATTGTCCTGACTGGTTCCTCTCCCATCTTTCCACAAATTTTCTGGAAGTTTTGTCTTTAAGAGACCACAGATGTCTTGGAACCATCTGCTTTAACTCGGAGTCAGCTGGGGATGCTTTGTGCTTCTGCGGTTCTCTACAACGCATTCCCCATCTTAGAGAAGAGACTGAGCCCTAGTGGTTGTGAATAGAAATGGAGGTGACTTTTTACAAAGATCAAACTAAAGACTGAGCCTGTGAGGAATTGCTAGCTTACTCTTCTGCATCTAGTGTTTGGGATTTCCACTAGATAATTTGCCCATTTGTATTCTGATGACTTAAAACATGCAAATCTGACAACAAGCCCAGGCATTTAAATTATTGCATTTGTTCTAAGAAACCATAAGAGCCAGGAATTAACAGCCACATTGGTCTAGAAATACCAAGCTTGTTTTCCTACAGTGGTAGCATACTGTGTTGAGGTGTTGTCTAAGTGGATTTGATCACAGAAATTGATATTCTCTAATGAAAACCATAAGATCTGGATCAAGTTTTATACAAGAAGATTCTCAGTTTTAGTTTTACAATAACCTGTTATGTAATTCTCCTGTAATTTGAAAATCTGTAAGATAGTATGCATTTTAAAAACTCATTTAATGTATAATCAACTAATTTAAAAAAGGATTTGTTTTAAGAAGAAAGCAAATGGTCCTAATGTTTTCATTGTTTCTAGCTTTCTGTCTATATATACATATACTTATAAAAATTTCAGTTTATCAAGTGAGAGATTCTCTTTCCTTCCATCTCAGTTCTACATTTGGGCAATAACTATTATTGGCTGGAGACACGTGGGAACAGAGAGAAAGAACTGGGTAGCAAGCAGTCCCTGTGCTGGCGTTGGCTGACAATGGAGGAAAGCCCTTGCTAGGTGCCTGGGGCAGCCTAGTAGAATCGCCTGTAAGCTAGCATTGGATATTTTCTGATTTTGTTTCCTATGCACAGAGTAACATTTATTTTTGTTTACTTTTAGCCTTTGTTATGAAAAGTTGGAAACAAAAATAATCATAATGTAAGCAAGTATGTAACTGCTGCCGAGCTACAACCGATTTAATGGAAACATAGTTTTAGTCTTCCTCTCCCCAGTTCTTCCCTTCACACTCCACTGGAGAATTTGCAAGCTCATCTGCGACATAATATCTTTTCCCACTGCTCATATCACACAGGCATGAGGACTGTCTTAAAATTGAACATATTTTTGCCACTGTGTACTCTTTTTGCAAACTGGATTTATCTATTCTAATTCTGTTTCTTTTTCACATGTACTAAAATAATTCCTCCTTACCTCGGAAAGCCGTCCAATGTTAGTGAGAACTGTGTAAAGCCTGTGTGGTGGTTAATTTTACATACAACTTGTCTTGGCCATGGGACTTTGAGTTCTTAGGCTTTTGGGCAAAGGATAGAGTTGCACACCATCACTAGCTTCCTTGGGGCTCCTGCTTGTTGATAGCAGATCGTAGGACTTGTCGTCTGCCATTGTCATATGACTCAACTGTCCCTTTATAAGTTGTAACTTTAATTTTTTCAAATCTTATTTTTTTCCAAGGGGGAGGAGGTTTATTCAGGAGATAGGGCAAAGGTGGGGAGAAGAAGGTGGAAGGATAAGAGAGAAGAGAAGTAGAGGCCGGCCATGACCATGTGGAGAGAGAGGTAGAGGGGGGAAGGGGACAGAGATGCAAGAGGGTAAGAGATTAAGAGGGTAAGAGAGTAAGAGATTAAGAGAGCTCAAACCTTATTTTTAATGATGGTTCTTAAACACTTTAACCTCCCTTTAGGCCACCACCCACCAGAGGTAGTGAAAAGGAAAGGATGTGGGGGAAGTGGACCTGTTTAGAAAGATTCTTTGGAGCAGATGCTGTCTGTGTTGTCTGGAAGTCAGCAGTTCGGTTCACAGGTCAGCAGGCAGCAGCTCGTTCCATTTGTAAACACTTCATGAGTGCACCAGCAGTCCAGTTTGGTAGTCGGGATAGCAACAGCAGTGAAACAACTGAGCAGAGACAGCTAAGGCCTCAGTCTCGGCTCTAGTCAGCAGGAGGGACCTAAAGGAACAACAGGAGAAGTTCTTGGCTGTGTCTCTCTCAGGGAACTGAAGATTGGTGAAGACATGAGACCCACAAGCATTGCACAGCTAGCTGTACCAGCAAGCTGAGCTTTGTCTCTGTCAGTCCATGGAGTCCTATTTATACCCTCCAAACATCCCGTGTCTTCCATGTGTCTTGCCTCAGCCCGTGCATCAATTGCAGCTGACATCACTCTGCCCATCAGCCCAAGTCCTTGGAAGCAGCAAGAAACTGCAGCACACCATCAGAAGTTTTTTGGTGCATTTCTCTCTTTGGAGTCCCAACAAATGGAGCCCAACTACACAATGTAAGGTGGACCAATATATGTGTGTTGTTAGCAAGAATCCTTTATCACATGTTCTTTCTCCTGTCTGCTTTAGCAGAACATCCTTTCACCTGTGTCTGCTGCAGTGAAATGTTCCTTCATGAGTCTGCCTTAGTCTTTCATCTGTGTCCACTTCAGGAAAACATTGTCCCTGCAAAACACCATATAACACAACTGATTTTCCAAAGAACCCTTAAGTTTCTACTTCAATAAATAATAGTATGTAAACAATATTTTTATATATTATATATTGCATATATTATGCATATACACTATGCAAATATATATCATTTACATACAAGGTGATAAATACATTATATATTTCATACCTGATTGTAGAAAATTTTATTATGATCCATTGCCTTACATTTGGTCACAATGAGCAATAACATATTTATATGTAGCATATGCAATACTATATAAATTCAGCTTCTATGCTAGTTTATGAAGAAGTGCATTTTTGTCATGTTTTAAAATCATGGTTAATTTTTTAAAGGTAACATACAGAGTAACAGGTTTCATTTTGGTATCATAATACATAGGTGTCACATTGTATTTATTTTTTGCTTCTTCCACTGCCCTTTGACCCCCTTTCCAGCTGGTTCTCCACTTCTGCTTTTCCATTACATGTATCTCACAACCCTTCTATTTTTGACCATGTTTAAGGGCTCTTCCCCCCACCCCCCACTAATGACCTTTTTTCTAGCTTGTTGGCCCACATACACATAAACACATGCATATATCCCACACGCAATTTGAATTGAGGTTCTGCATGTGAGAGAAGGCATGGTGTTGATCTTTCTGAGTCTGGCTTGTTTTGCTCAACATTCTAACTTCCAGTAGCATTTATCTGTCCTGATGACCTGATTTCATTTTCTTCATGGCTACACTGACCCCCACTTACCATATGTACCATGATTACACTAACACACTTTTCTTTTGCATCTAGAACATATATGTGAACATTGTCTATTATTTATGCACCAGACTTTTCTACTCAGTTGTGAGTTTGAGAGAGATTAAGGCCACCCTTTACCATCTGCTCATCAGAACCTGACGTATGATTAATGACAAGGGAACTGAGACTTTTCTCAACACGATTATCTCCAATTGAGCCCATGACCCTGCACAGGGCTCTGGTGTCCTCATTCTTTGCTGAAGCTTCTTAATTTTATACCTTCTCAGTTCCCAGTTCTTAGGATTGTTTCCTGTGCTCTGGAGCCCTACTTAGAACATCTTTGCCTATGTCTTTCCTGTGTTTTCCTTTATGTTTGTCCTTCAATACCAAACTTTATATGTTTTCCCATTTATTTAAACCCTCTTTGGTTGATTTCTTTAACATCTTTGAGTTTTCAAAATATATGAACCATAAGACTTCGTTAGACATACAGCGAGGTATCTGTTTTGAACAATTTGAAGTCATGTATTTTACATATTTGTTTTTTGTCAGCGTACTCTAAAAGGTCTACAAAATTATCGTATAATTAATTGGTGACTTTTGCAAGGTTACAAGATGGAAGGTCAACATTTAAACTCAATTTTAACCTGCTAACAGTTTTTTTTTCACAAGCAAAAGGAAGAATGAAACTGTACCTTCATTGTATAGCATGCACAATGATCAACTCAGTGAGGATCTGGGAAATGAATAGCAAAGTTAAAGCTTTAAGATTCTTCAAAACCACACAAGGGGCAACTGAAAAATCTCTGGGCTGGATATTGGTAATATTGCATTGCATATGCCTGCACAAAGTACAGTCAGTGGAAGAAACACATTTTAAATTGGGTTCATGAAAATTCAGTATTCCTAGACATTAGAAGATAAAACCAACAGCCTGAAAATACAACCCATGGGCTGAGAGGAACTATTTGCAAATTGTGTCTCTGAATAGGGTTAGTACCCAGTGTACAGAAAGAGCCAACCTGCTCTCTTCTTCTGAGGTTCCCCTTTTTGTGTGCTCTCTCCCTGTTGACAGCATGCTCATCTCCAAGTTAACTGACAGTTTCTTCTGTCCCCAGAGTCATCGGAACCCCTTTTGTAAAAGTTTTCATTCACATATTATGGTTTTCAGTCTCAGAACGCCTGTTCGGTGTTTGAAATATGACTTATACCTCTGAGAGTGTTCTTTTTATTCAGTTCATAGGTCATCCTACTGAATTTGTTGACTGCTCCTGGTCTCCTTTAACGCGCTGGTCCTATCTATATTGGATTAAAGCTGTGGTCAAGTTAATCTGAGGCCATTCTTCTTCAGGGTCACATCATTCTGTCTGTTTCTTTGCAGCTTCTTTTGTTGAAGGCTAAGTGTTTGAAAAATAACTCCATTTCCCCATATTTTGCTGACTTCATGCTGACTCCATGACTTACTGCTCAGCCCAGCTTCTTTCTTCTTTCTATCTATCTATCTATCTATCTATCTATCTATCTATCTATCTATCTATATTTTTGAAACAGTGTAGCCCTAGCTGTCCTAGAACTTACTCTGTATACCAGGCTGACCTCAAATTTAGAGATTTACCTGCCTCTGCCTCCCAAATGCTTGGGGATTAAAGGTGTGTCACCACCCTGCTCAGCTTGCATCTTAGCTGCACCAGATCTTCCAAGTCTTCTCTGTGTGTCCTTTCCTCAGCCTTTTCCTTCTATATGACCACTTTTCACTGTCACACTTGCCATGAGTCTCATGCCTGCTTCTTTTCAGAGCCTCAGGTGTTCTACTGAGTTTCTCTGCCATAGCTTCCTGACCAGCTGCCATCAGGTGTATGGTTTTCAGAGTCCATCACTGCTTCCAAGGGCTTTTAACTTGAATCTGAACTATGGTACTATTGCAGCAATCTTCAGAGGAACACAAAATAGAAACTAGTCCTTGATGCCTCCCCCAGGCATGCTGAGTGTGACATGGCCGTGTAAGGAACAACATGACATAATTTCCTGCCCCTGGAACAGAGCCAGTGGGGTTGTAGGCCTTCATGAGTGTTGATGGTTGCTGTGGGCAAAAGGCCTGTTTGTATGATAATGTGCATATTGAGGGACAAAGTGATGAATCAGAGAAAGATTTGATAGAATAGGTTATGCCCAACTCTCACAGGAACAGCAGAGGAAAGAGAGGCTACTGACAAGAGCACAGGGGGAGTGGGTGGATGAGTTCAGTCAGTCAGTTCAATTGATGGGAGTCAAGTTCGGTGCAGTGCTTACGGTATAGTGGAGTTGAGTTTCTTGTGAGATCATGCAGTTCCGTGTAGGTCAGCAGAGGCAGTTGAAGCCAGAGAATGAGAAGGAGCCAGAAGATTAGAACAAATTGCCAGAGTTAGTTTGAGGCTAAGCAGAGCGGCTCAGCTGAGAGGAGCCTGACTGAATCAGTCATCTTGCAGAGGAGTTTGAGCAAGAAAAGCTGAGGTGAACCAGGCAGCCAGAGTTCAAAAAGACCTAGAAAGGGTGATTTTATTTAGCATTAAGTCTCAGAGGCTGAGATATTTTAGACCTAGGTTGTCAGAGGCTGGAAGCTGAAGCCTTCAAGGTCTGGGTTTTAGAAGATTAGGTTGTGTAAGGCCTAGAAGTTTCCAGGCCTAGGCCTAGGGATAGTGATAGAGAAACATTCTGGGCTCAGCTTGGGTACAGCCCTTACCATTTCCTCTGAGGAAATAAAATCAAAAAACACATTTTAAAAAAAGCAAGCCTTTTTGACACACTACTTACTTTTCAATAGAGAAAACTCAGACCCAGACTGAGCGCATGTACATGGTTCTCTGGAAACACTCATGTACCTCAGGAGGTTGATGTTTGGAAGAACAGAACAAACTGAAGTCGGAAGCCCAGGTAGTCAGATTGGAATCCTTTGGCACCATCCAAATGGTGCCCTCACAGAAATGAAGCTTTAGATTGGATTATTGTTCTGGCCTTTCATTTCCTTTGGTGTCTCAGAGTTTCAGGATACCATGCCCTTCCTCTGTGATTTTGCATCACCTCTCACAGGAGTGCAGAGAATAGATTTCTTTGACTCAGTGGCGTGGGCTGAGAAAATGCATTGATAACAGCAAAGACGTCCTAGGATCCAGAGCGGTTTTTCCGGGCTTCCTGCACTACTGGCCAGTACAGCGGGAGCTCACAGCAGCATCAGAGATTCTGATGAGAGTGATCTGAGGGAAAGTTCAGGCATGCGCTGAGCTGTATGCCCAGAAAGTTTGCTGAGCTTCTGACTTGTGGGGTAAAACAGATGATTCAGACGCCTCGTGGGACCTGAAAGCTAAATGTGTAGAATACAGTCTATCAGCTACTGGTGGCTGTCATGGCGTAGTCACTGTGAGTCGTGGACACTGTGTGAGTCTTCACCAAGTTACAGTATTTTATTTATAGACTTAATGGTGCCACTGCTTTGTAAGTCCTTGTTGCTTTCATAGGATGGTGGGGTTAGTCATTTAGTGGTCTGTTCACGCTTTTCAAAACCCGAAATTCCCTGTTGGGGTACAAGGACAAATGCAGAATATTTTTTACAGCATGGAAACCCAAAAGACTCACTTTGACAGACCTGACAACTTCCTTCCATGTGGCTCATCAGTCCAACTGGGAGGAAGAGATCAGGTGCGAATCAAGCTGGCCTGCAGCTGTGTCATTCTCTGTGGCTGGTTGCAAAAGCAGAGCAAGACAAAAGAGTCTATATACGGATGCCACCCCCAGGGCCATATTTTGTCATTTGTCTTTGCTGCAAACTACACCTTAAGTCAGTGATGCTTCTCTACAGAAATTAAAGACATAAAATAGAGTTTAGCTAGGCAAGTCGGCCACTAATAACAAACCACACCTAGTTGCATAATTATGTGAAGATCGCTTTTCTGAACAGTTTGAGGAACCGTTCTAAACTGGTAGACAGTTGCTTCCTCTTTCTCAGATTGCTAACCAGTGTCAGATTGATACCCACTGCAGTTCCAATGTTAAAAAATATTGGTACCACTTCTCCAATGTGCAGTCAGTCCTGCAAAACTGAAATACAATCATGCGATTTTCGGGTGAATGATCCCACTGTTTATCCTTTGGAAGGTGCTATGTGTTGTGAGGTAGAAAGCAGAGACTGGAGAGGCTACTGCTTGGAACAGTCCTGACTTTTGCTCCAGCTCTCTGGGTGACTTTGGATTCCTTATGGAAGCCCAGGCTTCAGTTTAGATACTGCAATTAAAAGCACTTATCAGAACTGATTAGAAGCAACATTTCTGAATGAGGAGAGACATAGAGCGACTTAAACTGTTGTTCCTAACCAGTTTCTTGGCAAACAAGGCGACAGCCATGGAGCGGTTAACTAACTGTTCAAACCACACCTTTGGCCCTTTAAATCTCAAGCCTTAAAAACAGAGAGACTGGGGGTGGGGGGGAGGGGTAGGCTTTGGGAACTTAAGTGAAGTCTTTAAATGAAATACTGTAACTTAATGAAGGCTCATAGTGTCCATAGCTCACAGTGACTATTCCAGGATAGCCACCAGGACATGACAGCCGCCAGTACCTGGTAAGGGATATTCTACACATTTAATTTCCAGGCTCCTAGAAGGTGTCTGGATTATCTATTTTTACTTTTTTTTTTTTTTTTAACAGCTTCAAGAAGCTATTGTCTATGTTTTCCTTTAGGTAAATATTAAAATTATTGGTTTTTTTTAAAGTGAGGTTATTAGACTCAGAAGAAATGCTTTAACAACAATTGAGACGAACTCTGTCTAAATACTAAGTGTTCTGACTCTTTAATGCCTTTAAGAAACCCTAAGACCTGTTTCTCTAAGACACTGTCTTGTTTCCCACTGCTACTCTGCTCACTTGGGAGGTAGGAGCCAGTTGGAGGCGCGTTCTGGACATTGCTCTTCTTCCAGCACTTTGCTTCTGTTCATTCTCTCACAGGAATCATTCGAGATCTCTCAAACGGCACCCAGAAGGAACCTTGCCTGCATCTCGTGTTTGCAGATCAGGGGAAGCACAGCACAGAAGGGTTTATGAATGTTCTCATACTAGCACAGGACATTTCAGTGAAGGTTGAGACTCTGCTCAGGCTTCCTGATGTCAGAGCTGCGCTTGCCTGATGCTCTTTCGGTGTCGGCTGAGCTTGCCCACTGATTTGAAGGACTGAAGGTCTCTTGAGAAATGCGTCTTTACCAATCCCAGGATCCTTGGATGTTGTCACACGTGGGATTCCTAGGTAATGGGTGACAGGCTTCATACAGGAATTTGGGGATCTCAAAACATCAACCACAGTGTGAGGACACTCAATGTCACCAACCTCTGGCTTGGGCTTGAGCCTTGAGATCCATTTCCCCCAAGCTGGCTGCTCCAGATGACCAGAGAGCATTCGTTTTTAATCCTGTGCTCTCCTGAGACCAGTGTTCAAGGACATAAAGCCCTTGTGTCTTTTGTTTGGAATGTTTGTTTACTCAGTAAAAGCATATTTCCCTGCAGTTTGCATGAACTCCTCCGAATGGCACTGCACAAATCATATTCAAACAAGGTTCCCCAACCTAATTAGAATATTGTTTTATTACACTGCACATTTCCTAAATCTCACGCTAATTAAATGTACGTTGTTCTTCATTATTACCAACAAAAACTATCTCTGCTCCAGATTTATGCCTGTGCACTGTGCTGGTTGACGGCTATATCAGCTTTTCAAATTGAAATGCGTTTCAGAGGTTTCGAGCTTTTTCTGGAAAATTAATTGCAGCTGGAACCTGGCACAGTGGGCCTTGCAGATCGGCCCAGGGGCCCCTGTAGCTCTTGGCTCTTTTTTTTTCTGGAACAGTGTGGCCAAGGGAGGGGAGCCAGGAGTGTTAGAGGGAGCCGTAAAAGGGAATGGGTGTGTGGAGTGCTGTTCCTTGGAGTCTTCCCACCCTTGCTGGCTCTGTCTACAGGGGGATGAGCATTCTTTTGTCTAGGGAGCTAGTGGGCAGAGTCTGTTCACTGCATAAGCAAGCCTGCTAGGGCTTGGCCACTGTCAATACTGACAGCAGTTTCTCTATGTTTATCTTGAAAGGCAAAATCTTAGATGATTACTTATTTGCAGTTGATGCCAGCTGAAATAAGGTTGGGGACCTCCCTTTGTTTGCTAGCTTAAATAGAGTAAATAGATGACCTTCTTTCTGTGGTGATTTAAGTGGGAATGTCCCCCGGTAGGCTCTGGTATTTGAAACTCGGTCCCCTGTTGGTGGAGCTGTTTGAGAAGGCTTAGGGGGTGTGGCCTTGCTAGAGGAAGCACGTCATTGGGGGTTGGCTTTGAGAGTTTAAAGTCTCATCCTACTTCCAATTTGCTTGTCTGTTTTGTGCTTTTGGTTCAGATACGATCTTTAGCTTCCTACTTCTGTCATGCTTCCTTGCCACCACATTTGTGCTACGACACTCCCTCCCCCCTCCCCCTCCCCCCCCCCCCCCCCCCCCCACTATGGGCTTTATGACTCTGGAATGGCACAGGCCCAAACACTCTTCCTGCTTTAAGTTGCCTTGGTCACGGTGTTTTATCACAGAAGCAGAGAAATAACTAATTCACCTCCAAGGCAATAGGACTTTTTTGCTGCTGATTTGTCCCTCAACATTTCCAAAGAGAAGAGAGGTGACATTAAGTCCTGGAGCCTCTATAACTCAGGTGTTGCATCTCTGCTTTGTGAGATTTATGAACCCGACCCCTGCCATTTTTTTTTTTTTTAATAAAGGGGGGGAAAAGGTTGTCTGAAAAATACAAAATCAAAAATGCCTCTAGTCTTGGCATAGACTCGGAACCCTTCCTGTTTATCCTGAACGATGAAAAGTAGAGTCAGAGGCAACAGCTAGAGCACACTGGTTTGTGGGGGCGGAGCCCAGCAGCACACTGGCTTGTGGGGGTGGAGCCAGCAGCACACTGGCTTGTGGGGGCGGAGCCCAGCAGCACACTGGCTTGTGGGGGCGGAGCCCAGCAGCACACTGGCTTGTGGGGGTGGAGCCTGGGCACAGGAGCCCCGAGGTTTGGATTGTAAATTGAGGGGCCTTCAGAAACTTATTACTTTGTCCCACCTCTTCCTTCCCGTGTCTCTGTAGCATATTCTTTCCGCACAGTGTTTACTTTTCTGCCACCTGCTCACCTTCTGCTTCACACCACGGTCTGGTTGTTTCCTATGCATCCGCTCAGTCCCTAGACTACCCTAGCCTTACTTCTTAATCAGTAGGAGAATGGGAGAATGACCTCTGTTGACTCAGCCTGAGCCGGGTGCTCAGCTTCTGTCAAATCCATTTCAACAGGTGTGCTGGTACGGTGAACACTAAATACGTTGCTTTGGAGAGTCTTCAAGAGTAGCACTGCTTCCTGATAAGCCTTTAGAAACAGTGATCACGGGAGTGTTCACGTAATTGAGTTTAATGCCTTGCTTGTTCTTTGACTATTTGTGTTTATTGTCTTGCTTGTTCCTTGACTATTTGCATCTATTGTATTGCTAGACCCTCAACCTAGAACCGACCTTAATACATGCATGTAATCAAAATGATATAAAAGCATAAAGGAAAAGGGGATATAGGATAGGGGGTTCTAGGGAGGGGAAATGGGGAAAGGGGATGACATCTGTATTGTAAATAAATAAAATATCCAATTAAAAAAAAAAGAATAGCATTGCTAGAGAGCAAGGCTCCGGTTTCCGCAGGGCCGAGGTTATACCTACATATGTGTAGGTAGGTAAGAGTGCATGTTTAGCTGTGGTCTAAAGATGACATCATCATTGGTGAAAACATGACTAATGTAAAGTAGGTGACTTTAATGGCTACTGAGCTTGGACATCAATAGTCTTCCAGAGCCCAAGTTCCCTTCAGAGACCCTGATCGAGAGGACAGAGAATGGGAGTCTGCACTTGAGAAGCCCTTCTGGGGCATCTGATGAAGTGACCACCTATCACTTTTTGAGAAGCACCTGGACATATGTTGGTGGTCACTAACGGTTAGTGTTGAAGGTTTTTCTTCATGGCAGCATTTACGGCAGTGGAGGGCTTGTGACTGCTTCACACTGGCTAGAGGAGGTCCAGTAGTGAGAACGGACCCTTCCCCATTCTGTCTGGACCGGATTTAGACACACATTCGAGCAAACACTTCAGGAACTGATTCAAAGAACCCACAAGTGTTTCCATCTCACATGCTCTACTTCCTGTCTGAAAAGAAAAGGTAATTATGAAATAACGTGGTCATGTTAATAATACAATCCTAGTCAGCATGAGTGAAATACGCCAGGGTTGATTACATTAGCAAGCTGGGAGACTTCATCAGGAGCTGTCAGGGGGACATGAAAGGAGCCCCCCTCCTCCCCGATGTTTCTTCGAGCCGGATTATCAGCACAGAAGGTAATTTAATTTCTTTCATCTCCTTTCCGGGGTGTGATACCTTGCTGAAGGTGCTAATGTCTAATTTTAAAGAACACGGATTTGGTTTTTGTTTTTGTTTAAATCCCAAAGTTAAAAATACATTTCACATTTGCAAGTTTGCTTTTTCTCCCCGTGCTTCAAGGGTGGTTAAGGTCTGCTGCTGGGTGAATATCTATTGCACAAAGCCCAGGGTTCATCATGCTTTATTATGAGGTGTTTTTTTTTTTGTTTTTTTTTTTTTTTTAAAAAGCACAAAGGAGAATGAAATTAAAAAGAAATTAGGATACGTGGTGTATACAGCCAACCTCACCGTCTCCAACATGCAGCACAGAGGATAGCTTACAGCATGCGGGCACGAGGCATCTGCATTCATTTAAATGATTACGTGTTCACGGCATTTGACTGTGTGCTGTGCAGTCAAATGCAGTTAAAATAAACCCACAGGAACACAGCCTGTTCCTGCCGCCATTGAGAAACTAAGTGAATTAAATATACATAATGACGAAAAGCTAGGCGATGCTTGAGATTTGACAGATAGGAGGCAGAGAAGTCACAACTCTTGTCTGACCAGAATCTGGTACCTTTTAACCCTGGAGAATTGTAGTTTGGAAAGCCACAGAAGAAAGGGGTGTATCTGCTGCTTGCCTCTGGCCACCAGGGTACTTGCTTCACACAAGACTTTGGACAGTAACCAAGAACTGTATAGCAAAAGGGAGGAAACTGGCTGGGGGCGGGGAGTGAGGGGGAGGCAAGCAAAAAGAAGATGAAACCCTTGGAAAGTATGCGTGCTCCTCCCGGAGATTCCGTCTGATTTTTGTGTTTGTTTTTAACTCATTTACTGGGACGGGAGGGTGTGCTTACGCCGCGGCCCACATGTGGAGATCCCAATTCTCTTCACTATGTGGGTTACAGGGATTGAACTCGGGTTGTCAGGTGTGGCGAGCGCCCTTATAGGCTGAGCCACCTTGCTAGCCTTTAAAAAATAATTTTTAAAAGATAAATCTGTTTTTTTTTTTTAAAGTCTATTTGAGTGGCGTTTTCTGAGTTTGTCCTGCCTGTTCTTGACTCGGCACCGGAAGAAAGACCTCCCACCCCTTCGTGTAGCAGCTTGGTTTCCAGCGAGACAAGCTCTCTTATCCTCCTCTACCCCACCCCCAGCCCCATCATGGTGGCATGATTGGCAGGTACCACCTTTCTCTCTTCAGGTGACCTGATCACATCCCATCATACACATGTACGCAGATGAACCCCACATTTACAACCCTAGCCGTCAGGGCTCCAGAAGCCCGCTTGCACGTGTCTAGTAGTTCGATGTCTGCATCTGAAACAACCACAAAGATCTGTAACTCGACAGTTAGTGGTGGAACTCTTGTCTTTTAGGTCACAGTACCACCTCCTTCTACCTGATTGCTCCTGTCTTTCCTCCTCATGTGCTGTCCATTAGCGCGGCCCACATGTGGAGATCCCAATTCTCTTCACTATGTGGGTTACAGGGATTGAACTCGGGTTGTCAGGTGTGGCGAGCGCCCTTATAGGCTGAGCCACCTTGCTAGCCTTTAAAAAATAATTTTTAAAAGATAAATCTGTTTTTTTTTTTTTAAGTCTATTTGAGTGGCGTTTTCTGAGTTTGTCCTGCCTGTTCTTGACTCGGCACCGGAAGAAAGACCTCCCACCCCTTCGTGTAGCAGCTTGGTTTCCAGCGAGACAAGCTCTCTTATCCTCCTCTACCCCACCCCCAGCCCCATCATGGTGGCATGATTGGCAGGTACCACCTTTCTCTCTTCAGGTGACCTGATCACATCCCATCATACACATGTACGCAGATGAACCCCACATTTACAACCCTAGCCGTCAGGGCTCCAGAAGCCCGCTTGCACGTGTCTAGTAGTTCGATGTCTGCATCTGAAACAACCACAAAGATCTGTAACTCGACAGTTAGTGGTGGAACTCTTGTCTTTTAGGTCACAGTACCACCTCCTTCTACCTGATTGCTCCTGTCTTTCCTCCTCATGTGCTGTCCATTAGCGCATTCACTAGAGAAACCCCACCCCCCCAACCCCCCCACCCCCCCCACCCCCCCCACCCCCCCCACCCCCCCACCCCTCCCACCCACCTCAACCCCCACCCCACCCCAAACCCTCAGTTGCCACAGGTGGCTGCCACAGCTAGCAGTCTCGTCTTCTTCTGGTGATCTTGGTGCTTCTCCCCCATTTTCTCTTTGATGACATCACCCTGCCCACCCACCTTGATGCTACCCCTTGTTACTGTTCCTGAACTGGCCTAACAAGACAGCCAAAGAGACCCTCCAACAAAACAAGTCAGATCTGATCCCCCAACTCCCACCCAGCGAAGCTCTCTGTTACATTTGGAAAATATTAGATGGTTGTCCAGCGGCTCCGTGCTCACGTTTGTCATAATTCTTAATCTCACAGAATGTTCTTTAAAGAGTTGGAATCAGACTTATCCCTCAGATTAAAAATCTTCAAAGTCTAATAATCCTTACCACATTGAGCGGCGTTTTGTCTTCGAAGAACGTGGTTGGCCCCAAGTAATGGAAAAACTGACTAATGAATAAAGGGTGTGTTTGCCCACAGAACAAGGAATCCCAAAGAGGCAGTTAATTGTGCTGGTGTGTGGATTTTTTTTTTAATGAATCCAAGAAGTTCTCGGATTCTTCTTTCTCTCAGCATGCTAATGCCATTTCACAGTATGCTCCCTATGGCTGTTACCTCATGGTTCCAAGATGGCTGCCACAGCTCTAGACATCACATGTATGCCATCTGTGTTCAAGGCAAGAAAAAGGTAAAGGAGGTATAAATTGTACAGCAGACACGTTCTCACTCTGGAGTTTTTGCATTCATCATTTCTCCCATCCAAGATGTGTTTTCCCCAAGTTTCTACTTTGTTGTTCCCTTGTAGCTATTCATGTCAAAGCCCAAATGTCAACGCAGAGAGAGGAATTAGCAATCCAAACTAGCATGGCCTGTTGCTCTCTCTTACATCTGCTTTCTGGGTTTGTCTTTTCTTACAGGAATCCATATTAGTTGCCAAGACTATCAGAGCAAAGTATCATGGGCTATTTATTGATAAGATCACTGCCTCTTTTGGTGTTTGATTTTTGGTCCTTTGCATAGTTCTGTAGGCTGTTTCTTTGCACTGTTGTTTGTGTCTATTCTGTACAGAATCTTTGGTTTGTTTTATAGGATGGGTCTCATTTATCAAGTCCCACTGGTATTTCCCAAGATGCAAGCACCCCGATAAGAAGTCGTTGCCCCTGCCTGAATCGTGAGATGATTTCTCTGTCTTCCTCCAGCGGTTACACAATTTCACTTCTTACATTAAGGTCTTTGATGCACTTTAGTTAGGATGGGGTGTGGTTAGTTTTCATCTTTTCATTAACCTAGCTGTTTTCTGTTTTTTTGTATCATGTTGCTTTTGTGCCTTTGACTTTGTAGTATTGTTTGAAGGTCAGGTGTTGTGAACACCACCTTCCTCTGTGCTGCTTTGATCTTCTGTTTTCTATGTGACTTTTAGGGTTTTTTTTTTTTTTAAATTAAATTTCTGTAATGAATATCAGTGGGTATTTGATACGAAAGCTGTATCAACTCTTTGTATTACTTCACAGATAGGTCCAATTTATCAATGTTAATTCTGCTAAATCTGGTGTTGTAAATTTTTCTCTAGTGTTTTAGAGTTCCAGTGTAAATTTCTTCCATATACATGGCTAGCTATATTACTAAGTATTTTTAAAGCTATTGTAAATGAGGTCTTGTGAAGTCATGACAAATGATAACCAGTAAGGAAAGGCAGAGTGTATCCAGCGTTGTTCACCATCTGCTGGGTTATGTTTATATTCTTCTTAACATCATGCATCCTCTCATGTGTCTGCTTTAGCAAAACATCCTTTCACCTGTGTCTGTTTTAGTGAAACATCCTTTGACCTGTGTGCACCAGCAAACCATCATTTGACAACTGACTTTCCAAAGACACCACAAGTAGTCACTTCAGTCTTGTTTCCTAATTTCTTTCTCACTAGCTCATGAGTGAGATACAGAAAAACCTACTTTTTGTATATTTCTTTTGCTTCCTGCTTTAATTTCTTTTCTGGTGGGAGCTTTTTAGTTTTTTTTGGAGGATTTGCCAACAGGACTGGCTGGTCTCCGTGTCATTCTTTACTTTTCATCTTGCTCTGTCGCCATAGTTAAAGCATCAAGAACTGAACAAGAGAGGAGGGAGCAGAGGCCTTGTTTATTATTTTAGAGGAAATTCTTTCAGTTTTTCCCCATGTAGTATAATGCCAGCTACAGATTAGTCACCTGTAGCTTTCTTTTGTCATGCTACGTTATGTTCCATTATGTTCCTCTATCCCTAGTTTGTTCAAGGCTTTCATCAGGAAGACATACTGAATTTTGTCAAAGGCCTTTTTTTGCATCTATTGAAGCAAAGGGAGAAAACTAGGGAGAAATTTGTTGTCTTAAGGCAATGTTGTATCTCTGAACATTGTTGTTTTGGCTTTTATTTCTTTTTCTTTTTAAAACCATGTTTTCCTTTGGTGCTTTGAATTTATAACAGTTATTTAAAAGCCTTTCCCCATTACATCCAGATTCTGTATTTCTTTAGTTTTAATTTCTAAAATGTTATTACTTTTCACTAAATTTTCTCATGCTTTGTGGTTTTAGGGGCAGGTGGATGTTGGTGAGAAAACTGAACATTTGTTAAAAGAGCCAGCTCTTCCCGTCATCCCCTCTTGATGACAATAAGGGAGGTGGTTTTGTCCAGGACCTTTGTGAGTGTACCCTCTAAGCTTAGATTTTGGTCTATCAGTTCTTATGCATATAAGTATGTATGTATATATGATATATATTGATATATATATGTTATGTATATGCAATATATATGAACATATACACGTAGTTTGCTTTTAAGTGTTTTAATTTCTCTAAGGGTTTTACACTTGCTTTCAGGACATTCTCAGATGATTTTCCCTGCAACTCATTGTCCCTAGGTGATGGTAAGTATGAAGCTTCCCTCTGCTGTTCATGACTTGGAAACTGACATCCAAACCATGCAGCCATTCCGCTCCCTCTGTCCCTGTAAAACCACGCCCCTGGGTGGCCCACAGATAGGCTAACATATTGCAAATACATTTTTCATTCTTTTCCTTCCATCCTGAGAGAGGGACCTGGGAATGGTCCACTTCCACCAAGCCCTGCCTTGTCAGAGAGCAGATGCAGCAAGATTAACTGAAACATAAAAGCACTGTGTTTCTATCGTTTTGTGTGTGGCTTTTTGAGGAGGGGCATTGGGCATTCGATTAATTGTTGCAAATCTTTGGCTGTTTCCCAGGGGTCCACAGAACAACTTAATTTCATCGTTCGTGTTCATTTAATATTTCCTATGGGGAAGTAAGGACCTGTCACTTCATATCTCTCTTCGTTTTGCTACCATCACTGGGGAACTATGCTCTCAAACATACATAGGATATTTATTTGAAAAAAGGTTATATATGCATTTGTATTGATCAAAACATATCTGCTAATATGAATTTAAAGTTAGGCTTTGTAAAAATGAAATTTTAAAAGTTTAAATCAGAATAAAATAACTCAGGTGTTATGGTCAAGCTGCTATTTAAATGCTAAAGTAAGAAAAGGCATTTGAGGTTTTAAATCCCCAAATTTAAAAAAGAATGATCTAGTTAACATGGTCTCCAGCACATAAGACAATACCTGCCTCATAACACATAAACAGATGTTAGTTGAGTGAATTGTTGATTAAATTAAATAAATTAAAGGAGAACTCAAAGTTGATATGCAGAAGACAGAGAGAACGATGCCTTAGTCAGTTAGTATTTTGTGCTGAAACACCATGACCAAAAGCTAGTTGGAGAGGAAAGGGTTTATTTGGCTTCTGCTTCCATAACATTGTTCATCATTGAAAGAAGTCAGGACAAGAACTCGCACAGGGCAGGAGCTGATGCAGAGGGCATGAAGGATTGCTGCTTACAGGTTTGCTCCTTGTGGCTTGCTCAGCCTGGTTTCTTATAAAACCCAGAATCACCAGCTCAGGAATAGAGCCAACCATAATGAGATAGGCCCGCCTACTTCAATCACAAATTAGAAAATGCCCAGCAGACATGCCTACAGCTGGATTCTATGAAGGCATTTTCTCAACTGAGGCTCCCTCCTCTCAGATGACTCTTGTATCAAGTTAGCACAAAACTAGACAGCACCAAAGATATAATAAATGGATGTTATAAAATAGAAATAAAACCATAATGAACTGAGTTTGCAGAATCCAAGATGGCCCCTTCTGAAAGTCTAACTTCATAGAAAAACTTTTGTTAATATTTCAGTAAGACCATAGGTTGAATACTCTAGTGTCTTGGGGTTTCTTTTGCTATGATGAGACACCATGACCAACATGGGGAGGAAAGGGTTTATTTTATCTTACAACTCTCGGGTCATACTTTAGCACTGAGGGACTGTCAGGACAGGAACTCAAACAGCAGGGACCTGGAGGCAGGAGCTGATGAAGAAACCATGGAGGGGTGTTATTTACTTACTATGGCTTTCTCAACCTGCTTTCTTATAGTACCCAGGGCCACCAGCCTAGGGGTGACACCACCCACAGTGGGCTTGGTCCTACTATATCAACCACTAATTAAGAAAATGCCCTTTAGACTTGCCTACGGCTGGATCTTATGGTAGCAATGTCTCAGTTGAGGTTCCTTCCTCTAGCTGGTGTCAGATGGACATAAAACCAGTCAGCGTGCCTGGTAATTATTGTCTTCAGGTAAGTGTAAATGAGAACTAAAGCTTATCCTTGCGTATTTGCTGAAAGGTATAATTCAAATGCCCCACACTCAGAGAGGCTCCTTTGAGTGTGATGCTTCCCTGAATGAAGAAGAGTATCAGGACGCCAGTCTCTGAGCTGTCTCCAGGACGAAGAGCAAGTGGGAACTGGCCCTGAGACCTGCAGTGCAGATTAGATGAATGTAGCAGATTTTGATGGAGATGTCAGGAGTCCCGGTCCACTTCCTTTTTCACTGGCCTCTGTGTGACCTGACACTCATGCATTGCTCCGACTCTCTTGGAAGGCTACTGTAACTGCGTCGTACATTCTGACGTGCTTTGGCAGTGTGCTGGCAGCACTCAAGTAGCCAAGATGCTCGGAGCATGCTTCCTCATGTCTCCCTGCTGGGACTTCTGAGCTATCGTACCAGACCAGCACTTCAGCTTTTTCCATCCTTATTCGGTATCTTAGACAATCAGCTGCTACTTCCATTTATGTTCTGTTCCACTTTCCTGGGTATGCTGATAAATCACTTAGCTGGAAAAATCTCTCATGGAGGCAGACGAGGTATCCATTCATCAATTCAACAAATATTTATTGAACACCTACCATCTGCCAGGACTGCTGTATTAAGGGATGATTGCATACACTAGTTTCCTAGTTTGAAGCGACTGTCTCTAACAGACAGAGCGCAGAGCACGGGATCAGGTTATGACTGGTTTTACACTGGTCTAAAGGACCCAAGAATTACAGTTCTCACCAAGGTTTTGCACACTTGTTACTAACACGGTTGGCAGATTTTCTACCTGGAAGACCAGGGTTTCCAAATAAAATAAGTCATCATGGAATTCCACAAATATGTAAGGAATTTGGCAGGATACGCAGAAGAAACCACAAGTCCTCCTTATCTGACGGAGACCCAGGATAGAGCTAGGAAAGGAGAGCATTAAAAACCCAGCAGGCTGTATGCAGGACAAGACAGCGGAAGGCATTAAAGACAGCTTTAGTAGATAGAGGTGTGACAGAACAGCCTGTGGATGTCACATGTATAGAGAGTGCAAAGTTCTTTCTGCCACTCCTATCCTTCTGAGTTTTACAATTCTGTAGTCAGTGGTAAGGAGACAGCTTTGCTGTCTTCCTCAACAGCTCAACAGAGTTCTGAGACTGAGGGAACCCGGTCTTCAGATGCTCTTAACTCAGATTAAACTCAGATTTGTGCCTTCATTGCTGAAACGGCTCTCGGGATGCGACAGTGTAATAAAGCAGAGTTGGAGATTGTATTACAGATGTTTGAATATAGGCATAGAAGGAAGGATGCTCAGAAAGACAGACATACCCAAATATGAGGGTGCAATTCTCAAGAGAGGGAGACGAGGGAGAAGGGGTTACGAGGAAGGGAGGGGTAGGGATAAGAAAGACATATCCAAGTGTGTGTGTGTGTGTGTGTGTGTGTGTGTGTGTGTGTGTGGGGCGGAGAGGGATGAATCCCAAGAGAAAACTCAGGAAAGACATCTGAAGCAGGGAATTCAGTTAGCATACCATAGTATAATCTTGCTTGGCTCTTAGCTTACATGTAATTGTCCATCGGGAGAGGTACAGGTGCTCTCATCTATTCAAATGTTAGTGTATGTTTGTTCTGTGTCTGTTATTTGAGACCCAGTTTATCTCTGAAGCTCAGACTGGCAGGGAATTCAGACTCACAACCCACAATCCTCCCGCTTTTGCCCCCTAAAATCAGCATTTTTGTGTGTTGGGAATTTCTTATGCTTTTCTGATCCTTTGGAGATATAGGTTATTTTAACCTGCTATTACCTTACGGTATTGTCTAAGTGAGAACTCATTGCTTCCGTCTGTCTGGTGCCGCTCATCTGATGTCTTTCTGGCCTCACTGGTCGTCCTTCCAGTCCGCCATGCCTTTGCATTCAAGAGTCATTCTTCCATAGGAAGACTTTCAGTTTCCACAAATGGTCACAATGTGCTCCATTTGCCGGTTTCTCCTTTATTCCATGTAATAATGCCCAGTTCCACAGGAAGTCCAATGGAGTTGCCTAGCCTGGATCCTTGGGGGCTCTTGGGGACTGAACCTCTGACCAAAGAGCATGCACAGGCTAGAGAGGGGCTCCCTTGCACAAATATAGCAGGTGTGCAGCTCAGTCTCCATGTGGGTCCCCCAACAACTGGAATGGGGACTGTCCCTGGAGCTGCTGCCTATCTGTGGAATCCATTCTCTAGGTGGGCTGCCTTGGCTGGCCTCAGTGGGAGAGGGTTTGGCTAGCCCTGCAAAGACTTGATGCATAGGGTATGATAGCCAGGTGAGCCCCCACCCTCTCAGAGGAGAAGGGGAGAAGGGGGGGAAGGAACTCTGTGAGGGGGGACTGGGAGTCGAGGGCAGCAATCAGGATGTAAAATGAATAAATAAATAAATAAATAAATAAATAAATAAATAAATAAATGTTAATGGAAAAAAATAATGTCCAGTCCCATCACCATTGCTGGAAATGACAGTAGTTCGTTGATTTTGATAGCTGTATAATATTGAGCTGAGTATGTGTAACACATGTTATACATCCATTTGTCCAGTAGTGGGCACTGCAGCCAAGTCCATCTCTCCGTCCTCGTGTGTAGTTGTGCGGTTCACACGGGCATCCCCAAGTATCCCCTTGCTTGTTTGAATGCATTTCTTGAAGTAGGATTGCTAGGTCACATGGCAGTTCTAGTTTTGGCTTTTAGAGGACTATCCACGCTATTTTCCCACAAAGACTTCACTAATTCACATTCTCATTAGTGTGCCCGAGAGGTTCCCTTCTGCACATCTCCATCAACATTTAAAAATCTTTTTGGTGACAGCCACGCAGACGGGTTGGACGGTGACTCTCGGGGTTTTTGTTGTTGCTCTGGCTGCTGTTTGGTTTCACCTGACACAGAGTCTTGCCCTGTAGCCAAGACTGTCAAACCCCCAATCCTCCTGCTTCAGGCTCCCAGGTTCTGAGATTACAAGTCTGTACCATCCTGCCCTGCTCACTGGGGATTTGATTTGCATCTCCCCGTTGAGTACTGAGATGGAACTTGTTTTCATAAACATATTGGCCCTCTATGCCTATGTCATCTATATGAGAAATATCTACTCAGATGTTGAGCTGAAGTTTTAACTGGATTTATTTTCTCTTGAAGATTTATTTTAAATTTATTTTTGCTCATGTGTGTGTTCCTGTGAAGTGTATGCCATATTATGAGGGTGCCCTCAGTGGATCTGGAGTTATAAGTGACTGTGAGATGCACTATGTATGTACTGGGAATTCCTCAGCCTCTTGATTGATCATGTGTTTGTGTGTGTGTGTGTGTGTGTGTGTATGTGTATATGTATGTATGTATGTATGTATGTATGTATGTATGTATGTATTTGGTGTTTAGACTTTCTTTTTTTAGAAAAGAAAGCATTTCTGTCCCCAGTGACACACCTTCTCTAGAAAAGCCACACCCAATCCTTCCCAAACAGTTCCACCAACTGAGAACCAGGTGTTCCGATATATGAACGGATGGGGGCCATTCTCATTCATACCACAGATCCCTTCACTCTGTAAGGAGACAGTCTGAAGACCATCTGCTTTGCTGAACAGAAACTTCTGATATAATTCTAGATGTCAGTTCTTCTTTATATCTACTTTGGAAGTCTAGGGACTCTACCTTAGGTCATATTCTGGTTCCGTTGTGGTTTTACCGGGGTTTTCTTGGCTACTTGAACTCTTTTGTGCTCTATATGAATTCTAGAAAGTTGTCTCCAGATATACAAAGCAACCCTTACTGTTTAAAGTCACCCACTGTTACACTGGGGCCAAACATTAGCTTTTTGTGTCTAGTAGTATTTTGTTTTTATAAAATCAGGAGGTGGTGTTTCAATGCTTGACACATATAAATTGACATCTCATTCTGATTTTCTTCAGGTAGCTTTGAATATACTTAATTCTTATGTATCTTATAAATTTTGTGGTTTTACTGTATTAGTAGTTATTTCTTTTTTTATTCCTTGTGGGCATAACCTCTTTTTCCAGTGGCATTTATTCTCATTTTTAAGTGATTGTGTTTACTAAATCCTTTCTCTTAAGGGTATAGGATTCCTTTAAGCATCTGTTGTAAGTCTGGTCTAGTGGTCATGAATTCCCTGATTTATCTGTATCATTGAAGGTCTCCTTCTGTTGTAAAGCACAGCCTTGCAGGGTATAAGAATCTTGATTGCAAATTATTTTATTTCAGGACCTTAAATACATCACTCTATGCCCTCCTGACATTTAGAGTTATTTCTGAGAAATCTGCTGTTAGTCTAATGTATTTGCCTTTAAATATTACTTGACATTTCTCTCTTACAGACTGTAATATGCTTTCTTTGCCCGGTACTTTTAACAACTTGGCTATAGTATGTTGTAGTGATGTACTTTTATGGTTATGTGTGTTTGAGGTTCTAAATACTTCTTGTGCTTAGATGTCTATGTCTCTCTCAAGATTTGGGAAGTTTTGTGCTATTATTTTTACTGAAGAGATTTTCTATGTCCTAACCTGTATTTCTTGTCCCTCAGGTATGCAATGGTCCTGATATTAGATATTCAAAGGGTACCCCAAAGCTCTTGAATTTTCTTTTCATGTTTTACTTCTCTTTTGTTCTGTCTGAAACTTAGGGTTCAAATGATATGTGTTCAGGGTCCTGTTTTCTTCTGCTTCATCTAATGTTACTGAGGTTGCTGTGATGGCTATTCTTGGTGTCAACTTGATTACATCTGGAATTAACTAAAACAGAAGCAGCTGGGTACACCGTGGGCTTTTCTTTTCTTCATTAAATCATTTGAAGTAGAAGAATCACCGTTTAACCCAGATCTTTTGAGGTGGAAAGGTAGGGTACACCTTTGATCTGGGCCACACCTTCTGGTGACAGCCTATATAAAGGACATGGAAGAAGAAAAGTTCTTTTCTCTTTGCCTGCTTGCTCTTACCTTTACTCTGTCTAGTAGGTTTAATCCTTCACTGGCGTTAGAGCCTATGTCTCTAGGATTCCAGCATATATGGAGTCTAGTTGAGACATTCAACCTTGTTGACTAAACAACTACTGGACTTTCTATAGGTGGTCAGCCATGCTTGGACTAGCAGGACCACAATCTATAAGCCACTGTATTAAATCAGCTGATAAAGTATATATATGTATACCTATGCATGTGATTTATATATGTATTTGTACATATTAGATTCATTCTATACAGCTGCAAACTAACTTTTTCCCTTGACCTTTAGAGCTTCTCATTTCCTCCATGATCTTTGTCCAATTCTCTTTCAGATCCTCCATTCACTTCCTTAACTCATTTAACTGTGTCTTTTCATTTTTCTCATATTTCTGTGGTAAGAATTATTCCTTTATTGAGATAAGCATCTTTTATGATGTTATGTGTTGGCCTCCTTAGACTTTGTCTTGACCATGCCTCAGAAGGTTCTGGTCCTGACTCACAGTACATGTTCTCTCATCTTTACAACCCTCTCCAAAGCCAGTCTTCTCCATGTGTTTTCCTCATGTGCCCCTGATGAGGCAGAAGCTCAGTGTTCTGATTAGTAAATTTTGCAATAGCAGTTCTTTCTTGGATAAATGGTTTATGGGTGTTTTCTTCCATTCTGTAGGTTTTCTCTTTGTGTGTGTGTGTGTGTGTGTGTGTGTGTGTGTGTAGGTCAGAAGTCAATATCAGCTGTCTTTCTCCAATTGGTTCTGTATCTTATTTTTTGATACATGGTCTCTCACCATGCCTGGAGCTTACCAATTAGCTAGACTGATTGGCCAACAGAGGAAACTGTGTCTCCCTTCCCAGCTGTGAGTTATAAATAGATAATGTAGAATCCGGCCATTGCCCAGGTGGTGCTGGGAATCTGGACTCAGGTCTTCATGATTGCGTAGTGAGCACTTTACTGACTCTGCCTTCTCTCTAGCTCTCATGCCTGTTTTTATTCCTGTATTACACTGTTTTGGTCTCCCATGCTTTGTAATAGGTTTTAAAGTCAAAAGTTGGGATCCTGTGAAGCTTTACATTTTTGTTTCTTATGGGTCACACCAGCTAGCTATATAGGGTCTTCTGTGGCTTCTGTTGAATTTCAGGAATTTTCCCCCACTTCTTTGAAGGATGTCATCATTAGTATTTTGATAGAGAATTACAGTGAGTCTATAGACCAATGGGAAATTATTTATTTGTTTGTTTACTAGAGAAAGAAACCTGAGAGTTGTGTTCCTTTATTTTTTTTAAAGAGCTACATTGAGATAAAATTCATATACAAAATAGTCTCCATCCATTCAAAGTGATTAACTCAGTGGTTTTAGTGTATTACATTATTATTTTATTCTTTGAGAATTCCTTATCTGCATAGAGTGAATTCCATCATATATACTATCACTTCCTCTTCCAACTCCTCCTGGATAAGCCCACCTTCTTAATATTATGTCCTTAAAAAAATAACCCACTAAGTGCAATTGTTGTTGTCCATATACCTATGAGTATGCAGTTATTCACACTAGAACATAGTCAGCCTACCAGGAACCATAGTCCTAAGGAAAACTGCCTCTCCCTCCCCTAACAATCATCAACTGTCAACAGCCCCTCAGCTGGGGGTAAGAGTTCATGTGTTCTTCCCTGCGCCATGCTGAGGGTTACTTGGCTTGTTCTTCTGCAGGCAACTTGGGCTTCTGTGAATTCACATCCAGAATATATTGTTTTTAGCTCAGTCCTCCTTACCATCTAACTCTTAAAGGCTTTCCAATTCCTCTTCTCTAACATTTCTTGAGCCTTAGAGTGGTGTATGTGTGTGTGTGAAATAGACTTCCTAATTGTGGCTGAGCACCCATAGACACACATTCTCTGCACTTTGACAAGCTCTATCTCTCCATTAACTGTTGTCCACTGCACAGACATTTCTCTGATATGGTCTGAGAGCTTCACTAAAGCCAATACAGATATGAAGGTTATTTGCTACAATATTCAAAGTATATATAGCAAAGTAATTGTAACACATTCACTCTTAGGGCCTATGAGCTCTTAGCCATGGGTTCTTGGCAAATTTACATTCTTAGTCATGTGGTTTCTCCCATGGTGAGGCTTAATCAGAAAGCAGTTGGTTAGTGAGTCCTACAATGCTGACGCTACTTTTGTACTAACAGGCATGCCCACCTTGCCACGATGTCTTTGTTGTTGTAACTTTCAGGATGGATTCACAGGTAGATAAGATTACTGATGGCGTTTCTCACTCAGTTGCCTGAATAGCACATTTTGGCACCATGAAAGCTAACCAGAAGGAAGGAAGCTTCCAAGTCAGCACCAGCTTGATTTTGCCAAATCCTGTGACCAGCATATATGCAATACCCAGCAATAGGGTTTTACCAACAATTGTGGTAGATACCCCAAAGCAATGACAATAACTTGCATTATTTTTTGGTCTCTTGGATCACTCTGACCAATAACTCAAGGGGAGACATCTCACACCTGGTACCATGTTCTTTTATCCGTGGCTTGTTAGGGGAGCATTATCCCCTGAATAGAATAAGTCTATCTAGGCTATTTTTATGTATGGGTATATCCACAAACACACATATTTAAGAAGCTTATAAAATAGTGTTATCTTGTGGTTTTAACTTTTAATCTTCAAAATTTTAAAGTATGTTTTTCTATACCTAATGGTGTGTGTGTGTGAGAAAGGGAAGGATATTGAATCTTACTGTATACAGTTTTCTGTGTGTTTTGTGTTTCAAGATGTTCATATGATTTTTGCCCTCAATTCTGTAGATATGTTGGGTCACATTTGTACAGGGTAGAGGCATCTTTGTATCTCTGGATGAAAGCCACTCGATTATGGTGTGTGGCCTTTTGATGTGCCGTTAAATTTTGTTTGCTGTGATTTTGAGGTGAAGTTTTATGTCTCTGTTCATCAGAGATATGTTGGCAGTTATTCTGTAGCTGTTTTGGATTCAGGACAGTATAGGCCTCATAAAAAGTGTTTGACAGAATTCCAGCCATTTAAAATTGTGGATAGTTTAAGAAGAATTAGAATTAATTTTCTTAAAATGTTTTATAGAGTCCATCAGGAGAGCCTTCAGACCCTAGATTTTTTTTTTTTTTTTTTTTTACAAAGGCAGATTTCCAATCATTGCTTCAGTCTTATCACGCATTTTGGTCTGTTTATATTTTTTATTTATTTGTGATTCGACTTTGGTAGTTTATGTACTTAAGTATTTATTTACATATTCTTCCTGGGCCTCCAGTTTGCTAGAATGTAACTGTTCAGCTAACATGTAACTGTTTCTAGGTATCCTCTGGTTTGCTAGCATATAATTGTTCATAACAGTATCTTTGGCCTCTGGTTTGCAAACATGTAACTGTTCATAACAATATCCTGGGCCTCTGGTTTGCTAACATGTAACTATAACTGCTTATAATAGTATTTCTGTTGAATAATCACTTGCTCTTATTTTCCATCTCTGGTTTTATTGAATTGGTTCTTTTTTGCTTTTCTTTTGTAGCTCAGAGTAGTCTTGCTTATATTTAAAAGCCAACTGTCTTACTAATCTTTTTTTTTTTTTTTTTTTTTTTTTTTGTTCTTGGTTAATGTATCACTGCCCTAAGCTTGATTTTTTTTTTCTTACTCATTTTGATTTTGGTTTATTCTTTTTTTTTTTTTCCCTAAATCTATGACATGAATGTTTCTTCAGATTGGCACATTTTGCCACACTGAGGGTAGGATACCGAATACAGTAGCAAGAAATCCACCACTGAATTATCCTCCCAGTCTAATACTCTTCTTTTCCCTCATTATTTAATTTAAAAAGAACTTTTTATTGATTCTTTGTGAATTTTCCATCATGGACTTTAGTCTCACTTATCTCCCTGTCACTTCATATCTGCCCTCCACTCTTGCAACACCCACAAAAGAAAACAAAAAATAAAAATAGAAAACAAAACTAAAAGTCTCACCATGAAAGTTGCTGTGTGTCTCACATTATATACCCCTTTGTCCAAACAGCTTTCCTTGAAAATGTTTGTTGCAATGAATCATTGGTCTGGTTTGAGGCCTCTGGCTTCTGCTACACTATCAGTATTGGATCTTCACTGGGACTCCTCTGGGATATCCTGTTGTTGTCCTGTGTCATGGAGATTCTACAGCTTTGGATCTGCAGGGCTGGCTCTAGCAGTTCATTGATGCAGTGGATATTGTGGTGGGCCAACTCAGAGCCCTGGATCTGGGCCTGGGTGGAAGTTGAGTTGGTCAGCCCATCTGCTCTCCCGTGCTTACCCCAACAGGATCAGCAGTTCTGCTTTGTCCAGGCAAGGAGCAGGGACATCTCTCTCAGTCTTACGACCTCGGGGAGGCTCCCCCCCCCCCCCCACACCCAGGTCACCAGGTCTAGCTTTACTGTGCTGCCCAGGTAAGGTGAATCCACTTTCCCAAGTGCTGTAGTCAGTGAGGGATGGGGCTAGCTCTTCACTCTCCTATCCTCAGGGCTAGCTCACTCATGTATCACATATGGGGGGTGGATTGGGGGTATATCTCTCCCACCCCCACTGAAACACATAGCAGACAAGGAGTCAGGACCAGCTCTCCCATGCTCATACCCTCGGAGGCTGGCTCACTCATACCCCTGCCACCAGGCCTAGCTTTACTGTCCAGGAGAGGTATGGGGCCCAGTCTCACAAGCGATGCAGCAGGTGAGGTGCAGGGCCAGCTCTCTTGCCTTCTTTACAATATATGCATTCCTATATAAACTTCCCTCTTAAAACTGCTTTTGGTATAATCTACACTTTTTCCATCCCTGAAATGGCATCTCACTCTGTAGCCCTAGCTAGTCTGGAACTTGCTGTGTAGACCAGCTTGACCAGGAGCTCACGGGTATGCTCATCTGGTTCTGCCTCCAAAGTTCTGGGATTAAAAGTATGTTCCTCTGTACTGGCTGGTTTTGTGTGTCAACTTGACACAAGCTGGAGTTATCACACAGAAAAAAAGCCTTCCTGAAGAAAATGCCTCCACGAGATCCAGCTGTAAGGCATTTTCTCAATTAGCGATCAAGGGTGGGAGGGCCCATTGTGCATGGTGCCATCCCTGCACCTGTTGTCCTGGGTTCTATAAGAAAGCAAACTGGGCAAGTCAGGGGAAGCAAGCAAGTAAGTAACGTCCCTCCATGGCCTCTGCATCAGCTCCTGCTTCCTGACTTGCTTGAGTTCCAGTCCTGACTTCCTTTGGTGATGAACAGCAATGTTTCCGGAAATGTAAGCTGAAAAAATCCTTTCCTCCCCAACTTGCTTCTTGGTCATGATGTTTTGTGCAGAAATAGAAACCCTGACTAAGACAACCTCCATGCCCTGCACTGTGGCCTATACATTTTAATATGCTATGGTTTCATTTTTATTTGTTTCATGACTTTTTGAAACTTTTCTGTTAGTTTCTGTAATGATTCATTGTCCACAAAGCACTGTGTTGTTCAATTTCCATGTATCTGTATATTTAAATTTTAGTTCCGTTTTGTAATTTTATCCCATTTTCTTAATAGATACACAATAGAATTTTGATTTTCTAAAATTTGTTGAAACTCAGCTTGAGACTTTAGATGATGATTTGTCCCAGAATATGTTCTGGGTGCCCATGAGAATGAAGTATGTTCTGATGGTGTTGGGTGCAACATTTGTAAGTTCACTAATTCAGATGTTTCTTTACTGATTTTTATGTGTCAGTGAGAAAATGAGAAAATGACAGGTGTACACCATGTATGACTCTTTGTCTCTTTTTATAGTTTCCACTTCAAACTTGCCTTAACTGAGGTTAATATAGTTATTCCTCTTTGTTTGAAATTTCCATTTGAATGATATGCCTTTTCCAGTCTCTTGCTTTCAGTCTGTGTGACTAGAAGTGAGTTTCTTGTGGGCAGCATATGGTTGGGTTTTGTTTGTTTCTGTTTTGTTTCCTAATTGTTTAATTTTTTTAATCCACCCAGTCACTCTGTCTTTGATTGGTGGATATAATATTTACATTCAAGGTATTATTGCTAAGTTTGATTTTCCTCTTGATTTTTCATAGTTTTTACTTGTTTTGTATACTCTTTTTCACCTCTTTGTATCCTTGCAGTTTTATAGGTTTTAGTCATGTAGATTTCTTTCATACTGCTGTTCTGGTAAGCTTTGTATAGTTGTATGCATTTAATAATGGTAACTCTCATTCATTTATGTCTATTATATGAGTCATTTCAGCATTTCTCACAGGGATAATCTGATGGTAGTATTTTCTTTCTTTTTCTGCTTATTTGGGAAGACTTTATTTCTTCTTTTCTGAAGGATTGTTTATCTGGGTGTATTCTTGATTGACAGGGTTTTTTTGTTTGTTTATTTATTTCCAGGAGTTTGGTTATAGCACACCATTCTCTTCTGGCCTGGGAATTTTATGCTGAAAGATATGTTGTGTCTATGCTGTGTCTAATAGATCTCTCTCTCTCCCTCTCTCTCTCTCTCGCTCTCTCTCTCTCTCTCTCTCATACATTTGGCATATTTGCTATATGGCCTTGGAGAAGGTAGCTTCATGGAAGGTTCCAACTAAAAAAGGTAGGAGCTTTATGTTTATTTTTTAAAATTATGTGTGCCTATGTTTGGGTATGAGCACATGAGTACAAGTGCCCATGGAGGCCAGAAGAGGGCACTGTATACCCTGAAGGTAGAATGACGGATAGTTGTGAGCTACCTAATATGGGTGCGGAACCAAATTCAGATTCCTGCAGGAACAACAAGAACTTGAGACTGTTGAGTCCGAGGTTGGAGCTGTAAAGGATGTGTAGGTTAGCAAGGGGGAGACTAGAAGAGACAGCCAGGGCCCCACCCTACCATGTACAGTGCCACAGTCATGTGCTCATGAGTTAGACTTGTCAGGTTGAGTGGGTAGCAGCCTTCCAGAAAGTGGCATGTCAGATATTATATAGGAAGATTTTGTCTTAGGCTCTTAGTGCAATCTCATAGATTGAAAAAGATAGGTAATCACTTGATTTGCTTCTGTGAAGAGGGCCAAAGAATGCACCTTATGTAGAGGCATTAACAGGATGGTTTCCCCTGAGTTCCATCCAGTGAGAGCGTTCCTAAGGCTGATTTCCTCCATCAGTCATGTTCCTGGCAGAGTGTCCTTACATGTGTTTGCTTTCAAGTATTTGGGAAACAGCCAGGGTGGACAGTATGTTCTTCATTAGTTATACTCAAACAGAAGAAATGAAAAGGAGAAGATAACCTTCTGTGTGCTGTTGGAATCTCCTGAGAAACTTTCTCCTTTGTTTATTATCTCTTAGAATCATTTGAACAATACCTCTCTTCAAACTTACTCTGCAAACAGTGATACTTTACAGTTTGGGTCCTAAAATATTGGGTCCTAAAAATAGAGCCCTTGGAGAGGAGATGCTGCTGGACAAAGGAAACTAAGTATCTGAGAGCAAAATTTTGCCTGTCTACTTTTTTTCTAAGTAGAGGTAAAAGGTTCGGTGTTGAAATGAACCCTTGGGTCAGTCAGTACTTCTGCCATGTCCTGTACTCAAAATGGCAACTCAGCTGTGGTAAGACCATCTCACCTTCACACAACACGGGCAATGTGGTGGTGCACACGTATGCAGACCCATTCTGAACATTAGGGGTCACAGTCTGCTGGGTGGACTTCCATATGAAATGGTTCTAACTACATGAACTAGTTACGATCACGGTGAAGTGTGTGCCCAGATAACAGAGTGAAAATTATATGCACATAGCAAGAGCCAGGCATTTTTCTAGTTGGCTAAGCAAGAGAAACAAAATTGCACCAGCACTGCAAAATGTTCCAAATGTAGCATCATTTCAAGAAGAAAGCCAGGGGTCTGAGGGCTACCTACCTGTGGGTATGGAAAAGAAAACATCTCCCAAAAAGAAATGGTCCTCTCCAGTCACCCCAAGATGGTTTTTTACTGTCTGTTCTTTGATGTTTCATACACTCCAAGGCTCTACGTGAGGCCTGCACTCTTCTCTACTCAGCAATATCACAGTATAGGCCCCCATTGTGATAACTGTCACCAAACTCTCTATTGAATCAGATAGGCTAGCCTCAAGGAGTACCACAGATAGAGCTGAGCAGAAGAATCCTCACCAGGGCAAAGATCAGATTTTTGCTCTCATTGTTCAACCCTGATATCTTCCCTAGACTCCCCATGTCTCTGTTGAGTTCACATGCCTAGTGGTTTGATGCACACTCTTGGAAGAGTCACTTGGTAACTACCAGCATCCTTCCTCCTGTGACTCAGGGTGGAAGTTAGCCAAACTAAAGCTTCTCAATATTTGCCATGTACACCCAGCAACACCTACCCACTTCGAATTGTTAGGAATATGAAATCTAACCAAATAATAACAGCGTAAGATTCTTGACCCATAGCCTGCTATTGCAAGGAAGTCAACCGTTATCACCTCTATTTGAGAGGACACTCAGAAACTTTGAGAGGAGTGGGAGAGTTGTTCAGAAAACAAGGAAACGACAGGTGTGTCATGACTGGAGGCTGTTGGCAGGGAAGCAACTGGCAGCTGCTAGAACCTGGTGTACTATGGGGTTGGGCGAGGACACATATGTTGCATTCTCTGATTTCTAGGTTGCAACAGGGGACAAAAGTTGGGGTGGATGTCAGTTACTAGTCAAGTCCTGGCAATATTAGGTCAGTTCTTACAAAAGTTCCTTTTGGTCTACTTGGGATGTCACTGGAGCTGGTGTAAGTCTGGCTTAGAGCCACCTGGCTTCCTGGACTGACTAGCATAGATAAAAGGTTCTATTCTATGCAGGCTGTGAGTCAGAGTCCTTTTCTTATTCATGATCTGGCCACTGTCTCTTGTCTATTCAGCCTCTAGATAATTAGAGTAAATAGGGGACATACCTCTACGTTTTATAAAAAGTATTTCTAGAGAGAAACATATTTGTAAATCTGATATTTAAATCCTCTCAACTGGATAAAAAGGAAATAATGTGCAACAAATTTATCAAGATGTTTTTAATAGGATGTATTATTTATATATACTGGTAGTTTCTTTTAAAAAATATATTTACTTTAATTTTATGTGTGTTGGTGCATGTATGTCTGTGGGAGGGTCAGATCCCCAGGAACTGGAGTTACAGATAGTTGCAAGCTGCCATGTAGGTGCCAGGAATTGAACTTAGGACCTCTCGAAGTGCAGCCAGTATTCTTAACCACTGAGCCATCGCTCCAGCCCCTACTGGTATTTTCATACCACATCCAGCGTACTATGATTCAACGCCCTCCCAATCCCTAGTAATAGCTATTCTGCCATTAGGTAGGCTTCCTCTCCCTCCCCAATTTCATTGTGAGAATAAACTTTTCTTTCTGTGACTGTCTTTTTAATTTTTAAAAATTTATTTGTGTGTGTGTGTGTGTGTGTGTGTGTGTGTGTGTGTGTGTGTGTGTGTAGCTGGAGTGCCAGGTGGTTGTGGTCCACCATGTGAGTGCTAGCATTTGAACCTTAGTCCTCTGCAAGAGCAGCAAGTGCTCTTAAGCACCAAGCCATCTCCTCTGCACTTCTCTGTGTCTGTCTTGTTTCATTTCACATAACATCGTCCCATTTTGTCTATTTTGCTAGAAATTACAAAATTTCATTTTTCTTCATGCCTGAGTTGTATACTTCATTGTGCACATTTGATCCATTTTGCTTATCCATTTGTTTGTTATGGACACTTAGACTGATTCCAGGCCTTGGCTATTGTAAAGGGTTTGGAGTAGGCATGTGAGTAGATGAGCTGGATCATTTCGTACCTGAGGTGTGCGTGTGCATGTGCATACACACGTGCATATGTGTGTGTGTTTGTGTTTACCTTTCATCCAGTATACTCATGGTACACTGGTATTGTATTACATATGGATATTTGTATATATTATACGTGAGCACAGTCTCCTTCATATCACTTCTGCTTCTTCCCCTCTTCCTTCCCTCTCCCCCTCCCATGAGAATCTTTATTCCCCCAGACAGTTTTGCTATTTTTATATTGTCACCATCTAGTCTTCACCAGTTCATTTTCTCGGTGCGTTATAGAGATAAAAGGTAGGCAAAACCCCGAGTGTGGCCAGTAGCAGCAGAGAAATCTCAAATACCGTGAACAGAAGCAGACAGGATCTGCGGTTATGAAAGGCATGCAGCAGGCACATGGGGAAAAAAGACCCTCGGCAAAGCAGAGGCGGGAGGAGACTCGGGAAACCAAAATCTTATCTATTCTCATGGACTGGGGATCTTAAAGTCCTGGAAGAGTCTTCCTCCCCTAATTTAACATTGTCCAGTTTGAAGAAAGACTGGATGGTTGATAGGCCCACAGCTGTCATGTCACAAGTCTTGATGCAGCCTTGAACTCCATCCAGTCCATAAGCAGGAGCTTACAAGTAGGAGAAAAAGCCCACAAGGCCTTGGTTTTAAGCTTGTCTGGCTTTTGTCTCAGGTCAGGAGAGTGAAGAAGGAGCTGCCATCTTGAAAGCTCTCCATCTTTATCCACTAACTATGCCCCTCTCCTATTTGTCTGCCTACCTGGGAATGCTATATAACTCCTAGTGTCTCAATATCATATATCCATGCATGGTTTTACATATCTATGTGACATCTAGAACCATGATGAGGGAACACAGATGTTTGTTGTTCTAAGACAGTCATAATTAGCTCAGCATGCTTATCACCGGTTGCATCCAGTTATCCAGTTGGATTATCACCAGTTGGATATAGTTTTCTTCTTTATGGCTAAAAGATTCTATCATACACACGTATACCATTTTTTTTTATCCATCCTCTGTTGTTGAGCATCTACACTGGTTCTATAGTCTACTTATCACCAATAGGGCTGTGATAAACATTAATGTACTAGCTTCTCTGTGTTGTGTTAGATTTTATTCCTTTACAGTAAATACTCGGGAGTGGTATAGCTGAGAATATAGTGGTTCTGTTTCTGTTTTTAGTTAGGTTTGCTTTTATTTATTCTTTTTTTTTTTTGGAGAGACCTCCATATTGATTTTAGCAGTGAGTGGATTAGTTCCCAGAATAGTGTATAAGGTTCTCTTATGTCCAGGTCCCCGTGAGTATTTGTTGTTATATATTTTGTAATGATTGCCAGTCTGCCTGGGGTAAGGTGCAATATCACTGTAATTTTCCTGGTGGAGGGCACTCAAATATTTTCCTATGTTTACTGACCATTTGTGTCTCACCTTTTGAGAAATGTCTCTTCATTTATTTGTTAATTAGATTGGTTAGTGTCTTGGGCAGTTCTTTTTAGTTCTTTGTATAGTTTAGATATTAATCCTGTCAACATTTTAGCTAATACAGATTAGCTCTAATTCTGTAACCTGTCTCTTAAGTTGATTAACTATTTTTTTTTCCTGCTGAGCTGAAGCCATTATTTCATGAGGTCCACTGGTCATCCATTGCTGCTATTCCCTGAGCAGATGGAGCCTTACTCAGAATGTCCTGCCTTTCTTTCTCATGAAGTGTTTTCTCTGCTCTCTCAGTTGCAGAGTTTTAGGCCCTCCACTGATGTCTTTAATCCATTTGGAGTTGAGTTTTGTAATGGGATGAGCAATGGGGACCTAGCTGCACCTCATTCTTCTACATGTGGACACCCAGTTTTCTCAGCACCAGAGAAAATGTGACCTTTCTCAAATGTATGTTTATTTTTGTATCTTCATAAAAAAATCAGGCAGTTATTGCTTGGTGGATTTATCTTGGTGGTCCCCTGCTCTAGCCCACTGATCTACGTGTCTGGTTTGGTGCCAGTACTGTGAGACTGTGCTCTATGTTGTTATTGGTTCAGTAGTATAACTTGAAATCAGGCATAGTGATATGATTTTGCTCAGGATTGTTTGGCTACCTTGGGTCTTTTGTGCTTACATATGAATTTTAAGATTTTTTTAATGTCTGTGAAGAATGACATTAGGGCTTCATAGGGACGGCATTGAGCCCGTGGGTTACTTTTGGTCATATAGTCAGTCATCTTCATAATAACAAGTTTTAGAATCTGCAAGCATGGAAATCTTTCCATGAAGATTATACTAGAAGTAGTCTCTCCAATTAATTTCTCCAGTATTTTAAACCTCTTTTAAAAATTGTTTAAAAATAATTTCATAGATGATATATATATATACATACATATATATGTGTATATATACATATATATGTATGTGTACACACACATCTATATATCTATATATCTATATCTATCTATATCTATCGATCTATCTACCTATATATCTATCTATCTATATATATTATAGTGTCTATTCCCCACTGTTCCCTCCCCCCTTCTAACTCTATCCACATCCCTATGTCCTCTCAGATTCAAGGGCTTTTCTACTTTAATTATTACTGTTGCACATATGTTAAGAAAACCTATGGGGCTTATTATAGGCTCTTCATTCAACTGTGCTTGCATGCACATGTGTGCAGAGCTGACTGTGTGCATTTGGAATAATCCATTAGGGGTTCTTTTCTGGATCAAAACCGATTGCCTCTTTGACAGCCATTGATTGCCTCTAGTTCTTCATCCAGCATTGAGTGACTTGTGACTTGCTCCCAGCCACGTTGGTTGGTGTTTCCATTATGCAACCCTTGTTTAGGCAACCATTTTATTGAAGAGTTTACGGGTGCAGCCTCTCTGTCATGTTTAGGGGACACTATCTAGTGGCATGTGTCCTGGTCTTCTAAATCTTACAATCTTTCTCTCTTTTATAGTGTTCTCTGAGCCTTAAGTGTTACACTGTGGATCTGTGTGTTGGAATTGGGTACCCTCAAGTCATCTGTTTTCTATAATGGCTTCTGTCTTTTTTTTTAAACCTTCTTTGATGAGGGGTAAGAGCTACACTTATCTGTGGATATAAAGGTAAGTATTTAGAATATGGTTAGAAATTACATTGGTTTAGGAAAGTGGTGGTAGAAGGTTTTCCTCTAGAGTTCATGGCATGCCCAGCCATGGGTAGTTGGCTAGATTTATAGGGTCAGGCATGAGTTTTCTCCTATTGAGTGGTCCTTAGGTTTAGTTAGACAGCTGTTGGTTACCTTCTGGATAAAAGTGTGACTATTACACTATTGTGGATAACTTGGCAGAGCAGTAATTACCAGGCTTTTTTCTCCCTAGGCAGCTTGCATAGCACTCTGGGTACTTAGGCAGCTAGTGTTCAGGGAGGAAGCTTTCAGCTCAGTTCTTCTAAGTCCTGTGTCTGATATGCATGGCGTCTTCAGCAATAAGGTCTTCTCTTTAAGTTCTATGAGTAAGCATGAAGTCTTTCACATTCTTTAGTGGAAGTGCTAGGAGGTTTCTCTAGTTAGAATAAGCTTGGCTGAAGCTCTAGCAAATATAGGCTTCATTATATTGATATGTTTTTTTCTATTCCTAGGCTCTCCAGGCCTTTTAAACATGAATGAACATTGGACTTTATAAAAGGGTTTTTTTTTTTTTTTTTGCATCCATTGAGATGATTGTGTATTGAGATGATTCTTGGTTATGTTTATTTCAGAGCAGTCTGTTTTGATTTTGTGACTATTGTGAATGGATTCATTTCCGTGCTTTCTTTATCAATACATTTGTAATGGATACATTGGAAGCTACTGATTTGTGTGTGCTAATTTTATATCTTCCCATGTTGCTAAAATTGTTTATCAGTTGTAAGAATTTTCTGGTATAGGTTTTAGGGTCTCTTATATATAGAATTATGTCAGTTATAAATAAGGATACCCAACTTCTTCCTCTCCAACTCTATGTGTCTTCTTTCCTTATCTTACTGCTCAAGCTAAGACTTCATGTTGAGTTTGAGTTGAGAAATTGGACACCCTTATCTTTTCCCTGAATTTAGTGGAAGTGCTAGGAGGTTTTTCTAGTTAGAATAAGCTTGGTTGAAGCTCTAGCAAATATAGGCTTCATTATATTCATATTTTTTTTCTATTTCTAGGCTGTGTAGGCCTTTTAAACATGAATGTACATTGGACTTTATAAAAGGCCTTTTTTGCATCTATTGAGATGATTATGTAGTTTCTGTCCTTGAGTCCATTATAAGTGTTATTTTATTATTGATTTGGATATGTAGAAGCGTCTCTATATCTCTGGAAACATGTTAAATGATCTTTCTAATGTGTTTTAAAATTAGATTGGTAATATTAAAAAGTTTTGTACTGTTATGTGTGTGTTCGTGTATGTTCGTGTGTGTGTGTGTGTGCGCGTGCTCACAGGTACATACAAGTAGAGGCCAGAGACAGCCTTGGGTTCTCAGGTGCCATTCATCTTGTTCCTCTTGGGTCAGAGTCTTCCAGTGGCCCAGAACTCACTGAGTAGGTTATACTGGATGACCAGTAAACCCAAAGAATCCTCATCTTCTTGCCTTCCCAGTGCTGGAATTACAAACATGTGTCACCATTTCTTGATTTTCTGCATGGCTTCTGGGGATCAGACTTAGGTCCTTGTACTTGCAAGGCAAGCACTGGATGACTGAGCTCTTTCTTGAAGCCTGAAAATAGTTGCATCTATGTGCATCAGATAGTTTCGTCTTTCTTTCCCCTACCCATCCTCATCCCCCAACCCTTTATTGTCTCCATCTGATTTGAATATCAAGTTAATACTGGCTTTATAAAAAGAGTTTGGTAATATTTCTTCCCTTTATATTTTGTGGATTGCTCGAGGAATACTCTCTTTAATGGTCTGATAAAATTCATCTGGACCTGGACCCCTTTTTAAACATCACTTCTTCAATCTTATTGTCTGTTAGAGATGGTTTAAAGTTGTTTATCTCATGTTGGTTTAACTTTAGTAGGTCATACGAGAGCCAATGAGATGCTAGGAGGAGAGTATAAAGATTTGCCCAGTTCCTGCAATGAATGAGTCTGCTTTTGCCACTTGCCTGTCTCCTGCATTCTGTCATTGAGTCTGTGCCTTCTTACTCCACCACCAAGGTTCTTGGCCATGGTCTCAAACAACAACTTATATAACCTCTCAAGCTATGGGCTTTTGACTACATATACAGTAGTAGTCATGTATTTTCTTCTGTGGGGCAGACTTCAAGTTCAACAGGAAAACAGTTGGTTACCCATCCCGCTCCCAGCAGAGAAGCCACTATTGCTCTAGTTGGTACGTCTTGCCTGGCAGATCAGTGTTATAAGATGCAAAGGCCAATGCTGGACAAGAGGACAGATGTAATCCCACCACCCTCCAGCCACCTGCAGAGTACCTTTCTGCACTATGAAAACTAGCCAGTAAATAGGATGTTTCCTGGTCAGTTTCAGTTTGATTTCTGTATGTTCTAAACTAGCCAGTAAATAGGATGTTTCCTGGTCAGTTTCAGTTTGATTTCTGTATGTTCTGCAACCAGAAGGTATGGCCGATAGGCTCTTACAAATCAGTCATTATGTTTGGGGGGCTTTTTGCACCTACCTAACCAAAACCTCATAGAGAGATATACCATGCCTGGTACTCATATTCATATGTAATAAAATCCATGTTTTCTGGAACCAGTGTTGTCCACCAAACCTGGTTACCTCTGTTGAAAGGCTTTAAAAATAAATCTCACTTTAAAATTATCTTCTGATATACTGGGACTCCATAATGTTATCTCTTAAATCCTCTGTGCACATGCACCACGTTTTCATTACCAACTAGCTGATACACATCTCAGCTGATTCCATAATAGCCTTTTAAAATTAGTCCTTTAATCTCACCCCTTGGCACACATCTGCTTAAATTATTTATCACATTTGGCTTAGTTGTGGTGGGTCACAGGTTTCCAGAAATTCATCCATTTCTTGACATCTTCAAATTTAGTTGAATGTGTGTGTATGTGTGTGTGTGTATTACCTTTTCATATCTAATAAAAGTTTTTACTTCATGTCTTCACTTTCTTGGTTAGTTTGGCTAAGGGTTTGTCACATTTTATCTTCTTAAAGAACCAACTCTCTGTATTATTAATTATTTCTCTCCATTCCACTCACTCCTGCCTTGGTAGTAATGATTTGTTTTTGTCTGCTGATACGGAATTTGGCTGCTTGTTCTTTTGTTCAGATATGTAAGGTGTATACTTACGTCATTTGTCTGAGATATTTCTGATTGTCTAGTGCAGGCATTAGAGCCATGAACTTCTCTCATAGTTTTGTTTTCAGTATCTCACAGGCTGAGGCATGTGGTATGTTCATTGTCATTTGATCTCAGGAGTGCTCTTGCTTTCTCCTTGCTTTTTGAAGGGCCTGAATGGTTGTCGAGTAGTGTGCTGTTTGACCTTCGTGCGTCCATGCGTGCTCTGGGGTTTCTCTTACTATTGATCTGTAGTCTAACTCTATTGTGATCAACAGAATACGAGGAATCATTTCGATTTTCATTTATCTGTCAAGCCTGGCTTTGTGTCCTAAGGCACAATCTATTTTAGAGGCAGTTCTGTGGGCTGCTTGGGAGAATGTGTATTTTGTAGAGTTTGACTGGAATACTCTATAGATGTCGATTAAATGCATTTGATCTATGATGTCACTTAATTTAGGTGTTTGTTTAATTTGTGTCAGGATGACCAGTCAATTTCTGAGCGTGGGATATTGAACTTGCCCACTATCTTATTGTGTTGTGGTTACTCAGTGACTTTACATCTTTACATACATACATACATACATACATACATACATTACATACATTTGCTTTATGAAATTTGGTGCACTTATTCATGGCATACATGTTTAAAGTCATAATCTCCCCCTATGGACTGTTCCTTTAATCAGTATTAAGTGACTTTCTTTCTTTTCTCATTACTTGTGGTTTAAGGTCTATTTGTGAGATATTAGAACAGGGACACCTTCCTGTTTTCATAAGTCCATTTGCGTAGCTTACTGCCTCAATCCTTTCACCGTAAGGCAGTGTCTGCATTATATGGTGAGATACATTCATGGGAGATAACAAATAGTTCCTGTATTTTGAGCCAATCTACTAGTGTGCGCCCTTTAAAACAATTACTTTTTTTTTGGTACACACTTCAAACTCCATTTGAAACAATCATTGTAATTAGCTTACAGAATTATCACTTCTTTATCAGGGGCATGGAGAGGCGCGTGCAGCATGGCTCGTGTATGACAGTCAGAGGGCAACTTGAATGTGTCAGTTCTCATCTTTCATCATGTCCGGTTCATGGACTGAACTCAAGTTGCTAGGATTTATCTATCGAGAAATCATGCAAGCCATTTGTGCCTTTTGATGGGTGAGCTGAGACCATTCACTTTCGAGCTATTCCTGAAAGGTATATACTGATTCCTGCTCTTGTGTTGGATTTTATGGTGTTTTGAGTTTTTCCCTCTTAAATTTCAGCTGACAAATCTACTGTTACTGGAATGCGCCTGCCTTCATGGTGACTTGGTATCTTTCTTTTTGCTTCAACTATCCTTTCTCCATCCTGTATATTTATTTAGTATTTTAATTCTATTATAAGGGAGGGGGGTGTTCTTTCCTGGTTCTGTCTGTTTGATATCCTAAGGGCCTCCTGTATCTGACTGGCATCTCTTTTCCTAAATGAGATTTTTCAGTTATGATTACTTTGAAAATGTTCACATACCTTGAAAATGAAAATCTTCTTTCTTTATGGCCAGCATCCATGGGTTTTGGTCTTTTAACAGCATCATGTATAAATTCTCAAGTAGTGCCTAACCTTAATTCTATTTGTTTGAGTGGTGTTTCCTCTACACTGTCTTCAAGTTCAGATATCATTGTCTTCTCCTTGAGCCAGTCTATCATGGAGACGTTACATAAAATTTCTTCTTTAACATCTGGCTTAGTTAGGGTTTAATTGCTGTGAAGAGGCACCACGACCACTCTTATAAAGGAAAACAGTTAATTGGAGCTGTCTTACAGTTTCAGAGCTTTAGTCCACTATCATCATGGTAGAAAACATGGCAGTGTGCAGGCACTTATGATACTAGAGGATCCGAGAGTTCTGCATCTTGATCTGGAGGTAGCAGAGAGACTGTTGACAGGGCTGCTCTTATGAGGGCCGATGCAAGTAGCTAGAGTTGATATGAGTTGATGATTCTAACAGCTGTATTATTCTGTAGCCTTGTAGCCTATTTCTGGCTCCTACATACTCTAACCCCGACCCCAACCCCAACCCCATATCCTTCTGAGATGTCCCTTGAGCCATAGAGAAGGGCTGATTTAAGTGATTTAAGGATAAGGGCCGGGTCCATATCCTTCACTTATTTTTCTGCATCTTGGATAGCCATGAATCTCTGCATTTACTATTGTTATTGCAAGAAGAAGCTTCTCTGATTAAGCATGGAAACCGCTTTTGTCTCTGAATATAAGCAGAGGCAGTTATAAGGCAGTTTGCTGCTAAGTAAATTTAGCTAACTATCAGAAATACGTTTCCTGAATGGACCTACTAGTGTCCCATGCATGGGTTGTTAGCCAGGCTTAAATGACCTGTTTCCTCTGAGCCCTGGTGCAGTAAGTTTTTAGTCTGTTCAGAGAGACCTCCCTGACAGTCCATCTGCTTTTGCACAGGTATGTCTTGCTTTCCATGTGATTTCTTCCTGCTTCTTTATCCCATTGATCTCTCCGACTCCTCCCTCATCCCTTTGATCTTATCTCCCCAGTCTGCCACCTCCCTCCCTGTCCAAACCTTCCACCCACAGTATTCTTCCTCCATCTTCCTTTAATCTGTTATTCTGTTTCTTTTTCCTTAAGGCAAACCTCTCCCCTGTTCACAGCCCACAGGCTGTGGCATTTGGTCTCATTCCATTATTTCATGTAAAATTTCAATATACATTCAATTCACCTGAGAAGGGTCTTGTATCTGTTTCTTAGTTAGGGTTTTACTGCTGAGAACAGACACCATGACTAAGGTAACTCTTATAAGGACAACATTTAACTGGGGCTGGGTTACGGGTTCAGAGGTTCAGTCCATTTTCATCATGGCGGGAATATGGTGTTGTCCAGGCAGGCATGGTGCAGGAGGAGCTGAGAGTTCTACATCTTCATCTGAAGGCTGCTAGCAGAATATTCATTTTTAGGCAGCTAGGATGAGGGTCTTAAAGCCCACACCCATAGTGACACACCTACTCCAACAAGACCACACCTACTCCAACAGGGCCACACCTTCTAATAGTGCCACTCCCTGGGCCAAGCACATACAAACCATCACAATCTGTCTATATAATTTCCAGATTTTCTCTAAGATTTTTAATTTCATCTCACAGTGATCAGGAAAGATACAGGATCTGATGATATGATTTCATTTCTTTATATTATAAAGGCATTTGTAGCTTCATGTTTTCGTGTTTTAAATTTTTACTTATTCACTTTACAACCCAATATCAGTTCTTCCTCTTCTCCCAGTACCCCCTCAAGCAAGTCCTCCCCTCATTCCACCTTTCCCTTCTCTTTTGAGAAGGGGAAGGCCCCCTTGGGTGTCACAGCTCCCCCCAACACATCCCCCACTCTGGCACATCCAGGTTTAGGTGCTGTTGGAAAGAATATGCTCTTTATAGCTGCTGGATTGTTCTGAAAATGTTTGTTGAACCTGTTTGACCTGTAGTGTGAGGTTTTGCTCATTTGTTTGCCTTTGACAAGCTCTCACTGTGAATCCCAGCCTGGCCTCACACTCACAGATCCTCTGGCTCTGCCTTTTGTGTGCTGGGTTCATAGGTCTGTGACACCGTTACTGGCTTCTGCAGTGTGGTTTAACTTGGATGTTACCAGTTTCTCTTTTGATTCTAAATGGTAGTTTTGCTGAGTATAGCCATAGTTGGTTGGCATTTATTTTCTTTCAGGACTTGAAATGCATCCTTTGCATAGGACTTACAAAATCTGCTATTACCTTAATGGGGCTGCTTTTAAGTGACTTGGCATTTTTATCTCCCAGCATTTAAGATGTTCTGTCCTGTACTTCTGACTGTGTGACTGTCAGGGTGAGGATCTTTTCTGGTGGTGTCTATTTGAGCTTCTACAGGCCTCCTGTACCTAGAAGTCTTTGTCATTCCCAAGACGAGGGATGTTTCCTGCTGGAGTTCATTGAGTGTGTTTTCCACACTCCTCCCCTTTTTTCCTGTCCATCTGTTTATGAAAGACCACCCTTTTAGTGGTGTTCAGCAGCTCTTGTGTTAACAAGGGTTAACAAGTTAAGATTAACCATCACAAGGAAACCACAGAGAGACCAAGAGTTGATTTTTATGAGTGTAGATACTCTAAATGGGGGCTTGATGTTGGCACCACTATGGTACGTCCCTTGGGTCTCTTCTATGTTATAGTCTGTATCAGGTAGTGTGGGCTTCCTCAGATACTGCTACTTGAATCAATCATGATATTGTTGCCACAAATCTCAAGGGATCTAATATTTGTCCTCTGACACTGATGTGGAACCAGGCACTTCATGAGAAGCAGTGTCATGAATCCCTCTACCTGCCCTGTAACATTCATGGGGTTTGCCAGCACCACACGACCAGGTAAGATGCCAGTGATCAACTCAGGTGACATGCAGAAGTGCAGATGCAGGGTAGCATGTGCATTCTTCTACTGTTGTGGGTGTCTGCGCTCAGACACAGGGCTTCCCCACAGCTGTCCATGCCTGTGGGAGGGGTGATGGGCAAGGTCTTCTGCTAGGTATTTTTACTTTTCATGCTCACCAGATCAAGCAGAAGTGGGTCACAGCTGGAGCCAGGCAAAATTGCTCTTAGCTGAGGTGCTCCAAGGAGCTGCAGAGTGGAATGGTGGGGGCATCAGGAATTTTCTAGCTGGACCTTGTTAAGCTGTACCTTGGAGATGGGGACACAACCAGGCCATTGGCTGTAGAAAAAGCTCCGGAATCTTATTTTTTATTTTTGTGACAGACATGGTTCTGGGGGAGGAATGGCACCTAAACAAAAGCACATGTGACTGGCCACACACGAATCTCAACAGGCTCCTGAACCCCCAGTTCTTATGGATGGCACCATCAGCTCCTGTGTCCCTCACACATTCTCCAGTGGGTATGTTGCTTTCTCATCACTGTGACAGTACAGCTTGTTAGCATTTCTTCTAGGCTCCGCCCCACAGTTACCTGGCAACCGCCAGGTGTGCCTGACTCACTATAAAAGGGGCTGCTTGCCCACTCCTCCCTCTCTTACCCTCTCTGTCCCTTCTCCTCCTTCCATTTTCCTCTTTCTGCATGTGTTCATGGCTGGCCTCTCCTCTACACACACACTCTGTCTGTCTGTCTGTCCCTCTCTCTACCATCCTCTGCCTCTATTCCCTCAACTCCCCTCCCCATCCCCTAAATAAACTCTATTCTATACTTGTACCTCAGGGGAAGGGCTACCTCAGCAAGGTCCCACAGAGGAAACCCCTTCCACCCCACCATACTGTGCCTCAAACATATCCTGTCTCGCTTGCTCGCTTGTTTGCTTTCTCTCTCTCTCTCTCTCTCTCTCTCTCTACCTCCCACCTCCCACCTTCCCTCCTTCCTTCCTTTTAAATAAAACACAACACAGCTAACATTATCAAGGCAGGACACATTTCAAATGGCGCCGCCCACGGCCATTTTTGTGGGACTGTGGTAAGGCAAGATCATGATGGGGGGAGGGGCATGTGGTAAAGAGGGCTGAGTGAAGAGTCAAGGGCTGGGGCCCAGGCATAAGGGTATGCCCCTAGTGACCTATTATTTCCAGTGACGTCCTACCTCCTACATTTTCCAGTGTCCCCAAATAGTGCCACTAGCTGGTGACCAAGCATGCAATAAATAACCCCATAGGGGACATTTGATATTCACACTGTAATAGTTGGTCTGTGACAGTCGCTCCCAGTCAAGTCTGGATCATGAGGCTCATGACCTGAGCCAGGGTGGTAGAGCATCTGTGGAGTCCCAGAGATGGGGGTACGCAGAGGTTTGACTCCTAAGTCTGCCTAAATTTGGCTATTATTTTTTTTCAAGATAGGTCGAGGCTGTGGTATGCTGAAAATGCATGTTTGTTTCCAAAGGCTTTGAACACCTTCCTTCTCCTCTCCCTCACCCCTCTCCCTTTTTCCTTGTTTAAGTAGGTTATTTTAACAACTTGGTTTTGGGGTCAGATATTCTTTCTCCCTGTTGATCCAGTTTGTTGTTGAGGCTTTGTGACTCTGTGTGTGTCTGCGTGTCTGCGTGTCTGTGTGTCTGTCTCTCTCTCTCTCTCTCTCTCTCTCTCTCTCTCTCTCTCTCTCTCTCTGTGTGTGTGTGTGTGTGTGTATCTATCTGACTTACTGAGCTGTTAATTCATGGGTCTCCTCACTCTGGTCTGAAACCAGGGTGATACCATGAGAAGGGTCCACACTTCTCAATCCTTAAGAGTCCAGTCTCCTGCTCATTCCCAGTGTCCTGATACCTCTTGTGCCTCTAAACACCTGTCTCTTTGGCTCTTCTGTGAAGAAAAAAAAAAAAAAATGAGTGCCGGGTACATCTATTTGGCCACCTTGTCTTCTGAAGATCATTTTAAAAACATTTACATCTTCACATGCAGAAGCCTCTTAAATCATGTTGGAGAATTTGCCTCCTACGGTCAGTACTGAGAAGCTCCCACTGAGAGGCGGTGCTTTGTGTTGGAAGCAGACTTGGAGCTAACCCTTTGCTGCACCTACCGTGCTTAGCAGAGAAAGTTCTTTATTAGTACTGTTTTAAAATGCATTCAAGAGCCACGTGTGTGGCTCACTTGTAGTATCAGAGCTCAAGAGGGGGCTAGCCTGAGCTACACAATGAGACCTATCTCCAAACAAAACAACCCAAAGAGGGTTAGTGATAAAGGGGTGTCATCTCACAGGTGACTAGGGTACCTGGACTGACGAGCAGGTGAGAAGAATCTTCAGCTCACCTGGATTTATAGGCTCAGTTAATTTACAGCATCTACCCTGGCTGAAAGTTCATGTAACCACAGGCTATGAAAAAGTCATTTTAGATTACTTTATACAGAAGTGGTCATTCATCATCTAAGTGAAACTTAACCAGTTAGTGGCAAATCTCAGAAACCTGTTTCTTTAAAAAACATTACTAAGACAATTATTAAACCTAGTTAGGCCACAGTATTGTTTGTAAAACTGAATTTATTAAAATGCTCATTAATTAAAAAATATTAAAATGCATAGAAATTAACAAACATCAGTTACAAACATTACACTGGGGATACACTATACGGAAAGCATCATGAATCTCAGTCCCTTTTTAGCTGATCTGGGCACTGTCTCCACTTTTCAAACATAATAGGAATGAACACAAGGAGCACACAGAACCGTGAAACCAACACACCCCGTTCTTCCCCCATCCCAAATGAATGTCCTATGCAACTCAAGACCCATGTGCCCTGCAAAGGGGAAACCTTGACAGACTCATTACCAGATGGCCTCGTTTAATTTCAAGACAAAGTGTGGCCTTCTACTTCTAATGGAATACCTAAAACATCCGAGGAACATTTAAAGAAAAATCCCCTGAGTATTGAGTCTATCGCTTTAATCCATTCAAATGCAAAGGCATTACAAAAGGAGAGAATTTCTCTAGTGGTTCATGCCAGACAGGTGGATAGCCTTCCCTCACTGGCCACAGCCATGCCCTTGGTTTTCCTAGGGCTGGGGGGCTACCTCACTGCTACTGCAGGTGTCCCCTGTTTCTTTCCATCATCAACTTGGCACAGGCTTCGTAGGAATGATACTGATGCCATTGGGACCCTACAGCTCACAGCAACTTTGTCATTCAGCTTTCTGGTAGCATCAGATGCCATGAGTGCTCCTTTCAGGAAAGCAGGTGTTTTTTTCTTCTTCTTCTGTCCACAGTGGTACTTTCTACATGGTGAAGGGAGTTCTTGGCTGAGGGATATAGATGAATAAATGCACTTTTTATTTGACGTTTTCTTTGTGTATACAAAGAAAGGAAGGGGAGAGTTATGCGAGGAAAGATTTCCTTTCCTATGATGTGAAGTGTGAGTACTTTCTTGTCCTTAAGAAATGAGCACAGGTTCTGGAGAAGAGGTAACAGAGGAAGTGAGGACCTCCAGGGCAGTCCGGGTGGGGACAGGGAGTGGCACCTGGTTTTAGTTGTGGAGTGAGAATATCCGTCAGGGGGAAAGGCAGTCATTTCTATCTCAGGACAGGTAGTCACTGTGTGGCAGGCCCTGGACTCCCAGTACAAGGGAGAGGAAATGTTCCCACTGACCCACTGGGCTACTCAAAAGCCCAGAACACTGCTCTGATTAATCATGTTGATTCTCTAGTAAATCATTCCCGGTGGGCATTTAAACCACAGCCTGGAGTGAAAGCTGCTTCAGCTCAGCGTTGAGAAGGCAGGCTCTTAAAACCGTTTGCTTTCCTTGGCTTGGCTCCCAGGCACCCAGGCATTTCACACTGATCCAGTCAGCAGAGGCCTGATCCCAAAGTGTGAGGCAGGTCTTCCCTTCTTCACCCAGCACTGACAAGGGTGCTCCGTTACCAGTCAAAGGTGCGAGGTATAGCCATGTCTCCTCCAGGAGGAGGAAAAGCTGAGCATGTATAGGCTGCAGAGAAACCGCTCAGCCAAGCAACAGGGAGGGCAAGGCACTAGGAAGCTGAGGCTTAGCAGCAAGCCACCGGCAGATAGACCAGCCTTTCCCGTAACTCCCTCATGGCCTGAGAGGAGGCTTGGGGGCTCAAATTAAATCCTGGGTTTCCTTCCTCAAAGGGAACAATCCGGATAGACGTGTGTCCAGCACAGCTGTGATTACAAAGGAGTTAGCAGGTCTGGGAAATGGATGGAGCCGGCAAGGAAGCTGGTCACTGTGGTAAGCAGAGAAGTCAGTAGCATTCCCAGTGAGTGACATGGGCCACAGAAGGATCACAGGATATGGCTAGTGATTGGGTTGCTGGCTGTTGCTCTGACTATGCCCAGTGTCGTCAGGCCACCAGCCTTCTCAGTGAGGCAGGCAGAAGGCGCTTGGTGATTGGTGGTGCCTTGTTTCTGCATCTGCTAAGTCAGTTTGCATGAAGTTGAGGGGCTGCCTAGCCCACTCTGTTGATGACGATACAATTATAAGCATTTGATTATCATCTAACCAAAAAACTTACATATCAAGAAGAGGTAAATTAACCGTTCAGATCAATAAGAGCTACTACCTTTTCATCTTACTCCCTGAAGATCTGAAAGTCAGCCAACACTGGTCAGGCCCAGAGCATGCTGGGAGTACTGCTAGAAAGCAGGTGTCACCGTGGAGTAACAGGGACGGCCTTCACTTGATAACCTCCATCTTCAAGCCAATCTAAGACACATATTTCTTGGAGGTGGAAATATAGGCTGAAATGATACAGAAGCTGTTTCATACGCAGCGGAGTCTCCTTCCATGGGGTATAGTAAGACACTGAAATACTGTGAAGTCTTGAGTCTACCTGGCACCTAGCACAGCATCCAGACTCAATCCTGAGCTGGCTATTGTTGATAACACAAATGTGAGTAAGGCTGAGGTCTGCCTGGTCTTTGGTGATGGTGCTGTCTGGACGAAATAGGTCTGGGATAGATTTGGCAAAATGTAAAATTAAGCACAGAAAAGGAGCAATGCACTTGAGGTCAGAAAAGCAGAGCCCCGGGGAGGACTTGGGCACACCTCGAGGCTTTTTTTTTTTCTGTTACTAAAATTCCAATTTATCAAAAGAGGGAACATATTCAGGTCCTCCAGGTAGGTGGTTTTATGCCCTTCCTGATCAAAGTTTTCCACTCTCCAGTTCCCGCACTGCTAGCTGAAACTGGAAAAACGGTACAGGCAGACATGGGCACGGTGAAGACTCTGTCTGCCTAGGAAGTTGAATGCCATCCTCTCTAGTGATTCACAATACGTCTGGCAGCTAATGACTTTTAAAGTGCTTCTCAGGACACACAGCTCTCGCTCACTCGAGTTTTGGCCGCACACTGTTGTCAGCTACCCCTCCTATCCTCTCGGCTATGAGCCCCATGTTTCTGGTCAGGTCTTTGAGGTGACTCTCATGAAGCAGCTTCTGCGTGAGGTACTTCTCCCTCTTGATCTTGCTTTTCGTGGTTTTCGACACATCCGGAATTGCATAGGAAATGAAGAACTTCACAGAGTAGATGACATGCTGTGGGAAGGAGAGGAGACACTGTCAGACGGGCACGGAGCCCCCGAGGTTTATTCTTGCTCGTCATTACGGTGAGGCCATTCAGTCTCAAAGCAACGGGATACTAAGGAGTGACCTGTCAGTGTTCAGTGGTACCGTGTTACTTTAGCACGAGTGAAGAGTCCACCCAACTGTGTGTACTCTCATCCACATACATGCTACCACTCCAGCACATGGGAGACCAAGCCTGATGTCAGTCTAGGAGATACAGTAAGACAAAAAATAATGGAGGATTTAGGGCGTTCATTTTATTAAGTTAAAAACCCAGACCACTGACAGTGCTACTATATTTCCTAATTCTCTGTTCCTTTCTCAAAGGTAAATACTATCCTATATGTGATGTTACTATAAAGGAGAAAAAAAAAAAAACCTCAAAATATGTATGTATTCACCAATAACGTATTTAATCTTACTTGATTTGAGCTTTATAAAAATAGTACTCAATAGTCTTCCCAAACAGACTTACTTTCTATGTGTTTTCCCTGTATGTGTGTGGGTACCGTGTGCACCATGTGTACACACCACCCATGGAGGCTAGCAAGGGGTGTCAGAGCCTTTGGAGCTGGAGCTACAGATGGCTGTGAGCTGCCATGTGGGTGCTGGGAATTTTTCCAGGTCTTCTGCAAGAAGAGCAAGTACTTTCGATTGCTGGGCCATCTCTCCCACCCCTCTGGAAAGCCTTTGGGAAAATATCTTTTTAAAATTCAAATACAGTTTCTAAAATTCTTAATGCCATTTCCGTAGCTGGTTCACTATGGTTACTTTCACTGTCGTATAACGCCTCCAGTGAGTGTACTGTAACACGTGTGTTCCCTAGTGTTCTGGTTCACTGTGCTTTCTTTCACTGTTGTATAATGCTCCCAGTGAGTGTGCTGTAACACACATGTTCCCCTACTGTTAGGCATTGGGGTGGTTTTCAGTTTTCCTATTAGCAGTGCTGTTGTGAATATGAATACATTCTCTGTAGGTTTCTAAAGAGCAGGAACCTATAGGGGGCGCTGCTGAGACACCTGGCCAATTGAATGTCCAGTTTTACAGGATGACCAAGTCCTTTTTGGAGTGGTGGCATCCGCTTAGCTCACTCCAGCAGCGGGACAGTTTCAGCTGTGCTCTGCCTTCTCAGCGCTTGGTGAGATCCCACTGTTCTTCTTTTACCAGTTTTCTGATTTTCAAATGGTCCCTGACTTTGGTCTCACGTTTAAGCATTTCATTTGTTAGTCACTATCCAAGTCCAAAGTCCCTTTGGCTAGCTATGTTTCATGCATATAAGAGATATAATGGATTATACCTAGTGCCAAGCACTGCTTAGAGCTTTGGGAGAACCTAGAACGGTGCAACCCCCTGTGGAATGCAACAGGATGCAGCACAGACACTTTATGCAGAGTAGTCTGCACACACATAAACCAGCCAAGGGTTTAAGGAGTGAGGGAATGAGCCATGGAGGTACCAGGAGGGCAGAGTGGGGGCAGGGGAAGCTTCCAGAACATGCTCGGACTCTATCCCTCACTTACTGGCTGCCATGGAGGGAGAAACTTCTTCTCTCTATAGCATTCTCCTGGCTCGGGACGCTACCCGAGTATAGGCTCAAAGCAAGAGGGGACCATGGATGGAGGCTATCAGCCAGCGTAAACCTGCCAGCACTGCAATCCAAAGTAGCCAACACATGGTGGAAGCAGGCAAGACTGTAAGAAGGAGTCAGTGGTCTACTGTTGAGGGAAAAGCCAACAGGCTTGAATGTGGAGGTGAGAGAAAAGGAAGAGGGGTGGGAAGGGCTCCCAGAACACTGTCCTGTGAGACTGGCTTGACGAAGATGTCATAGCACAGAAGAGGAGACTATAGATCAGAGAGAGAGAGGCGGGGCAGCCTAGAATGGGTAGAGGAACACACACAGCAGTAAAGGAGCCAACAAGCAGAACGCTTTGATGGCACTGGGCTGGGGCTGAGAAAAGACACTCATTTTTCTCATCCTTGGGGCTATTTGGGCTCCCCCGCCCCCCCCCCCCCCCCCGCTAAATCGATATGACTGCAGATAAAAAAAAATGCTTCAATACTGCCTTCATTGTATTCCAAATGTTTTGGCACGTTTATCTCCACTATCATTTGTTTACAAGTTAAAAAAAATCCTCTCTTGCTATCTCTATCGATTTGCCGGTTGCTTCAGAAGATGTCCTTTAATTTCTGTGCACATGTGTGCTTCCCAGAATTTCTCCGATTAATTTCTCATTTAATTGCACTGTACACAGAAAAGCCACTTGATAGGAGTTTAATTTTTAAGCAGGTGCTGAGACTTGTTTTGCAGCTCCCCATGTGATGGGCCCGGCAGGGTGCTGCTTTGTTTCATGTTTCTGCGAGGACCTCTGTGAGCCAGTAAGAATGACCTTAGTTTTCCCTCCTTTTTAGAGTTTTGGATTTTCTTGTTTTGGTTTTTGAGATAAGGTCTTACAATGTAGTTCTGGTTGGCCTGAAACTCACAGGGGCCAAGCACGTCTGCCTCCTCATTGCTGGGTTAAAGACACGCCCCTGTGTCAGACAGCTCAGTGCTGGGATAAAGACACGCCCCTGTGTCAGACAGCTTTCTTCTCTGTGCCTATGATTGTTTATGAGTTTAGGATCTAGGCCAGTGGGTCATGGCCATTGGAAACACATTATTTCCCATGGTCTTAGGACACCCTCCCACCCCCGCAACCACAAATTTTGCCGCTACCTTCTAAGTGTCATTTTACTACTGACTGGTACTTAGTTCTCAGGTTGAGGACCACTGATATAGGCTATTCCAGCCTCACAGGACTTCAGGAAGGGCTTCTCCTCTGTGTTCTCTCAGTTTGTTATCTCTGTAAGGGCCTGTGGCTCACCAGTGTTTTATTGTGGGGGAAAAACATCCTCAGTTCTTCCCTTTTGCTGCCTCTCTAGGTTAGCAGGCTGACGTTCTAGAAGTGTCGTTTTCTGGCTCCCACTGGTGCTGTGGAGAACCATCCCTCATTCTAATCCTGGTTTTCTTTATTTGCCTCTGTCCTCTGGCTCCTGTCTTTGGTGAGCTGCATCTTCCTTTATGATGTGTGCTGAACGTCCTGTTCCATGGCCAACGCTTCTTGTCTATTATGGGAAGTGTCCCCCCCCCCCTTTTCTATTTTTTATTAAGTCAGATTGCAAAGCCTCAGAATTTTGCTCAACTGGTGTTTACACACAACAGAAGACATACCTAGAGTGGCTTAAACAAGTGAGGGTTGATGTCTGTCTTTGCACAACAAATAGGCTCCCTAGTTTGTTACTAAGACACTGGCTAGTTCAACTGGCCATCTACAGCCGCGTCATGTTCTCAGCGCTAACTTTAGCGAGAGAAGCACTGTAGGCAGTTGGTGTGCTCCATGCAGCAGCTGCATGAAGCACAGATGCAACACAACAACCCCATGGCAGAGGCCTCTCACAATCCAACATGCCAGTGTACCCCAAAGTACAAAAGGCACCCAGTAAATTCTGTATTAAGTGGGACTCAATCTCCCTTGACGTGGGCATGCTTTTCAACATTTAAAGCAGACAGCTATTTCATTCAGTGTTATGAACTATCTATTCTCAGGCCAAACCTGATTAGTTCACGTACATTGAATAAAGTTGGCAATACTTAAAGAGAAAAAGATGGCCTACAAATATGCATGACCAGAGGCTCTCTCAGAGACCACTTCTCTTACCTCCATGACAATAATAAAGGCCAGCTTGGCGGCAATCACGTGCCAATAGTAGATGTTGTGTTTATACTCTTGTGGGTGTCCGGGTGGGTTTCGGAAGTCACGGTACCTGGAAACACAACCAGGCACATTAGGAGACAAATCTTTTTGGTTAATATTGTAAACAAGGAACAGACTTAAAACCAAAGTCATCTTCTACTCAATAATTTTTCAAGTGGACATCACATCCATTTCACCTTACATTCAGTTTGGTATCAAATACTGGAAGAAAATTATCCAGAAGTATCTTATTGAGCATGGAACCGGAAAATGATGGATTCCAGCTGTGTAAAACAGGACACTTCTTTACAAAATAACAAAGTTTTTATATTTTCCCCAAGGCTTCATCCCTTCTTTTTGAGAAGACGCAAAACAATTTGGCTAGCTTGGGGAGCTGACTGGGCCATACCACCCAGTACTGCCTACTGTTAAACTTAGGGTTTTTACCCAGCTTGCTTCTACTTCCTTAAAGTATTAAAAGTACAAGATTGTAATTGCTGAGATCAGCATTCTGCATGGTCAGAACACGCTGACTACTTGGAACAGTTGTCTTGGCCTTGTCTGACTTCTTGGTTGTGATACTGGAGATCTGAATCAGAATAGCTCTGAGCAGTTGGATTAAGTGAATTTTGGGTTTAAGAAACTGTAATAGAGAAACTAAACTTGCATGACCTACGTGGTCAACAAACTACCAACTGGTAAGTGAGCTGCTGGGCTCTCTGCATTGTTGACCTTCCTGACCTTCCCAGCCACTTGACAGCTCTCACCGCAGCCACCTTTGTGCCTTTGCTGACTGAGGCACCAGTGTGTCACTATTAGCTTTAGGTGGCCCTTGAACAACAAAGTTGTCTTATTTCTCTTTCATTGCACTGTTGGGGATGAAACCCAGGGTCGTGTTCTCTCCTGCTGGGCTACAGCCTGCGTGGCTCTTTCTTTCTTCTTCTATTTTTATTTTACTGAAACAGAGTTTTGCTATGTATCCAGGCTGGCCTTGAACTTACTATGTATCAGGTTAGTCTTCACTGGAAACAATTTACCTGTAGCAATTTACCCCCTTAGTGCGGGGTTATGGGCATACACCACCACTTCTGGTTTATGTTTTGTACGTGCTTGGTAAGAACTAGCAACTCAGCTACATTCTCTGGCTTCACAAGACAGTCTTAGAACCAATGATCGGAATGTGTAACCTCTCAGCTAGCTATCTCCATTTCTGAGGCTCACTAGGCTTTTCTCCTCCATCACTATGACGTGCCCACTTGAACACCTTTCAAATCTGGTTTACAGATTCTACCATTGCTCTTTGTTAGCTTTAATCATTTGAGTATTACTAAAAAAAGCAAGCATCGTGAAAACAGTCTCTTTAACACAAGACTTAACCGATACCAGTTGGATTCTTATCACACATACCAAAAGTGTTTTGTTTTTGTTTTTTTATAAGATAAAGTATATTTTTAAAATAGGTGAATCAAAACTTGCCTGCACAAGGTATAGTTACCAAGCCCAATGTATGGGTTTTCTTTGTCTGTATTCTTGAAGTCAGTGATGTTGAAGACGGAGAGAGTGTTGTTGATGTAGCCATCCATGGTGTAGTAAGTGTGGTCCCCATAGGGAGGGATGGAGAAGGACCAATAATACACCAGGCGGGGGATCATGTCTGATGTGAAGGCAATGATCATGGCCTGCGTTGGGGGAAACGAGAAAGGAATGTTAGGGTGGCAGCTATGGTTCAGTGGATGACAGAATGGCGGTTTCCACCAAGTTGTATCTCTCAGTGTGAGTCATACATAATTCAAGTAGAAGACACGTTGGGAGGTCTTCCATTCTAAGGGAAGATTGAAAGGACCAACGGCTGCTTGCTGAGCTTCTGAAGTACAAACGATTTGTGGAGAATGACTATCGGGACACCATCAAGAGCGGGACCGGCTTGTGTATCCTATGTGTGCATCAGCACCAATCAAAGTTACAGCATCCCCTTAGCCTCAGAGAACTTCATCATAGAACCAGGAGTCTGTCATGGTTTAGAGTTAGAACACTTTGTAATATAACACCAGGATCAATATTATGAAGATAATCTTGCTCCAGAGAACTCATTTGTGGAATAAAGAATTTATACAAAACTGATTTTTAAAAAAAAAAAATCACTTGTTTCTCACAAAGAAGATTGAAAACTGACTAAAACACACGTCTCCTGATCCATGGTTATACAACAGCCACTAAACTCACATTGAGACTTACTGAGACAGTCCATGGCCTGATAAACTACCTTGGGTTTGTTCCATTCACTCAGTCAGGAAACAATGCTAACTTTATAACACCTAGTATCTGAGCATCCAAACTTCCAGAAGATTAACTGGATCAAGTTCTGAAACCATAAATTATCATTTAACACGGCTTAGTATGTTCCTGTATAGAAGGAATAGTTATGAGCCTGTGCCTATGCCGGGCGAAGCGCACTGGGACAAAAGCCTATTTAGAACTACATGCACCTTCCCCAAAGAGCTTTCCCTTCAGGCTTAAACTCTGGTATATGAAACAGCTTGCAGGAAGGACAAAGGGGAAATTGTATCCATGGAAGGCCAATCATCAACTGAAGTACAAACACAGAGGTTTTTTTTTGGCTCAAAGTGATTTTTAATAGTATTTATCTGGACATACCGTTTAGTTGCAGTGAGACTACAAACTAACAAATGAGATTTGGGCAAAGCAAGGAAACAGTTAAGAGGCTTTCCCCCTACTCGAGCCAGTTCCCCCTCTCACTTTCTGCGATGTGAAGAATCTGTGTGTGTTTGTGTGTGTACGTGTACGTGCACACGCGTCTGCCTGTCAGCAGTGAGGTAAGATGGAAAGATTTGGTCTCGTGACAGATTTCAATAGGTGAAGTTTTCCTGGTATCACTTAGCTCAATGCTATCTTTTAACAGAGTCACCTGAGATACACTCCAGGGAGAAACAAAAAAACTTAACAATGAGGAAAAATCTTTGTTGTTGTGACAAGGTAACTTTCTCCCTGAATTGAGCTGCTCTGAGGTATGCCACAAGAATACACAGAACGTAGCTTGCCTCATCTCCCATGCTGTTCTGCACACAAGTTCTATTTATATCAAAATAAATTAAAATTGCCCTTCAATAGCAGATGTTCTGGCATGGCACAACAGTGTCAATTGTGCTTATTTACGGGACTGTCAGCTTTTAACTCAAGTGACTTCACGGCACACTCCTGCTTGGTGTCCCCTGTCCGGGTGGCCTCTCTTCTTCCTTTTGTACACATTAGATTATGGGCATTATGTACAGTACTTCAGGGGGAGGATTACAGAAGCAGGGTAACAGACGTGTTTAACAATATGGGCCGAAAGGTTGTCAAGAGTTTAATCAATGACACAATCTAGTGACTGGGCTCTGTGAAGACATAATAAAAAAGTAACCAGTAACCCCAATTAGACAGTGGGTGTGTATCTGTGTGAATATACACACTGAGGGGCGCGTGTACACACACACACTCGCACATGCGTGTGCGCGCGCGCACACACACACACACACACACACACACACACGCAGGAACACGCATGCATGCATGCATGCACGCACGCACGCACACACATGCATGCACCATTTTGGAAACCAAGCCAATCCTCCATCTGTGCTCATGGAATACAGCCATGGCGTGGGTAAAGAGAGAAGGCGCCTAACAGAATCACTCCAAAATGCTTGAGGAGTCAAGAGTTTGAAGCAGATCAATTTTCTGTTTCTGAAGGTCAAACAAAAAAAATGCTTTTAGTCTCAAACCTCCATGCCTAAAGTCTTCCTAAAGCACACAGGTCCATGTTCCTGCCCTGCCTAATGTACTGTGGCATATTGGATATGACAGACTCCTGCTTTCATGACTGTGGAACTTGAAAGGCCTTGCTGTCGTGGCTCTTACCATCAGTCTTCATTTTCAAACACAGTGGGCATTGAAGGTAGGGGCTGTTTGGGGGAGAGAGAACTGATTTAATCTATCAGTTTCTTGAAGCTAGGGGTTGCCTGCAATTCAGAAAACTGGTGGGGGAGGGGTGACAGCTAACTTGTTTTACTGTAACCAGTCAATGGGGTGACTGATTTTTGAGGTGCCTGTCAGAGTCCTCAGGGAACCACAGTTAATGATGTCAGGTAATGAAGTCAAACAGAGGCAACTATGTGAACGGGGATCTGGCTTCGTGTGTCCGCTGCAACTCGGCGACTTCCCAAGCCATGCTGAGTACAGAACCATTCATCTAACACATATAAAATGGGGCCCGGCAGTGTGCGGGGCCAAGATCACACAGCTCAAGCTGTATGGTGCCGGGAAGTGGAACTCAGATCTGCCTGACTTCACAGCACACTTCCCTCTCCCAGGGCCTGAGACAGACAATGGCCACTTTCTCTTCTGCTTTTGCGGGAGCTCATGGGGACTCAGCAAATTGTGGCTTAAGAAACTAAAATTGAAAAATCATTTTGTTTGGGAAGCTGGGCCTGGCGAGATCAGTAGGGCAGAAATAACCCTGTTTTTGAGGACATTTGTAGGCAAGAGATCCTCTGAAGGTCTGGTGTTAAATTGTTCTGCCTAAGAGCTGCCACTTGGCCTCTGTCAAAGCAAACAACCTGTACAGGTTATACTTGTCTTCTCTCTTAGCTGGGCCTGCCCCGCCTCTCATAGGAGCTTGTTTCCCTGGAGACAAGAGGGTAACGAACATCTAGTTAGGATGGGCAATTTTTCCTTCATCACAGTTAATATTTTAAGATGTGATGCACCTATTCATTGGAATGTATGGTGAGATGCTTTTAGGATGCTGTGACTTGGAACAAACCTGTATCTGCCCGAGTTTAAAAGCACTCTTTTAATGCCACAGACGAGTGAAAGTTCCCGTCCTTATTACTCTTATGTTTCTTTAGACAAAGACACCAGCAGAGGAGCAACAGCAATCCCTCTGCAGGCTGTCCTGGTGCGGTGAATCAATAATAAAAAAAAAATAATAAATAATAATAATAATAATAATAATGTAACTAAAATGTATCAGAAGACAGTTGCATAGCTATTAAATACCATACTGGGTGTAGAGAAATAGCTCACTGGTGAAGAACACTCACTGCTCTTGCAGAAGACCCGGGTTCTGTTCCCAGCACCCACATGGCGGTTCACAACCATCTGATTCTTCAGTTCCGAGGGGGTGGGAGGGCTTCTACTATCTCCTGGCTTCACCAAGCACACATGTGTTCCACATACACGCAGGCAACACACCCACCCCTGTAAAGATAATACTGAGAGGTCTACCCGTGAATCCCAGGCTACTCACGTTGGTCACCACGGCCAGGATGGCTATTCCTTGCATGATGGGCTGCCATGCGCCGATATCCTGGGCTTTTTCTGGCACCATGCGTCTAAACTGAGTTGTGAGCTTCCATGCGTCCACTCTTATTTCCAAAATATTGTTCACCAGAGCCAGCAGGGGAGCCAGTGGAAAAGAGGCCACAAATAAGGTGACGAACCCAAATTGAATAACTGTCAATGGAATGGACACATATCACGGTGTAGAGGACAGACAGGAGGACAACATAATCTCCCCTACTCTTGTAAAGAAATTTAAAAGGCCAACAGATGACCCACCCCAGCGAGGAGACAGAGCCATGGCCAATCACAACACAGTGCTCACGGCAGGACGAATACGAAACATAAATATGAAATCTAAAGAAAGGTGACTAAACACAGCCTATTTCCACACATGTACTCACTCAAAAGAAATGACATATTGGAAAGTCTTTAAGTCAAGCACAGTTACGTGCTGGTCGTACGTCGGAGGTAACCTAAGCATATTGCCCACTCTTCCTGTTAAGATAATATGAGAAGCAGATCCAGGGCTTGGGATTAAAAATGAACAAAGTGGAAGTCTCTAGTAAGCAAAGAGAAACAGAAATGCGTGGATATGAAGCTGACATTCAGAGGATGTTGGAAGCCTGCTAGCATCAAGCAAATGAGGGGGTGCAGCCAAGCCTCCAGAGACTTCATCCCCTGCGTGTCACAGGTACGCATATAGCAGTCAGTCTGTGTGGTCACAAGGTCAAGATTCCAGTGGTAACTCAGCCCTTTCTCTTTATCTGAAATGTATCTGACCTTGGTATAAATAGAGAGAGGATAAACTCCGCCACGGAGACCGTGAAGAGTGAGATTAAGACCAAAGATCTAGCCAAGAAGCCTCTCTGAGTTCCTTCCCAGCTTACTAGCAGAGCCGCGGAAGACACCTACACAGGTGTGAGTGAGCCTGAGACTGGAGGAGATGTCCCCTGACAACTCTTCTAGGCCTGTGCTCTGTTTTCCTCAAGAAGGGCAAGGCTGTGGTGCACATGCTTCTGGTCTGAGATACCAGCCTATGAGAGTGGTACCTCAGAACTGCGAGGAGGTAAGGCTGGTACGGTCAGCATCAGGAAAGTCAGACGGGCAAGGACCCAAGCTGTGTTAGCAGCCGAGCTACGCCTGCCTCTGCGTCTCTCTAACCAATATCCCACGCCAGCCTTGGATATTAATGTTAAGACTAATGAGTATTGTAAAATAAAATGAATGAATGAATGAATGAATGAATGAATGACAGGGTGTGTATATTCTTAGTCAGCTAGACTCAATTTGGGGACATACAAATCTAGCTAGTAATTCCTTATGGTTATTTTAGACACTTAAATTTCAAGAGACATCAACAAACAGTTAAAATAACATTGACAATTAATGTAAGTCACTCTGATAAAGAATCAAAGGAGAACGGCCAGGTCACTGTGACACTGGGTTCTAGTACATGCAAACACGGGTACTGGTTAAACAGAAGGTTCTAATGAAGAAATACAAATATTCACGGGATCGTACTGTATGCTAACCTGAGGGTTCTCATACAGTTGGCTAAATCACTGCAAAAGCTAGGGGCCTTCATCACTTTTACCCCAGAAGGATTAAGATTTTTTTTTTTTAATATTAAAAATAGTAAGAAGAACTTTCTAAGCACCCTTTGAAATGAAGAATAAGTGAAGATGTTAGCAAGGTAGAAAACACCCCCCATTGTGAAGATCCCCCATTGCTCTCTCTGCCAGTCACCCCAAACCTCTGAGCTCTGCATCCCACAAGCCCTTACGGCTGCATGGAAATTACTCCTGCAGCTCCCCACCCCCATCCTCACCCCCAAATGTGGCCGCACATGCCAAAGCCCAGGAGTGCTCTTGACCTTGCTCATTTAGACAGATAGTTTTTGACAGGGCCAGGCATCTTCCTCTCCACGGGATGGTTTTTGATTTGTTTTTACTTAACGCAAAAAGGCAAGTTATATATTAAAGACGAGCCTCTAAAACACTCTTACCCGTAGGGCTCCATCGGCTTCCTATGGTTCTAGCATCTACGGGGTTTTAGCTTTAACTTTCTCTCCTGTCTTATGCACCTGTCTGCCATGTTTCAATCTCCCCTGAATAACATTGGCACCCCCAAAAGCCTTCTCTGCAGAGAGAACCCTGCTGGAGTTTTCCACCTGCTTCCTTCCTCTGCCTGGGGCTCATCAACACGCTGGCAGTCTGCCAACTCCTGCAAGGCAAGCCCACCCCACCTCCATGGCCTCACTACAGCTCCTCAGTGCCTGACCTGCGCACCCACTTTCCCCAGTAGCACTGCCATCCTACAGACACCAGAGCATCTCCACACCAGCTTCCCTCCTGCTTGGCATATTCTATCTCCTGAAAGGTATCTTGGAAGTGCTATTCTTCATCTTCCACCTGAGTCACCCCTCCAATGCTCACCAAACCTGTCTCCCCACATCTATCCCCATGCCCATGACCTCGGATATGCATTTTTCTCTTATCAGCATCAATTGATGTCACCTAGTTAATTGGCTGCCCACCAAATACAGACCCCATCCAAAAAAGGTGTGCTCCGCAAGAGCACACACTGAATCTCAGCTTGGTATCTCTGGCAAAGAATACAGTGCTTGGCACACTGGTACACCCAATCCTGGGCAGTGAATGAAAAGATGCCACACTAGGAAGCCATTCCTTTAAGGACTAGAAGACTTCAGTCCAGATGGTGGACAGAAACACAAGAAAGGCAAAGGACAAGGCAGGTCCCCTTTCTAGAGAGGGCAGCCCATCTGGTAGGTGTGTCACAGGGAGAGAAGGGGTGAGGCAGGATGTTAAAGAGCTGAGCTATTCACAATGGTAGCATCTATGGAGGTCACTGTGATAGTGTTGATGGTATCACCTTAACAGCACCTAGAATCTCCTGGGAGATGGGCCTTGGGGCATGCCTGTCAGGGAGTATACTGACTCCATTATTGATGGAGAAAGACTCTGCTGTGGGCAGGGAGCCCTGGGCTGTATACAATGGTTGAAGAAAGGTAAACAACACAGTTGCGTCTTTCTCTGCTGCTGTAGATGTGATGCGACCAGCTGCTTCAGGCTTCCAAGCTGCCTGGACTTCTGCACCGTGGTGGACTGAACCTTGAACTGTGAGCTAAAATGAACCTCTTCCTCCCTTAAATGGCTTTTCTCAGGGTATTTTAACACAGCAACAGGAAAGAAAGGAAAACAGCCATTATTCTCATGATTTTCGAAAATTAGCTTTGGAGATGGATCCAATTAACAAGGCAAATGTGGAAACAGTGCAGAAGAGATGCAGCGGGCTCACAGTGTTGCTTTGGTGCCCTTTGCTATGGCACCTACCACCTCTGAAGACGTCATCACCACATTCTCAAGAGACCTGAGTCTACAACAAGTAGACCCAAGGTACAAAACAGTATCTTCAGCTTCCAGACTTTAGTGTCAGTAGCTGTTCCTCTCCTTAAGTTTTAAGGGTCTAAGATTCTGCCAGGCAACTTTGGCTAATACCCCAAAATTACTCAATCTCAAATCATGGGGGAAAGTTACAAAAAAAAAAAAAAAAAAAAAAAAAAAAAAAAAAAAAATTCACCAGCAGCAGTAACAAGAACAAAAATCACAGGGCATACAGCCTCAGGGGGCACTGAGAATGGGTGGAACAATGCAGATGTAGGACTGACCAGCAGTTGTGCCAAAGGCAGCATGTACCCGGGAGTACGAGGTTCCACACACTCATGCTTAGGCTTGATAGTTGCCTCTAGCATGCAGAGTCTAGTGGGGAGAGGCATTTATGCAAGCACAAGATTGTGGGAGTCAAGGCTGCCTACCCCCAAGAGCAGCAAAGCAGAGTGAAGAGCTAAGTAGATCGGTGGAGGTTCCCCAAGAGCCAATGAGAAGGAATGAGAAGTGAAGAGGGTGGCTGGTGGAAAACACAGGGCTACCTGCTGGGAGGGGGGTCGGCACACCACAGGAAGGCACCTAAAGAAAGATGCACATTGGGGCTGCTGGCAAACATGGAAGAACACGGTGACGGTCACATGGGAGTGACACCACACCCAAAGATGGTATTTATTTTTAGAGGAATAATACAAGAATCCAAAGGGTACTGAAGAATGTATCTTCCACAACTTGACACTCAACACAGATTTCAGTGTTACCGACTACATAGTAACACATTGTCTGTGCTCGGAAACTCGGGAGGGAAGCTTTCTAAGTCACTGGGAATTGTTGGGATGGCTACAAAACACTGTAGGAAATCTCAAAGTCTGTTATGACAGAATATATCATACGTATATTGTAGGGTAGGATGAGTCCAATTAATTAGTTAATTAACTATTTAATAGGCCTGGGAAACTCTAAAGTCTGATTTTCTTCCCCAAAGCACGGCCATGTAGCTTTTCCCTTAATGTCATACATTTAGCTAATTAATTGGGGCAAAACAAGTTCCCATCAAGTCTTTTTTTTTTTTGCTGGGGAGAAGCTCAAATAGATAACATTCTATTGCAGGACAACGGCCCTGGCAAGAGATAGGACATACGACTGTCTTACAATTCACTCCGCACAGATGCTGTACCCTTAATAAAACCCAATCTTGATAAAAAGCAAAAATGAATTCCAAATCTGACCCCAGGCTGATAACAGACACATAAAAGTGGACTGTTTACTCACCCAGACAAACAGATATTCCCTTGTATTATGCATATTTTTGTAATGATATTTTATACATAGAATGCGATTTAATAACCCACCCGCTATCTGCAGGAAACACTGTTCCTGGAAAAGACACAAATTCCTATCCATAAATGTAAGGCCTGTCAGATTTTATGCCTGTTTTTCTGTTCTCACTACCTTAAAAAAAAAAATCATGATTCATTGTAAAGTATAGGTGAAAGGGCAGAGATACAGAATATGCAAACGGTTAGCCATTTTTAGATTTAGCATGCCATTCACAAAAAAAGGTTAGTGTTTCCGGGGAAATCTGTCTGAGCTGCATCTATCGAAGGCAACAGAGCTCAAAGTCACTCGAAACCAATGACGAAAAAGAGCCCAAGCAAACAATCCACAAATGGACAAGACATTCAGGAAGGCAGGGCAGGACCTGTGCCAAGTCCTAACTCCAGGCCAGTACACTGCTTCCTTGCTCATGGCACCACATACAAACCCTGTGCAGAGGAAACAAGAGGCCATCTTGGGCAGGAGCAAGTTATGAAAGGCAATAGAGGGTACATCCCTGCCATGAGAGAGCATACTCTTACATGCTTATTCTGTTATTCTGTCCCAGCCAGTCACAGTGTCTGCATGGACTGGAGCCCAAGCTGACTGGATCATGACAGTGATAGGGTTCATTGAGAACAACACAGCCAGAACACTCTGAGAACTCACAGTAAAGTCATACGTCAAAGAAAATTCCATCTCACTGCACGAGAATAAATCCTTAGCTTTGAACAACATAAACATTAACAAAACCACACACAGCCATCATATCTGAAAGCTTTGATTTTTTTTTTCTCTACCATATAATTTTATCCTGGTAGAGAAAAACATACTGCTCTTCACATCAACGCGCTAAATAATTCTGTGGGTCAACAACAGATGCTTTTAACTGCAACCCATATCCCAACATACTTTACAGAAAACTCACTCATTTCAAGGTACTCATAGAACAATCCCAGCTTGCCCATGGGCTGCAGATGGTAATCCTGTTCCCATCGTGGAGTGATCGTTTCTGATCCCGAGACTCTTTTATATCGTCCAATTAGATTCATAACCCATCTGTCAGAAAGATCAAATTATAAATTAGAACACACGTCAGACCCGCAACATGAAGTATTTCTTGCTGTCTCAAAGCTAAATAAATGTAATCCTCTCAAGAAATTAGTTTCTCTTTTGCATGTTAAACATCTCCAGTTTGTCCGATTTTTTTCAAAATATTTTTTTTTCAGAATGAAAATTTTCAGTGAAATAATAAGAAGGAAGACAGCAGTGCAAACTAGTCCTAGCTGGTATAGACAAGTTCTGTTTGTAATAGTGTGCAGGGAGAACCAGGGATGATGTCTTAGTCAGGGTCTTACTGCTGTGAACAGACACCATGACCAAGGCAACTCTTATAAGGACAACATTTACTTGGGGCTGGCTTACAGGTTCAGAGGTTCAGTCCATCAAGGTGGGAACATGGCAGCATCCAGGCAGGCATGGTGCAGGCAGAGCTGAGAGTTCTACATCTTCATCTGAAGGTTGCTAGTGGAAGACTGACTTCCAGGCAGCTAGGATGAGGAGCTTAAAGCCCACACCCACAGTGACGCACCTACTCCAACAAGGCCACACCTCCTAATAGTGCCACTCCCTGGGTCAAGCACATACAAACCATGACAGATGGTCACCTTATGATAGTAAATGTGAGGCTCTGAAGGAACCAGAAGGCTGAGCATCAGGGCGAGAACTTCCAGGCTGGTTCTAGTGACTACAGACAGCCTGACGTGGGATGACACCTGCCTTTGCCAGTACAACACAGAAGCTCTTGTGATCTTAGAAAGTAGAAAGCAAGGCCAGTGCACTGCTGTGGAATCTCTGAGACCACTGGGGGGATTGGGGTGTTCTTAGTTAAGGGAAGTGAGGGGCTACTGCAGAATACTATGCACAATAATGATAAAATAGGTCTCAGACTGCCTCAAACCAAACAACTTGAGGACAACAGAAGAGATGATTATTCTCCAGATGAGGGTACAGAGCATGCCCAGTGCATCACTGCATATGGCTCCTTTCCAGCCTTCTCTCCTTCTGAACATCCTGCTTCTCTGACCCTGAAAAATGCTTGCCCTTTTCCTAACAATCTGCCTTGAAAATAGATCTGAGATGGTAACAGAATTGGCCATGCATCTGTGACAAACCCCACCTCCTCAAGTGACAGCTGGCTTCAAGTATATGCACAAGCATCTCCTACAATTTGGTTGCTTAGACAATAGGTTTGTGTGGGTCTGAAATTCTGACAATGAGGACCCATCCTGGGACTCTAAAGACAAATGCTACAAACTGGTGCAGGCCCTCACCTGTTCCTCAAACCCATCAAGTGTTTAAAATGTGAGGCTGACAACAGTTGACTCACTGTGCTGGCCTTCCTCCTGCTGGTGGTCTCATGCCAGCCTCCCCTGACTACCAGTGAGGCCTCACTCAGGGCAGACCCTCTTCCACAGAACATGGCCCTGGCTTCCCCATCTCTTCCCACATCCTCCATAGGAGGCCAGGCAAGAGGAAGAACTCAGAGTTGGAAGATCCTGAAACCCACACTCTCCTGCTCTCCAGCTATTCTGGTGGAATTGAAATGTGCCGGTGGGATGTCCACTAGCCAGGGCTGATGTCGGGACTAATGGGAATCCAGACAGAGAATCCACGCTTCCCTACACTTGTGGGACCTCCTGCTCGTCAATATGAGCTAACAAGCGGAGGCCATTGAATATGGAGCTATGATTGGAATCTTGGCTTGGAGACAACAGGCCGTGTGGACTGACAGCTCCTGCTTAAAGATGTCATTGTTTGTGGACAGCAAAGCCTCCTTTGTCAACCCAAAGATCTGGGGATGCCCTAGAATCTTCAACATTGCAGTCATCCCAGGAGCTCTTACCATAGGTGACACCAAATCGTGATAAATAAGGGCTTGCTCTCTGTTGGTTTGTTTGCTCCATCCCCCACTCCCCGGCCTTTTCTGAACACTGTCTATGGCCTAGGAAAAGCAAGCATTTTTCTTCTGGGCTTCCCAATACATCTTCTGTCCTGGCAAATACCTAACTCAGCAGCTACTTCTCCCTCCTCTCATGCTGTCTTCCCACACACTGTAGGCCACAGTAGATGACTCTCTGCCTGGCTTTAGGAACTATAGACTCTAAGCCTATTGTTCCATTTTCTTGAGTTCAATTACTCATCTGTAATAGAGACTTATCCATCTTCTGAGTCTTTGATTCTTTTGAAACAACAACAACCCCAGCAACGAATTGTGATTCTGGAGCCAGATCTCAACCTTGACTACACATGGGAATTACACCACAGAACTTAAAAAAAAAAAAAAAAGAAAGAAAAAAGAATTAAACAGATCCTTTCCCTCCCTGGTGAAGACTAGAAGCAGAGGTTACAAAGTAACTCCTGTACAAATCTACTGCAACACTAACAAAGCACGTGATCAAACCTTGTGTCTCATTTTCTCTGGCCTTGTATCAAACTAGAGCCAGCTACCAGTATTTCCACTTAGTACAGCCACCCAGAAGCGCCCACCGTGACCTGACTATTTCACACCCGAATTCAGCGTGCTAGTGAAGGGTCCGTGTGGCCAGGGAGGCCTTGTGGCAGCCTCTGAGAAGGTTTGCTCCACTACAGTATCTTCCCTTGTTATGTAAATGCTCTGTAATTTTGAAAAGACAAGAGATACAAACACAGAGGGAAAGAAATGTGACAGCCATCCCCCGGCTGAATACCTGAGGGCGCTAATGTTCCCCATCTTTTAGGGTTTTCATTATTTAATGTTAGCATCATCTTTGGGGAAGAAAAAAGAAAATCCCTAGACTGTCTCAAACATCCCTGCTGGGGTGACCAGCAGGCTGACATTCTCGGCTCCAGCAAAACACCATCTGATTTATTGATGATCTGCAGATGAGGCCAAGGCAACACTCGCTCAGGGTCTCACGCCCAGCCCCTGCTCCGTACCTGGGACCAGTCTAGCTGTAGGCTCAGCTTAGTCTAGGAATCCGTGTTGAATGAAGGGTATGGGCCTGAAACGGCCAAGTCTAAGAAACTCTGGTCAAATATCCTTTCTACTGTGTTCCACTGGCATAGCAACCTCATATGAAAGGAACTGGGATGGCTCTTTCTCTGCTCTGACACTCTTCAGAGGAGTGAGGGTCTGGGAAGCAGAGGTAATGGGCACCCCACTGTACTGGATTCTGTGTGGAAGCAGGGAACTGGCCCACACAGAGCAGCAGTCCCAGGGAGGCTGTCCTGACTGACACTCGGCAGTCTTGGGTTTCCAGCCAGTGGAGGAGAATTAAAAACATATGATGTCAGTATCTTCAGCCAGAATAGAAATCTCTGCCACTGATCACAGTAAACTTACCTGAAGTCAAAACATGGACAGACCGAGGGTGCTGCAGGTCACATTTCAATTGCTCATAATTAGTTTAGAAAATACACCCTACCCCCTAACTTTTAAAGCTCAGAAGACAGCTCACTGCCAAGCAGTTCTTAATCAAAAAATGTAGTGTTAAACACACTACTTGGCTCAGAAAATGCTCCCTTAGTTGTCTAAGAATGAGTTAAGTTTTTTTTTTTTTTTTCAAATACATTTTCATATTGAAACGGCATGATTTGTGCATGACCTACTTTTACTTATCTGGAAAAACACAAATATGAACCCGATGAAAGGAAGGGTTGTTTTCTGTGCGGCAGGATTAAAGTTATCTCACAGCTAAAGCTGGAATCCCTTCCTGGGATGGGAGTGTTGTCTTTGCTTTGAGAAGGGCCTTGACGGGTCACGCTGAAGAGGGTGGGTAAAGCCTCAGAGAGAATGAACAGAAGCCAGGCAATGGGGGAGGCAAAGATTCAGGTCAGAAAAAGAGGTGGGAGTTGTACGTGGCAGGGGTTGTATGTGGTGAGGCAGCACAGTGAAGGTTGCAGGGGCACCAGCCTGCATCCGGTAGAGCGTTCTAAGCAAGTCCATCCCACTGCACAGTGGGATAAAAGGCGTTACAAAGAATTTACATTTTTGAAATTAAAATCCTTCCTAAGTTTACCTTCATGCTGGAAGACATTAAGGATAGAGGACTCTGTTGGTGCTGGCACAGAATAGAGAGATCACAGAGGAGGCAAAGTAGAAGGGTGACCAGAAGTTTTGTGAAAGCAAAAATGGAAGCCAGAAAGTCCTTTGAAAAAGGAAGTGTTTGGTCAGAACAGCCTCCAGAGGAGGAAGATCTGAAGAGTGTCAGGTCCAGGAAAGCGTCAGCTACAGTACAGGTGGCCATTCTGGATGACTTAGTGAGGGCTGAGAACCAGCGAACAGGGCAGAACTTTGACAGGCTGCATCCCAAGGCAAGGGTCCAGGTAGCCTCAAGGCCCAAAAAGGCCGAAGCAGATTCACCCAACAACTTCTAGAAAGGCCTTGGCTATCCAACACTTGAAGTTAGCTCTGTGAGACCCATGTCAGACTTCTGACCTCTAGAACTGGAAGACATAGAACCTTATTTTAACCTATTAAGCTTGTAATAATTTATTAAATTGCAATGGAAAACTATTATGTCAAGTGTCCTGTTTGCACAAAATACAGGGGTTGCTGGGCTGTGGGCAGATCCCATAGTAGGGCCCTTGCTAACAATTGGGAAGTCACTATGCTCTGCCATTTTCTCAAGTGTTTTAGGGAAACCATTCAAAAACTCCTGTGGTGATTGTTTCTAACGTCTCAGGGATCACATGAAATGTCTGTTTTTGACAACACTGAGTCTGAAGTCATAGAATCCTGGAGTTGAATCTCACTGTAACCTCTTCCTGTCAGTGTGATCTGGGTAAGTCATTTAATCCCTTTAAGGCACAGATCTTCATCAGCAAAAGTGAGATTAAGATTTATGAAATTAAGCTATGTAAGTATATACCGGCACACATAAACATATGAAAACACATAGCTCTTAGTGCAGAGACCGGCACATATTAGTCATGTAACATGTTACTATTAACGCCTTCTAGATGCATGGGGGGATGCTATGCAAATTTGTGGCAATATTTAGTTCACATCGCTAACAAGAGCCTTTTCTCAAAGGTCTGTTTAGTCAGCCATCAGTGATAACCTAAGAGACATAAACTACAGCAGGTGTTAGATTCTGTTAGATATGAAGATGAGGGTCTTTTATAACTACTGTGTGCATCTGTGTGAGTTCATGTGTGCACTCAAGTGTGCAGGAGCATGTAAAGTCCAGGGGTTGACATCATGTCTTCCTCAATCTTCATCTAGCTTCTCTGAGGCATGGTCTATCCTTGAGCCCAGAGCTCTGCACTTGAGCTATGCTCACTAGCCAGCCAGTGAGCTTCAGGGATCCTCTTGTTTCTCCCTCCCTGACACGGGGTGCAGGTGTTTATGGCAGTGCCTGGCTTTTTACATGGGTACTGGGGTTCCCAATTGCAGTCTTCATGCTCACACATGAAGCGCATTACAGCTGAGCCACTGGCTGAGCCTCTCTATATAAGTATTAAGCACATACAAACGACCAGTTGGACATTTTGCCCAGAGGCCTTCAATTTCAACCTATTCTAATCTGCTTTAGAGACAGATGTACGGCTACATGGATAAACTATTTCAGTGGGTGGGCTGGCCTGTCCCCCTTCCTGCCACCCAGGGTCACCCATGCAGTACTCACGGGAGCAGTACTTCTTGTATGTTGTTCCAGATAGCCTTTCCCCCCATGATGATGGTCAGCTGTGTAGTCAGTTCAAGGAGGCAGCCCCCCGGGTCACACTGGTGTGTTACAAAGAGAACAACGTTTAGATTCCAGGTGTATTAACTTGCAAAGAAGCGCTGTATTAACATCTCTACTGGTTCTCTTGGCTAAAAATATCTCAGAAATACACAAGGAAGTCACTATTCATTAAGCAGCCGAGAGAAAGCAAGCAGCAGCTTCAGCTGTCAAGAGAGTAACATGTCTCTGTTTTTTCTCACCTCTTCGTTTCTGTATTTGCCCAGCCAGTACACCGGGTCCCCAGGATAGCCTACGAATTTGCCCTTGAAGAATGCAATGTAGAAGCACGAGGAGTAGTAGTTGACAAACTGGAACAGGAACATCTTCATGGTCAGGCTGTTCTCATAATCAGTCTGGGTCCTTGGGAGTTCTGCGGTCAGATCAACGACAAGAGAGACACTGAAATTCCGAACAGCTCTGAGACTCAAATCAAAGACCCTTGACACCCCAGATAACACACTGAAAGAAATCCGATTCACACTGTTTCAGTTTAATCTGATTTTCATTCCTTATTGTAGCCGCTGTGTTAATTCTGAGTTTATACATTGTTATGAGTTCTCTTCCCAAATAAACACAACATCTTCCATGGCAAGTAGCGTGCACACGCGCGCGCGCACACACACACACACACACACACACACACACACACACACACACTTCTCCTTAAAATGTATAAGTATATGTTATCAAATATTAGCAAGAACTGTTTTGGTCTAAAATCCCTCAGCTATCTTTGTTGTGGTGCCAGGGATCAAACCCTGGAGCTGTGCCATTGAGCAACACAGCCAACCCCTCAGAAAATCAGCTCTGAACTGCCCAGTGAAGATGGTCCTTTTGTCTTCCAGAATCCTAGGTTCTGCTGGAAACAGTAGGGCAGGAATAACTGGCTAGAGGCATTTGGGAAGCACAAAGGATTGTCCTCCTAGCTAGGAATCTCAGCCAGTCTGACCTCTGACCATCATTTTGAGAACGACCCAAATGCATGCAGGGTGTGGGAAGGCCCCAGCTGGAGCCATGAAGCAGCTGCCTGGGACGAGAGCCATCCAGAAGCGGCACTCATTACAGCAGGCAGCTCTGATGAGAACTGTATTAACAGAGACAGCATGGGGGATGGCACTGCACCCACCAGTGAGGCAGTTTGTTTTCTCTGTGACAGAGGCGTGCACTTGCAGCTGGAGCCTAGACCCTCTTCTGCTTGTTCGCAATAAAAAGACCATTTGCTTTCAGCAGCAGAACACAGAAGCTAATGTAACCGAACATATTCTTCACCCCGATGTGTTTACAGAGCTTGGACAGTGCTACCATCTTCAAACACAAAGATGCACATGGCTAACTGTCCATATGGGATAGAGCGATACGCTCGCATCCAACCGTTTCTACCCATTTTAACCCACAGGAATGAAAAACAGCTCAATGGTCTTCCGGGCAGAACCTCACCGAAGTTGGTGATCATGATGGCCACCTTCTCGTAGATTGTGTTGAGGATCATGATGATGATGAAGCTGATGATGGAGGCTGTGATGGATGTGGCCATCTGTGGGGTCAGGTACTTCTGGATCGGGTCTGTCCCGTTGGGGTTCTTGGGAAGCGTTGCAGAAAACACGATAAACACGGACAGCCTGTAGACGATGATCCCGATCACAGAGGCGATGATGAGCAGGATCTGAAACCGCCAGTGACGATGACGAGTCAGTCAGCGCTGCACCAGGGCTGGCCCCGTGCTTACGTGATGAAAGGGCAGGTGCCCCTTGTGGGAAACCTCACATATGTGCCACGAAAGAAGATGGGGTGGGGTGAGAAGAAACCTGAGAGCCAAAGAGTATCCATCTGAGGGGGATACTGTGGATGGTCACACTGTGTGTCAGTTGCTGTGTGTTCTATGTAATTGTCTTGTAAAACTAAGAGAGTGCCACTAAAGAATGCCTGTGTTAAAAGGAGCGTTGTCTTCAGATAGCACAAAGGTGGAGGGACCTTCTAGGTCAGTGGTTCTCAACCCGTGGGTTGTGACTCCTTTGGAGGCGAAGTGACCATTTCACAGGGATCACATAGCAGATATTCTGCATATCAGTTATTTATGTTACAATTCATAACAGAAGCAAAACTACAGTTATGAAGTAGTAATGAAATGATTTTATGGTTGGGGGTCACCACAACACGAGGAACTGTATTAAAGGGTCACAGCATCAGGAAGGCTGAGGACCGCTGTCCTAGGTAGGACTGTTCATGATCCCAGAAGCAATGAAAGTGTCCCTTGTACAACACTGATTGAGTCAGATGTGGAGTTTGCAGGGGTTTCTTCAGTTAATTCCTCCCGTCAGAGAGCTAGTCACTAAGAGTTCACAGGGGATGGCTTTGCCGTTACCATGGCATCAGCAGGGTCTGACTGGAGCACTGGCCAAGGTACCAGGTAGCTGGTACTGGCAGCAGGTCTCTGCTTTAAGGGCATCTCATGGTTTTCACATTCAGGAATTTCTTTTTGTTTGTTTGTTTGTTTTGTTTTTTGTTTTTTGAGACAGGGTTTCTCTGTGTAGTCCTGGCTGTCCTGGAACTCACTCTGTAGACCAGGCTGGCCTCGAACTCAGAAATCTGCCTGCCTCTGCCTCCCAAGTGCTGGGATTAAAGGCGTACTCCACCATTGCCCGGCCACATTCAGGAATTCCTGATCTGTCATTCACACCTGCCCCCACGAGCACTGCTCTACGGACCTGCTGTACTTCTGACTCCCACTTCCCAGGACGCCCGCTACAGAGCTTACATAGGATACAATTATACTTCCTCAGTAAACAGGTTTGCTTTCTCTGGCCAGTGTTAAGTGCATGTTAAAGGCCCTTTCCTTACTTGATACACAAACTTTAGACCAGTAGTTCTCAACCTGGGGGTCGTGACCCCCACAGGGGTCACATATTCAATATCCTACACATCAGATATTTACATTATAGTTCATAATAGTACCAAAATTATAGCTAGGAAGTAGCAACAAAATAAGTTTATGGTTCGGAGTCACCACAACACAAGGAACTGTATTAAAGAATCACAGTATCGGGAAGGCTGAGAGCCACTGATTTAGACACCGGAGAGACGGTTTTAAACTGTTTTTGCCTATGGTTTCTTTCTTGGACATACTTTAGAACCATGTCTGATTGCTTATGATGACAGCCAGGGTGGGGGTGGGGGGAGCTACAGAGAACAAGACCTCCAAAACCAAGCAAGGTACACCCTACGTCAACATATAGGGGAGAGGAGCTCCAGACTCCTCCATGTAAGCCCCAGCTCTGCCGCTGGCTGTGAATCCTGTACAGGTTAACGCCCAGGCTTTAGTCTCTCCATACAATGGTCAGAATACTTCTCTTAGGCCTAGGAATAGCACTGGGTAGTATTAACTATGATTATGGCAACCAAAGTGTTAAAAAGACGGTTTCTTCCTTGCTGTGCAATCTGCATATAGAGAAGGCATTGTATTTCCCTGTATTCTCACTCATTATCTCCTTTCCTCTTTCACAGTTAAGTCTTGTGAAATGAAAAGGATTGTGTGTGTGTGTGTGTGCACGTGTGCGCATGTGTAAATTAGCTATGGCTGAAAAAAAATTGTATTATGCTGATGGAAGAAGTCGGTGCATTTTTCCAAACAGGCCATTTAAACCTTTCTAATGATCCCCTCGCCCCCCCCCCCCAACACACAATTACTTTTATAATTATTCATCACAAGAACATCCTTGGAGCGCTCACTGCCAACCTCAACATTCTTTCACCGGTGGATTTTCTAATTAGTCTGCACTGTAGGCAGGGTTAGAAAGCTGAAAAAACACACAGGCTGAAAGAGTAAAAATTTGTTGTAGATTAAGTCGACGGGAGGGAAAAGCACGAGTGTCAGACAGAGACATCACCACCCCTGCTTCCCACTTGGCCTGCCCCGCCCTTGGCTTGGGTAACAGATTCTGGTACCTTCCAGAGCTACAACCTGCTAGGCCCCCACAACTGGCTGTGGGGTTTGCTTGGTCTTCGCGGAGCAAGGCACACTCACCCCTTAGATTTATATTTTTCTGACTCTAACGTATTTCAGATTAAGCTGTAGCGTGTGCTCACTGTGGAGAGCTCCACAGTGGACTGACATAGATTCCTTCCTTCTCTAGGAGAGAAGCTGCCTTTCTTCTGTAGGATCAATCTCTCCTAAACCCTCAGCCGGCAGGATACCCACTGAATATTATTTAAGTTGTAGTCACCAGCCCTCACCAAAATTATACCCCAGACCTGGAGTTGACTTTCAGGAACTGATAAACCCAACTTCTGTTTCACTATCATATACACTAAAGGAAAATTGGTTTTATTATTTCCGATTAAAAAAAGGACAAGAATCTTTTAATTATAAAAAGTAATATCAAGAAAATAGGTAAGAAAACTATGAAAATAAAAGGTGAGTTATTTCAGAACTATGCCTTATTTACACATTAAAAGCCACTTTTTGTGTCACCTGTATCTTTCCCTTGAACTCATCATAAACCTTAAGAGTTTTACACGTCATGGATATTTCATGAGTAAACTTGTGCAAGCATATACAGCCCTCTCCACTGTCTGGCTGAGTCTGAAGTAGGCCATTTTAGGCTGTGGTGTTCAAGTGTGTATAGGCCTATGTGTGTGCATGTGTGTTATAAAATGTGATAATGTCTGTGAAAATACTCTTGCCTCTCCATAACACCTGTCCCTTTCATGATAAGATCTTGCTATGTGGTCCAAGATGACTATGAACTAACTCTCCTGTCTTGGCTCTGTGAAGACTGGCATGACAGATCAGTGGCCACTTTGGACTTTGAGATGGTTCTTGATGAACAGTTTCTAAAAGCTAAATTAAGCTGCCACACACCAATCTTTCTGAGTCACCTGCTTTGTAGGAAAAATGGAGAAACAAAATCACCTAGCTAGAGAGGCTGGAGAGGCTGACATGGCGCCCCCAAGAGGCAGAGAGTAGAGTCTCACAATGAGCAATTTCACCTCCACCCCGCCTCCCGGCTCAGGATGTCTTCCTATATGGGCCACTGTGTTTTCCTTGGTTGGTGCATATGTGTTCTGTCACCAGCTACTGAGCTCCTGCAGCTGTGTGGACTCTGTCCTAAGGTATCAGTCCTGTGTCGCATTCGTGTGTTTATATTTCTTCCGCTATTTTGTTTAAATTCAGTGTGTCAAACTCTGACTTTTCTCTGAAATGTCTTCCGCTGCTAGTGGAGTTTAGGCCTAGAAAGTACATTCACTCATTTTTATTTCTAATTTATGGCTTACAGTTTAAAAGGTATTTTGTCATTTGTTACAACGTGTGGTCCAAAGTCTGACCATGGCCTTCCTTTCCCCAGCAACCAGCAACATTTCCACTGTGCATTAACTCAGTCAGAATCTACAACTCTCCACTTCTGATGCATTAACGCTCTGCCTCAGAGCCTGGATCCAGCTGCCATGTCACATTCTTTAATCTCTTTATTCCTAAGCCAAAGCTGTCATTAAATTGTACTACTAATATTTTTGTTTGTTTTTTGAGATAGAGTTTCTCTTTGTATAGTCCTAGTTGTCCTGGAACTTGCTCTGTAGACCAGGCTGGCCTTGAACTTACAGTACTGGGATTAAAGGTGTACACCACCACCGCTTAGCTAATGTTTTTATTAATAACAAACAGAACAAGTTTGTAAAGTCTGGTGGTCTTAGCAATTTTTTGCTTCATTTAAAATCTGTTTTTAAAATTTCTTTTCCTTTCTGTAGTTTTTATGCCTTTTTTGGCATATCTTTTTGTTATGGGAAGTTCTAACATTTAAATCTTTTAGTAGTTACCGTTGCAACTACTTAAAGTTCTTACTGCCTCCTACATGCCTCTTCAGTAATGGCTGGAAACCCCTGACCTGCTGACAGGAACAGAGTGGAAGGAACAGAAGATCCACATTGGATAATGGAGAAGGTTCCCTGACCTGCAATACTCCATGAAGCCACCAGGGAGCGCTCCAGAGCCCCATCTCTTTCTCTGATATCATGTAACAACCACACCTCTCCATATGAGACCATGTAGGCACCATACCTGGCTGGCACTTCCCTCAATATTTCAAAAGAGATACTGAAAACCTTGTCGTGTAATACAAAATTAAACAGTTACTCAAAAACATAGGCTTGAGACATTTTCTTACCCAGAAGAAGACAGCACTAGCACACAGGGTGATCCGGATACACTTCCCACAGGTAGTGAATGGGATACGTTCTTCCTCCTGGTGAATAGAAATGGCTGGTCAAGGGGGCAACACCGACAGAGCTGCTATCTCTGCATGTGTCAACAGATCTTACACTTAAAAACAAACTCTAGCTTGCTAGCATACTGTTCTAACACATAGTTAGTTAATGATCTCAGACAGACACAGAGGCCATGTTCAGTGTTGCTTTGTTTTGGTGTTGTACACTGAACACAGGCCCTTTACTCACCTGACGAATGCTCTCAGCTATCAGATCCGTGGGTTTTGGTCAAGTTTTACATACTAACGTAGTACAATAATGAATTTCTGGAGAGTTTCCATCTTATAATTTACCAAGAGAGGAAGACAAGACTCTTCCTGACTTCCTTGGAAGAATAGCCAGACTGTAGCACCAGGTGTGAGCCTTAGCTGGCCCTCACTCTGTGCCAGGTATTCTCCTAAGTGACCTTTGACCTTTAGACACCCCCCTCCATCCCAATCAACCCTTGACAGAGCAACACTGAAACTCCATCACTTCCATTTCATAGAGAGGGAACGAAGGCACAGATCCAGGATCAGTCACCCCATAAGCTGCTGGGTTAGGATCTGAGCATAAGCCTGCAGTGCCAGAAACACAGCACTCTGCTCTCTAAGCCAGAAGGATGCACAAGGCAACGAAGGAGAAGCGAGGAATAAAGAACAGTGAGATTTCATTCGGAAATTTTTAGCAAACAGCATTTCACTGGGGGTTTAGTTCATTAGCTGACCATTTAAAACGGCCAGACCATCTCCCCTCTGGTTCTCTGGAGGCTTCGTCATTGCCTGAGTTATGGGTTTCATACTGGAATATCTACTCTGAGGTACTGCCCTGTCCTCTCTTGCAAAGAGCAGTCATTATTCAGAATGGGGGCTCCCTGTATCCCAAGAGACAAATGCTACCTGCTATGCTATTTATAAAATGAGAATGCTTAAGTACTCCCCACCCCTCACAGCACCCACATTCTGAAAATCTGGGGATGCTAACTAAGAAAAACTACAGTTGGGGACCTTTCAGACACTTGGTAAAAGGATTTTCCTCCCAGGAGCAGTAGCTTCTATTCAAAACCTTCTGTGGGAGCAGATTCCCACCCTGGTGACTAAGAACAGCTCAGAATTCCCTGTGTTGACAGAAATAGTGCAAATACCCAGAAATCACCTGTTGGGGGTTTGAGGATATAGAGGGAGATATGTTTTTTTGGCAGCAGTAGTTATGATAGACTCTTCCAGTGTCAGATGCCTCACACAGTGCTGGCACACAGTAGGACAATATCCATTCCTGTCCTTCAACCCCTTCTGACTTTAATAAGAGTTACAGTATTTTCTGTGTACAGCCTAATCAGAAGGTGGGCCAGAGACTGAGTCTGAGCACAAGACAGAGAGCTAAGCTAGCACAGGATGAAAACTGACTGCAAGGAAGCTGCCTGTGACAACTGAGACTGATCTGTACATCCAAAGTAGCTTCCTTAAACAACTCTGCCATTCTCGCTTTCTAAAATACACTGTTACTGTAAAAGAGGGGCCACAATGGTCATCCGTGTACACTGTCCTAAGCAGTGTCAGACACGTCTGGGTACTCAGCACCTCAGAGGTGCCACAGTGGGCTCAGGCACCTGCACTGTTCAAGCCCCAAGATGGCCTGGTGGGTCATGCTGTGAACCACTGCAGGGAGAGCACTGCACTGCATCACCTTGCTGAGACCCTGCAGGGAGAGCACTGTACTGCATCAACTTGCTGTGAACCACTGCAGGGAGAGCACTGTACTGCATCACCTTGCTGAGACCCTGCAGGGAGAGCACTGCACTGTATCACTATGCTGAGAAACTGCAGGGAGAGCACTGTGCTGCATCACCTTGCTGAGACCCTGCAGGGAGAGCACTGCACTGCAGCACCTTGCTGAGACCCTGCAGGGAGAGCACTGCACTGCAGCACCTTGCTGAGACCCTGCAGGGAGAGCACTGCACTGCATCACTATGCTGAGAACCTGCAGGGAGAGCACTGCACTGCAGCACCTTGCTGAGAACCTGCAGGAGAGCACTGCACTGCAGCACCTTGCTGAGACCCTACAGGGAGAGCACTGCACTGCATCACTATGCTGACAACCTGCAGGAGAGCACTGCACTGCAGCACCTTGCTGAGAACCTGCAGGGAGAGCACTGCACTGCATCACTATGCTGAGAACCTGCAGGAGAGCACTGCACTGCAGCAGCACAGACACATACCTGAGTGATCTCATTTATTACCACGTGATTGCACTGGGCCTCGTACTCTGGCCGGGCCTGTTCCTCTTGCTGCAGCTCAACAGTGTCCCATTCATACTCAAGCTCCGCCTGGCGCCGCTTCCAAAACTCCAGAAACAATGTAACTGACAGGAGAGAAGAGGACAGTGAGGCTCTTTAAGATTGGTGACTCCACGCTGGGAATTATCACTCCTCTTTGTGGTGAGTGCAATCTATTTATAGGAGATGCTAACATTTAAAAGGCAGGAAGTACTTTTTTTCTTTAAATGAAAATGTTGGTAATTTACAAACACTGTAAAACATGAGGGTCTAAGGTGGGCAACGGTGATGGTCAGAAGGCAAGTGTGTATGTCAGACACAAAGCTTGCAACCCACGCTTCACCAACTGAACACATGAGTAATTCCCTACTCAAGGGCAGTCCATGGTTCAGCCTTTCCTCCTGTCCTCCAGACTCCTCTTCTTCCCTTCCTCTGGGACTGGGGTAGGAAAAACACTCTAGTGCCCTCAAAATAAGCTAAAACAACATTTTTACACAGAAAACCAATCTCTCAATTTTGTACAAATATGAAGCAATTAGGCATCTTTATTTTTTATAATCTAGAACTCAAAAAAAAAAAAAAAGCTAAAAATATCAAATGTTAATTGAAAATATGGCTTCCAGGTCAGTTTCTAGGTCAGGCTCTTTTAATTAGTACACTGTCTCTAGCCCTTCTTACATAAAAATTCTGACATTACTACAGTTCTGTTCAAAGTTACTGTTCAAGTGTCCACTACATGCTGAGAACAAGAAAGAGAAAAAGGGAGTCCAAGATGCATGGGGATGAAAGGCACAGCAGAGCAAGAAAGAACAGACTGTGTTGGGCAGGACCAACAAATCAGTGGTTCTCAACCTGGGGGCTCTCAACCCCTGCAGGGGTCATATATCAGATATCCTAAATATCAGATATTTACATTATGATTCATAACAGTGGCAAAATTATGGCTATGAAGTAGCAACAAGATAATTTTATGGTATAAGAAACTATATACATAAAAGGGCCTCAACATCAGGAAGGTTGAGAACACTACAATAGACTTCCAGACCTCAGGGACAGACTTCCAAAGGAGGATGGTCATGCAAGTTCTTGGGATGACTGGCATGATCAGGTCAGGGAGGAAGGTGGCAGGTGAAAAGTTTATCTTCCTCATGGAGTTGCCCATGTCAAGGAGGCTAGGCCACCGGGTGCTTTCCAGCCAGGCTCTGACTGCAGGGTTAAGATGAGGAAGACGGGCCAGCCAAGTGACAGACCTGCAGGAGGGTGCCTAACAAAGAATATATAGAAAGGGGCTAGGAATTTAACAAAGGTTGGGAGGGGCACTCACTGGAGGTACTCTTGCGTGGACATATGGAAACACCAGATAAGGATGCTTGTGTGAAGGATGTGGAGGCAGACAGGATGGATAGAAGGTGTAATGAAGAGGCCAGAAGAGGTCAAGAATGCAGGTGAGGCTTCTGGTTTGAGCAGAGGACTTGATTCTATTGTAGTGTAGGAGCACATTGGAGGAAGACATTGGGTTTGTCTGTGTGTTGGATGAGATGATTCCCCAGGCTCATATATTTGAATACTTGTTTCCTGCTTGGTGGAACTCTTTGGAAAGGATTAGAAGGTGTGGCTTTATAAGAGGAGGTGTGTCACCAGAGCAAGCTTTGGTGCTTCAAAGGCCAATGCCATTCCCAGTAAGCTCTACTTCTCTTTCTCTGCTATTTGGGTATCAAGTAAGCTCACAGCTGCTCCTCCAGCCAACATGCCTACTGCTTGCTGTAAAGATGCCTCTCCACGATCGACCTTAACCCTCTGAAACAGCGAGTGCAAGTAAACACTTTTATAAGTTGCCTTGGTCATGGTGTTTTATCACAGTAAAGTAATTAGGACAGTCAATGATAATAGGTACCTATGGGCAGGTGTCTAGTATAGAGGACTGGGAAGACAAAGCCAAGTTACAAGTCCTCAGTGTTGACTTGGAGTGGAGGGAGAGCTAAATGAGGTGTGACCCGTGGCAGTTCTCACCTGGGCTGCACATAAGAGGCAATTAAGGAGGGGGAGCCTTAAAACAGTCCTGAGCACAGGCACCAGCCCTGAGTGTCTTTCTGGCTTAACAGGTCTGGAAGGAGGGATGCTGCCTGAGCACAGGTGTTTGTTGTTATTTTTTGTTGTCTTCCAATCAGCAGTCAGGGTTGGGAGTTGGTCCTGCAGGGCAGAGTGGGAAGCTTGAAGCTTGGCGGAAAGGCTGGGATGCTGGAGAAGGGGCGTGGACCCAACACTTTCCAAGGGCGAAGACGAGGGAAAGGTTCAAGCACCCAGTTCCCAGTCTTGCTTGTGTTGACCTCTTCACCACGTTAGTTATGGTAGAAATGGACGGGGGGTTAGAATCAGTTTACCCATCGAGGGAAGAATGCTGGTTTCACTGAGAAAATATTCAGGCCTTCAGTGTCTTTGAACTTGCCTAAGGGAAGATGAGGTAACTGCTTGTCACTGGATAAACACCTCCAGGACACTGGGCTGTTGTGTGGAGCAAGCTGTGACAACCCACAGGAGCTATGCTAGCCTCAAGTGGTAGACACTTCCTGAGAACCCTGTCAGAGAGTATGAGAGTCAACCCTCTCAGGCTGACTATGGAACTAAAGCTCCACACAGCTCGAAGGCCTGCTTTAACTTACCCAAAAGCATTCTGCTAAGCATGCCCCACTCCAGAAGTTGACTCCACTCTGTCTGGTAAGTCTGAGGGCATTCTAGTCAAGCGTGCTCTCTCACAAACAGTACTTCATTTCCCCCATCACCCCCCTTCTCTTCAACACATGCAACATGCATGTAAGCCTGATCTAGACTTGCTTCTAGGCTTATGGTCTGCCATGCCTACAATGTCGCTGTCATGGGGGGCAGGAATGTCTTGTTCACAGATACACAACTACAGCTTAACAAATGCACTGATTAAATGCATTGAAGAAAATGTGCCAGAAACTGGGTACCCTCCAACCTTGGCTTGAGGAACCAATCATCTTTGAGTTCCAAGCTAACCCCGCCCCACTCTCTGCTACGTCAATCAACCTGGGTCACTGCTTTGTTTCATTGAGTTTTGTGTTTTGTTTGCTTCTCTCCCCAATCTATAAATCTCTATTCTAATTTAATAATTAATTAATTTATTTCTGCCTACTAATTGGGGGCTTCTCCTTTTACTTTCCCAAGGCCTCAAGGTACTTTAAATTACTTATTTGCAGCCTCTCTTATATTTTTAATGTATGTGCTTATAACTATAAATGTCCAGACAACCATTTTTATTGTACTGAAGAGGTTTTGAAAGACTGTGTTTTAATTTTCATTTGAGTCTCTGAACTTTTTTGAGTTGTTTCTGGATTTCTTCAATGACTCATTTATTCATCAACCAAAAGTGTGTTGTTTGATTTTCAAGAGTCTATCTTTTCATTTTTTTTTTAAATTTATTTTCACTATTTTTAAAACTGTGCATGCAGGTAGACAGCTGTGGAGGCCCGAGGTGTTGGATCTTCTGGAGCTGGATTTACAAGTAGCTGTGAGTGTCCTAAAATCAGGGATGGGAACTCTGCAGAGACCCTCTGTGAGAACGGGAACTTAACTGCTGAGCCTTTGCTCCAGCCTCCCATGGTTTTTACAGTTATTCCAATCTTCTTAGATTAGTGGAGACTTGCTTTGTGTCCTAGAATAGGATCTATCTTGGAGAAAGTTCCATGGGTGCTGAGAGAAGGTATTTCTTTACCCATCCCCACTTTTCTGAGCCCTAAACAAAACAAACACATCAAAATAAAATGAAGTCAATGAAATCAAACACCTCTGTCTCTTCCTAAAAACCTTGCTGCAAATTTCTTAACATACATTTTTGTTGTGGTTTTGTTTTTCTGAGACAGGGTGTAACCCTGGCTGTCCTCAAAATCTCTATGTGGGCCCAAACCTCACAGAAGCCCACCTGCCTCTGCCTCCCAAGTGTTGGGATTAAAGGTGCAGGCCACCATGTGTGGCTTACACTGTATCTGTCACCAGCTGAAGCCTGAGAAAAGCCAAGCTTTCTGCAGAGCTCTTATTTTGTGCTTGTCGCTTCTGTCTGTGTGGCCATGGGCCACATATTCTTTTTCTCACTTTTAAAATCATGACATGCACACAGAATCTATGAAACAACTCTACCAGTGGAAGAGGATTCATGAAAATAACTTTTCTCTCAAAAAGCAACATGAACAATTCTAACCAACACCTAAGGAGAAAGAAGCAGCTGCCTAACCTTACTCCCTGACATGAAGGGTAGGAAACTGCTTACTTCTTGGGCAGTTCACCCTTGGAAGTGACTGGATTTGAAGTGGGCAAGTGGCCAGGTAGAAAATACAGAGTTGTTAGATTCTCAACTTTGAAGGCAAGCCCCAGGGGTTATAAGCATGGAGGGGAACACTTCACTTGTATTCACAGCCAAGGTCTCTATGGATGCAGTTGGCCAGTGTTTTGCTGTATTCCTGGGAATTATCAGTGTTACTCATATTCACTGTGTCCCAAATGGGAGGGAGAGCTCTGTGTCTCTGTAGTACAACAAGCTGGGCTCGCTGGCTAACACTGTACTTCAGTACCCAGGCAAACCACACACCAGGAGGCTCTAGGCCAGGGGTTCCAACCTGTAGGTTATAATCCTTTAGGGGCGGAGCGACACTTTCACAGGGGTTGCGTATCAGATATCCACATTACGATTCCTAACAGTAGTAAAATTACAGTTATAAAGTAGCAATTAAATCATGTTATGGTTGAGGGCCACCACAACATAAGAAACTGTATTACAGGGTTTCAGCATTAGAAAGGTTGAGAACCACTGCTCTGGTCAGCTAGATGCAGCTGAAACTCTGCCAGTGCCCACCAACATAAGAGATGAGGGGGTGTTACATAGATCTTACGTTAATTATGATCTAAAGAAAATATGTATCGGATAAAAATGCCCAGACACAAAAATAAACTGTTGAGAGCAGTATAGTGTTACATTCTGTAACGTAAAAGGGCAAGACATAAACTCTGATAGGTGGAAGTGTTCAGACCCTGCAACGTGTCTGAGATGTCTAAAAGCTCTTCTGATGTTGTTACTTACAAGGTAAATTAGCTTTCTCACCCCATTCCACCTTTCCAACCAGGACTCTCTTGCACTGGGGCACTAGAAATGACTTTTAAATGCTCATTAACCATGGCTATACGTCCCTGAAATGAAGACAGAAGAGGGAACATCTCAGTCCCGGGACTAGCACATACAGCCAGTTTTGTGATTTCCAAGTTCAGGTCACTGGACTTTCTGATTCCTTAGATCTTCTGGATCCAGGAAGCTGATAGTTTCCCAGAAATCACCATATCTTATTTAAAAATTTCCCTTAAATGTGATCATTGGGAGATGGTATTGTGTGACCACGTGTCTAAGCCAGGTAGAGTCAGGGAAGGGGAACTGAGGTTGGGATATGTTCAGAATCTTTGTTTTAACCACAGCTTGTGCTTAAGATGCCATAAATCCCAAATCTCCCAGGATGGTGTAGTCTAAATGGGGGCTATTTCTAAGTATGTATGTGATTAGTACTATATAGGATTATAGAAGTTTTCCCACCCTCAACGTTTACTGATTCTAGAGAACTGAGAATTAGTCAGTGCCAGATATACTGTGCAGGGGGAGATGCCACAGGGCTGGCAGTGGTTAGCAATGACTTCAGAGCCTCCCGCAGCCTCAACTCTGCAATTTCAGACTTTCTGTAATGAGGTTCACAGCAGTGGTCCTCGGAAGGCAGAGGTAATGAGGAAACCGCTGTAAAGCACTTAGAGAGCTCGTCAGACACACATCCTTAAAGATGTACATACGACTCTATAAGCAATGCAGAGACGCCTTCTGCATCCTAAAGTCACCCAGGATTGACAGGCAGCTTGATGCATGATGGTTCTACACCCGGGGTGCAGGTAAGGATCAGAGAGAGGAAACTTAGGACATTTGAGCATTGTCCCTCCTGCACCAAAATTAGTATTTTCCCCCTTTACTTAAAATGTCTCTGTTAGAGTTGTACAGATAACAAGCTGTGGCTCACACAACATCACGAGCGCCGACCTATGTGCTCAACTCCCTGGCTACTACGGGAGGAAGATGATGTGTTTACAACAGTGGAGGACCACACAGAGGATCCCAATACATGAATGTGACCCAGAGCCTCACTCACGCTAGGCAAACTAGGCACGCGCCCTACCACTGAGCTGCACCCCCGCCTGCTCTATGCTTCTGTGCCAAGTATCTCCTAGTGTGTAGTTTCCAATAAAACATGCTAAGTGTCTGAATGACAGGGCCTCTTACTGGCTATGTGTGGCCACCATAGATTTTGCTGGCCTGGAACAGTATCCATGGGTCTCTCCTCTTCTCTCTCTCTCTCTCTCTCTCTCTCTCTCTCTCTCTCTCTCTCTGTCTCTCAGAGGTTGGCTTGCTTATTTATTTATTTATTTATTTATTTATTTATTTATTTACTTATTGTTTTTTTTTGAGACAGGGTTTCTCTGTGTAGCTCTGGCTATCTTGGATGTCTTGGAACTCACTCTGTACACCATGCTGGCCTTGAAGTCAGACAACTCAGAGATCCACCTGTCTTTGCCTCCCGAGTGCTGAGTTTAAAGGCATGGACCACCACCACTCTGTAGAAGTTAACTCTACTTCTTCTTCCCATGATCCCAGAAATAAAGACTCAGACTCAAAAGATATATACAAATACCTTGGCCATATAGCTAGGCTCTGCTGTGACTAGATCATAACTAAAATAACCTAATTAATTTAACCTACATTCTGCCACGTGGCTGGTTACCTGCATCTATGTGCTTAGGTACCCTGCATCCGTCTTGACACATCTTCCCAGGCAGATCTGCCTGCTCTATCCCAGAATTCTTTCTGCTTCCTGGATGTCCCATCTTCTATTTCCTGTCTATGCCACAGGTGATCAGATTTATTATGGACTAGTTCCACATTCATATAGACATAAGATATTCTTTCTTTACCACCTAGCACATGGGTATTTCTTAAGGGTACAATGTACCATTGGTGGCCCTTCATAGGTACAACCACCACCTGCCCTGCAAGGACCATCAACCCCCACTTCTGTGTGCACACACTAATGACTTGCCTTTCAGGCCGAGAGGCATGGTTCTGTTCATCCCCTACATTTTCCTATGACCTGACATTGCTGATCTCAATGCATACAACACAACTGGAAATGAAACACATGCATCCTTGAAGATAGGAGATTTCCTTCTATATTAAGAGTATTTACACCAATCAAACACTCCGAAGTCTCACTGACACTACCCAGATTCAAAAGGATGAATGGCATCCAGTTTCTGCATGGAACGTACACACTAAGACCACATCTTTTCTATTTATTACAGAGAACTGGCTATTATTACCACAGTGAAATATACTTAAAAACTTTCCGATCCTACAGAAGTATAAAAAGAAGCAAGCTTAGGGACAATCTCCTGCTCCTTCCCACTGCCCCTACAGGCCAAATCCCAACTGTAGGCATTGCTGTAGTATAAGGATAAGCATTCCTGGTCTACCAACATGGAATCTGGAAACATTCTAAGTGCTGACTTATACTAACACTGTGATTTTTGGAATATTGTAGATTTTGTATTTGGGGGTTAAAGATGTTCCTGTCATTGTCTATGCAGGGGAAGGGGGTAGAAGCAGGGAGAGGAGGAGGACAAAGAGAAGACGATGATTCTGAGTTCTGAAACACTTCTGGTCCTGAGCATTTGGGATAATGGATACCAAAACAGTGATGGCTTCCACTGACTCACACTCCTGGGTCGTCTTCCCCACTCCATCCCCTCATGACTCAGGCTCGGATGCCTGACTTGCTGCAGCTGCCAGGACATTAGCAAACAGTGCAACCACAGTTGCTGCTCAATGTTGCTGCTGCATTTGTGGGTACACTTTGCCTAGCAAGTGGGTACCGAGGGCAGTCATGCCATGACTTTTATAAGGTAACCAATTGCTTTCTGATTGGATCTGGGGGTCAGCTCCACAGGACAGAAGTCAGGCCTGGTACTAAAAACTGAGCCAAGAACCCATGGCTGAGGAGGTCATAGGCCCTAAGGTGATACCTACAGTTGTGACTTTCCTAAATGGTTAGGCAGTCAAGCTGTCTTCTAAGCATTTAATTTAAACCCATGGTTCTAGGATGCTCTCAATGGCAGTAAAAAAGCTTCTCCTTGTGCTGAGAATAAGTAACCATGAATGCCCAGTCCTAAATGGGACATCTCTTATCAGACCCCTGCCAAGGTTCAGGTAACATTGTAAAGGAGGAGGGGGAGGATGAGGAGGAGGGAGAGAAAAGGAGGAGGAGGAGACAGGAGGGAGAGGAGAAGGGGAGGAGGAGGGGGAGGCGAAGGAGAAAGAGGAGGAGGAATTTAACAGCCAGAGGACAGGGAAAAGTGTCATGAAGAATTGTCTTCTGGACAAGGCATAGCTGCTATACTCACAGAATCATAGTAGCCATGGTTACCTGCACGAGACCTGCCCCTAATAAGCCAGCCCAAAGTACAACATAGACTAGGGCTGAGATCACAAAACCTCACCTCTAACCAAGAAGCTGCTGGCATTCAGTAGCTGTTTGGGGAAGGAGAACCATTCTCCTTTGGAGGAGTGGCCAGAGGTAGGCTGTCCACGCTCTGTAGCTGGCAAAGTACCCATGCACACCCAGGAGGCACCAACTGGGCTCAGTGAGTTAATTCAGAAAAGAAGCGGAGACCACGAAATTGAGAGGAAGATGTATTGGGAGGATCCAGGGGCAACTTGATCAGTGAAGCAGGGGGTGGACATGACCATATTTAATTGGATGAAATTCTCACAGAATAAATGTCAATAATAATTTTGATGTCAAACACATTGGGGTTTGTGGTCCTTTGCTTCCTTTTGTATCTCTGAAGACCCCATAAAGAATCCTGGGCCAGACCATTTGAGGGTGAGACCATTTGGAACCCCACAGACTAATCCAGGCTTCTTGCTGCTAGATCAACTCTTTACAGAGAAGCTCTGAGGCTCACCTCAGAGATCAGGCCAAGTGTGACTCAGGGAATTGAGGGAGGAAAAAAAATCCCAAAACAACAAAAAAAGAATGAAACCATGTGTGTTGTTGAAGCCATGGCTTTCTGAGGTAAATTTTCATACAGTAAAATCTAATGACAACTACCAATGAAGCTCTGGAGGGAGGAGTGGGGACTCAGCCAGGACATAGTCCTGAAAGTAGATGAATCTGATAGCTTACACAAAATTGCACAGACACCATCAAACTGGGCAAAAACCGAAAGTAACTTACCCCACACTCCCATAAATACAGCAAAGACCAGGGTTCCAAAACTGTCAAAGATGCACAATTTCTGAAAAACAGAGAGGTGACGCATACATAAGTCAATTCCTCACTCATCAGAACTTAGTGAACACGTAACACTTTAATACTCCGTGTACCCTGCAGCCTGCAGTGTTCGCCGGGCCCGATGCTGGTTTAACAATCACCACACGTATGACATACCCACAGATGGAATTTCTCACATTTTAAAAGCAAACAGCTTTCGCGGCTGAGCCTTGAGTACATTTTCCAGTGGAATCTTCCCGCACAGCGATAAAGGACGAGGCACATCTGCTAAGATTGCAGGCCGTTAAAGCCTCTTTTATGAGCTGTCAGAGTGAGTGGAAGGGCTGAGCGAACGGCTCCAAGGATCCAGTGCCCTCTAAATAACTTTATAGTTTGCCCTCTTATCATTGTCTTAGTCCTCTCAGAGGATAAATTCCAGAAATATTCCTTATTAAAAAAAAAAAAATACAAAGCTGAGTTTATGTAGCGATGGCTCTCCTCCAAGAGCCTCCTGCTTCCACCGACCCGAGGACGGCTTTGCATCTGTAAGCGATGAGGAGGGTTTTCAGTGGGATCAAGGCAGTGCAGGTGCTTTTGCTGATGGCACTGGTACAATTATCAGGAAGGATCTCTCTCACCGAGACGTCGCTACTACAGTTGCCAAACTCCATCTCCTTGGTGAGGGACACAGCCTAGCTACCTTTATGACTGGCTGAAGAAAAAAAAAAAATCTAATTGACTTCTGCCATGGTTAGGGTTTTACTGTTGTGAAGAGACACCATGACCAAGGCAACTCTTATAAGGACAACATTTCATTGGGGCTGGCTTGCAGGTTCAGAGGTTCAGTCCATTATCATCAAGATAAGAGGGAACATGGCAGCATCCAGAAAGACATGGGGCAGGCAGAGCTGAGAGTGCTACATCTTCATCTGACAGCTGCTAGTGGAAAACTGGCTTCCAGGCAGCTAGGATGAGGGTCTTATAGCCCATACCCACAGTGACACACCTACCCCAACAAGGCCACACCTCCAAATAGTGCCACTCCCTGGGCCAAGCATATACAAACCATCACAGTTACCAACGTTTCATTAGTGAGCACATAAAAACATCCTTAAGGAAGGACTCACAAAGCCAATGGCAAAGTGGGAGCCCTGTGTTCTGCCTATTTCACAAGAGACCAAGAGAAGAGTAAAGGGAGAAGGGGCTGCACAAAGAGGATCCAGGTGAACCGGGGAACTTCTGCAGTGGTGACATTGAAAGGTGTTTCTACGTGGGATGTACTCTGTCTAGATAGCTTTCTTTTTTCAGTTGCCTTTTATACTCAAAGCTATGTAATTTTTTTCATGTATGCAAAATCATTAGTTAATTTCATTAGAAGCTATGTATCTAGTTATGTTCTTATCCGCCCCGGTTTCCAAATCGGATACAAGTGCCTCAGTCATCCATGTGGACCTTAACCAAACAGCATGATTCTCAATGGTTTCAGGAGACAACCCCTCTTTTAAAAAAACAATCTCCAGGTGAAGGAAGATATATTTGTTATGCTTGGGTGTCCCACAGATGATGCTTCCCTGTATCTTTACTCTTTGCCTGCGGGGACCCATTGCTCTGAGATGTCCTTCAGCCATTTACTGTAAATAACTGCACACGAAGTGCTGTGAAAAATATTCCCCTCTTTCCTCAAGATCCCGCCCTTTGACACTCTCATTTTGGAACTGATACAAGTTGTGCCAATCGCCCAGTTCCCAGTGAGGGATGTGCCTGGTACCCCAGGGCGGGATTAGGCATAGGTGAAGCTGCCAAGCTACTAAGCAGACATTTGGCCTTTCTGCTTTGTCCTGAGAGTCCTATGGAAGCAGGAGTAGGGGAGTTTGGTAAAGAACATGCTTACTTAGAAGCCTAGCTTATCTTGATTGGCAGCTGGCACAGTGGTCCAGATACATTAAGAGCAAGCCAGCATTTTGTTGGAGACATATCAATGTGTGAACATCTCTTCAGAAGAGAGATAGAAATTAGTAAGTTAATCAATGAATTAAGGATGGAAAAGATCATCCTTCCCATGACCCATTTATTCTTGCCCTGCCCCTCTCATCCTTGCCCCGCCCCTCTCATCCTTGCCCCGCCCCTCTCATCCTTGCCCCGCCCCTTTCATCTTTGCCCCGCCCCTTTCATTCCTTTCTCTTCGATTCTTGTCTTTGTGTCCTTTGCTTTGTACATGGCTCCCACAAGATTCAAGAAGTCTTTTACGAAACAAAGTCCTTCCCTCCCCTACCTTCCCCCAAACAATGAAAGACACTTGAAAGTACTCAGCTAAGGTGAGGTAGGTGGAGTCAAAGGAATGAAAGCGTGAGTGTGGAGGGGGAGAGAGGAGTGAAGGATGCCTTCAGACAGGAACTTCCACTGTGGCTTCGTGTGTGCACCACCACCGCTTGGGTGCAGAGCCTCGGGGAATGTGCTAACAACTGCCTGTAATTTATCAGTCCCAAATCATCGGCCAGTAGCTCCCTTGAGTCTTACTTTGTATAATCAGTGCAGTCTTCTAGTCCACGGTCTGGGTGGGCACTGCCTTGGCTCAAATCCTTTTTAATCTTAGTTAAGTGTAGAAATCAATTAGGCTGACAATGTGCCACAATCATTATAACAAGTAGCGGGCCACCAGGCAGTGAGGAATGCGGCATGGCGGGCAGCACAGGTCTGCTGTAGCTCTTGTCCTTGCCAGTTCCTAGCTGTGTAGCTTAACAGATTGCTTAGTCTCTCAGGGTCTCAGTGATTCAGCCTGTAAAATGGGAGAATGATTCTGCCTACCTCACAAGTGCTATGTGCCAAAGGTGATGTAATCAGTATAAGAACACCAGAAAGTTTTTATCCTCAAAATGGCTCAGCAGGTAAAGACGCCGCAAAAGCCTGCTGACATGGAACCCCCAAAGAAGGTGGAAAGAGAGAAACAACTCCACAAATTTCTCTTTTCATTTTAACACTTGCTTGCACACACACACACACACACACACACACACACACACACTTTAATAAAGTATAAAAATCAATACTCTAGGGCTGAAGATCAATTCCTAGTAACCATGTGGTGGCTCAAGACCATCTGTAATGAGATCTGATGCCCTGGACAGCGACAGTGTACTCAAATAAATAAGTCTAAAATGAAGTTAAAAAGAGAAATCAATACTCTAGCACTACTTTAAAAAAAATTTTTTTTTTTTAATTTATATGAGTACAATATAGCTGTTTTCAGACACACCAGAAGAGGGCATCAGATCCCATTACAGATGTTGTGAGCCACCAGGTGGTTGCTGGGAATTGAACTCATGACCTCTAGAATAGCAGTCTCTCCAGCCCACCATTCTAGCACTACTCTTAAACATCAGACTTTGATGAATTAGGTCAGAACGCTTCAGGACCACACAACGATTGCTGGTCTCCCACGGCAGGACAAGATTCACATCAGAGACCAGTACTCCATCATGACAGGCCAGGCTGTTTTCCTACCTCCGGAGAAAAAGCATCATGATGTAGGCGAAATCATTCCCACTTTACAGGTTGAAATGCTGAGGAGCTAAGACTTCAAGCTGTCTGTCAAAGCTCATAGCTTCTCGGGCACGCTCGCTCCTGTCTCAAGGCTGGACCCAAGTTTCCCAGGTCTCAGGAGCTCGCCCCACCAGCCAGTACTCAGAGTGTCACCTGTGTTTTGTGAGGATGTTTTGAGGCAAACACCTTTTATCACCGAAATACAAAACCTTCCTTCTATATTAACAGATACAGTCTAAATATGAGCACAGGGGCTTTAAAAATCTGAGCATATAGTGTCTGTACCTGTTGAAAGGCAGAAAACACAAATTGTACAAACCGCAGGTTTTCTAAGTACAAGTTGACAAGCATACATTTTAGGTTTTTACTCACTTGAATTAAGACAAACACTTGCATTGGTATATGTATGGCTCAGGTTACAGCTCGTTGGTAGGGCAACCCCTAACCCTGAGAAAGGAAAACTCTACTCAAAATAAGCTGATCTTGGAACTTCCCTTTGGATTAACTGAGTTACTCAAGTAGGTTCAAACCCACCACATCTTTACTTCCCCTGAGACTTCTGAGAAGTGGTCACTCTTCAGTTGACTATCTGTAAATGCAGAGGAAGCATGCGTACTGCGCACTACCTTCGAGTATACCTCAGGGGGAGTTTACTTAAGAAAGTCCTTTTAAAATTCCTCAAAGGGAGACTAATTTGTATGCTATGCTTAAGTGACTATTTTCTGCAAACATCTGGAATATTGGAAACTACCTTAGAAGATTCACAGGTGATATTCAGCCTCCAGAATGGACACAGCCTGTCACACTGGGGACACATCAGGATCTGGCCGCCGATGTCAGGATCACAGACCTCTTTGCTAAAGAAAAAAGAAAACAACTTAACAAAAGGCTTTCATGTTCTATCAACATAATAAAATCTAAGTCCGTCCATGGCAAGCAACAAATCTGAATCCCGTGAAACAGGATGACAGGAGATATTCATTATTCTGACAAAGGCTTGCCACATAGAAACTCTGAAAGTATACAGGATAGTCAACCATCTACAAGCTTTCTTTAAATATTTTTTTTTACATATTTTAAACCTTTATTTTTATTTATTTACGTGGGTATTTTGCTAGCATGTATGTCTTTGCACCATGTACACAGAAGTCAGGACACTGGATCCTCTTGGGGTGGAGTTATAAGATGGTTGTGAGCCAACACTCGGGGGCTGGGAATGGAATCCAGGTTCCCAGGAAGAGAAGTCAGTGCTCTCAGCCACTCAGGCATCTCTCCAGCTCCTAATAGTTAATATAATATCTTTTACTAATTCTTCGAGAATTCCATACGATGCCCACACCTACTTAACTCAGGGATAAGAGAAAGGGTCTTCCTAACCACTTCGCAAAGCACAGGAACTCTAGCGGCGTAGGGCTTTGAGCATTGGGAGGAGGGAACCCACAACCTCTCACAGATCACAGCTGTCTCCACACACCACTCCAGTTCTCCCTAAAACCCCTCCAGTTGCTATTTGTATCTGACATAGGAATCACATGACTGCTTCTGTTTCCATGAGCCTCAGACAGAAGCAACTTAAGACCCCAACCCCGCCCCCACACAAGGATCCTAGTTGTAGCATTAGGTCTAGCCTTGAACCTAGAGATAATAGTAAAGTTTGTGGACACGAAATCAATATGTAAAGTATACACAGGGAAATAAAAAGAGATTTTCTCCTTATCCACTTGAAACAATTGGGAAATAACATTTTTTTAAATACTATTTTTTTTTTTCAGTAGCTTAACAAGTATAGTGTCTGGGAATGAATCTAATCAAAGATGTATTAAGATTTATATGAAAAAAAAAAACCTACAAAACTTTGTCAAATACAGGGGGAAGGTCTGCACCAGGATTTCAGAATTGTTTGGTGGCGGGGCGCTGGGGACGGCAGGATTCTTGCTGGATCTTTCTCTATTACTCTACAAATCTCACGGAAGATGCAAAGCTCAGAACAGACGAGTCGCTGATTAGACACAGCTGACACAGTCCAAACCAACAACAGCAGCACAAAATAAAACATACAAAGGCTTCTACCTACACCCAAAGATCTGGCCCCGAATTAGGCAGATAGGAACGGACAGCTCAATTCATGATGCATGGCAAAACATGAACCCTACTGTGCCACATAAAAATCAATTCCATTTGAGAAACAAGAATGATAGCTATAGAATTTGAAAAAGAAACAGCCAGGGCTGAAGAGCTGGGCTCCACAGTTAAAAGAACATACTGCTCTTGCAGAGGCCCTGAGTTCGGTTCCCAGCACCTACAGAGAGCAGCACACAACTGCCTGTAACTCCAGCTCCAGGGGACCTGATGCCTTTTCTGGCTTTTAAAGGGGCACCTGTGCTATCAACACTCACACATAATTGAAAATAAAAAATATTTTTAAGAGAATATAATAACGACAAAAGAATATCTCAACAATCTTGGGTTAAGGAGAAATGCTGTTACCATGGAAATGAAAACCACAGAGGAAGTTACCGATATATCCAAGATTTAAGGAAAATAGACGAGGAGTTGTAGACTGCTCTTAGAGGTGATGCCGCTTCAGATGGACACGGCGGGAATGGGAGGGATGGCATTACAGCTGGTCAGGTGACCTTGCAAATAACCCAGAGAAATATGGGTTTGGGAAACATGTCTGAGATGACCATGTCAGCCCTAACAGAATCTACTCATTCATAAATGCAATGAGAACAATGATAAAAATGTTCAAACTCATCCTCTTCTGAAAGTTGCCTAGGGAACTCCCCTCGTGTGTGTGTGTGTGTGTGTGTGTGTGTGTGTGTGTGTGTGTGTGTGTTAAGGGCTGGCCAATCTGTGAAGAGTACATCAGCTGTGAAACATTTTAACTAGCCGGGCGGTGGTGGCACACGCCTTTAATCCCAGCACTTGGGAGGCAGAGGCAGGCGGATTTCTGAGTTCTAGGCCAGCCTGGTCTACAGAGTGAGTTCCAGGACAGCCAGGGCTACACAGAGAAAAACCCTGTCTTGAAATACAAAAAAAAAAAAAAAAAAAAAAAAAAAAAAATTTAACTAGACCAGTTACCCTACCCATCTCCTCAGGTTCATGACAGCCTTAAAACCTCTCAGCCTCCAGCCACTGTGAACAAGAGCAGCTTCACAGCAGCCGCCGTGTCTGGAGCTGCTTCAGGAAACCCTGCCCAGGAGAGCCAGTGTTGGACCTGTCCGGCAGCTCCCTGGAGAAGCTTCATGACTGTTACCAATTTCTTACCTCAAACCCAGGGCTCTCACAGTGGAAAACTCCAGTCTCCCTACTGTCTGCTCCAACCACTTAACACAACAGCTGCTTGAGTCAGTCATAACCACAGATACAAACCCCAGACCTTTAAAGGAAGAACTAGGTATGGCGTATCACAGCCACCAAACCTCTACGATATCCGTGAGCTGCATATGTTTCTAGATAAGAATACATAAGCCTGGCCAAGCCCGAGAGAACCTGAGGCTGATCTTGGGCTTCTGCTTAAGCCAGAAGTGGAAGCCTTAGGAGAGAGGAATACTGTCTGTTAGAGTGTCAGACACATTCCCAATACACATGACACGGAAAAAGGACAGGACCCAGCATCAATGGAATTGCCGTAATCTAACTGGTGTGCAGTGATCTACTGCACACAGACTTCAGTGCCCATACAAGGCAGGGAACACAGACCATGGAATCAGTCCAGGAAAGGAACAAGAGCAGCAGAGGAATCGCAACAAGAAGTAGCAAATAAACCCGCAGGGAAAAATCTGATTCCCCTGGCTCTTACAGTATAATACTTAAAATGTCAAATTCTTAACGTGCAAGTCACAGGCACACCAGAATCCCGGGTGGGCAAATACGTGCTGAGAACTAAAGGAAGTCACACCATGGCATTAAAGAAACAATGTGACCGAGTCTCACTGAGTGAGAAAAGCAGTACGTTTACAAGAACTATGAAGAAATTCAAACAAAGCACAGTAACATCAATGAGAAAGTCATGAAAGGTTCTCCTCTGCAGATAAGAAACTTAATGTGTCTCTTAAGTCTATACAGTCTGAGAAATGGAAAAAAAAAAAAATGGAATAGACAACACCTGAAAATCTAGCTTCAAATACCAGGGGATCTGTCAGACACATCGGCACTTGCATCGGCAAGTTGCAGAAAGGGAAGAAATGACAGAGGAACCATTGATGGATGAGCCCAACTTCCAAATTTTGATGAAAGCTGTCATCTCTACATCTGAGAAACTCCGCAAGATCTTAGAAGGATACACTCAGAGAGATTCAAATCTAGGACCACCATACTCAAAGGGTCAGGAGAAGAGAGCCCCAGGAAAGAATTCAGAGAAAGACACGTGACTAGCCACATAGAAAGCTCATCAGAGAGAAAGCATAATTCCCCATCAGAAACCCAGGGTCCAGAAGGAGTGGGATAATGTTTGGTAAGTCATAAAGCGAGCTGTGTGCCTAGATTCCACAGCTGCAAGAATCGAGAGTAAAGGAGGAACTTATGCAAGTAAAGAAAAAACCAACAACTGGGTGTCAGGCCAGGAAGGGCACACACTGGCTCCTTCCAGACTCTGCCCAGCCCCCAAGAGACAGCAAATTACCACCTTCATCATGAGCTCCTAACATGCAGAATCGTGAGGAATAAATTCATTGTTCACAAACTCCTCTGTCTGTTGTGGTATCACCCAAAACAGACAAAGACAGCATCTGATAAGGGACTGCGATGCTGAGCACATATTAGTTAATTCCAAGTCGACACAACTACAGATGGAAGATTCCAAGAGACATTTCTCTAAAGTCAAACCAGTGATAAACCCAGAGAGGAGGCGCAACACCAGTCTATGTTGAAGAAAACCACAACAGCCACGATATACCTCTTGTATTGAATGAGATGGCCGATGTCTTAGGGTTTCATTGCTGAACAGACAGTATAATCAAGTCAAGTCTTATAAAGGACATTTAATTGGGGCTGGCTTACAGCTTCAGAGGTTCAGTCCATTATCATCATGGTGGGAGTATGGTAGCATCCAGGCAGGCATAGTGCAGGAGGAGCTCAGAGTGCTACATCTTCATATGAAGGCTGCTAGTGGAAGACTGACTTCCAGGCAGCTAAAATGAGGGTCTTAAAGCCCATACCCACAGTGACACACCTACTCTAACAAGGCCACACCTACTCCAACAAGGCCACACCTCCTAATAGTGCCACTTCCTGGGCCAAGCATATACAAACCATCACAGCCAATTCCAAAACATAAAAACAAAACCAAGAAAAGTGCCCACTTACAGTACCTGGAGAATCTGGACTTCTTATAGAGGAATGTAAAACAGCAGTCATCTGGACAGTGCTTTGATAGTTTCTCACAATGTTAAACAGAAACTTTATTTAAAGCCCAAGAACTCCACTCTTTGGCATATCCTCAAGAGGTATGAAACCATATGTCCCTGTGACAACGTGTCAAGTAAATGTTCTCAGCAGACATAAATATTTCTAAGAGCCCTAGCCGCCACCATTGCTGTACAGATAAGAAATGTAGCATACCCATGCAATGGGATATTATTTGGCACCAAAAGGGATTGGGGTATCAATAAATACTTCAACAAAAAAACCTCGAGACAGTGTGAGTGATGGAAAGCAATAATGAAAGGCTACATAGTCACGGAAGGCCACGTAATCACGATAGACCATGCACTACATAGCTTGACTTATACAATATCCACAACACACAGGTCTATAGAAACCAAAGTACATTAGTGCTTCCTAGAGCCTAAGGAAATGGGTACTCAGGAGATCACTGCTAATGGGCACTGGATTCTTTTGGGGTTGTTTTGGTTACGATTCTGTTGCTATGGTAAATGCCATGACCATGGTAGCTTATAGAAGAGTGTAATTTGGCTTACAGTTCCAGAGAGGTAAGGGTTCATTATGTCTGCATGCGGCGGGAGCCAGAAGCTGAGAGATCCCATCTCAGGCCTAAGCATGAAACAGAGGGAGCAAACTGGAAGTGGGGTGAGACTAGAAAGTCTCAAAGCCCATCCCAGTGATGTAATGCCTCCTGCAAGGCCACACTTCTTAAGCCTCCCCCAACAGCGCCACCAACTGGGGACAAAGTGTTAAGATGCCTGAGCCAATGGGAAACATTTCTCATTCACTCCTTGGCCCCATAGACTTATGGCTATATCATAAAGCAAAATGTATGTAATCCAACCTCAAAAGTCCCCATAGTCTTTACGAAAAATTTCAAGTCCTAAGCCCAATGTTTCTTTTGAGAATTAAGGTGATCTCTTAATTGCACCTCCCCCAAAGGATCAAAAAGCAGATCACACACGTTTAACCTATAATGGTAACGATTATATATTACCATCTGAAGAAAGAGGCATAGGGGCAGAGTGAAGAAATAATGGATCAAAGAAAGACCAGGACCCAACAGGGAAAATGACAAATCTCATAGTTACAAATTTGGTGTCTTAGATGTTGGTTTCAAAGTGCTTAGATGGCTCTGCCTACCCAGCTTTGCTGCTGCAAAGGACAAGCCTTCTGGACTGATTCTACTCCCTGCATGCAGCTCTCTTCTTGGCAGATATCTCATGGCTCTGGCATCTTCAACCTTTTGGGGTCTCCACGGCAACCAGGCTTCACTTTCCCAGCTTCACAAAACAAACTCTAAGGACCGTCATGCAAAGACTGCTCTGCCTCACTCTGCCTGTACCTCGGTGGCTTTCTGTAACTGTGGAGGAAGAGGCCACACCCTTTCTGTCTTTCATCTTTTAGCCTCTAAAGCCAGCATGACATGAACAACACTGCAAATACTGGGGGACAGAGACAGTAGAATCCCAGAAACTCAGTGGTGAGCCAGATTAGGAAAAAGGTGAGCTTCTGGGTCAGTGAAGGATGCTGTCTCAAGATGATAAGACTGACAGCAAGAGAGCAAGATACAAGTTCTGCTCTGGCTTCTACATGCTCCTATATTCATGTGCACGGACCACAGCCAACATCCAATCTATCTAACATACACACACACACACACACACACACACACCACCACCACCATCATTACCATCTAGTGCACACAGATACTCATACACAGATGGACCTTACAAAAGTGAAGCCTGCTCACCCTGAAGATCTATTCTGGGATGCCAAGCGGAAGTGGAACATTAGTCCAAGGAAGAAGTGGAAGACAAATGGAGGGAGAAGGCAGCAACGTTCAGACCTTAGTTGCAGATTCTTTTTTACAAGAGAGAGAAGACTTCCAACAGACATGGTGGGCACACAGGCTCTGCAGCCTGTCAGTGGAATAGGCAATGTGTCTATATATTGGGCTGGCAACCATCCAGCCTCAGAGCCAGTCTCATATGCTCAGGGCTTGAAAAATGTCATCACCTCAGCACTGAAGCCCATGAGCCACCATCTGCCCGTTACACCTGGATAGAGGCCATTCCATCAGGAGACAGGAGAGAACACCAAAAGCAGATGCATGATAAAACAACTCTCCAAAGCACCTCAAAATCCAGCATTCCCCCACCCCAGCATCCAGAGACTTCCCTTAGAGCAGTGGTTCTCAACCTTCCTCGTGCTGTGACCCTTTAATACAGTTCCTCATGCTGTGGTGACCCCCAGACATAAAATTATTTTTGTTGCTACTTCATAACTGTAATTTTGCTAGCTATAAGTCATAATGTACCTATCTATGTTTTCTGATGGTCTTAAAGGACCCCTGTGAAAAGGTCATTTGGCCCCAGGGGGGTCGAGACCCACAGGTTGAGAACCACTGTCCTAAGATGAAGCTGGCATTTGAATTCTAGTACCAAGCACAAACGGATTATCAGGTGCTTGGTTATTCCCCTTCTGACATTATAAGGAATAATTTTGTAATGGTAAAACAACAAAACCCCAACTGGCCACTTGAATTTTCAATCATGCAACTCTTAATTTAAGAAAAACATCATTTCGAAATGCAGAAAAATCACCAGCTTTCTCAGAAGGACCCTAAGAATTCAGAGCTTTCATTGGCCCAGGTCTGCAAAGCTGTGGGAAGCATCCCTCAGAAGCCAGAAGTTCAAAGGCAGCCTTCTCTTCTGTCCTTTCTACATACATTCATTCTTAAAATGTTGACGTGTGTGTGTGTGTGTGTGTGTGTGTGTGTGTGTGTGTATGTGTGTGTACACATCCCCTAGACATAGTGCTCCTGTCAGAGGCTGTGTTAGATGATCTGAGAAAAATGTTTTTCATTTGCTTTGTTACTATTCTCAGAACAAAGGGGCTAGATCATGCAATGTGTGTTTGCAATGAGTTCTTCTTTGCCCAGTCTAAAACCCTGGAAACACTTTTGGACTAATTAATGTGGCAACAAGGGTTAGAGTGAGATTACCTCCAAGTGCAGTTATCCTGATCAAAATATCCATAGAGGAAGCAGGCCACGCCCACCACAGCTGCTAGAAGGAGCATCTGTGTGTAATAGCCCAGCCAAGCAAAGTAGATTCCAATCTTCTCTCCGTAATACTTCCTGGGGAGAGAGGGGGAGAAAGAAGGTATTTTTAGAGGCTCATCACTCTGCAGCTTCGTCCTAGCATGGCTGCTTAGTTTTTAAGTTAAGGAGGCATTTTAAAGAAAAAAACCCTGATTCCCTTCACCTTCCAGCATGCTCACCGTCACACCGGCGCCTGAGTTTAACTATGGAACAGAGAGGATGTTACACGAGCAGAAGCAAAGTGAATTTAAAAGCAAGGAAGGAAGAAGCATTGCAGACGGGGCAGAAAGGGTATCCCCTTTCTCTCTGTGAAGATGAACACCATGTTACAGACTCTGAAAGGCCCTTCAATGTGTGGGAGTGTTCTGCCCATTCAGCTAGCTGAATTATTAGGTACTTGGAGAAAATGCTAGAAGTGCAGTGTAAAACCCAAACCTTACAGATGGCAACACAGGTGTCTTCCCAAGTACAGGGTACATTTCTGACCCCATATGGTGTCACCCCACTTCCAAACCATGGCTTCTCTCTACACAAACGCACCTATACGCCTATGGTACACTAAATACCAGTAGGAAAATAGGAGTCGTTCTGTGAAGTCAGTCTCTCTCACAAAACATCGCCTTAGTTCTGACCATAGGTAATAAGATGAACAAGATGCAGAAAAAAAACCTGTCCCTTCCAGAGTGGTGAGTGAGGCCTGGGCAGCATTACTGGGTTTCTATGAGTTGCTTTTAGGTCTGTCTTGGTCTGTGGGCTCAAGTGTTTCCAGGCTTGGAGATGTATGGGGGTCTTCAGGTTTTGTATGGACCTGAGCCGTCTCCTTGAGCCTCATTGTGATGGTTTGTACATGCTTGGCCCGGGGAGTGGCACTATTTGGAGGTGTGGCCTTGTTGGAGTAGCTGTATCACTATGAGCGTGGGCTTAAGACCCTCATCTTAGCTGTCTGAAAGTCTTCTAGCAGCCTTCAGATGAAGATGTAGACCTCTCAGCTCCTCCTGCACCATGCCTGCCTGGAGGCTGCCATGCTCCTGCCTTGATGATAATGGACTGAACCTCTGAACCTGTAAGCCAGCCCCAGTTAAATGTTGTCCTTATAAGAGTTGCCTTGGTCATGGTGTCTGTTCGCAGGAATAAAACCCCAACTAAGACACTCATGTAGTAGGGAACTCAGCTGGAAGCATAGCCTAGATCTCCAGGAGGCTGGACCAGATCATGGGACAGTGGTCAGCCCAGCGCCACAGGCTGCAAAGGAAGGCTGGCTACGACTCACGTGGAGAGGAGCATAGGATGACACTTTCATATGACAGGGACTTGGTGTCTAGCCAGAAAATAGCAGGCTTGGGATGGTGCCTGGAGGAAAGACCGTGGCAAGGGTGTGGGCCATTTTGGCCTGTCTTTAACACATTCTTGCTATGTTTTGAAAGAGGCTTAAGCGGTGCCAAAGGGCTCGTGGGCTGGAAGCCTTTTCTAGTTTGCTTGGTTCACTTTTACAAAGAGAATCCACCTCCCCCTGTTTTTGAAAAAGAGCCCCTCACTGTGTATCCCTGGCTATTCTAGAACTCACTGTATAGACCAGGCTAGCCTTGAACCCAGAGATCTGCCTGTCTCTACCTCAGAAGTTCTGGGATTAAAGGCATGAGCCACCACCTGATCCAATTTCCCCCTTTTGATGATCCCATGAAACTGTAGGCAAAGGTCACCAACCTGAGGGCTCAGGAGGTTATAGGAGGTGAAGCAAAGAAAGGAAGCTCATAGATAGAATGGGGCAGGGCAGTTAACAAATGCATTTGGTTTACCTAAGATAAGAACCCATCAGACCCACTGCTGTGCAGTCTACACAACTGGTTTCCTATGGAAGGTCATTAATAAAACAGAAACCTCACACAGATGGCAACCACAAATATAGTAAGCCCTCCACCTGTGGTTCAGTCAATTGCTAACTGAAAACACCAAGGGGGGGTTGGAATCTAGGGCTATCCCATGCTGACCACACCCAGTCTAGCCTGAAGGCATGGGAGTGGGAGGGGAGGGGGGGGGAAGACTTCATCTGCATTGAACATAGAGACTTCTTTTCTGCTTACTCCCTACACGGCGCAGCAGAGAACCCACCAACATACATGTCATTTACACCACCCTAGGGATTACGAGTGATTGAAAAATGATTTAAAGTCCATGGGAAGAAGGGCACGGGCCATGTAAAGGTTGTGGCCTTTTACATAAAGGACTTGAACAGGACTCCTTATTCTCAGAGGCTCTGGAAACCAGTTCCTCATGAATGCCCAGGGTAAGTAACTGTTTACATGTCTATATCCACATGCTACTATTTTATCTACAGGGTAATCGGAGTCCATAGAAGTACACCTGTGACAATAATCCAGATAATATTAAACAAGGCAGGACTATGGAGGGCCAAATGAAATAATTAAATGAGTCTTTATGAGATAATTAATCTAACAAATGATTTTTAATGAGTAATCGCTATATTGCCCTTGGAGGTTATTTGGTACTTAGACATAGCAATGAATGTTTGGATAGTGATGCCAGCAGCTGTGACTCCTAGAAAGCAAGGCAGACAGGTGGTGGGAGCCAGAGGATGCTGATGCCCCAAAGTGAGGCCGTGGTAACCAGTGATAAACTGGACCACTCAAGACCTTCACCTTCACAAAGACAGAGGAAAGAGGAAACCATGACAATGGGAGCACATGATGTGACATGTCAAGTTTCCCTGCACAAAGCAGGTCAAGTCATTGGACAGGGATGATGTCACTGCAGCAAACACATAGGACAGACGCATGCTTCAACATCACAGTACCCAAACTACCAGAATCTAATAGGAAATGTTCTGAGACACAAGCCCCATGCAGTCATGATTTCCTATGAGGTAATAAAATGACATCTAGCAGCACATGATGAGTTAATAACACTCCTGTGCAAAAAAGAATTCTAAGTCCCTGACGGGTAACCTCTAACCCCTGGGCAGTTCCTGGGAGTGAAAAGAGTCTTTGCATTCATGGTGGGATCACACTGATACTTTCTGCCCACCTAAGTCATGCTGGGGCAGAGAGTGTGTCCATGGGGTGACTCAAGATGGAGACAGCCATGCCTGAAAGACCAATCTATGACTGTCAAGTTGGGCCATGAGACCAATGAGACTGTTGGACCTGCAGGGTAAGAAGGGACTGGATTTTATGTTCAGAACCAGGGATTAAATCCAGGGCAGATTTCACCATCGATTTAAGAGCAGACACTAAGACACATAAGCCTTGATCTATCTACTGTGGGTACATAAGAAACCCTGGGATGAGAAACCTCTGAATAACACAAAGCTGGGTAAGCCCCTCCTGTTGGCAAGGGTGTGTGAAAGCTGCCCTGCCCACACCATAGGGCATCTCTGAGTGCTTCTCAGTGGACTATTCTCTTCTGCTCACCTGATGAGATCCAAGGGCTGTTTCTTGTATATACTCCGAGGGTGAGCCCATTCCCTGTACAGGAGGTAGCGCTCGCTAGGACAGCTGGGGTCCTCTGACTCATAGTTGAATTTGCACTGAGAAGCAGAAAGAAAGAGATGAGCGTCATGGTCCTCAGTTTACAAATCTGTTAAATAGGGCACTAATGGCCATTGAGGGAACTGCCCCACCCCCCCTTGTGAGAAGGGACAGATATGCCATTTACTATTTAGTGATTCTAAAATAAGGGTGATCAGTGTTGCCCTTGGAGGTTATTTGGGAATAGACATAGCAATGGATGCTTGGATAGTGATGCCACCAGCTGTTACTCCTAGAGAGCAAGGGGGGGGGGGGACTGAGGATGTTGGTGTCCTAAAGTGAAGCCATGCTAATCAATGAGAAACTGGACTACCCAATACCTTAGGTCCTCACAATCAAGGAACATCTGTCTGAAAGCCTACCCTGCCTTGGATGGTGGAGAGACCAGAATACTGGCTGGTGAACACAAGGCCACTGCTAAAGCTAGTGCTTCATTGACTCTCAGTTCAGCAGTTATGCTGATGATACATAGAAAACATGCAGCAGAAATTGTATCGTGTCACCCAAGAAACAGAGCCTCCTGCCTCTGCTTGAATCCAATCCCCCTTTTCCCTGTCTGACCCATTTTCCTGTTCATGCACAGAACCATAGTATCACCACAAGATTACTCCAGACTTAGAGATAGGGAAGACTGGGGTAGGGAAGAATGGGCAAATGCAACATTCTAGGATGGCATTGTCCCATGCTAACATCCAGAGTACAATATGCAACTGTCTCTGAGGTTCTTAAGTTTCCATTGCTAATTTTGTTGGGGCACAAAAACAGATCAAACTGTCAGGCTTGGTGGCCACTGATCTCCCAAGAGGCTCGGTCCTTGCCATCTTGACCCTGCCTCCCACTCTCTGCTTCTCCATGTGAGTCAAGCACTTGTTTGATGTTCTAGTTTTGTTTGGATACATTGTGCACTTCGAGATTGTCTTCAACCCCCAATTCACGTAACACAAAGTAGCAGTGATCAAGCAAAGTGTTCTTTTTTTTTTTTTTTTTTTTTTTTCTGCAGAGATTTAGACAGATTGGTAGTAAGTGCAGCAAAATAACAGTGGGATTGATGTGGTATTTAGCATAATTCCACGACAGGATACAGTAAACATTTTTAGATATATAATGACCTCACATATAGTGGTCCTGAAGGGCTGGAGTGATCATATTTTAAAAATTCAGTCCATAGGAGATATGCTGGCAGCTTTATAAATACTCCTGAATCCAATGGGCCACTATACCCTTTGAACAGTCCTTCCTTAGTGTCAATAATATGGTGCTTTGTCACTGTGACATGAATCCCGATAAGCCCCATTTTAAAAGCTGTGATACAGCCTGAAAATAGTATTTCAAGGGGGAAAAGTCTATTTACTGAAAATGTCAAATGAGGATTTCTAACACGTTTTCCTTACAAACAAACAAATAGACAGCCCTGCTTTTTTTCTATAATGACATCTGTCGGTAATTATGAAACTAGCTATCATTTATATGACAGGGACTAATAGTTTACATAAATTTAATTGACTCTTGGAACAACTCCATGAGCTAGGAACCATGACAACACATTCCTTACTGATAAGGACATGAGGGAGCAGAGAGAATAGACGTCTCACAAGGGCATCTAGTTAGGGAGCGGAAGAGTGGGACTTTACTTTCTGACACAGAGTGAGTGCTGCCCTGTATGATCTGTGTTGTCGCCATGTTACCCACAGCAGGGAACTGTTCATTCCCCCTAGTCCTTAAAACCCAGCGCCATCTCTACCCCAGGTCTCCATCCAAAGGATGGAAGAGTGAAGATACTTTCTGCATCTCTCTGCCCTGGATCAGTGTGTGATCTTTCACAACATCATCTCTGTCTTATGGAGGAAGAGACAGAAGGCCAAGAAGTCTAGTCCTTCCCTGTCTCACCAGAGCACTCATGGACAGCTGCGGTTTGGCCATTTGACTTACGTCGTGCAGAGGGAACGCTGCTTTGTAGATCCCAGAACTGACAAGTCTATTAATCCCAAATTTGTTAACGTTGTTCATCACTTGATATTTGACCCGAGAGAGGATGAAATAAACCTAAAAAGATTTCAAAACAGACTATGTGTTTTTTTTTTTTACGGTAGAACTAGCCCATGCAACCATTGTTTATTACTATAGCAGAAAACTGTCAGTATTGAAATCATACCGACACTGTTGACAATAGTTAGTAGGTTTCTGTTTCTAAACACACAACCACAACAACTCAACCAAGCGGCTAATTATTCAACAGCAGGTTTCAAGTCACAAGCAAAACAGAAACCATATTCAGTTTAGACGTACAATACGGCTTCTGGTGGCAGGATTGAAGAAGGAATCTCTGTCAAGGATGTAGAAGTCATTCATCCGGCTCTTCTCAAACGGGGCAGTGAAGAACTCCTGCTCTGGCTTGATGAGACTCTCATTCACTCGCAGGACCTTGGTGAACCAGTTGAGGGTGCCAAAGGCTGAACGCGTTTTCAGGTCGTTTGGCTTTAGGGGGAGCTTGATGTGCATGATCTCAGCGTAGGTGCACAGTACTTCCCAGGGCGCGTGTACTTTCACGAACACAAGCTTGTCATCTGAAACCTACGAAGGGACGACAGAAGCCAAACAACGATTGTCACAAGCTGAAGGCACAGATTCCTGCCCCCTGTTCCAGTAGGTTTTAAAATAAAAATCCATGTAAGCAGGACATTAGCAAAGGTGAAGATATCAGATCTACAAATGATTTTATATACATACATACATATATATGTATGTATATAAATTTTAATATATATTACTTAATATATATATGAAAGATAAACCTTTAGCTTGAGTTAAGAAATGTAAGACTAGTAATTTTTAAAAATATTTATTTTTAAGTCTTATTTGTGAGTGGCTGTATATACACTTGTGCGTGCACACTACGTATGTGTACTTGTGCATGCAGGTGGCCCACAGCAGCCAGAAGAGAGTGCCAGATCCCTTGGAGTTAGTGTTACAGGCAGATGTGCTGGGAACTGAACGCTTGTCCTCCACAGGAGCAGCAAATGTTCCTAAATGCTGAGCCATCCCCCAAGGCTCAAACTAGTAATAGTTTAGGTGAGAAAAGCCAACCGTATATTTGTCAACATACAATCTAAGTTAGTGACTTGGAATAACACTAGAATATTCATGGCAGTGTTATACGAATGAAAGAAAAATTAAACCTGGAAATGGGCTGCTTAATTTATATGTATCCATTGGCTATATGGTCATTGATGATAAGGGATTACCCTAACTGCTATAGATAAGTCTACGTATTAAAGGAATCAGCAAGTAATACAACTGAAGTCATGCTTTTTTCGAAGACAGAAGTATATACATGGTGTACCCAGTGACCACATGTGGAAATCAGAGGATGACTCTCAGTGGCCCCCTCTTGTCCCCAGCCATGCAATCCTGGGACTAAACTCAGGCCATCAGGATTTGTGGAGGGTACTTTGCCCACTGAGCCATCTCACTGTCCTGTGGTACAGGCTTTGTCTGTCTCCTTTCCCACACTGGCTGCACATTTCCTGTGCCACGCCCCCTCTTCCTCAATTCCAGGGGATGCATAAGGTCCCAGGCACAGTGGATAGCAATGGTTTCAAAGAAACTAACACTTACAGATCTTGTAGCTTCCAGCTGCAGGCCATGGCAGATGAGGTTAGATTCGTATGCTTGTCTTTTCCTCTGACAAAAGAAACGGAATACATGTTAGACAGGCAGCCAGGCTTAGCAGAAAAGACTAATTTTTTTTCTTAAAACTATTTAAGAAACTATTTTCTTAAAAAACTATTGGCCTTGAGGAGACATATTTGCTCAAAATGGAACAAAAGTAGTGAGCCCGCTAGTGTTACGGAAGTGTTAGCCTCCAAGAGAATGCAAGGGTGTATAACGGATTCCCTGGCTTCTCTTTGAGGGCTGAGGGGGGCCTTGTGGGGCTTTGGGCCCTTAGACATCTATAAAATTGATGTGACACAATCTCTGGCTCCCAAGAGCACAGAAAAGGAACTTTTTGAGTTTCATTCATTGATGTTATTTTCCAAAGTGAGAGATTCCAGATTTTAAATTTTTATTTCTATATTATATATTCAAATGATTCAATATTAGACACATGTAGATTTACACACACACACACACACACACACACACACATTCCATGCATGCCTTAACTAAGACAATACAACACAAAAAACTCTAACAAGATTCAAAATATTCGAAATGAAATGTTCATAAAGCCAAACATCTCTAAGTATACAAAACAGGGAACTATCTGATGATATAGTCCCATGCCCAAGTTACGACGCCAACTCACTTAGACGTGCATGCAGAACAGAAACAAAACTTAAAAAGTAAATACTTAAGAAACTACTAGTCTTATACTTCTTAATTCAAACTAAAAAATCATTAAGTGAAAAATGTATAGCCATCTGCAGATCTGATATGACTTTACTTTTGCTAGATACACTGGATGTACTATTATGCTGTATGGCCAGGAGTCTGCAGACAGAGGGTCAGGACATAAGAAAATCCCGCAGACGTGCGGACTTCCGCCCTGATAGCCCTTCATGATGTCCTGAAAGGCAGAAGCTAAAATAGATCCTTTCCTGCTCGCATTGCTACTGGACATGGTGTTGAGCAGAACAGTAGCAGGGAGACATCACTTAGGAAGCAGTTGTACCATGAGAGAGACAGAGAAGATGGGAGGAGAAGGAGCTGAAGCTCGGACTGCATGTCATCACAGTCCATGCGAGGAAACCGAGGCCCCTGTGCCCTGCTTTTTCATCTGTTCATACCGCAGGAGAGATTTTCACACAAAGTAAACTACCTGACGCTCATAGATCTGAATTCTCATTCTAGCGGAAGCCCTCTCCCTGATGACAGCTGAGAATGGTGGATGAAGTCTTTTCTCTTTTTTCTTTTCCTTTTCTTTCTTTTTTTTTTTTTTACGCAACAGCCACATGCTGCTGGACAGAGGTCATGATAGTCCAGGAGTAGCACCAGCCACTTTACACAAACAGCACCACTCCTGACTTGTCCCTGTGAGGACCAGAGAAGGCCCTGAGGTGCTGTGCCCCCCCCCACACACAGAAAAATCCCGTTAATAAGTTGTGAATATCCAGTTCACACGCACATACCCTGAGTCCACACAGACTGTCCCTGGTGACATTCTACAGAAACATCAGAACCGGACATGGTTTTATTTGTACTGTGACCTCACAGTTCTAATAATAAGCAAATACCACTGTGCACACATGAGACATAACCTAGAGGAGAGAGCCACCTAAGCAAGTGTTAGAACATCCAGAGAGGAGCGCCTGGCTAGGCTGAAGCCCTGGACTCAAAACCGTGAGGAGACTCAAGGTGCTGCTTTCCCACCTGGTTCCCGGCAAGTGCTAGGACGCTCTGAGGGCAGCCTCACCACCTCGCCCAATAGTCTTTGGGCATTTTTGATCTTTTCTACCTCTGGCCCATCTTATTTCCAGCTCATTTTGGGAAATAACTCTTATCTCCACAGCATTTCTCCATCTGGAGTCTAGTGCTCGTGTTTGCTCTCTGTGTTACGGCAATGCAACCGTATTCCTGGCCTTCCTTACCAGTGAAGACACTTGGACTGTGTGGGGTGGGAATGAGAATGGCCCTCATAGGTGCATATACTTGAATGTTTGCTTTCAAGTCCATAGACCTGTTTGGGAAGGGTTAAGAGGCACGGCTTTGTTTGACCGGCTATGTCACTGGGGGCAGGCTTTGAGGTTTCAAAAGCACAGGCCAGTAAGTCAGTCAGTCAGTCAGTCTCCCTAACCCCGTGTGTGTGTGTGTGTGTGTGTGTGTGTGTGTGTGTGTGAAAGATGGAGATTCTTAACTATACTAAGAAAATAACAGGCTGAAGTTGCTAAGATTTGTGGCGAGAATGAATCTTCCATGACATTGTGAAAGAGAGAGAAATTCACACTAGTTCTCTGTCAAAGTTCAGGCCACAGATGTGAGAGCCACAGAACATGATACAATTAGTGGTAAAGCATAATGTGGTGTGTGTGTCATCTGTGTGTGTGTGTCACTTGTGTCTGTGTGCATGCATGCACACGTGTGCAGAGTTCGGTATTTGGTACTGTCTATAGCTTGGGACATCTCCTGGGGTCTAGGAATGCATCCCTCACAGGTGAAGGGAGATCACTGCACTCTATGCATTTATTAGGTTTTTATATGAATGCTTACTAAGGTTCTGTTATTCAGGAAATTTACAAACTTGTCAAAACACAAAGAATATCTTTCCATGTATGCAATAGATCTACAGAGAAACCGTCCATGTCCACAGACTTTCTCCCATGTTAGGGCAAAAACACTTACATGTTTCCAGGCAATGCAGCGGATGCCTGTTGTTTGCAATGGACATCCCATGTTTCAGGTCACTGCAGAACCTGCATCCACTACAGCAGGCATGCGCAGTGAATCCTCCGCTCCCTAGTTCAGTGGCTCTCAGCCTTCCTAATGCTGCGACCCCTTCAATACAGCTCCTCGTGTTGTGGTGACTGATCCCCGATAATAAAAGTATTTCATTGCTGCTTCATAACTGTAATTTTGCTGTTATAAATTACAATGTAAATATCTGTTATGCAACCCCTGTGAAAGGGTCATTCAGTTCCCAAAGGGGTTGAGATACACAGGTTGAAAACCACTGCCCTAGTGTCTGGTCAAGTTCAGGTCTACTCTAGACCCTGTGTCCTGAATGGTTCTTTTGTTATTGCAGTTGTTACAGGCTTCTTTTTCCTTTTTCTCCTCCTCTTCTTCCTCCTCCTCCTCCTCCTCCTCCTCCTCTTTCCCTCTCTTCTTCTTTCCTCTTCCTCATCTTCCCCTTTCTCCTTCTCTTCCTCCTCCTCTTCCCCTCTCTTCTTTCTTCTTCCTCCTCTTCCTCTTCCCCTCTTTTCTTTCCCCCTTCTCCTCCAACTCCTCTTCTTCCAAGTTGACGCAAGTTACAATCATATGAGAGAGGGAACCTCAACTTAGAAAGTGCATCCATCAGATTGCTTGTAGGCAAATCTGTAGGGCACTTCCTTAGTTGATGATTGATGCAGAAGGGCTTAGCCCACTATGGGCAGTGCCGTTCTTGGGCAGGTGGTCCTGGGTTCTATAAGAAAGCAGTCAGAACAAGCTATGAGGATCAAGTCGGCAAGCAGCATCCTCCATGGCCTCTGCATCGGTTCTTGCCTCTAGGTTCCCACTTTCCATTCCCACCACGGTCTCCCTCAGTTGGTAGGGTGTGGCCTAAGAGTTGTAAAATGAAATAAACTCTTCTCTTCCCAAGTTGCTGTTGGCCATGGTTGAAGTGGAAACTTGAGGGTTCTTTGGAAAGTCAGTCGTGTCGGCTGGCATTTTGCTAAGGCAAACACATGTGCCATGGCGTCTTGCCGCTTCTGAGGACTTGGACTGATTGGTAGAGTGATGTCAGGTGGGACAGACACATGTGCTGAAGCAAGATCCATGGAGGACATATTATGTTTGGAGGGAGTATAAAAAGGACTCGATGGACAGTGACAGAGGCTGAGCTTGGCTTGCTTCTAGAGCTCGCTGTGCAGTGCTTGTGGGTCTTGCATCTTGGCTGGTTTTCCCTTTGCTTAGAGAGGCACAGCTGAGAACTTCTCCTGGTGTTCCCGCTGGTCCCTCCTGCTGAGGCTGAGGCCTGGCTGTCTCTGATACACAGTGCCGCCATCCATGTTTGCTATCCTGACTCCACCAAACTGGACTGCTGGTGTACCTGTGAAGTGTTTGTGAATGGATCGAGCTGCTGCTGCTGACCTGTGAACCAAACTGCCGATTTCCAGATGACACCAAAGGGATTTGCTCCAAAGAACCATTTCTAAACAGGTCCACTTCCCCGGTATCTTTTCCACTACCTCTGGTGTGTTATGGGCTACAAGGGAGGGTAAAGCATTTAAGAACCATCATTAAAAATAAGCTTTGAAAGAATTAAAGTTACACATGGTGTTCTCTGCAGCGACAGAATCCCTAACTAAGACACCCTGAACTGGAAACCATGTGTTGCCATGAAAGGAAGAATTCACTGTGTAGAGAGAGAGACGAATGCCAACTGCAGAGATGGATTTAACCGGGAAGCTGATGGCTACTCCAGTGGTGGTGAGGATTTCAAGTAATGTTTTACTAGTTCCTTTTCTGTCAGTGAGACAAAACTCTCAACAGAAATAACTTAAACAAAAGAAGGCTATAGCAGTGAAGGTGTGCTTGTGCTTGTGCTGGTGGGGGTGGGTAGCAGTGGCCTATTTATATGGCAGTGGATAGGAAGTGCAGGCCAGAACCAGAGGTGAGCACAACCTGCAAGAAGATCCTGCCCCTCATGACCCACCTCTGCCATCTGTGTCCTAACTTTCTGAGACATCCACAGCTTTCTAAAACAGCTGTACAAACAGGGGAACATGAGCCACTGGGAAAGGGGCATTTCAGTTCAAAACCTAATACATAAGACTCAGACTCAAGCATTTAGGTCTTAGGGACAGCTGAGGAGTCAGCCAGAGGTGGGTCATCTCCCATAGTTTAAGGAGTATTTTAATATTTAAATGCTGGTAGAAAACAAGTCAACAGTGACTGGCTCTGTTACAAATCCCCTGCTCCACTCCAGTTAGGCCCATTGCAATGCTCAGCTATTTCCTTTCTGGCCACACCCATGAACTAGGGAACGGCCCCTCCTGCTTGGCACCTATCCAGCAGAACCCTATTCTGTTTGTGGGCTACATTCCTTCCTCATTGAGACAATGGTGGCCACTCACTGCACACCTACAGGTTTCTCCCTTCCTACCCAGTAACTGCTGCTATGATCTCTCTTCATGGCAGCTGGAAATCCACCCATTTTTTTTTAAAGCTTCCTGGGAAACTATTCTTATCGGTTGGCTACAACTCAACTCAAATGCTTTCCCTTCTATGACTATCATATCTCCCATGGTCCTCTGGACTTTCATTACCACTCCTGCCCCTAGAGATGTTGATGTTTTAATATCAATATCATCAGCGCTTAATATAGGCCTATAAAATAGTATGCATACCATAAAATTTTGATGAATGAATAAATTGAATGCTCTGTAGATTAATGGCTTCCTGTTACTCAGAGATCAACTGGCATGTTGGAATGCTACAGTGTAAGAACTGGCTTCCTTCATCCTGAGCCCCCAATGAGCCTTTACTGTATGTGAGTATTGGGAGTATGGTAGAGGAGGAGAGATAGAGGGTTTTTTTTTGGAGTACCCCAATATTAGAACAGGATTTCCAGGGTAGTGGAGTCTCACAGACATGACAGAGAGTTTAGTAAGAAGACAGAAGAGGTAAGGTTCTGAGAGCTGGGCTATTCTCTCATCAGACACAAACAAACAAACCACTCCTGACTTGGTCCACTCCACTGCACCAATCACAGACATTATACATTGAGTGTTGCAAACCAGATATGGTCCATTTCCCCACAGATTTTTCTGAATGAAAGCTACACCTTCTCACTAGTTTCAGAGGCCCTCGCCTCTTAGATGTAACTCTGCCCCAAACAGCCGCTTTCCACTCTCACAATTTGGATTTCCCTTTATTCCTGGGTTTGGAGCAAGATTCAAATCTTAGCTCTTCCATTTACCACCTCTGTGATGTTGGGCGATAATTTGAGATAAGTATCATTGTGTATTGTTTTCATCTCTAGAGTCAGTGAAGAAATCACTTCACTTTAGGGTTAAAGATTAAATATGACTGTGGTGGTTTGTATATTCTTAGCCCAGGGAGTGGCACACTGTTAGAGGATGTGGCCCTGTTGGAGTAGGTGTGTCACTGTGGGTGCAGTTTTTAAGATCCTTGTGCTAGAGCAAGTATTCTTCTAGCAGCCTTCAGATGAAGATGTAGAACTCTTAGCTCCTCCTGCATCATGCCTGCCTGGATGCTGTCATGTTTCCACCTTGATGATAATGGACTGAACCTCTGAACCTGTAAGCCAGCCCCAACTAAATGTTGTTCTTTATAAGACTTGCCTTGGTCATAGTGTCTGCTCACAGCAGTAAAACCCTAACTAAGACAATGACTACAGGGATTCAGTGTAACATATGACACCTGGTACCCAGTCCCTTATATTCTTCAGGACTTCAAGAATCACCTCTCCTCTCTAATGCCAGAAATCTGAAATGAGTGGCAATAGCCATCCACTCTGCCTCTTCACTGTACACCCGATGATCCCAGTCCCTCCACTGAGATCCATGCGCCATTCTACAGGAATGCTTTGAATGGATCCTAACCTTCAGTTCCCTGGTCCTCTGCCTTCTGTGCTTTAGTGGCCAATCCGATCTTGATCTTTAAACTACATCTTTGATATCTCATGAGTGTGTATTCTTTCCATCCCCTTAGGGAAATGAGGTATCCGCTTAACTCTTCTGCCTCCCCTCTAGTGCCCCAAGGCCACTAGACACTGTTACATGTGTGCCCATCACAGATGCAGAAAACATAAAAAACATCCTTCGATCTCATTTGAATACCTTAATAATATTCTTTCAGGGGAGACGGACTAATTTTATTTAGCCAACTCAAAGTGTTAGATATTTAGATTGTTTTTAATTTTCCCTTGTTATAAAAAATTCTTGTGAAATAATCTTCATGCACCTTTTGTTACTTCCTTGAGGCAAAATCTCAGAAGTATAACTGTTCGATCAAGTGTGTTTGGAAGCCCTTTAACACATAGAGCCATATTGCCCTCCAGGAAGGTTGTGCTAATTTATCTTATTTTCATCCCAATTTGGTTCTTTACAAAGAACTCACAAGATATTTACACACCTTGTCTTCACATAATTGGTGGGGCTTGGAGTTGCCTTGTAATGCTTCCCCACACAGTATACTAAATACTTAAGCAGTTGACTCAAGGACAGGGCATTTACATTTGCTTGATCACGTTAATAAACCTGGTGTCACTGTAACAAGACAGATCCTATGTCAATTCTCAAAGAACCAGTGGCATATTTTAGAAATTGATCTAACCCGCTTTACTTGTGTCAAGCAACGAAAGCAAAGGCACGCGTGTGTACGCTGTCAAACAGGCGTGGAGCGAGAAGGGGCCGCTCACTTCAAAGACTCCTGAAGTCTGCGTGTGAAATTGTCATTGGCACTTCTCAGCAGAACTCACACTGCATCAGTAACCATTCTTGATAACTGAAGAATTGGTGCAGAATATCTTCTATGTTAAGACCAAAGACAATTAATATTGTATATTGACTGGAACAGCCATTGCTCAGTAAATATTTGTTGAATAAATGATTATCTGAAGACAGAGTTTTAACTGAAATTTATCTCAGGGGCTTGCTGGAAAATCTTACATATAAAACCTAACCCACTATGCTCTCTGATTTGTATTTGGCAGGAAAAAAAAACCAGACTTACAGACTTTGTGCTGTAAATTCCTACATCTCTATGTAGGAATCCATCAGCAAGGCAATGAGATCTATCTTCCTTACATAAGGAATTCCAGTAAAGTGGCTACTTGTTGTCATAATGTGTCCCTCACGGGAAGAAGCACACACGGGTCTATCACCATCCGGGAGAGTGGGCTCACAGCGAAAAGTGAAGAAGAGAGAGAGAAGCTCCCAACCACCCTCCAGAAATGCAACTTATTCATACCGCCTTTGAGAGACTAATAAAACTGTCAGAGAAATAAAGGACTCAGAGATAAAGGACAGACTGACATAATTAAAGAAGCCTTCTGTCCCCAAACACTGTGGATTACTGACTCCACGTCTCATTGGCTTAATGAAGTGACTGCTGTACAGGACTTACCTGTGAATCACACTGTGCAAATCCTGATTATAAACAGGAGTCTCTACACCTCCTTCATGGGACCTGCCTTCCTTCATGATACCTGCTTTGTCAATGGAAAAGGCAGGGACTGCAGAGACTAAGATGTCAGAGAGTGAAGGACACTGGGAATAGACTCTATGAGATGTATGTAGATTAACTTCTAATATCCTTCTAATTCCATCAAGTAAAGTACCAACGGCTCTGATATTTTATTTTCTTTTGGCTAATCTTTGCAAAGCCCACAAAGATACACGAGGAACGAGTCAAAGGCTCTTAATTCATGTAAAAATTATTAATTACTTTATGTGCTAATTTATTAGCCACATAGCATGTGCGCCAAACGGTTTAGTAAGTAGAATACATAAACTAATTAGTTGCCACTTAATTTATATTCACGTGCTGGTGACACATTTAACGTCGGTGGTCCGGTGTGATGAGGAATTTACTCAAGCGGGTAATGTGTGTTAGTGAAGGGCCAAAAAGCAGAGGAGCGTTTTTCAATGACAAGCATAAATGAAGGTGAATATTTAGATGCAGTTCAGTTTCAAACTTTACTTTTAAATTGACATTTTGGTATAATTAAAAAGAAATACACAGTCATTGTGGGTCACTTAAAAAGCAAGCTACCCCAGAGGGCAAACTGCCTGTAACCCACCACTGAATAAAGGAAGGAAAGGATGTGAGGTGGTTTCTGCCCTTCACAGCTTCTAAAAACAACTTGGAGATCCAATCTTCGAATACAAGCCCGGGGCCTTCGGACTAGAGCAGCAGTTGTAACCTGTGGGTGCAACCCCTTGGGCGAGGGGAGCAGTGAACGGCCCTTTCACAGGAGTGGCAGATATCTTTCATACCAAGTGTTTACATTATAACTCCTAACTGTAGCAAAATTACAGTTAGGAAATAGCAACAAAATAATTTTGCAGTTGGGGGTCACCACAACACGAGGAACTGTGTTAAAGGTCTCAGTGTTACGAAGGTTGAGAACCACTCACTGATCTAGAGCTGCTGAATCAGGAGAGATGAGAAGGAGTCAAAGCAATCTTGCCACAGGACAACCTGGATATGGTCCAAGATTGATGTCCAGAGGATGGAGGGAGGGCTGTCTAATGCACACGGCTGTTAAACCCATGAACTCACAGAGGCTGTGGCTGCCTGCATAAGAGCTGCACATAATAGGCCTGTCAGTAGTCTATCACGGGTGGAGGAGGGACCCAAGAGGCCTGTCTTTCTTTGAGGAACCATTGGCAGTTATCTGTGGCTAGGAGAAGAGGAGTCCTTTTCTTCAGGGGTACAGTTCCTGCTAAGTTGTCCCTGTTCCAGTAAACATCAACCTCCAAATGTTCATACAGAAAACAGAACAAGCAGAGTTGGAAGTGAGGTTTAGAACAAAGGGTTCCCCAGGAATGGGAAGAGAAGGTTATCAGGCAGAAAATGAGCATCATATACCATGTTGTAGCAAATGTCAAAGGATAAAGAAATACATTTTTATTAAAAGAAGAAGGAAGAGAAGGAAGAAGAGGAGGAGGAGGAGAAGAAGAAGAAAAAGAAAGACTTTCCCAGAGTGCACCTACATGCATGTGCACACCAGCAGATTTGTCTGTGACTGCCTAACCCCCTCAAGCCTTCTCTATGTAGGAATGTGATTTAGTTGAAGAACCTTTAACAGATAGTATTTAAATATCTATTTGGTCCCTTTAATAGATACTATTTTTAAACATGAGACAGGAGGGACTGTGACCACCAGGGCAACAGTGGTCTTTCTTCAAATCTAAGGCTAGACAGTAAGAACAATTAGCAAAAGGGTGTTCTTTCCCCATCTTTGTGAAAGTCCCAGGGTCTTCGATGAGCTGACATGAAACAGTTTCCAGTGTCTCACTGTTTCTGTCTGGTTTTGAGGTTTAGGGCCAATGACATTATTCATTTTGGAAACAAGCAGCAAGGCCCAGCTCCACCACTCTTACACCACACACTCAAGGGTCAAACCAAACACGCAACACACTTCCTAGCTGCGTCTACCTCCTAATTCTAATTCAATTTATTATTTTTAAGCTTCGATTTTAGTCCTGTAAGTAGAGTGGAAAGCAAAAGGAGAAAAATTAAAAATCTTAAAAGGGAGCTCCTGGCATTAGTTCCAAAACATTTTAAAAAATCAAAAGTAGATCTGTTTTTTCTCTAAAACAGGAGCCTGGGTGCCTACCACCCGGAAAGGTGACGTCATGAGACAGTGGCCGTAAGCACAGAGCATCATCAAGTAACATATAGTGTGAACCTCTGGCTTCTGACCCCCGGGGAATCAGACTCCTCTATGGGGGAAATGCTCATCCCAGGGAATGACCTCAGCTGTTATGATTCTTTGCCAATCGCCACCCTCCCTTCCCACTCCCTTGCTGATTTTGAGATTGGAGGAGATGGTCTATCTGTCCCGAAGACTAGAATGTGGCTCTTTCCATTGGAATGATAGATTTTTGTCTGTAGTTGTGCTGAGAGAGAACATCAGCTCACGTGATTGGTAACACTCCCAGTTCTGGGTCGACAAGGAAGCTCAGAGGCAAACGTGCAGCTCAACTTCTGAACCAAACCTTAAGGTTCACAACACAATTCATTTTAATTTTCTGGCCTTTCATGCAAATGCCCTGAAATGGGTTTTCCCTTTGCTCCCTAATGTTTCTATTTGCTTACTTTCGTCGACACAATTGTACATTTATCATCTACACTAAATGCATTTCCCATATTTATACATGTGGAAGGGTAGCTTTCAACTACTTGGCAATTGATTGTCTCTTACTTATCCTAGGAACTGAAAACTATTCTCTTAGCCATTTGCAACAACACAGTACCTTAACTATGGTCTCTACCAATATACAAAACATCTCATGAAATCATTCTTCCCAGCAAAAAATGTTCTACCCACTGGCAAACATCCTCCCAAACCTACTCACACAAAGATCTGTGAAGCCCATTCTAATCGCTTCATCTGCGTGCGAGCTTAACTTTTAATACTCCATGGAAGTGCCAAATGTTTCCAACAATATAAATTATTTATTGCAGTGTTATAAATAAGTAGGGAGCGAATAAAGAAGAAACTATGTAGCCTTTTAAAGCCATTAAGAAACAGTTTTGTGTCATCCTCATTGCTATCTGTTGTCTTACTGGCCACAAACAGCCACAGATAGCCTATTCTTCCTGTCTGTAGGGTCTTCATTTGCAGATTCAACTAAACTAAGATGGGAAATACTGGGATGTGGAAGGGAGTTGTGCTTGCTCCCTGCGTCTGCAGGACAGAGATTGGGAAGACTATGATCCATGCTAGACAGGGAACTACAGTGGGAAGTCTGCCCAGGGTCCTTCCACAGGAGCTTCTGTATCTCTCAAAAGAAAGATATTCCCCTCATGCTGGCTGCCCGGAGTCCCTGCCATCACCCCATACCCAGGAGATGTTTGTTTGAGGATCAGGACAGCAGGATGGAATGGCCTCATTAAGCTGGAAGATCACCTGCCTCAGAAATGGCTCTACCTCTCGATTAGTTACATAATCAGTTTCTTCTAGCAATTAAGACATTTGAAGTCTTGTTTTCTTGTGATTCACAATAAAAATCATCCAAACTGGTTCTATGCAAAGCATAGAATAAGCCGAAGAAGGCTTGCTGAACCAATTTACAATCACCCCCATATAACACGCAACAGCAAACATCTTATGTCAAACTTAGGACATGATTTTACCAATATAAATGGGTAGAGTTACACAGTATATTTAAAGGCTTGGCTGGACCAGAATTTTCTCTTGTTCCTGAGAATACGAGGGTTTTAAGTCTCTGTGTGTATTCAGGGTGCCTGTATCCCTACGAGTCCCATCTTCCCACAGCCCTAAAATTTGCTTACAGAACTCCTTTCTTCAATTCCAGCAAAGTCAATCATGGTGTTGTTTTAGGAAATCAATATGACATACACAAAACCTTTTCCTTTTAGGGAAAACAGGACTTTGAAGTTGCCTTTTCGTGGCGTCGTTCTAAATCCTCACTAAGCCCCGACATGGAACACAACAAAGCTCAGAAATGTCTGTCCAATTAATACAAATGCGGTTCCAAGCTGGGCTTTGAAATTTGACAGAGTATAAAATTAAGAAATATATACAAATGCAAACTGAAAACATTTCAAAGCCCAGCTTCTGAACATCAACATGAAGGTATCGCTCACTGTGTTGGAGGATTGCCAAAATTAATGATGACTTTTTTTGCCCCTCCTGACTCAGTGAGAGTCACCTGAGACCTATGTTTCTGTCTAAAGCAAATGAAGAACTTATTAATAACGTGAGTAGCTCCAGGTGCCCTTGAGCACAGCAAGTTCTGTTCTAAAGCCAGACCATCTCCTTTCTACTTCTTGGGATCTGATCTGTTTAACTCGCTTTACACAAACGCAGCCCAGCTATCAGCATCTGGGTGGTCCATGACTGGTAATAGTAAATATGGCTGCGCCAGCTATTACAGCATCCAGGGGGAACGATCAAGTCCACTAGCTACTTTAGGGATAAAGCTGGGTAGCGGGAGGGTTATGCCTTTTATATCAGACCATTGCTTTACGATCACACCAAATAAAGAGAAAGCACGTTAACATTTACGACTTGTGTGTATTAGAAATCTACATGATATCTACATATGATATTTAATTTTAATTTAGTCACATGGTAGGTGTTGAAGCCCTGTTTTGCAGAATCTACAATGCCGCTGATTATACAATGAGCCAATATTTTTTATATACCAGTAAGAAAGAAATTTTCAGCCAACTATAAAATTATGATAACCTATTTGTAAGATGCAATCTAAACTCAAAGACGTCCGTGTGTGTGTGTGGGGGGGGGGGGGAGGGTACAAAATTGACAGGGAGATTTGCTGAGGTACAGCCCCACTCCTGCCAGAACCACCGGTTGCTGAACTCTGCTCGACAGTACTGAGCATAACGGCTGCAGTCACTGCCAGGTCCCAGCAGCGACGCCCCAGGAGCTCCTCCTTCACCCACTCAGTCGTCCTCTCTGCTCTTTGTGTGGATGCCCAGGTTGATTCTGGCACAGCCTAATGAGTACACCAAAGCCTCTGCTTCAGCCTAGGTCCCCAAATGACTGCACACCACACAGCCCCAACCCTAAGCGACGTGCAGAAGGAGAATGCCACTTTCTACCTTGGCGTAACCGATAAATGCATCCCCCTCCCCTCTTTCTTTGGGTGAAACTGATTACCTGGGGAATTGTTCCATATAATTCAAACTACTCCAGTTAGGATAGTAGCTGAATTATGCCAGTTGTTTTTGGTTTTTTTTTTTTTTTTTTTTTTTTTTTTTTTAAAAAAACCCTGGGCTTATTTTGTTGTACCAAACACACTTCAAACTCAAAAGTTAACCTCCTCTATGAATGAAACAGTTATCTGTTTCATTAAAAAAAAAAAAAAAAAAGGTTTTGCCACTTGCTTTCAGTGAATAAGCAGAAATGAAAGGGTTAAAGGCTGGTATAGTCTGTGAATACTGTATTGACAAGGACACTGAAAGCTGTGTGTATGCTCAGGCACATTCGTGACAGGGACTGTAGCAGTGCAGTGAGTATCAACACGTATGTAAACAGCCATGGTACATCCTTTTGCCCTCCGTGAGCTCAGTGCAGTTTGTTCTGGGTGTCTGTGATAAACCTGGCTTGTCTTTTAATTTCTCAAAGTAAGAAGAGACAGGGCCTCACGTGGAGGGAATGGGGTTACCAACCCACCAACCCAGAATTTCGGACCCAGAATTGTTCCTGTCTAAAAGAACTGCAGGGACAAAAATGGAGAAGAGACTGAAGGAAAGGCCCAACTTGGGATCCATCTCATAGGGGGCACCAAGGCCTGACACTATTACTGATGCTATGGTGTGCTTACACACAGGAGCCTGGCAAGGCTGTCCTCTGAGAGGCCCTACCAGCAGCTGACTGAGACTAAGCAGATACCCAACCATTGGACTGAATGGGACCGCCATGGTTGAATTAGGGGAAGGACTGAAGAAGCTGAAGGGGAGAGTAACCCCATAGGAAGACCAGCAGTCTCAACTAACCAGACCCCTAGGAGCTCCCAGAGACCGAGCCACCAACCAGGCAGCATACACAGGCTGATCCAAGGTCCCAGGCACATATACAGCAGAGGACTGCCTGACCTGGCTTCAGTGGGAGGAGATGTACCTAACCCTTGAGAGACTTGAAGACCTTGGGATGGGGTGGGGGGGGGGAGCACCCTCTGGGAGGCAAGGGGGAGGAGGAATGGGATGAGGAACTGTGGGAGGAGAGACTGGGAGGGGAGGGCAATGGCTAGAATGTAAATGAATAAATAAATAAATAAATAAAAATGGTTGTTTCTGCAAGAAGCGACAGCAAGGAAAAGGAGGAAGCCGCATGGTTGCCAGTGGATGCTAAAATGGGAAGGTGAGAGGAGGCAGGAGGGTTGGAAGCATGGGGTCTGGATTCAAGAGGAGAAGCTGAGCCTGCCTCCACCCTGACTACAGGGAGCACCCACAGCCCTGGGTGATTATCTGGCTTCTCTCCCATCAACTCTCATTCACAAATTGTGTGATGACTGAGTCCAGCTCGTGTGTGGTAAGAGTGAAGTGAGAGAAAAGAAAAGCCATGAAGGGACCCACACCTCTGGCAGCAGAGGTCTTGTAGGTAATCATCAGCCTCCTCTCCAGGTGCAAGCCGCCCGCCCTGCCCACCCCTGCGCCCCGCCCTGCCCACCCCTGCGCCCCGCCCTGCCCACCCCTGCGCCCCGCCCTGCCCACCCCTGCGCCCCGCCCTGCCCACCCCTGCGCCCCGCCCTGCCCACCCCTGCGCCCCGCCCATCCCGTGGCTTCATGCAAACCTGCTCTGCACAAAGCAGCAAAGTGCAATGCCTTAAAAGTAAATTCTCCCTTCTTTATGAAACCGACTGGGGAAGAGCCCGAGCAAGCTTCTGTTTCAAATCAACAAAGTCTCCTGCTACTGTGCCTTGAAGGATCTCGGGCGAGAGAACATGGGAGGGATGTTTTGCTTGCAGTACTCCACATCATCACCTGCCTGCTTACCTGAAACCAACACGCTGCTCGCTTCACAATATTAAAGGGAATAAAAGAGAAATTAAATAGAATGCAAGTCCTACCTTCTGTTTCTCATTTGTCCCTTTCTTATTGTTCTCCTTTTTGCTCTCATCTTCGTACACGAGGACGAAGTCGATTCGTCTCTGGCCGTCGGTGAAAAATAGGGAGTCAGGCTTTCCATTAAATTCTTCCTGTGTGTGGAATGGGGAAAACAGCAACAAGGTGAGATCTGGAAAGGTAATGGCTGGCAGGTGTGTACCTCTTGGCTCTCACTGGCTCACGGATGAGCTCACAGAGGGAGAGAAATACATCCATGCAGAGTTACCTAATCTCTACAGCCTGTCCTTGGTTGGAAGAAGTCTGCTATTTGAGGAGTACAGGAGTAGCCTAGAATGCTTGGGAACAGGCAGTATTATGTACAGGACACAATTGTCCCAGATTCTACCTGCCTGGACAGCAGAGGGGTGTCAGGGCTGGAAAGGAACTCAGGAATGAGAACTTCCGGGCTGAGGGACTGAATTACTTAGCAAGAAGAAAGCTGTGAGACTTAATACTACCGGTGGGAGCTTCATTCATGTCTGTCTTATCTCCTAGCTTCTAATTGGTTTTCATGATGTCTCTCTGGACATCATTACTTCACTCACAATATCGCTTTAAACAGATGAGAAAAGGAGCTACCACATACACAAAGCAACATAAGTCATCGATCGGCATTTGCCTACAAATCCACAAGCAGTGTCCCCTGACGCATGAGAAACAAATTCTAGACACTGTAAATATCTATGGTAATAAACTGAGTCTTTAATTAAGAGCTTAAGAGATTGTACTCTGAGATGCATACGTTGGTACAAGCTACTGTGATTCCAACACTACCTGGGCTGAAGCAGGAGGACCCACAGGCCAGCCTGGGCTACAATTCGATGCTCTGTCTCAAAAAGAAGGGTATGTGGGAGAATGAATATGGTGACAAAATAAGATGTTACAGCAAATGATGGGCTTAATATAATTAAATAATATAACATATATTATATATAATTAAAACAACTGCTGTCTCTCAGGTCCCACACACATAGACATAGCTGGTTTAATCCACTATGAGGAGAGTCAGTATCCTCACAGCTTATAAAAAAAAAATGCTATGTCAACTTCATTGTTTAAGAACCAGGCTGCTTTTTAACTGGTAAGTGATGGTTTTTAGATTCCCCCCATTAAAAACAAATGGGGAATCGTGCCTTGCAATCATTTGACAGAACGACCCGCACGCTACGTTCATTAAACATGATTAATTCTCGTCTGCGTTCAACATCAATTAGCGCAGAAACCGTTGGGTTTTTACCACCGTCCCAGCACCTCCTTTTCTCCACACTTCTGAGAAGATGTAATCTTTGCAACTCATAAAACGCGTTTGTGTGTCTTTCCTTTTCTCTCTCCTGACTGGGGTGTGTGGCGGCTTCTCACTATCACTGATGAGCTTTCTGCTTGGCAGGCTACCCAACCTGCAGAGGCAGCATCACTAGGAGTACCTGCCTCCATCCCCACATCCCTCCAGGCCAGTGGTCCTCAGCCTTCCTAAAGCTGCGACACCTTAGTAAGGTTGTTCATGTGGTGGTGACTTCCAAAGTATAAAATTACTTCATCGCTACTTTGTAAATGTCTTTTTGCTACTGTTATGAAATGTAATGTAAATATCACATTTTCTGGTGGTCTTAAGTGACCCCTGTGAAAAGGTCATTTTACTCCCAAAGGGGTCACAACCCACAGGTTGAGAACCCCTGCGCTAACGCCTGCCATGAACAGTATGGCTCTGTTTAGTGACTGTTCTTGTCCAGGGTACAGAATGTCCAGAGAAGCAAGACACATCCCTGACTCACACTCACGTTACTGCCTTTCTAAAGTTTTCATTTCCCACTTCAGTTACTTAAACTAACAAGTCTGAAGAATAAAGTTATATGAAAATGCTAAGCTCTGTACTTTTCATTTCAACCACAGGATTTTTAGGTGCCTTTAAATCTTCTCTTTGATGGGGGTTTTATTACTGGTGATGCCCAGGGAAGCTTCTGGAGGGAAAGGGCCCGTGAAAGGGAAAACAGGGAATAATTTCTCAGAATGGCAATGGGAAGCTGGTAGCAGGTGACAGGAAAGCCTGCTTATCTTGTAGACATCTGAGAAGAGCACAAAGACAACCTGTTCTCCAGAGACTTCGGTGGAGCCAGCAGCTCACCGAGGAGGTGCTAAAGAACCAGGCCTAGAGTGTGCAGCACCACAGTGTAAGCCACACATATTGACCATACATCATCCCTACACAGTGGCACACGCTGGCACGCTTCACCCCTGCACAGAGACACACAATGACCATGCTTCACCCCTGCACAGAGACACACACTGGCCAGATATCACCCCTGCACAGAGACACACAATGACCATGCTTCACCCCTGCATGGTAACACACACTGGCCAGATATCACCCTTGCACAGAGACACACACAGACCATGCTTCACCCCTGCACAGTAACACACACTGGCCAGACATCATCCCTGCAGTGACACACACTGGCCATGCTTCATCCCTGCATAGTAACACACACTGGCCAGACATCACCCCTGCATGGTGGCCCACAATGGCCATGCTTCACCCCTGCAGTGAGACACACTGGCCAGACACCACCCCTGCACAGTGACATATGCTGGCCAGACATCACCCCTGCAAAGTGACACACACTGACCATGCATCACCCCTGCACAGTGGCCCAGGCTAACCAGGCATTGCCCCTGCACAGTGGCACAGGGTGGCAGCTATCTCCTAAATCAGCCAGTGGGCACAAAAGTCTCTTGCATGGGATAAAAGACCATGGCTCTTTGTTTGTATGAAGACCCCGTCAGTTGGCAACAACTACCTGTGTTGCAATGGTAATGCTAAGGGTCTGATATGGAACTTAGGATGAGCTGCCAGGAAAAGGGTGCCAACCAACTTCCTACTCTGTAAAATCCAAATCTCTCACCTCTTGGCAGAAGACATACTAGCAGGCAACTGTGAGGAAGGAACAAGTTTAAATTTAAAAGAAAGGGGAAAAAAGAAGAACAGAAACATTTTGTTTCTGGGGAAAAAAAAAATTGGATTTTTCAATATAAATTTCACTTATAGGCCTAACTCAGAGAGTGGCCCATTAAAATCCAGGCAACCTAAAAAACTCCTTTTCCAAAGTTTTATTTTATCTAGAGGAAGGAAAGTTTTTAATAGTTTCTACAAACAAACGTTGATCATTTTTTTAAGTGACTGAAAATTCAGAGACAGACCATTCACCCCTGGTGTCTACAGAATTGTTTATTTTTTTTGCCTAAGTCAAACGACACAAAAACTAATAATAGTCAAAACTTGTGAAACTTAATGATTCCTCTTTGGCAGCTTAAATTTAGAAATACTTACAGAAAAAGTTTATAGAGACAAGAGCTTATATGTAGTTATCAGCTTTCTTACTGAGAAATTTAATTCTTATGGTCATCAAAGATACGTCCTAACTTTTACCCGGAAAGTCCTGGGCATACGTTTTCAATGTCAAGGCAATAAGCATCCTTTCTGGTCTTTACAGTTCATCCTTGTTCCTGAACGTGTGTCTGCAAACTTCTAGTTACAGTATTGTCATGTCTATAATACACTCCATCTGTTTATAGCCCCACCCAACCTGGTCCTGAGGACAACGGACTCCCATGAGACTACTGTTCAATATCCAGTGCCAACCTTGCCTGATAATTCCCCTTTGATGAGGGCTCAAAGCACAACATGCACTCATTTGTCACTGCACCAAAGTAAGACATAAAACACTATCATCTGTTGGGTTGTGGGCTCTCCGTGGCGGATGTTGGTTGAGGGGTCAGCACAACATGAGGAGCTGTATTAAAGAGTTGCAGTGTGAGGAAGGTTGAGAACCAATGTGCTCAATGCTCAAGTCTTTTAGGGAACCACCTTCTAAATATTTATGTTTGGACATGGGTATTGGATTCATGAACTCATAGCAACAGTGACTACTTGCTTAAAAAGCAGGCCAAAATTCCAACATAGACAGGGGAAGTACTCTCCAAGCTCCATCCTTTAAGAAGGAGAAATAGGCAGTTGATAGCTGCTGCAGGAAGAAGAATTATTCTTTTCCCTACTGGTTCCCACTGGTAGGTGCAGTGCACAGCCCCATATCCAGGCACACATGGGCAATACTCACTGATGTCGGGTGGGGGACTGTGGTGGTTTGAATAAGAATGGCCCCTATAGGCTGATATATGTGAATGTTTGGTCTATAGTTGGTGGAACTGTTTGGCAAGATTAGGAGGTGTGGTCTTGGTGGAACTGTTTGGCAAGATTAGGAGGCGTGGTCTTGGTGGAACTGTTTGGCAAGATTAGGAGGCGTGGTCTTGGTGGAATTGTTTGGAAAGGATTAGGAGGCAAGGCCTGTTGTCACAGAAATACTGATGTCAAGGACCCTGGGAGTGTTTATTAGTGAGGGAGTGTTCTACTCTGCCTGCCCTGAGCAACATACAGCACCTCCATGCATGCAGTCCTCTCCTCAGGCCCGTCTCCTACACCCCATGTCCATCCAGGAGACAGACTCCACATGGCCCTAGCCATTCCTGGTTATCTTTCTTTTCCTCTGTTCCAGCATCATGCTTGCCTGCTCCTATGCTCCCTGCCACAATAATCATGTACTCTAACCTTCCACATCTGTAACCATAGGTGCCAGATTAAATGCCTTTTAAAAATAAGTTGACTTGATCATGTTGTCTCTTTACAGCAAGAGAAAAGCAACTGAGACAGGGACATATTGGAGGGGACTTGGAGAAAGAAATGGGGGGGGGTGTTGAATATGATATTTTAATGTTTACATCTATGACATTTTCAAGAATAAGGAAATATATATGTGTGTATATATGTATATATGTGTGTGTGAGTATGTGTGTGTGAATATATGTGTGTGTTAATTATGACAGGTAGTGGTCAATGTTGAGATGCCTCACTGTTCAAGGTACGGAGAGAAAAGCTGTGACGGCTCAGCCACAGATAGGACATCTATGTGACACACCTTCCACCCCCACCCTCCCGGTCCATCTGGGAAGGTAAGGAGGGTGGTATAAAAGGCAGACGATACTGTGAAGTGCTGCCCTCTGGTCAGGATATGGCTATTGAATACATGAACTGAATAGCGACTGTGGTTACCTACATTAGATCAGGCCAGTTAGATATTCCTTCATGATGCTGTCAGGGAGATAAGCCATGGATAGTATCCTGGGAGAAGATGTAGGGGGAGGGGAAAGGGAGGCAGAGTAAGAAGAGAGACTATCAAGATATCCTGTGTCATGTATAGAATTTTCAAAGGATAAAAGAAAAAAGTTAAACTACTTTGTTCAGTGCCTTCAGATGAGTGTGAACTTGAGAAGGTCGAACCTGTCCATCTTCTTGGCTGTGTTAAGAAAACTGCCCAGGGCCTCATCCCAGTCATTGACTCGAGTGGAACTTCAGGTAACTGTAGTGCAGTAGCCAAGAGAGAATGTCCCAAAGTGAATCTTTTCTAGTAACAACTTGGTGGGGAAAGTCCACCTAGGCCATCTGGTTGAAATGTGGCATTGAGCTTTCCCTTAAGGAGGATGTTACAGTCACACCAGAGGGAAATGATAGGGCCATGTGGAGTCTGTCTCCTGGATGGACATGGGGTGTAGGGGTGAGAGGGGCCTGAGGAGAGGACTGCATACCTGGAGGTGCTGTGTGTCACTCAGGGCAGGCAAGAGTAGAACACTCCCTCACTAATAAACACTCCCAGGGTCCTTGACATCAGTATTTCTGTGACTACAAAACAACCTGTCAACACTGGTCTAGACTCACACGTTTCAAATGTCATTGAGATGGGTCTTCAAAAATCCGGTCTAGAAACCCAGTCCCGCCTCACTCCAGCAGAATCTATTATTGTCTGAAATGCTGAAGTTAAATTATTTATTCACAATCAGGATGAAATGTGGCTCTCCTGGAATCTTTGTTCAAACTCATGCTTATGCATGAGGGCGTCTGACCCTTGCCTTGGACAGTGAAACTGATTGCATCTGAAGAAATTTCCCGACAACCTGAAACACTGGAGTGCTCCAGGATCATCTGGCTAACAGCATTCACGTCACACAAAGCAGGCTGTAAGGAAGGCTTGTTTTCCAACAAGAGCTGAGAAGCTGTGTTATGAAAAATATTAAAATTTTCATATAATTAAAGAGCAGTATGTGTGTAGCAAAGAACTGCTCTCTGTGGTTTGTATGACTAGAAAAGTAGAGTAGTTAATTCTAAGACCATGCGGGGAGGAAGGGGCATAATTTAGTTCATTACAGAACTAAATTAAAAATATAGTGCCATCCATTCTGCAGGAAACCCTTAACACACTCTCTCTCTCTCTCTCTCTCTCTCTCTCTCTCTCTCTCTCTCTCTCACACACACACACACACACACACATACACACACACAGACACCACAGGCACATACACACACATACAAACACATACGCACACACAGGCACATATACATATACATGCACATACACATACATATACACACACATACATACGCACACAGGCACATACATACAAACACATAGACACACATAGACACACACATACACACAAAGTTCAGTTCAAGCAAAACTTCATTTGCATACTACCAATGACAAAATTCCATTTCCTAACTACTAGAAAGATACAAGATATAAATAAGTGAAATGTTTTCCTCTGTACAATAATGTACGCATGCTGCAAAGCAGGACAAATTTCACCCCTTTTATTTTGATCAAAATGCAAATCGGGAGTCGATGTCAAAAGCCAAATATTGAACCAAAAAAGTTCCAGGACTGCAGCTACAGGAGAGGAGGCTGAGGGTTGAGGGGAAAGACAAATATTTGAAGAAAGCAGGGGAGGGAAGAGGAGGACGTAACAGATTAGTCACAGGGCAAGCAGAAGTGTGTGGGCACACAGAGCCGGCACACATGAGCTTCTCTCTAACCAGACCAGGCATTCCAGATTGCTGACTTCAGAGAAACGGGCAAAGGAGCCTACTCACAGAGGACAGGCCCTGAGGTGAGGGCTGTTTTGAGAGTGTGACTCAGGATGTCCCAAGAACATTTGGTGTTGCCTCTGTGACAATCAACATGTACTCAGGAAAACCCCAGTGATTTCTGTATAAATCAGTCTCCCCTTGGCTCTCTGTTCTGAAGGCAGACCAGTGGTTGCTCACCCTGGGCCTCTCCATGTATTAAGACCTCATACTTCCCACCCACACCTCCCAAACTACAAAGACTCTTTTACTCCTAATGGGGAAAAAAAAAAAAAAAAAAAAAAAACTATGCTCATTACAAAATAACTCCTAACAACAATGGTAAAGTATAAAGGAAGAAATATAGTCATATGCAATCCCATCTCTCAGAAATGAGCTGAGTTTTGAAATATTTTTAGAGAGGATCCTTCCAGGCCTGCCCCCATCCACAGTAACTAAAACGGCACCATATGCACACACTGTTTTACAAACATCGATCAGAGCCATCTCCTAGCTTTATATAAAACTCTGAATCATCGTGTTTAATAGCTGCAATATAATTTAGCTAAACAGTTCCTCCACTGATGAACACAGAAGTTGCTTCCAATTTTCTGCTTCTATAAACACTGCTGCAATGTGCTTCCTTGTACATATGTATGTGTGCACATGTTCAATTACTATTTCATTAGGCTAAATTCTGGGAGCAGATTTCTAAGTGCTATGGCCTGTTCAAATACTTCTGATACACGAGTCGCTAAACCATCATCCAAATCATACACCCGGCAGCGCTGCGTAAGAACGTGAGTGCGCCAGGCGCCACCCTCCCTAGATTCCACCTTCCACTTTCCCACCACCACAGTCAAACCGTGTATTTTGGGTTTTTTTTGATTTTGCATCTTTTAACTAGAGGACACTAACATTATTCTAGGCCCTGCTCAGAGGAATTCCTACATTTTTAAGTAGTATCTATTGCCACCTTCGACCAAACTGGACCCTATAATAGATTCTCTTGAGCTTTGGTGGTGAAATCTGAGGCCACACAGGGAAAATGACCAAGAGGGCAAAGAATAGCACAGAACAAACTCTCGGGACCCTGAATGATTCAATCTGAAAACCCCACGGCCACAAGAGGACTGTTAAGTCAGAAGGAGCACCTGTATGTCTTCAAAGGTAACCCCGTGCTGGGGATATGAGGAAAGGGCCAGCAGAGGACCCCGTGTACATTTGAAGGAGCCCCGAAGTAAGCTATTTGCAGAAGTAATGTTCTGTAACCACTGGGGACACTGGTGTTCACCTGACGCAGAGTGATCCTGGCTAAGAAACCGTTAGAGAGGCAGCAGCCTGTGGTTATAGGGAAGAACTGTAAAAGCAGAGACCTTGGAAAGCGCTCATGCACACCAAGTGCATCCTGGGAGACATACTCCAGGCACCGTCAGCCTGCCCTGGGTTCCGCAGCACTGACCCCGTTATTTTCATCTGGACATTAAACTGAAATGTGCTCATTTCAGAAGGTCACCAGAGCACTGGCTGACTTTTCATCACAGATTACAGGCCACCCTCGCAAACACCAAACACCGGTTCTGCGTCTCAACCCATCATCTCTCTATATTTAGAGCCTTCTACTTATTTGGCTTATCGTGGTTTTGGTTTCAAGTTAAATTTGATGTCAAGTTCTTAAAAGTGCTATCTTTTAGCTGTAAATTATTTCCACATTTTTTTTCCCCAAGTGGTGGAACTTGTTATTTTCAGTTATTTCTTACAAGGCACAGATGTGGTTGCCTGTAAATAGCGGACTGTATCATTAAAATGTCTTCTTACACGCCACGGCCTCCCAATTCGGCGTGTGCGTCTTGCCTTTGTTCCCCTTTGCTAAACGCCATGGTTCTATTGTCAGGACTCCACATGCCAGATGCCAGTAAGGGTGAGGGCACGCCTTCACCAGCATCGTTGTTACTGGTTCCCTCGAGCTCATGACAAGGGCTCAGTCCTTTAGTCAACTGGCATTCTTTCACAATTTTAAATATCCTTAAATTTTCTGAACTAGACTGGAAGACATATGAAGACAGAACTTGGAAACAAAAATCTCCTTAAAAGGAATCCACTGGGGCTGGAGATGATTCAGTGCTATTAGCCTGGTCCTGGGTCCCACCCAAAGCACCACACACACAGAGAACTAACTAGCTATGGAAATAAACAGAAATAAAGTCTTATGGGAGACTCCAGTCAGGTGCCTTCCTGCTGAGCAGGGGGCTAGCCTCACAGTCTCTCTTAAGCCCTAGGGCCTTCAGTGTGACCAATTTCATCAACACGACTTCGTTCTTTTTAATTTCCTGTTTTCCTATGGGTTTTCCACCTTCGGGGGAGTGGGGGAATCTCAGTTTAGTTTGAAAAGCAAGAAATAAAACAGCAAAGAAATGTCAAATGATGAAAAGGAAAAGCAAAAGAGCCTGCGGTAGCTCTTTTATAATTTCCTTTTCTAGAATAAACTATTATCTGTTTATTTTCAGTTATCAGTGGCGGGGGGGGAGGGGGACTACAAGGAATTCCCAACATACTGCTCACTAGATAAGAGGCAGCGACCAGCTCAAGATGACTGGTACAATCTAAGTGTGTGAAAGAGAAGGACCGTCCTCCAGGAGGCTGGCCTCCTGATCTCAGATGCCCAGATCAGTAGGTCTCGGTTCATTGCCTATCCACTGGCATAAAAACCTTGAATCTATCTGATATTTTAGTCTACACCATCTTCAGAAGGATGCTGTGGGGTTTCTACCTCAAACAAGATGGCTGTCCTAAATTATACTTTGGAACATTTAGGAAAAAGCTCCCCACCTTATATTCTGGAATCCGTTGGAACCAAAATAGTGCCGCACCAGCTCCTGGTGTCTTAGTGCATTTTCATGGTGTCCTACCTATAAGTTGAGTTATGGGATTCTTGGTCTTTGGAAACAATAATTTCAATGTTACTTTGTAACTGTATATTTTCCTCACCCACATTTCAAATAATTTTAAACACTAGTAGGTCCGATTCACCAAACTCATAGCTGCAAACTGCCCACTTTGCTCCATCGTTCATATCATGTGCTCCCAGGTCAATAGTCTCTGTTGTGTTTTTAGATAAAGAGGCTCTGGCCGACAGGTTCCTCAGCTGAGAATGAACACAACAGTTTGCTGAGTCAGTTATTTAGACTTCAAGCTTCCTGATACAGCTATCCAGACTGACTGTGAGCTTCCTGATACAGCTATCCAGACTGACTGTGAGCTAAGCAGAGCATCACTGTGGGTATAGTGGCACACAGTAAGTCTTCAGATCTTCCCTCCTATGCAATTCTTCCTCTACAGACTGCCTCAAGGTTGTAGTCTTTCACTTCCCTGCTGACATGAAGTTGACAGTCTAAGGGTTTTTCTGACATGGCAAGATGTCTTTGGTGAGCATCTCATCTTGGAGAGTAGCTCCATGTTACCTTCAGCTCTTCAGCTGCTCAGAGTTCTCAGCAGGGGTGCTCTCCTCCCTCAGTTTTTCTATGCCCCACTGTGTACCACAGCAGGAGGGCTCCCTCAGTTTTTCTATGCTCCATGTTCCTCTCAAGCCATTATGTCCTCCGACCTCTACTCTAGAAATTGATATTTTTAATTTCATTGAAACCAACAGGAAGGAAAACCGGAGTCTCGGAAAGCAAAGGGTGGTCTTAGAAGTGCTGCTAGGGCTGTGTGGGGATGGGATCCACAACACACAGTCCCAACGACTCATTTATGACAATGGCAGGAAAGCATTTAAAATGAAGAATAAAAACAAGGAAGAATAAAAATAAGACTTTATAAAACCTCGCTCAGTTACTATGCCCCACTAAGCACCACAGCAGGAGTGCTCCCTCAGTTTTTCTATAAATACTCCAAAGCTTCTAATAGAGCCAGGGAGGTAGGTCAGAGGTTAAATGCACTTGCTGCTCTTGCAATCGACAGGTCGGTTCCCAGCATCCACAGCAGGCAGCTCACAAACATCTGTAAATGCAGTTACAGGAGTCCAACGCCTTCTGGCTTCTCTGGGCACCTGATTTCACATGCACATATTCCCACATAGGAAGATACACATGCATACATATGTGTGTGTATGTGTCTGTGTATGTATATGTTGAAGAGAGCTAAGAAGTATCTGATACCTCACACTAAAGCATCAAGGCTGTTTCATAGAAATTCAACAAACTCAACCTGGTTTGTGCTTTAAAGTCAGCTAGAAGCAGTGAACAGTAAAGTATTACGGTACCCACTAAAGGCAGCTCATAGTTAGATAGCTAGGAGCTGTGTATATACATGTGTATGTATATATATGGCTAGGATCTCTGTGTGTGTGTGTGTGTGTGTGTGTGTATATATGTATATATATATGTGTGTGTATTTGTGTATATATGTATATACATATATACATATATACATATACATGTGTATAAATATACATAAACACACATACATACACATATATGTATGTTTATATATACACATACACACATGCATATATATGCATATGCATACACACATTCTTTTTTTCCATTTTTTAAATTTTATATTTTATTTACATTTCAGATGCCATCCCCTTTCCCCATTTCCCCTCTCTAGAAAACCCCTATCCCATGTCCCCTTTTCCTTTTTGCTTTTATATAATTTTTTTTAAGTGTTAGTCAAAGGCTTTATACGTTTGGTAATGCTCAATCAGAAGCGTAACCCAATACCCAACCTAGATATATAAACTGTCTTTGACTGGTGGAGACACATGGACATCTGCCTCCATTCCCCCCCCCCCCCCCCCCCCCCCCCGCTTCTCTCTCTCATCACCTTGCTTCTCCTCTCCTTCCCTTACTCCATCTCTTCCTCTCGGTACTCCTTCCCCCTTAGCTCCTCCTACATATCACCTTTCCTGTTAAAATAACACTTTTCTCTCAAAATACAATTAGAGCATAATTATTCCTATTTGTACCAGTGAGGTACAAGATAATCCTAATACCCAGTCCATTATTTTGTTGACAAACCAGAACCTCTGTCGTCTCTCCTAACTAAAATACTTAGTTTTGAACCTGGCTTTTTTCTTGGCTTAGAATAAATGTCAGCTGAAAACCTTCCACTCAGATCTTTTCTCTCAAAGTAAATAGCCAGGATTGGCTATGAGACTATAGGTCTTCAATCCCGTCAGAAATCTAGAATGACTGAGTTAACTGAAATTATGGGAAACACAAAGCATAGCTTCTAAAACTTAGCCAATTTATAGAAACCGCTGAACACCTGGACAGCTCCTATACTACAGAACGTTGGAGCATCAAATCTTCAGCCTCCTGGCCCAGAATCATCTGACAGACCTTAGTGATGCAGAATTATTAAGGACTGATTACTCTGTCTAGGCAAATATAATCAGTCAACTATTCTGCAAGTGACACACACACATTCTTAAAAGTGGCTAAGCTCTTATGCCTGAATAGTTCTCACAGTATATGGTATTTTTTGGTATCCTAAAATAAGATATTGCATACTGTTGCTTAGGAGGCAAATATGAAAGAAGGCCAGGAAGAGAAAAAAGAATGAGGACTTTGGGGTCCAGGAGATCTAGGTTCAAATCCCAACTCTACTGCAGACAGCCAGTCATGTGCCTTGGTATATGCATGCTATCCTTCTGGGATTACTCATTAATAGGGCCACGGTGGGAAGACAGGGTTCTGTACTGAGACAACCAGCCTAAAGTCTGGAGCATAGACAAAGGCCAGTAAGGGAGAGCCATGGGTGTTCTGTACTTAAATGTGTCCTTTCTTGATTGCTGTGTCAGGAGCAATTAACAACCTTGTCACTGACGGGTGCCCATGCCTGCCACCCCCTTCCCCTTCTGTCTGTCTGTCTGTCTGTCTGTCTGTCTGTCTGTCTGTTTCTGTCTCTCTGTGTGTCTCTGCATCTCTCTCTGTCTCTCTCTGCTCCCATGCCATTCCTAGCCATGAGCTGCCTTTAGTAGATACTATAATACCTATCATTTCATTGCTTTTAGCTAACGTTGAAGTGGAAACCAGGTTGAGTTTGGTGAGTTTCTATGAAACTGAGCCTTGGTGCTTTAGTATGAGGTATCAGACACTTTTTAGCTGTCTTCAGTTTTGAAAAAAAAAAAAAAAAAAACAGGAATAAAGTACAGGTCCCATTCCCCAAATAAAGTATGCCCTTCTACATGGTATATTTCAAAAAACACTTATTTTTTTTTTAAAGAGATTTATTTTTGTTATGTATGTGTGCTTGAGTGTAGGTTTCTACATGTGCATTCAGTGTTCTAGGTGGCCAGAAGAAGTCACCAGCTTTCCTGAAGCTGGAGTTACAGGGAGTGTGGGCCACTTGACATGGCGCTGGAAACCGAACCCAGGCGCTATGCAGAAGCAATATGAACCCCAAACTGCTGAGCCGGGTGCACCCCGCTAAAAGAAGGCATATCATTGTCATGGAGAATGAATACAGAAAGGACAATGAACAGTCAATAAAGATAAAAGGTTGGGTCAGAGGAGGTAGGTGGAAGAAAATGTGCTAGCGTCTTCAACTGTTGTGACCCTAACATGAACACTGGCTGGAAAGCCTTCTGGCATGAGCATGAAGGGGAAATGTGTTATCAGAAGGAAGCATTCCCAGTTATCTGGGAGGACAGAGTCTTATGGGGGACCTTTTACAGAAATACTCAGATTGTGTCTGTTTCTCAAACAATGCCCTTAGCAGGGGCTGGAGCTATAAAATACAGTGCAGATAACCCTGACCTTTCTGGCTACAGCTCTCATCTCAAGTTTCCTTTTAAAGCCTTCTCCCTCACCCTCAGGTCCCTCTGTGCAGTACTCAGTCTGTGCTGGGCTCTCAGCAGCTGGATTCACACTACACTCTCTACTCTCAATTCACCCCATGCACTGCCCCATAGGAAAGCTCTTAAACAAACATCCTTAAGTCCCACAAGGGACAAAACCCTTCAGCTGCTGCCAATGATTCTATGGAAAGCCTGGACACCCCAGCTGGGTAGTAACACAGCTCTTGATCTGACGGTAACCTACAGATTATAAACACATCCCTCCCTATTCTAACTCTCTGGTCTGACCTTACTTTTTCTAGCCAAGGTTTTGACTGTCATCTTCTTGCTCTCCTAATTGTTTCTTTTAACTGCCTATGCAAATTCTAGTTCTTTATTTTCTAAGCCAGTACAGAGTGTTGCAGATACCTCTGAAGACTCCTGACCCTTTGGGAGAGGGTATCTGAAAGACCAAAAACATTTATATAACACAGAAGATGGTGTTTGTCTTCCTAGAGGGCTCGGGTTTGATTCCCAGCACCCATATGGAGGCTTACAACTTCTGTATCTGTGGTTGTAGAGGATCCTATGTCCTCCTCTGACACCACACACACTTGTGGTATACAGACATACACACAGGCAAAATACCCATATCTATAAAATACATAGGGTTTTTAAAAACAAAATGGTGACGGGTGAAAGTCACCACTTTGCTGACCCCACTGTGCCTGCGGTCAGTCCCTGTCCACGCTCTCCCCTTGCTGCAGAGCCTCCCTAACTGGAGCACTCAGCTCCCCGCTGTTTAACACGTCATGTAAAGACAGAAGCTCTCATACAGTGCAGTTCTCTAACCCCACATTAAAGTTCTCTGAAGTTCCCAGGAAAAGCGCTTCTGAACTGTGCACTCAAATGTCCCCCTGCACCAGGAAGCACTCTTTCTATCTCACAGAAACTGACTAAAATATGATTATAAAGACTTAGGTAGCTGGCAAATGCTTTCAAGAAGACATACTTGTCATTAATGACAATATCCTAAAACTTCAAGCAAGTATTGGAACTTAGCACAACGGTTTTCATCCTGGCTGTCAAATGGCTTCCTAATAATGGCTTTTTTTGTTGAGACTGAAGGTAATGTTATGAAAGGGGCTTTTTTTTTTCTTCTCATTTTGGATAAGGAAACAAGTAAACGTTTGTAAGAGCTACTAATCTTTAATATCTACTATGACATAAGCAAGAAAATCCAGCTATCTACTCTTACCTGAAAAATATGTATAACAATGCCATTTCTTCTGCTAAATCAAAAAATTCCATATTAATATATGCTAATGTGTATTAACATGATTCAGTATTAATTTAATTATCACTCTGGTTTATTGTTGGTCATATTTAAATTAATAAATGTGTTAAGTTTTAAGGTTTTTTAGTGTACTGTTTTAAGGTCTAGTGTACTGAATATTATGTAGGTCCATGTTATTGAGTCTAAAATGTCAGACTTTAAAGTTGAGAGCTACAGTTCCATACAATTCTAATACTGCATTATATAAATTACCGTAGTATAATGTCATACATATGTAACATAATGTCATGTACTTGTGTGTACACTACCGATAACTTTAATTGGACTATAACCCTGAAGGGAAAATTTGCTTTGCTTTTAACAGGTTAACACCAGGGAAAGCAATCCAATGGATATTTGTGGCAATGAGTTGATGTAACATACTCCAGTAAAAATATTTAATGTAACCACTTGGTCAAAGTGTTATACTTAGTTGCCAAAAGACAGGACTAAGAGTCTAACCTTGCAGGTTTGCAGAGGCTACTGTAGATGATGTAGGAAATTGCATCCTGATGCAGCCCTCAGCTTCTCTATTCCTTTAATGTTCCTATGTCTTTGGTTGGTTTGTTTGGGATAAGGCTGAGTGTCTTTCTGTGACACTTGGGACTGCCTTGAGCTCCAGATTCTCCTGTTTCACACCCTCCTATGCAGCTGAGATTTCATGCTGATGTTGCTGTATCTGCTCACAATGGGCTTCAGTGTTTAATCCCCTCATCTTTGTGCTGTAGGTCCATTTTCTAGGATCTCCTTTACCTTCCATGGTAAAGCGACAGGGTCTTCCCTTGCCTGCCTACTGAGGTCTTCCAGCTCAGAGCACTTTCCTTCTCCTTAAATGTCACATCTCACAATTCTAATTGTTGAGCTATTTGTGTAATGGCTTAATTAATGTCTGTCTCTCACTATAACGGATGCCCCAAGGGGACACAGACTGTGCCATCTTTTCATTGCTATTTCCCAAAAGAGTTACAAAAACATTAAATGGGTAAATATTATTAAATAAATCAACTGAAATTAATTCCCCATTATCCTGTGACATTTTACAACAGGGCAGATGAAGCAATGGGAGAGATTCCACTATGCTGGAAAGGGATGGTTTAGTTTGCATGTTTAGAGGAGGCATTTACAAGAGTGGGTACCAGCGGATGGCACAGTAGTGACTGGAAAGTGGCTTCAAGGAAGAAGAGCGGAGGGAACAAAGGAATATTACTACTTCCTGCAAAAGCAGCTCAGGCATATAGTATGTTATCTTTGTAAGGTTTACATAAACATACTCAGGTTCGAGCCAGGAACAGGGACCTCACAGTGTGGTCCTTTCTATGCTGAGAGTACCATAAGGGCAATCCTGATTCACAGGCAGCTCTCTGTGTGTGCACTAGGACTGACCAACACTCCAACACAGCTCACAGACTTCTGACCACCAGCCAGCCAGCATCACCTGCACAGATGGCAACTGAACACAGAGGTGGACACTGTACCACCTTTGGCCTTGAGTGTGAACGTCTGAGATGCATTCCTTTTATTTCCCCACTGAGTACATGGGTTAATAAATATTGAATGACTGACTGAATAAATTTTTACTGCAAAATTTAGTGAAGTTGATAGTGGTTTATTCAAAACTGAATAATTTAAATAGGTCTTATTCCTAATTCATTAAAAATTCTATTAGCGAGTTTTAGAAAGGGCTCAGTATATTTATTGACTGGTTGTGCTGTTGGTATTTTATAATACTGCGGGGTATAATTAATTCCAACTCACTGATAATTTGGTCAGTATGCAAGCGCCGATAAAAGTACTTTCTTAAGGACACACGTGACCGCTGCTCTAGCCTAGTCTACTAGAGCCTGGTCTTCTAAGAATGAAGCAAAGATCTGATACCTACAGTGTGACATCACATAACATCACTTTCAAGGAAAGTGGTATGGTTGGTTGATAGAGCTCTATTCAGTGCTTTGACCTGCCATGCTGAGGTTTTGTCTTTTACTGTCTATTCTAATGCTAAGTGTGGCCACCTAGACCTGGAGTCTGCAAGTAGCCCCTGTAACCCCGCCCCCAAGTTAATTCTGATTGGTGAATAAAGATGCCAACAGCCAATAGATGGGCAGAAGAGACATAGGTGGGCTTTAGATTTCCTGGGCTTGGGGACAGAGGAAGAAGAGAAGAACAATATACAAGAGGGAGAAGGGGAAGCTGCCATGGGTTAGCTGAGCCACAGAAACCATGGCCCTGTGGGCTAGCCCAATTGGAGCTAAGAGCAGCCCAGTTGAAAGATAGTAAATGGTAAGTAAAAATTCTGGGGGTTATCGGAAGGAAAGTAGATTCCCACAATGCATGGAGGGTAGGCAGCAGCCCAGATATTGTGTTGTTTAAGGCTTATAATAAATACAAAGGCTGTGGAATGTGTCTTCCTTCCGGGAACTTAAATGGTCCAAGGTGGAGTAGAAGCCCCGGGCCGGGATTCAAACTAAGCTAAGGGCTGTTCTCTGTATAACTTCATGAAGATGTTTTCCACATCACACAAATGCCTCTCAATCCCTGTGCAGCTGCTGCACCACTTGCTGGTGAGGAAATCTGCCACTGACCTTCCTGCTTTTTATGTATAGGGAAGTGGAAGACCTAAAGCAAAAAGAAGCTGCCTACAGAAGCCGGAGTAGAGCCACGCAGGGGCACAGAAGGCTTCCGGTGCCCAGCCCCATTTCAGGCTCCACTTCCTAGTGGGGCTTTTGGAACAGCGTCTGCCGACAGAAAATGAACAGTTCCTATCAGGAACTGGACATGATTTTACAATCTCAGAAGTCCCTCATTGCATTAATCTCTTCTTCATCCTCCTTATGTCACCCGTCACACATTTACATTAAATATGCATTAAGTTTCAGGGCACAGTGGTGCATGCCTGTGGTTTCTGCACTCAGAACGCTGAGGCAGGAGGATTAAAGGTTCAAGACCAGTCTGGGCTGATAGTAAGAACCCTGTCTATAAACCACCAACAGAAAACACTTGAAGCTGCATGGAACTCGAGGCTCGCTGGACCACCTGCAAAATCTGGTGGCCTGTTCTTGTTTTACACCGTTTAGCTGAGATCAAACTTTACCGGAGCAACAACTCAGGTCCAGACTTGATATATATTCTGATTCATGTTAACACCATAGAATGGAACACTCCGGGGCTGGTTTGCTCATTATAATTAATGAAGATGCTGTTTGGTAGTAATTACAATCTGTCAGGTCACATTAATCTGTATTTCACAAGGTGACTTGGAAGGAAGTATAAATGCACTTGGGTCTCCTAGGTAAAAATGAGACTATGGTTTCTCACCAGAGACTGACTTAAGGAACGCTTAAGAGTTTTCACAGCACAAGCAAGATGGCTCAGAGTACAAGGGTGACCTCCATGTGCAGAACAAGATGCATATGGAACACACACACACACACAATAAATAAATAAATAAATAAATAAATAAATAAATAAATAAATAAATAAATGTAAAAAAAGAATTTAAGACTTATAATAACAACACACCTTTTATTTCTATTCGGTGAAATAATAAAAACTACAGTTAACCAGGAGATTTTAGAAAACAAAAAGATTTGGCACGTAACGCATAGCGCATGGAAGGACACACAGACACAGTGTCAACCCCTCTGGTCTTTCTCTTTAATTTTCTAGGAATCCTGTGAGTTCCTAGTGTGCCCACATTCCTGCCACATCTGTGTTTTCTCTTTACATTTTTATCACAGATCTCCACACCCTTGCTATGACAGGTCACGTGACAGGTCATGGCATGGTCAGGTTGCTGGCCAGCAGAGTCTTCACTTCCCTGTTCCTGTGTTGTGCTTCCAGACTCTTTGTAATTGGATGAGATCCATGGTAAATGCAGACATCCTAACTGTTCAGAATGCTCAGGGCTCCTGCTTTCCTGGCTATGTTTTTGTTAAATTAATTTTGACATCCCCACACAATAGAAAGCTCACTGAATGTCCAACGTGACGCTCTATGAGGCAAGATTCAGAAGGCATTTATAGTCATGGATTTTTGAAGATGAAGGGGATAAAACCAGGTCCAGTGAACAGTTATAAGGACAGGGGATTTTAATCAATCAGGTGATTCAGTTCCTGATCATTATAGGGTGAGTATGGACAAAATAAAATGTGAAAAAAACCAGATGCATTGATGAGCCACATCAAAGGCGGAGGCAACGGATATTCACAGCCACAGCTGGTCTTTATCATTCCACACATCCCATTAGTGAGTCCCACTCCCTGTGATCCATCCACGGCCTGTCTTCCCACCCACAAACACATCTGGATTTATATGTTCATTGTTCATCTGACCACATCCGAACGCTGCTGGGGTGTCAGGTGTTTCCACTGAGAGAAGCCATCCTATTAGAATACAGTCTGACAGCTATTCTTCTCTCCCATTCAGTCCTGAAAACTATGCCTCACAGGGCTGGCGAGGTGGACCTTAAGAGCTCAAGAGGACATCCTGCCCTGCAAGAGGACCCCAGCTCAGTTCCTAGCACCCATGATGGGCAATTCACAACCACCTGTAACTCCAGCTCGAGGGGATGCCACACTTCTGGTCTCCTTGAATACCTGCATGCTTATACTTGTGTGAGCACATGCTGAAGTATGCACATGTGAAGTATGCACGTGCATTCACATACACACATATACACACACACACATATATATATACATACACATGCATGCACATATACACCCCTAATTTAAATTTTAAAAAAATCATTTAAAAAGTGAATTCTCTTTGATTTAAAAAAAGAGAAAGAAGGAAAGAAATAGAAAGGAAGGAAAAAATCTACTTTATATCTTTATTTACCAATTGCTTCTGCCTGATGGTGTCATGTTCTTGAAAAGTTATCAGGAACCACCCCTCAAGATGGAGACGTGAGCTCCTTTCTCTGCAAAGGGAGCACTCAGAAAATGGGAGGCAGCTTCAACAACCTGAGCAGAAACCTGGGTCTGTCTTCACTGGGACTGGTGTGGATGCAGCTTGGATTTTCACTGACTTCCTGACACTGTGATCACACACTCAATTCTTACTGTGATTAACTAGCCCAATGCCTGGACCTTCCACATCATCTGCCTTCAGCTCCTGCCCTACTCCTGGTCTCTACTCCCGCAGCTGGTATTTATGAATCAGGGGCAGGAGTTGACTTTGCTTCCTATTGATTTGTCTCCTCTGTAAATTGATTTTTATCCATTATTCCACATTCTTCTTAAGATCAATTACCTGGCAAGTGCTATCTCCAGGACCATATTTCTTCATTTTGTATTTAAAGGCAGGCTTTTTTTTTTTTCTATATTTCCTTACCAAAATCAAAGCACATAAACATATAGTAGCTTTCACCCACTCCACCTGTCTAATTAACTCCATTAAAATAATAATAACATGTCCAGGCTGGAATTCTGTTCAGGCTGAGATGACCAACCTCATCCTGGCTCCTGGTGACCTCTTTCTAACATTCATAAACAATCTACTCACAGTCCTTCTGTAACAGTCTAGGAGACAAACACTCTGGCTTCCACATGCTCATTTATCAGTTTGGTCTGTGTTCAATATCTTCCCTAAATCAATGTACTCCCTTCTCCTCCACACACACACTTATTTTTTCAAATGCCCCATTTGTCACTTTAGTCTTCTGGCATCTATATCACCTCATATCACTTCAAGGCTACTCACTGTGGGCCCACAAACCAGTATTCTGGCTTTTGGATACCTTACCTGTCACACAACTCCAGCCAGAAAGCTCGAACGTATCTGGGGCAATCTGGCTCCCCTTTCAGGTGTTGGTCTGAGGCAGTCTCACTGTGGTCTTGAACCCCCTGTCTTCCTGCCTCAGATCCTAAGACAGAGATTACAGGTGTACTTCTCTGAAACCATCCTTGAGTAGTCTGGACACCTGTGGCTGCTCAGTAGGGCTAAACCACTCCAAAAGAGTTAACTTGCCTTCGCAGAAGCTCGACAACCTGTGTGCTCGGTCACCTCCTTCATGGAACTGGCTTCCTCCCCTTAAGGTCTGCTGCTGCTGCTTTGTTGTCTATTGCAACTCAAAAGTTATCAATCAATCAATCCATCAATCCATCAAATCAGTTAATCAATATTGTCACACTAAGTATTTGTTGACAGGACTTTAGACTTTTACCTACTTCAGAGTTGTAGAAAGGGGTACTGGGATTTGAACCACGAGTGATGTGCATGGGAGGTGGTCACTTTATCTCTGACCCAGACCTCACGTCTTTTATTTTTGAGAGAGAATTTCCTTAAGTTACCTAGGGTAGACTTCAACTTGCAAACTGCTTGCCTCAGCCCACAAAGTGCCTGGGACTATCTAGCCTTGTGCCAACAAGACTGGCTTATTTTAACATCTTTGAAGTGATGATTTAAAAAAAAAAAAAAAAAAAAAAAGAATTAGAATGTTCCAGAATGTACAGAATGGCACTTGTTAGTATTTTGAGTTAAATGGCCTGGCTGGTCCTATGGTCTAATTACTACCATCTCTCTGGGAAAAGATACTCAGCATTCCAGAGAAGTGACTCAGAGATTTCTGAATGGCCTCTCTGCATGTCTGTCTACTTCTGCTCATTCTCCTCAATGCTAATGATTTATGAGTTCAGCTTCTGGATCAGCCACACAGAGCGAGGAAGCCTTCTTCCATGGTCAGACAGAGTACACGTTCACAGCCTTCTTCCCTGCGTGTGCAGTTCACCTGCAGTGTTGACACACCTTGTGAAGACCAACCGAGGCAAAATGGGCCAAATGAGCAATTCTCACTGTCTCACTCATCTCCAACCTTCTCCTTCTTCTGAGAGTCCGTCTGTCTGCCAAGCTAAATATTAAATTCCTTTGAACACTTGCCCAATCTGTGGCCTTTGGGCTGCAGGTAGCCAAGGGTAAATCAATGAGATCAACACTTTTCTTTTTCTTCCTTCCTTCCTTTCTTTCTTTCTCTCTTAATGCATGGTTCTTGAGCACAAATCCCACAGGTGACAGTATCGTGTGCAATAACTAACAGTTGGCATGCCTCATGGTCTTCCCTTTTGCTCTTTTACTTCATTCACGGTCCATTCTGAGCACATAAAAAATGATCCTACACATACGTCAGGGACTCTGCTGGGAACCTCCCACTCATCCAGAGAAGGTTCACTCTGAATGGCTTTCCAACAATGAAATCAAAGTCTTTACAGTGACCTACAAAGCCCCAAACCACCAATTCTCCCATCTGCCAATCTACTGCAGCTAGGTGGACTGCCTTCCATGTCCACAAACGTATCACCAATGTGTCTATCTCAGCCCTCTTTCTAGGCCACTCCTGCGTAGACATCTGTCCTTCCAGATTGCTCAAGCACCATTAACAGGCCTTTCCAATTCCCAGTGAGATACATTCTAACACTCTATTTACAACTGGCTGAAACACACATATAGAGAGACACACATAGACACACACATTCTCTCTCTCTTTCTCTCTCTCTCGTACAATTCCTATTTTTCTATTTATATTATTTTATAATTTATATTATATTATTTACTTTTTATCTTAAGCCTCTCTTAACCAAAGTGTTAGCTCCTAAGATACAGAATTTTCTTTTCTGAATATTCAGTGTAGTACCTAAAATAAATGCCAAATAAATACTTGTTGAAGACATTATTACTTAGAAATCTTCCTTGGGACCATGTATCTTTCAGCTGGTTGAAGACAACTAGATCAGAATTGCAGGGAATTAACAATAATTCTTAGAAGACAGTGTCTTAGTTACCTTCTTATTTATGCTAAGACATCATAACCAAGGCCATGTACAAAAGAAAGTATTTAATTTGGGTCTCACTGTTCCAGAAGGTGGTCCAGTCCCTGACCGCTACAGTAAGGGGCATGGCGGCAGGTAGGCAGTCATAGCTCTGGAGCAGTAACTGAGAGCTTACATACTGAGACATGACCACAAGGCAGAGAGACAGTTAACTGGAATACTGACACAGCTCCTCTAAGTAGGCCACACCCTCTGGGAATCAAATATCCAAATATATGTGCCTACAGGGGACACTCTCATTCAAAATGTCACAAGCAATAACTATCCTTAAAAGAGGAGCCAGCTCCTCCCAGATCCTAAATGGAGACCGACTCTATCTCTGCTTCTCCGTGGGTACCATGATGTTTAATTAAGGAGGACAGGCAACTTCCACTTCAGCACTCATCTTCCTGAGTCTGTTTTCTCATCTAGTTACTAAGTCTTATGACTTTAATTCTTCCTGGTTTATTCTATTGTAATACTCTTTGTCCAGTTCAAAATTTATTATTTATACCAGTAGAAGCTACGCAATGGGGAAATATATTCAGTTAACACGAGATCAGAAATGGTAAGATTATTCCTGCCTCTAAGTAGCCAGGAGGGTTATATACAAACTTCAAGGTCTGCAAAGACCGACAGGGGTACAAGGGTGGAGCTCGGATCACAGAGCAGTTGCTTAGCCTTCCGTCCCTGTAATTCCATGTTGATCATGGCTGTAATGATGTTAGATCAACGTCCCTCACACCCCATTCTGCAACTGTGTGTGCTCAGACCACCGTAAGTTCCTGGGTCAATGACCACTACCTGTCCTCACTGCTGACTCTAACATCAAACTCCTTAGCACTTGCGGTGAGTGTGAAGTCTGCGGGGCCAGCCATGACTCACTAGCCCTTGAATTTAGCCCTTAGAGCTCATAACCAGATACAGGACTGGGAGTCTGGTAGTAGAACATGTCCCTATTCTATTGCCATCAGGATGGAATCAACCCTAAGTTCTAACTCTGCGGCCTATTCCTGATAGCATCTGGATTGGTTAGTTTGTCTAATTTTTCACTTAGTGAGTGAGTGAGTGTGTGTGTGTGTGTGAGTCTGTGTGAGTGTGTGTGAGTGTTTTTGTCAGTGTGTGAAGACAACCTGTGAGAGTCATTTCCATCTTCCCCCCACCTGGGTTTTGGGGATCCAACTCAGGTTACCTGGCTTGGAGGCGTTGTCCTCACCCACTAAGCCATCTCACTCATCCCACCTTCTACTTCTAAGTCTGACCTTTTCTAGATGATCTGAGGCTCAGGCACCCAGTTCCCAGTGCCACTATTCCCTGCCCCAGAATCATAATCCTTCACGTCTATTCCCAGCCATGCTCCGATGACAGCCATCACTCATCACCGTTTCTCTCTGTCATGAACCAACTGCCTCAGCAACTGTAACGTGATGAGTCAGACTTCACTGGTAGAACACAACAGATAATACTGAGAAAAATCAAACAGCACAGAAGTCCTCTGCAAGATGCAAGAGGCTCCATGGGCAGAACTACTTGCTGCCTGAAGTAAAATCCTACCACCTAAGTCCAATCCCTAGAACCCAACATAAAGATGGAGAGAAAGATATCCTCCACAAAGTCGTCCTCTGAGCTCCACGAGTGCCATGGCACCTGTGGACCATCCCAATATCAACAGTAACAAGTTTGCTTGCTTGCTTGTTTCTTTACAGATTTGTTTGTTTTATGTAAGTACACTGTCGCTGTCTTCAGACACACCAGAAGAGGGCATCAGATCTATTTACAGATGGGTGTGAGCCACCATGTGGTTGCTGGGAATTGAACTCAGGACCTCTGGAAGAACAGTCAGTGCTCTTAACCACTGAGCCATCTCTCCAGTCCCAACAGCTGTTTTTTTAAAGATAGCACTATAAAGAAAACATTCATAATACAGTGTTAACTATTTATACTGTACTCAAGCAAAACTGTACCAGGACTGTAATGGTGTTCTACCGTATAAGATCACCAAGTGTCTCTGTAAGCCAGTTTTTAGTCACATTCTCTTCATATTGACTCCCCCACACATCTGCCTCACCTCACAGTGATGATACTAATCATTGCTAGTCTCAACAAATCCCCAGCTCCCATGAGTCTGACACATCTGCATCTTTGATTGCCCTGCTAACATTCTAGCATTCTGGCTACCTTGATAGCTCCCATCTGCAAAGGGGGCGAGAGAGCAAGGACGGACACCTGTGGGAGTGAGGCGGCAACATGGAGCTGCAGAAAGGAAGAACAGAGGGTGGTGGAGCTGCTATGGTCAACAGGCCCTAGGCAGCTGACAGGGCTGTGAATCTACTCAATTAACACAGCCTGGCTGAGCCTGAGAATCACAGTACACATAAGCCGTGTCATTCGTTCTGATGCCAGAGATCAAGGCTGGTCAACTGACAGGGCTCTGAGATACATCTTCTAAAAAAATCACACTGAAAAGCACTTTATTCTCCCTGCGGTTGGGGGGGGGGGGGGAGAGACGGGACAGATAAGTACACTGTTGCATAAAAAGCACCCGTTCTCGGTCTGCCTTAAGCCTCAACTATTTGAGAATAAGGCTTGAGCAAGCATGTTCTCTGCCTCCCTTCAATCACTTTGGAGGCAAGTGATCCTCCAAAAGGCCAGATTGGAAAAAAAATAATCAGAAGACTGACTTTTCCAACTTCTTTTAGTTTTATTTTTTCCAGCATTGTTTGAGACTTTGCTTTGCCATTAGATCCTCTGGCTCCCAGGTCCTATCATCCGCCCAGATTTAACAATCTGGTTTCCATCATCAATTTACCTGATGTGCTGGCATTAGGACTCCCCTGCCTTTAACAGCAGAGCTATGTCTTCCCTGACCTACACCCTCTTGTCTGCATAAAAGGTTTCTCTTAAATATAGCAATGTAGTTCCCTGGAGTGTCCTATTCTCAAGGGACCTCCTTCTGCGACCTGTTTGTTTACCACAGAGACACATATCCTTATGTTTATTATAAGGCCAGGCGTTCTGGCAACGGTGAGGCTGAGAGGAAAGCACAGCAGCTCTTCACAGGCTTCACAAGAACTTAAGAGTCACGAGCATCACAGACAGGCAATGCATGGGAACATAAAGAACTCCTTCCCAAGGCCCCACACCAGCACAGGAGCTGTTAGCAGCTGGCTCCTGCCTGAGGGGGAGTCCATTTCCCTCAGCGATGTGCCCTACCCCTTGTAAGTTGTCCATGCTCCAGTGGAAGGCCCTACAACCATGTCCACACTTAAAGCACTAACTGGACTCAACAGGTTAAGGGAAAGAAAAAATGTACTGGGAGGGAGCTATGGTGGTGGTAAGTCAGGGAGATGGTAGTGGGGGGGAAGTAGAGGATGGATATGATCAAATATATAATATATATATATACATACATACATTCAAACATACATTATATATACACACATACATATAATATGCAGACATGATATATACACACATACATATATACATGCAAACATACATATATGCACACACACATATATATACAGACATATATAGAGACATGCAATATATACACACATATATACATACATATATATACATACATTTAATATATATCCATATACATACATACATATACATACATGTAATATTTAAGCATATGATATATAGATACATAATATACATACATTCATACAAAAATACATTATATATACATACAAATAATGTACTGACATACAATATATACACACATGTAAACACATATATACAAACATACATATACTATATAGACATATGATATATACACACATATATACATACATATACACATACATACATTTAATATACATATATACATATACACATACATACAATATTCAAGAATATAATATATAATATAATACACATATATATAATACATATATACATACATACACTATATATATATGAAATTCCCAAAGAATAAATTTTAAAATATATTTAAAAAATAATTGCTCCCTGACCATGGTAATCACATGTAATTAGAAAAGGACAGTAACCAGGCTTTCTGTGCTTGACAAAATGTTGATCAAAAGCATCCTGGGAAGCAAAGGGTTTATCTCAGCTCATGCTTTCAGGTAAGTGTTCCTCACTGAGGGAAGTCAGGACAGGACACTTAAGGCAGGAAATGAGGCAGAATCCAACTGAATGGCCTGTTTGGCTATTTTTCTTCTACAATTTATGTCCATCTTCCTAGGAGGTCCCTGCACACAGCAGCCTGTGGTCCTCCTATATCAATTAGCAATTAAGAATGCCTTGTAGACATGGCTGGAGACTAATCTGATGGTGGCCATTCCTCAAGTAAGATTCTTTCTCTTTGGATGTGTCTTGGTTTCAGACAAGTTGGCAAAAACTAAAACTAACCAGCACACAGGGACACAGAGATATGTTGTCAGGTACAATACAGGGCAATCATATTTATTGTTATCAATAGTACGGTCTAATAAAATGACTTGCAGGAATTCTTGAGGCCCAACAGAAAAAAACAAACAAACAAACAAACAAACAAACAAAAAACCCAAGAGAAAGATCCTCCTTCTGGTTCCTATGTGCTCAGAACTATGGTTGAAATAAGTCTCTCCAAGGCAACTGCTGTTGGTGACTAGAGATTCTGCTTGTGATCATTTGATCTTAGACTAGGCAGTCTTATATCTTTGAGAATGAAAAAAACCGTGAAACTCAAGAAACTAATGCTGCTGCTGAAGACGATTTACCTGCACTACCCACTATCTGTGCAGATGCTGCTGCGGGGAGCCAGGCACCAGCTCCTCAACATACTAGAAGCTGCCAAGAAAACTTCCATTTTTACACAGAGAATGGGTACAAAGTATGTATGTTTTCCAATGACACCAACACCTGGCTGCACACAACTCCTGTTACATTAGTTATATCCTTAGAAAGTTTCAGCTAGAATCCTTTCCGAAAGGTAATAGTCGAGTGGCTCTCGGAGTCTGTATCAGCGTTGCCTGCTTTTGCACCAAACTGCTCTGCCCTTCAAGACAGGGAACTACTGGGTGCACTCAGTTCCCCTTCACTGACACTCACACTGGCTGTACAGGAGTCACTTGAATGCCAGGTCTCTGTATTACAACTGAGTGCTTTTCACAGCAGGCCATCTGCAAGGATACTGCAGGAGCCCTGCCCTGAAATGAAGTGGCACTGCGAGTACAGTTTTATGTACAATCCTTCTCAGTCCAGAGCATGGTGTGCACTCTATACTAGTAGGTCAATTGAGTGGGTAACCAGGAGAGAGAGAGAGAGAGAAAGAGAGAGAGAGAGAGAGAGAGAGAGAGAGAGAGAGAGAGAGAGAGAGAGAGAAAGAATGAATCAGTATTGCAGTCACACTCTGCCAACTACTGGAGTGGTAAAGGTATATCATTACACTTCAAAAATAAAATAAACCTTCCAAAAGATATATACATACACGTATACACACAGATACGACTTGTATATGCAAGCATGAACGCACGTGTGCACACACACACAGAGGCACACACACTCACACAGACAAACCCACACACATAAACATACATACACACATTTTCATTGCCAATACAAATGGTAGACAAGTCATTCACAGTAAGGAAAAAACTGGGCAAATCCGGTGAAGGCTGCTAAGCTTCCCGGATTCTCTGGTGCCTTCATAAGGCATGAGTCAGAGAGACAAGCACTTTAGGAGACTAATATAAAATCTGCTCTGAAAGACATTCTGCAAGGCATCCTACATGCTTAATTTTCTTTAAACAAGGCACTAATAAAATCACAGTAGCATCTAATACGATCTTTAATTCCTTGAGGCTAATCGTCAATGTCTCACTGAGTGGGAACATTTATTTCCCTCTTGGTAGAAACAGCCAGTAAGATATTCCTAGTCCCACTAGAGCTGCATAACTGAAGTTCCTGAAGGAAACGAGAAACAGGCCACTCCACCGTGACTAACTGCACTGGGCCAGAGCATTGTCTGTGCTCAGTCAAGACTGATTTCCAAGGTTACCAAGAGCAGAAACCAACAGCAACAGAAATCAGCCGACGAAGCAGGAAAATCTGCAAACATCTCCTCGCTCTTTTACTACGGAACGAGTTCCTGTCAGCAATCCCATACACAGTGCAAAATCAAACCCAGAGCTCAGGACACTGGGAGGCTCAAGGCCAGTTCACCTGCACCTCAGGGACACCAAAGTCTCAACAGTCACTGAGGGGTCCTGTGGCAGACTGAACCACAAAAGAATAGAATTGGTTTTTCAAAGAAAATCTTAATGACGGATAAAAATTTGAAGATGAGGTACTTACAAACTCTGGAGTACGGAAGTCCTGCTGATTCTCCAGTGACCCAAAGGTGGGGCAGACAATTGTCTGGTCAAAGTTTTCCAGCACTGCAAATAAACAGTAAGTAAGTTAAGTGAAGGGAGAGACGAGCCTCGGCATCTGAGGCCCATCTGCAGGTTGAGCTTATTGAGCTCCCCACACCAAAACCTTCAACAACTATTTCGTGCATGTGGCTAGGTCTCAAAACGCTCTAGGCTGTGTCTAGCATGGAAAATTACCAGCCTCTCCACTGCAATTAAATGCTGTAGTGTGGCTAAGGAAGTCATTATCCTGCTGGCCTCTTGGGGAACTGATGAAGAAGCAAATCAGGGCAGTCAGTTTCTGTTTTAAAATCCATTGAAAAGCAGTATCCAGCACATTTAATGGGAGCCAAATAAAAATTTCCAGTAGATAATTTCAACTAATAACAAACAAGTGAAGTTAATTATAATAACATAATTTAACCAATGATAATACATTAACATTTCAGTAGGTAGTCCATATTAAAAAATACCAGTAGACTATTTTATAATAGTATAATGTAATCCATAACAATACATCAACATTTGAATACATTTGAATAATATGAACATAGCCCATATTAAAAGTCATCAGTGAACTATTTTACATTTTTCTTGGACTAAGTCTTGGGGATCCAGGATGTATTATGGATATAAATCTCAGTACAGAAGAGCCAGAGGTCAATAGATCAGCAGCCAGAGGAGACTACTGTCCATGGTATTAGGTGACTACAGTGTTAGGTGGGGTAGAGGAGCCAACTTCAGGAGGTAGGTCATTCATCCGAATCAACCCTGTTTGGCATCAAGACCCTGGCATGAATGAAAGGAAGGCCCAGTGTGATGGACCCCAAGAAAGCAAACCAATCATATGCACTCTGTGGGTTCTAGATCAAATAGCCTTAAAGATGCCTCATAAAGACCTCCATAAAGAAGTGTTGTGTGCTGGAGGTCCATCAGCAGTAGAGAACTTGCCTTGTTCATTCTTGAGCACTTAAGAAAGTCAGGAAATTTCAAGTAACAAGAAAGTGTTGGATTATACTAGGGATCACTACATAATCATGTAACTTTGACTATATAGGAAAAAAAAAAAAACAACCTTAAAGAGGCCTTAAATAGTCAAGTTTGCTGAAAGAGCATCAACTGTCTGAAGAGGTTTAAATAGATAGTCTCATTTGTCGACAGGGCCACAGCTCTTCAAGAAGCCACTGACATGAAAACAGACAAAGATGTAAAGAGAGCTGAGGTACATTAACAATCAGCAGCATACATCCTCAGATGATCCTGACTGAACAGCCAGGAGCGGCCTTTAGTTTTACCTGTAGTAGCTGTATGAATTTTACAAGTCACCACACACCTGTTTCTTGAATACATTAAAAAAAAAAAAAATGTGAAATGGCTGGTTCCTATTGATGAAAAAAAAATTCCTCTTCTCTGTGCCTAAAAAAAGAATACCTCAGCTTGCATAAAGAGATTCCTGAGAGACTGTGATCATTTACAAAGCCAAGTTATCAGCCAAAAGTTGAGACAGTTCATCTCTGCCATATTTACTTAGGACTTGTACCTTGATTTAAAAAAAAAAAAAAAATTCCCAGTATTGGAATTACAGATTTGATTCACACTAAATACCTTTGTTTGCACACATAGCTTACATGTTAGTATCTCTATGCCCTAAAGAGAAAGGCCAGGGGAAATGGCAGCCAGCACAAGCAGGCGCCATCTCTTCTGAAATATCGATCAGAGGACCCTCTACATAAGTACCAGAGAAGAAATGGGAAAGGGAGGTGAGAGACGGCTTGAAGTCAGTTCCCAAAGGTGACAATCAAGATGGATGCCTCTGAGTAGCCCAGGAGGCAAACAATTTCCATATAGCCAGTTAAGTTTAGAGTGTAGGGTCACAATGAGCTGAATATTTCAACAGCCAAAGAACAGTTGTCCAAAATCATTACATCCCTGTGACCACCTTCACAACATCCTAAAACAGTGGTTCTCAACCTGTGTCTTAACCACTTTGCAGTCTCATATCAGATATCCTGCATAGCACATAGTTACGTTATGATTCAGAACAGTAGAAAAACTACAGTTATGAAGTAGTGATGAAAACAGTTTTATGGTTGAGGGTCACCACAATATGAGGAACTGTATTAAAGGTTCATAGCATCAGGAAGGTTGAGAACAACCGTCCTAACACATGACTGTTTGTACACCAGGCTGTCTCACCAGGCTGTAAGAAGTTCCCCACAGCTGGAGTACAGCTTGGTTCACACCTGGAATTAAAGACCTAACCTTTCTACAGCATTAACTGTAGAGATAGTGAAGACATTGCAAACGTGGAATTTATGGTCTATTGCTTTATAAAGTCAATGAAACATCATACTTGTGTGTATTTTTATAAGACCACTATAAATCAGATGGCGTGACTGTTTGCTATCTTATCTAAATTCCTACAGGATGAGCTGTACAATTTGTCTATCATGTATCTGAGGCCACGAGCACAGTGTTCCCTTTCTTCCCCTCTGCCCAGGCAGACAGACTTAAGAAGGCGTTCACAACAAGGCATTTATCAAAGCTCAGCAGAGCAGCACTCTTTAAATTCATAATCCCACTGTGCAAAGTTAAAACATCCAGAGAGGTGTTAGAATTATGTCAAATACCCTACAAGTGTCTTTAAACTTTTTTCTAATTATAATGACTACTGTTGTAAGTTTTAAGAGTAACACAACTCCAATAGTATTTGTCATGACACTCGAGATATCTCCTAACTCTTTAAACCCTGAACCTCCTTCTGATAATTTGAATATGATAAAGAACATCAATCCATTGTTCCAAACACCTATATAAATCCTCTTGTATACTCAACACATTAGTAACATTTTTTTTTTTTGCTAAATGATTAATCAAAGTAGCCGTCTTAACTTCTTGTGTCAATGCTATTGCAGAAGCAGTGGTGCTAGCAATTAATGTAATTAAAGCTGTTATACCAGCAATACTCAAGCCCACTACCCTCTTGCTTCTGGTTAAAGCCTGACTCACTTCTTCTAGTACTTGCAAGCTTTTTTCAGAATACCAAGGTCCTTCCAGAAAAAAAAAAAAAAAACAATACAAAACAAACAAACAAACAAAAACTAAAGCATTCATATAGACAGAAGAAACAAGATATAGGGCTGGGGTGGGGGGCAGGAGGCTCTGTTAAATAACAGGCACGGAGGCAGAGGAATGTGTTTGTTAAAGTATAGAATGGCTTGGAGTTCTAGCTATTCTCATAATGAAAATGAACATAGTTGCAGCTAATGTCATCACAGAAGAAAAACTTAATTTGAGTAAATAAAAACAAAAACGGCTTTACTGGCATACCTTGTGGGCAGGACAAAGCCACAGGCATTTCCCCAAGGACCTAACACAGCTGAGAGGTAGGTGATACATGATGCTAATACAACAATTAATCTCCCTCTACTCAGGGGGCTCAGGAAGTCTTTGGGACTCTTATTTCTGATAACCTAACACAAATAGGAAAAAAAAAATCATCATTTTTTTTTTTGAAAAAATAGTTTTAAAATTAAGGTGAAAACCTGAGAATTTATTAAAACAATGGGGGGAAATACTTTTGAAGAAGCAAACATGCTCTCTTTAAAATAACACATCACGTAATAGGTTCTGGAATGTGACTTCAGCACAGCCGTTAAGCCTTGTATTAAACAATAAGAGAACTACCTCGAATGCTATCATCCGTTCACTTAATTTCAAAACTTGGAACACAAAAAGTCTTGAGTATGTCTATGTTACCCACCTGTCAAAGCAAACTAGAGAGAGTGTTCTAGGTACAAGCTGAAGTCTTAACACATCAGTGGCGTTCTGTGCAGAGGTGCAGCAAATCGGCAACTGAACATCAGGCTCACCCAAACATACCACCTACTGTACGTTTTGCCAAACCTTGGTTTAAAGCCCAAAGGCGACTAAGGCCTCTTTTCAAGACATAATTGATGCTAACTTCAGAATCATTTGTAAGTTGCAGCTAGACAGATTTACAGAGAACTATAAGAATACTATCAAGTAGGGGCTAGAGAGATGGCTCTGAAGTTAAGTGCACTGACTGCTCTTGCAGAAGACCCAAATTCAATTCCCAGCACCCCTGTGGTGATCCATGACCCTCTGTAACTCTAGTTCCAGGGGATATAATGCCCACTTCTGACTGCCATAGGAATTAGGCATGTTTACAGTACACATACATGGAGGCAAAAACACTCACACACATAAAATAAAATAATATACTTTATTTTTTTTATTTTTACTATGAGTAAAAATTAAAAAAAAAAAACCTGTTTATGTCAAAAGAAGCCTATAAAATACCAACTTTTTATATATTTAACAGTAAACCAGAGACCTGCCAGTTAGTTTAAATCAAAGGAAGTGATTTTTTAAAATCAAAGGAGCATATTTTTAAAACTTTATCAATAAAGTTAGGGTAATAAGGTTTTTAGATGGAGTTAATTCTGGATCGTTCAGTGCTGTAAATCCAGGACCCAATTAAGCATCGTAGAGGTTTGGCCACATTAATGGGTTAGTAAAAGGACATTGGCAACCTCACCAAAAAAATGACAGTCATGTGGTTTCTTGTGTACCAATTAAAAAAGAGTGACTCGGATTTACTACCCAGATTACGAAACAGATATTACCTGTACTACAACAGTGACTAGACTGTGATACAAAGTAGCCAATAGAGAGCCATTATCTATCAAATTATAGATAACCTATTCCCTATCAGATAATACAAAACCGCCTCTCAGAAAATCCAGGGAGGGGGAAAACAAAGTAGCTGGTACGTAGAGCTCTGGAATGAAGGTAATTAGAATGGGAGACAATGTATCATCTACTGGACTGCACTAGTGTGGTCACAGAGCTGGGTCTAGTTGACTCATTCATCAAGGTGATTGGTTGCCACTGAAATGATGAAAACCATGGTAAATATATAAGACAGCAGGTAATGCACGGCTGAGCTGGGGGTGTAACTCTGGCATAAAGCCCTTGCCTAGCATGTGCAAGGCTCCAAGGTCAATACCCAGCACTGGGAAAAAAAAAAAAAAAAGAGTAATAATGACAGAGCCAAGTGCAAAGGGCCTGGACTAAGGACCCTGATAGGGCTCCAGTCCCCATACTGCCTGCTGAGTCCTGCTTACTGTCAGCATATTTGTCCCAAGCTGGTGATAAGCATCTCCCTGGTGACATCGCAGAGCTGTGCAAAGATACTAGTGATAGTTAAAAAAAAAATCGAGGGGCTGGTGAGACAGGTAAAAGTACTGGCTGACCTTCCAGGGTACCTAGGTTCAATTCCCAACACTCATGGCTCTGACTCAAGTTCTGGAGAACCCAGTGCCCTCTTCTGGCCTCCAGGGGAACCAGATACAAACATGCTACCCAGACACGCATGCAAGCAAAACACCCGTTCTTTAATAACTTTTTAAAATTGAACACTATGTAAATACAAATTAAGCTTGCATATGCAAACTCAATAATGTGGAAAAATGTAAATGCAAGACTACAGAGCATACTGATCCGTGCCTGGCATTTCCAAACGTCTGATCTTACTTATTCCTATTTTTTCCCTTATTTCCTCAGATCATGAATAATAATTTAAGGTTGTCAGTCACCTCAAATCAACAACTAAAGAGTAAAACAATTGGATTCTGCGTCAGTCTGATTCCAGAATTGTACATCTTTTAGATACACTAATTTTTTGTCTTCTGGGTTGCTAATGGATACCCTATTAAGTACGAGTTGATAAGAAATTAAGATTGTAAATATCAATCAGAAATATTAGCAAAAAGCTGTGCCAACTTATGGCCAGATAGAAACAGAGTAACACCAGATGAGGTGGCACAGACCTGTAATCCCAGCACTCAGGAAGTGGAGGTGGGGCCAGGATGTAAACCCAGCCTTGGCTACATAGCAAGTTTGTAGCCAGCCTGGGCCACATGAAATCCTTCCTCTAAAAGTAAAAAAAAAAAAACTAGCACTTTTTGAAAACCAAAGGAAAAATCATGCCATAGAACTGACTGAATGGCGGAATGAATGAAGAACATTTCATTCATTCATTCATTCATTCGTTCGTTCATTCATGCAGAAGCTCTACAAAATAAAGAGATGCTGGCACGCCTATGGACTCACGAGCTAGGTGGGAAGCATGCACATGTGCACACATGTACTTATACATGGATTTATTGTGGTGCTGGGGATCGACCATAGCACCTCAAGAATACCAGCCATAATACATACAAGTGACCCTAAGAAAAATGAGGTAAAGAAGTTGCCTTCAAAAGAATCCCATGATCTATTGGATGTCCAACTAGAAACAATTAGCAAGTCAGAGGAATGACCTAGTTCACCAAGGAAAGTGAACATGTTTACATAACCAGACAGGGCAAGATGTCTAGTGGACAACAAGGATGTTCTATACCTGAAATTTTCTCCTCCCACTTAATAGCAGCCTCAGGAATTGGGTGTCTGATACTTGATCCCAAAGCCAGCCCTCACCAGCCACCAGGCTAACACACTTCTGACACTTTTCCCAGCAGCCCCTGCCTTCCAGAAGCATTGGCCTGCCCCATCTCACTCCCATATCACTTAACCACCTAGCCTATCCATCCCACACCATCCTTGACTGCCACATCTGGTCTCCAGCTTCCAAGTCTCTTTCTCTGGTCTCAGTTTAACAGTATCTCCTGTACTCTGGTGGCAAGTGAACTCAAATTATCAGGCGGTGCAAGGATACAGTGTGTTACCACAGGATTTTAAAATAGGGTCACTCAGAGTGATAACTGAGAAAAACATTAATGGTAGAAGTGTAGTGGTTAGGTTTTGTCGGCATTATTTTGGGGGCGATGATTATAAAAAGAAGTTTGGAGTTTGGGGCTGGAAAAGTCATCACATAAACAGAGTTTACTGAGCTGCTGTGAGAACTTGGAAGATAAAGCTGAGAGCAGTGCAGAAGACAGAGGCTGGCTTGTGAAGATCCAGAGGGAACTTGAAAGACTCTAGCAGGATTGTTCAAGTGCCACTATGACTCAAGAGTATGTGCATCTGGTCTGCTGGAGCTGAGAAATCAGGTGTGATTAAGAAGAGTTCAGTATCTCCGGGGTCATCTTCTGGGAGCGTTCCTCAGAGCCAGCACACGGAAGCTGTGTCCAGAGGGAGCTGAAGCAGCATATGAAGCTGGCAGCTGGATTAAGGGACGTGTAAGCAATCTTACTGTTACCACTCCTACATGATACTGGTTTTGAAAGCACAAAGGGGTCCTGGAGAGCAGCTGAGCCTTGGCACTGTGAGAGGCCAGGAGAGGCTATTGGTGAAGACACAGCCTCAGTTGCAGCAGAGACCTCAGGACAGAAGGGTCTTGAAGAATAGCCAAGGCTTAGCACCATGTGGCAGGGTCAGAGTCTCTCACAGAGGCCAGCAGGCCACTGGTAAAAGTATAGCCTGTGACATACTATAGCCCATTAGAGATGCCAGAACTGTTGGATGACCACCAAGGACAGCCGCAGCTATGGAGAGGAGCCTGCTAGAGACTATGTGTGCTGTGTGGACTGTGGAGCTGCCCAGGCACTTTGGTTCCAGAAGATCATGAGTGAGCCCCAGATGCAAGGCATTAAGCTGCAGGATTCAGTTCACAGCCTGCTTTTCTGTGTTTAGAATCTGGCTATGCACTTGCTCTTCCCTCTTGAAATAATAAGCATGTAACTTATTTTATTCATTCTACAGAAGCCCATAGTTAAGAGATTTTGTATTTTTAGAAAGATTTGGGAGAATTTGGATGTTGTGAAGAGACTGGACTGTTTTTAAAGTGTTATGTTTTCCTTTAAAGACTGTGGCATTTTCAAGCATTTTAAAATACTGTAATATTAACATGACATCTTTGGATAGACAAGAAAGGAAGATCATACTTTAATAGTGATATATTTGTGTGTCAAGCTGACAAGCAGTCAGTTGCACTGGTTAGGTTTTTGTTTTCTTTTTTTTCCAACTTGACACAAGCTAGAATCAGCTGATAAGAAAACCTCAATTTAGAAAATGCCCCAGACCTGTGGACATTTTTTTTTGATTGATGATTGATGTGAGCAGGCCCAGCCCACTGTGGGTGGTCCCATCCCTGGACAGTCAGTCCTGGGGTCCCTGGGGTGTATTAGAAAGTAAACTGGGAAAACCAAGGATAGCAAGTCAGTAAGCAGGACTTCTCCATAACTTATGCTTCAGTTCCTGCCTTGAGCTCCTGCCCCAGCCTTCCTCCGTTGTGTAATAACAAACAAACCCCACCCTCTCCTGCCTCTGTTCACGGTGTTTTATTACAGCAACAGAAAAGTGGGAGGAGCTCCCGGTGCCCTGTAAGTCTTCTAAGTAATATAGTTACTACATAAGAAGAAACATGCTGTCCTGGGCCACAGGGAGCCAGGCATGCACAAAGGAGACCTGGCAGTGTCTCTTTCACTCAATATTCTGCAAATAGTTGGCAAACATTTGCAAGAAGGAAAAGAGTCAAGTTCTTTCTCCCCCTACCCATTTCCCTAGCCAAGAGTACAAGGCATTCCACGGTGGAACAAAATGGAGACGGAGCCTCTGTCCTTCCTGGTTTCAGTCCAAGAGAAATTAATTCTGAAGATGACCTTCATCCATAAACAGCAGCAGCCTCAAGAAGAGCTCCAGTGGACACTCTCCTTGCACACTCTGTTTAGTGTCAATTTTGACACACGTTGTCACCACACCCCTCTCCTCAGTAACTCAGCACTGAAAATATCTCAGGAGCCCAACAGATGTGTTTCAGAAAAGCTGAGAACACCATCACACGGCTGGTTAACGCTTTACAGAGAATGACACAGTGTGCTGCCAACTCACAATAGATACACATACTAACGTCTTGGGTTCTTTTACCAACTGATGTTTTCTAGCAGTCACACACATACCCATCCCTGATGTTAGGCAGTTTCCAGAGGACCTTTTATAGCACTGACTGTGCTCCCAGTGTTGCCAACCATCGCTGCTAGTTACCAAATCAATCACCTCAGAGATTCTGTAACCATGAAGCACACAACTCCCAACTCCCCTTCCCTCTGCCTGACAATCTCTATAAAACATTTTCCTGTTTCCATTCACTTGCTTTCTTCCACATATGGCACACACATGGAATTACACAGTGTCTGCACTTTTTAAAATTATTTTATGTGTACGGATATTTTGCCTGTGTGTATGTCTGTGTGCCGTGTGCATGCAGTGCCTACAGAGGCCAGAAGAGGGCATCACATCCCCTGATACTGAAATTAAGAGATGGTTGTGAGCCACAACTTGGGTATTGGAAATTGAAGCTGGGTCCTGTGGAAAAGCAGCCAGTGCTCCTAACCATTGGACCATCTCTGTAGTCTAGTGTCCATCTCAATATTTCACTCTGTACTGTTCTGAAGTTCCACCTATCATCCGTCTTATGACTGATCCCATTATACACACAAACCACATTTTGTTTGCTCAGTTATCTGCTTGTAAATACTTGGGCTGCTTCTATCTTTGGGCTGTTACAGATGGCAGCTCAATGGATTTCAGTGGCCACCCAAGTCCCTACTTTGCCTTTGAGTGTGAACCCAGGATGGAAATTGGTGGGCCGGACAGTACTTCTTAGCTTTTAGAGGAGCTACCAAATAGTTTGTCATAGTTGCCGCTGTCTGACAATACCAGTCGCAGGGTCTGAATGTTCTCACACCTTCATTCCCTTGGTCTTCTCTGTGCTGATATTTTTTGCAACAGCAGGCATCTAGGTAGGTGCAAAATGATACTGAGGTTTGAATTTGTCGTCCTTTAATGATCAATGCTGCTGTGATACGTGTCACTTGCTACTGGCCATCTGTGTACATTCTTTAGAGACCTGTCAACTCAAGACCTTTCCCCATTTGTACTGGCTGTTTTTGTGTCAACTTGACACAAGCTGGCGTTATCACAGAGAAAGGAGCCTCCCTTGAGAAAGTGCCTCCATGAGCTCCAGCTATAAGGCATCTTCTCAATTAGTGATAAAGGGGGGAGGGCCCATTGTGGTTGGTGCCATCCCTGGGCTGGTGGTCCTAGATTCTATGAGAAAGCAAGCTGAACAAGCCAGGGGAAGCAAGCCAGTAAGTAACGTCCCTCCATGGCCTCTGCATCAGCTCCTGCTTCCTGCCCCGTGTGAGGTCCAGTCCTGACTTCCTTTGGTGATGAACAGCAATGTGGAAAGTGTGAAAAAACCCTTCCCTCCTCAACTTGCTTCTTGGTCATGATGTTTGTGCAGGAATAGAAATCCCGACTAAGACACCGTGGGTTTTTTTTTTTTTTTTTTTTTTAATGAGCTGTCTTTTTGTGGAGCACAGAAACTCTTTATGTACCCAAGATATTGAAGACATACTATATACATGATTTCTGATTATTATTTCTAAGATGTCTCATTTCCCAGTAATATCCCTAAGTGTACAAGGTTCTAATGAAATTCAATGATCTTCTTTGTACTTTTTGGGTTGTTAAAGCTTTTTGTGTTTCACCTAGAAGCTGCTGTCAAATCCAAGGTCATGTGATTTGTTTCTGTTTTCTTCTGAGAGATTTGTGGCTTTGACTCTTACATTACTGATTGAGTTTGAGTTAATTTTTATGTAAAGTGTGAGGTAGGAACTCAGCATCATTATTCTTGTGTGTGCAAATCCAGTTAACACAACACAACACTACTTGTTAAGAGACCCCTGACTCCTTTTTGCTCCTGTGGAGAACTCAGGCAGCCATGAAGAATGACTTTACTTCTGGACCCAGACTCTACTGCATTGCCACACTGCTGATGGCCGTGGCTTTGTATCAAGTTTTGTGTGGTTACTGGTTTGTTTTCTTTTTCTTTTAAAAAAATATTTATTTATTTATTTATTTATTATATTCATATGAGTACACTGTCACTATCTTCAGACACACCAGAAGAGGGCATCAGAGTCCATTACAGATGGTTGTGAGCCACCGTGTGGTTGCTGGGAATTAAACTCAGGACCTCTGGAGGAGTAGTCAGTGCTCTTAACCGATGAGCCATCTCTCCAGCCCCGTTTTATTTTTCAAGATAAGGTTTCTCTATGTAGCCCTGTAGAGCAGGCTGGTTTCAAACTCACAGAAATCCACCTGCCTCTGCCTCCTGAATCCTAGAACTAAAGGCATGTGCTACCATGCCCGACTTTGCATTAAGTTTTAAAATCAGCTCCTGTGAATCCTCCAACTGTCTTGGTCACTTTGAGGAACGTCTAAGTCCACATGACTGATGTTTATATTGCTATAAACTTTTCCCATTCAATGCATATCTTTAAATTAAAATAATCTATTATATAACTGAAAAGTAATGTTATCTAATTGGGCTGGTTTCAAGTTGTTTTTAAGTCACAGCTGCAAAAGCTGAGGCTCCAGAAAAGAAAAATGGTATTCATTACAGAAATGTCTCCTAATCACATCTTGGAAGGCTCACTATTGCTTTACATCAGAGGGGTTCAGTCCCCTGGGGTTCCCAGGGGTCCTAATGCACACCACCCTGACTTTGCTGCTGGCTGCAGCTCAGGTGGAATTGGGTCTAGTCACTAGCCTGTCAGTTCCTCAATCATAGTGACTATATGTACCCTGGGAAGAAAAAGAAGACACCACACAAGCTGCTATTACCCACAAACCCAAACCACATTTGAAGCATAAACTCTATGCTTCATCTACCAGAGTAGGCCTGATTTCAAAATCAGTTATTACAGCCTGAAAAAAATGAGAGGAGACAACAAACAAAAAACCCTGTTCGGGTTCATATCCCTCTATTTTAAACCTTCTGGAACAAAACTTTTCATTTTCAGAACTCACTGTATACTAAGACAACCCTAGCAGCACCCTTAAACAAGCACTTCATCAAGTGGCTCAGATCTGTCAGGCATAGCAATCAAAAGCATGACCAGAAAATTCCTTCTAGCACTTTCTGAATTTTTATTGTAAGGCATTTTGAATCTGTAAGAACTAAGAATGTTTCCCCCCACAAGACAACAGAGTGTAAACCCCATCACAGCATGCTGACACAGACATGCAGAACAGGAAGCAGACCAGTTCCTAAGAATGGACACCAAAGGAAGAGGAAAGAGGGACCGGTCCACAGGTTCTCTCACCATCTCACAGGCCGAGTGTCCATCCCATCAACACACCTAGCAATCACCTGCAAACAACTCTATCCTAAATTTGGGCTAAATGAAAAAAATCAGAAATTATACTATATTTTTCATAGTTAAATTAGCAGGAAAAAAGTTACCAAAATGTGCATAATCAGAGGTCACATGTATACTGGCTGTGTTTGTTCTGTGTGCAACCTGATATATCACAAGAACCTTCAATATTAGTTATACTCCTTGGTTTTGTAACTATAAAGAAAGCAATATTTAGGTGCTTGACTCATTTAGAATAACAAAAATGAGTACATAACAAAAATGGGTAGTTTTAAATAACTTAGAGAAGAGTCACTCAGAAAAATTTTAATATATTTCAGTGGGGGTGGGTGAGCTATATTATGAAACTGGTTTGTTTCCCCAAAACTGAAAACAGAAGTTCAAATAGATATCTGCATATTGTGTGTAACAAGACATCATTTACAACAGTGAATGGTTGAGCTACCCAACTCCACCAACAGATGAACAGACAGACAAAATGTGGCCTATACGCACGACAGAATACTGCTCAGCATAAGGGGAAGAAAACCCATGGGAGAATCTTGGGGACATTCCGCCGAGTAAAATAAGCCATCATAAAATGATAAATAGATGGCTCCATTTATCTGAAGTAGCACAGAGATCAACTCCACAGAGACATGACATAAGATGGCGGTTGTCAGGGGAGGGGAACATGGGGAGCAGGGTTTACTGAGTGCAAGACGAAAATAGTCTACAAGATGTAAGAACAAGGAGTTGGGCAATTGATGACGATGGGCAGACCGCAGTGTGGATGTATGTAGCCACTTAGCTATATAATTACAAATGGTAAGATGATACATTTTAGGTTTTATATATATATATATATATACTTTACCACAATGAAGGGGGAAAATGTAGCTTAAAAACATCTGCTACCTGTTGTCGACTGAACTGTACCAGGAAATGTCTACAAATAGGGCAGCTTAGCCCCATGCCCCACCCTCCCCAAGAAGAACCCCCTGCAGTCTGGAGACCAACACTCCGGTGGGTGGGAATGGGTGGAGACCTCACATGGTGCCAGGATTCTAACGTTCCCCTCTGCCAGGGGCCATCTGCCAAGAAAGTGCACAGTGCACTATTTTCAAAGATGAAACAAAGCTTCTATGAATTATATGACCTAAGACTTTGTGAGACTAAAAAGAAAGTTAAGCAAACTATGCAATGCGAGGCAAGTGATTTTAAATTGTTTAAAAACTGTATTTCCCACCGATGACAGTGAAACATGAGACATGCTTCATCTTAGTGCGCCTGTCCTCCTTTATGCCTTTCACAGAGTGCCGGAATCTACCAATCATCACTCTTAAGTCCCATTCTTCAATGAGCCTCATCACGTGACAGTACTACCTCATCACGTGACGGTGCTGCATCCACAAATCAGCTGCTTCTCCTCTCCCGTGGTCCTAGATAAAGCAGCCGTGACTTAGAGTCATCCTTCGAGCATCCTAGTGCCCGTTTCACGTCTAAGTTCTTTTCGGCCATGATCACGTTATTCTACAACAACCCTCGCTGGCGGGATCTGTACCATCACTATCTCAGTGCTACTGAAGAGGCAGAAAGAAGTCAAGCGCTGTGTCTAAGTCACAGAACAAAGCTCTGTGGGATCTCGACCCAGGGGCTCGGGGTTCCAATTTCTACACACTGCCATTGGGTGTTCCTCCATTCTATCACCTTCCCTCTGAACTCCCTTCTGTAGTGTAAGTCCTAAGTTCACACTGAGTCCAAGTTCTCTGAGGACACTGCGTTCCCCTTGTTTAAAACGGAACAGGAGTATGGTAGTGCCAGGCTGTTAGGCACTCCGTGATTTCCAGTTGATGGCTCCACAGAATAATGCATACTCTTTATAAGATTGGTCGCTAGAGACAGGCAAATCTGAACTCAGGCTCCAGACCTACCACTTCCTAACTGAACTGGGCAGTGTACTCAAGTAAGCATCATTGTTGGCAAAAGGAAATAATCCTTCCCCTTAGGCTTGTTTTGAATAAGCCATAGTGTGTTCAGTATTTAGCTTGGTGCCTATATATGGGAAATACCCAACAAGTATTCATACTACAAATGAGAAGAAATATGCCAACGGAGTAAGCTGAGAGAGATGCTACCAGCAGGTTACAGCAAAATTTAAGAAAGTATGGGGCCGAGCGTGGAGTTCAGTGGCCGAGCACAGCAGGGTGCTGTTTCAAGCTGGTACAGCAGAAAATAAGAAAGCATCTGTACACACACACACACACACACACACACACACACACACACACACACACGTGTAAATGCCACCCCCAAATGAACTGCACTCAAATGAGAGAGCTCCAACCAAATCCCATTTGCATGTGTTCACCACTGAAGGCCTTTCTAAGTTTTGGATATAAGGAAACATTTTAAGCCACTGGTTAATAAGTAACAGACTCAGACAGACGACAAAAGGTCTTTCTAAAAGGGTCAATTTTTTTTTTAAACTCAAGTTAATGTTTCAGAGAAAATAAAACTGAACAACTCAGATGATCTGAGTTCAGTCAGTCACCACCCATGAGGTGCTAACACTCGGAACTTATGGTGCCCATCATAGAGCAACTGCCCAGCTTCTTGGGCCCCCACCAGTAGCCTAAAGGCAACTTCTCAGATGTAGGGCACCCAGTTCTCTGGCCAATCTTTCACTAAAGGGAGAGGGGGAGGTGGTACCAGTTAGCCGGGGAGCTAACTAAGCACTCTGGGTAAACTGGCTATTCTGAGGAAAACCAAGACTTGGGTGGAAGATTAGGGTGTGTACCACAGTATCTGGCCCTGTGCCAGGGGTGGTGCTTCAAAGTTTTGGCTGCCTACAGCCTTCTCAGCAGACTGTCCCTGTGGTGCTGTGACTTCGAGCGATTACCCTTGTAGCCTTCAGACGATAGCATTTCTTAGCCCTGAATGCAAGGTCTTAGAAAACTTGAAACCAACCAGCTCCTTGGGCCTCTTATTCCCTGGTATTTTATTTAATCGTGTTTTGTAACTTTCCACTTTCTTGCTGAGGTGGCAGTTGGTAGCTGATCACCTGTACTTTTCTTGTTGCTGTGGTAACCAAGGGGACAAAAAGACAAGCCTGTAGATCCAAGACCCACCATTAGTTCCAGGCTATGAACTGGATGACCCCCAAACTATTTATTTTTTTTTATTATTTTTATTATTACTAATTCATTCACTCATTTATTTTACAAACCCCAACTGAGACTTCAATCTTGTAATAATTCTTAGCAGGCCAGAGGCAGCTAAAGTCAAACATGTCTACCTAGAATATGCCACAATATAGTATCTGGTTGACATTTTTAAAGGTGTGTGTGTGAATGTATCTATATCACCTTAGAGATTCAAGCTATTCTGAATTTATTAAATATGAATTTAATTTGTTAACGACATAGAAAACACACATGACTGTGGCCACTCTTCCCTACAGAGCAATAATCCTGCTACTTGGTTCAAGGTCAAACATTTTCAGTTGCTGGTCCTTTTGGAGTTTATGTAATGTCTACTTTTGTCCTTATAAATTTAACCCTCCCTTCTTTTCTCTCTCCCTCTCCTTTTGTTTCCAGTTCTAGTGATTTAAACTATAACCTCACACATTTTCAGCTCAAAGTTTAACCTAGGACCTCATAAATGCTAGACAAATACTCTACCAATCCACACATTGCCAGCTTTCTTTTTGCATTTTTATTTTGAGACACAGTCCCCCTAAATTACCCAAGCTGGACTAAAGCATCTGATCCCCCTGCCTCTGACTCCCCAGCAGCTCTTTTTATGTGCCAAGTCTATCTTATTAATCATGCTTGCAAAAGTAAAATGACTATCACTTATTTAGTATGCAGTCTGCACTGTAGTAAACATTGGAAACAGAAAAGATAAAATAGCCATCAAGACACACATGAGGGCTTGACATAAATGGACAGCTATGAATGGCAAGTGACGGCACAGGGCTTAGGCACTCAAACCGAGCCCTGACGGATGCTTTAGTAGGAACCTGGGACCATCTAAGAGGTCAGGCTGCTAAAAAATCCAGGGCTGAAACTAAAATAATGAAAGTGGTGGTAGCTATGAGCTGAAGTCAATGGAGTGTCGCAACACAAAGCTGCGAGAAGCACAGGTCTTGCAGGTTGGTTGGAAAGCAAGTTAAAGGTGTTTAGTCTAAGAGCAACTCTCCCTGGAGGAGCCTACATGCATCCAGTCAACTGTGTGTGCTAGAAGTCTGTCTGTCTGTCTGTCTGCCTATATCTATCATCTGTGTCTGCCTGCTATCTATCTATCTATCTATCTATCTATCTATCTATCATCTATCTGTCTGCCTATCATCTAACTGCCTATCTTTATCTATCTATCTATCTATCTGCCTATCGTCTATTTATCTATCAGCTGTATCTCTACCCTTCTCCCTCCCTGGCCCCAAAAGCTTCTGAAGCACTTTGCAAAAGAAAGAGAGAGAGAGAGAGAGAGAGAGAGAGAGAGAGAGAGAGAGAGAGAGAGAGAGAGAAAACCAACATGTGGTATAAAAGTTGAAGGGGGAAACTGGAAGTGGAAAGGTTAAAGGTTTAAGACAACAGGGGGCAAAAAGATGAAGGGAGGCGGGGAAAGGGAGTCAACCAAGATAATAAACAAAAAGGACAAAAGGAAATCTCGATTGCTGATAAGCTGATCAAAACCAAATTTAAGGTGAGAAAAGTTTGAACAGAGGTCCCCAGTGTAGGTAGATAAAACTTCTATGAGAAACCATCAGATTATTAAACAAAAAACCAGGGCTGGCTTCCACGTGAGTTGTTCCCTGAAGAGACACTTGATAATAAAAAATTAAAAAAAAAATTAAAATTAAAAATTTTAAAAAAAGAGGTAATTACCACTGTTCTTGGTTGCCCACTGAAACTAGTTGGTAAGATCCTATTACTGAAGACACTATACACCTTGGTCACATGACATAGAGAAATCAGTGTAAGTCAATGGATCTGGACTGGGAGCTTCCTCCTTGTGAGCTAGCCATAGGTGCTCCATGGGCTGCAGAGGGAAACTGCCTTCAATAGTTTTGCTCAGCTCGGATCTTGTGGTTGTGCTATAACGAGGACCACACAGACAAGGAGCAACAGTAGCAAGTTTGTTAGGGAGTAACCAGCACAGGAGCAAGTTTGTTACGGAGTACCCAGCTGCTTTATTAAGTTGGACTTAAGACCTGCTACCTCTGAGAAAATTGACATCTGGCCTATAAAGCCAGTGAAAAGCCTGGGGCTGGGGAGAGCAAAGGCCTTGGTGAGGAAGCCACTACTGCTGTACCTGAGGTGCCTGTCAAATTACATTCTAAATAACAATGCCTGTGCCCCCACACGAGGGCTACAGGCAGCTTTGGCTAGAGGTTTGTAGTGGTCAGTGGTGAGCGCTGAATGCCTGGCCATAAATGAGATGTTTCTTAACAGCCCTTCCAGGACATCAGAGATAAGGGGTGGGAAGTCTGTAAGAGCTAGGGAACTGGGGGGGTGGGGGGTGGGGGGTGGGGGGAAGTGTGTGCAGAGAGCATTGACTTCTGGGCATAACATGGTTACTGCACTACTGACCTCACTGATCTATCGATTTACATTGATTTCTCTATGTCCTGTGACCAAGATGTATAGTTTCTTTGATAATAGTTTTACATGATCCCTATAAGATTGGGCTTGCCAGCACCCTGCCATGGTAGGAGCTGGGGTACCCATCTCTGAGGACTCTTATGCAGGTGAGGACTGATGAGTTGTAAGGAGACCTTCTTCAATGAGATAGCCATGGGTATGATGTACATGACTTGCAAACAAACTCCCAGTCATGCTCCTGTAAACAAACCATAGTGAAACTCTCTAGGTCAAATGCTAGTGTGTGCACACAAAACCACAAAATAGAAGCAGCAGTGGCTCTGGTAGGAAAAGGGAAAGAGAGGGTAAGTGGGGTGAGGATGACCTAAATACGACATGCACATAGACGGAAAGTGGCAGAATGAAACCCATTATGCATAATTAACGCATGCGAATAGAACATCAAAACTTTTAATGACTAAATTGGGTGTGCTCTCTGATTTGAGCCAGAGTTCACGATGCAAGAAGGGGCTTCCAAATCCGCAAGTCCTTAGCTCTGACATGGAAGGGCTTCTAAGCTCCTTGCAAGGAGCAACTTTTGACTGTTCACCCACCTAAGCAGAAGAATTCTTGGAATGCCTGCCCCAGGCAAGCCCTGTGGATACAGGAATGCAGAGGATCCTGGGTCTCTCAACCACCACCTCCACCAGCCTCCTTCTCCTTTTTTTTTTTTTTTTTTTTTTTTTTTTGTTTCAAAAAGCTTTAGTTTTACTTGGTCCAAGACTTGGGAGAGGCTCCAGGGCAGTTACAAAGCTGCCTAGTGGCTTTAAAGGTTCTTTCAGGTGGGGGGTCCTGAGGCGGGGTGGTGCAGAGCAGAGGAGGGAGCCCTTTGAAGGCGCAGAGGCCTCCTAGTTGTGCTTGAGAGTGAGGCACACAAACTGCTACTCGAATGCTTGGGGCATGCCAGTCTGTACTGGTTAGGTGGTTGCCCATCTTCTTAAAGCTTCACCTCCTCATCCAGGAAGTGGCTTTCCAAGAAGTCACAGAGATGAGGCTCTGTGCAGGCAGAACCCAGGACATGCAGATCCTAGGGGTCCTGGTTCAGGTTCTCCAGGGCCACGGCAGCTTCCATGGCCTCCTGGGTTTTACCCCAGTCATCTTGAGAAGGCTTCTACACATCCTGGAAGAATGCACGGCCCCAGGTGGCTTTCCCCTCTGATTCCAGCACAGAGACAGCTCGTTCTTTATTCTTCCCACCATCAATACTTTTCATGGCCACATGCCTTCCATCTATATTTAACAACAATGACAAAACAAACAAACAAAAAACAACCTCCTTCTCAGGGAAAAGACACACCTATACCTAAGGACGCCACATGTCCAGCGTAAAGCTATAGGAGAGCACAAGAATGTCTACACAAAGCTCAAACATCCAGAAAACGCTGCAGTACAACTGAGCGGTACTCCACAGCTGCAGGCAGCGGCAGGTCTGCTGTGAACGAGTGCAATCCACAGCGGCACACGCAGCTCACAGGAAGCAATCAGCCGACCCTGTATCTTCATAAATTGTAAAGTGTTGTCAAGTGCATGTGCATGCATGTGTGTTAGCACGCAGGAATCCTGAATGGCAAATCTCAAATGACTGCTGCTGCACATAAAGAAATCCAGTTATGGACGTTATTCTCACTTATGTTTTTAAGGTTTAAAACTTTTACATTAACTACATGCTGCCTTGTAATCAGAATAAAACAATAAAGATAAGGTTATCTGAATTAGTTAAAATAACAACCTTAATCTGCCTTTCCCTGTACTTACTGCGCTGTGACACAGTCCAAAATCCTAAGGGTTGGGAATACGGCTCTGTGAAGACACGCTTGCTTAGTGTGAGCAAGGTCCTAGATTGACACCCAGGAAAAAAGAAATAAACAAACAAAGAAGCAAATGAAGAAACAAAGAAAGAGAAAAGAAAAACATAGTCCAAATCCTTACTACTGCCTCCTCGGAGCTGGCTCCATTCCAATGGGCATTTGGTCCCCACCTGCTCAGGCAATGGTCGACCATGGCTTTTACGCTGCTCTGCCTAATGGCTTACATTTCTTGCCTCCCAGAGATCTCGGTGATCACTGTCATAGCTGATCAAGGCAACCTTTAAAGACTCTTGTTGTCATTCTATCGGTGTGTTTCCTTTTGTCAGTTTTTCTGCAACCTGGGCTAACCTTGAGCTCCTTACTAGCTGAGGCTGGCCTTGAAGTAAAGATCTTCCTCCTTGGCTTCCCAGTGCTGGGTTGTCAGGGGTGTCCTCTGTGCCTGAGGTCCTTCCATCTTTCTGGACTCTACTACTGGTATCTCCTCCTTGACTGGATGACTGGACCTCCCCTTCTGGAAGCCCTCAGAGCTCCTCCCTCTCTGTTCCATGGCAGCTGTTAGCACAGCTCTGCTCCAGTGCATGGTTCTGTTGTGTTCATCTCTAGATTCCTATGTCCCCTTGTCTATGTGATAGATATGTCCTGGCATCTCACACTCTGGTTTTACGAAGGGCTTATAGTTACATGTCCACACACTCCCACAAGCCCTTTCTCCTTTTTCTCCATCTCCCATCTCCCCTCTGCCTTCTACTGGCACACTCAGCATCCTATGGTCTTCCACTCAGATCTCACGCTGCCAAGCCACTGCACACTGCTCTGCACAACACACTAACCTTTCATCTGTTCTATCAGTGACTTTCACTCTTTTCCTAACCTGTCTCCTTTTAGCTATCAAAGTGACCTTTGAAAACAAAACTCTGACAGAGTGGTTTTGTGCTATAAACCCGTTCATGGCTTTCTATGAAGAAAAACACTTTACAGTTTGTACCGAGCAAGTGTCATTTCTGTAATGGAGGAAGCTAAGACAAACATTTTAAGAGACGTCTACTTAAAACGCTTAAGGTGGGCCCCAAGCCCAGCAGTTCATGGCCAATACAAAACAAACTCAATGGTATTTCTGAATTTATTTTTTGTTTCATAATGAGCTTGTTTGGGCATTTTTTTTTAATTTTACTGACCTTTTGTTTATATGTCATGGTTTCTCATTTTGTGTTTTTATGGGTTTTGTGTGTGTTTGTTATTTTTTCTGTTTTGTTTCATTATGGTTTGTTTGTCTTTTTGCTTTCTAAAGAGAATAAGGGAAGGCTGGATTTGGACAGAGTGGGAGAGGGAAGGATCTGGGAGAAGATGAGGAGGAGATCAGAATATATTTTATAAAAAATAATTTTCAATAAAAAAATTCATCAGTCAATTACAATAAAAAAATTTAAAAAGAAATCAGAGAAGGGAAAGTGTATTTTTTTTATTAAGGGGACGGTGAATAAAATATAAACAATTTGTTATAAATGACTTTCAAATAAACGAGGCAAATTCTACATTAAAAAAAAAAATGTCTGGTTAAAATAAGCTGTTAAAACTGGGTGTGATGGAACAGGCCTGTAGTCTCAACTCTAGGGATGTTGAGGCAGGAGGATAAGGAATTTAAGGCTAATCTAAGCTACATAGTTAGACCTTCCCTGGAGAAGGGAATGCCGATAAGTAGGTAAGCTATCCTGTCACGATTCTCAAAAATAATGAGGGGGGAGGCCAGGACCAGGAAAGAGAGAATTAGAAGGAACCTGAGTCCCTGTAACATCTGTTCCCTCGTGTACACAGCAAGGCTTGTCACAACAGCCCAGAAGCAGGAATGGCTCGGTACCCACCAATGGATAAACGGATAAAGAGCCTGTGTGAAATGGCATAAGCGACATTTACCACACGGAAATGAAATGTCTGCCATTTGCAGTAACAGGGATGGAACTAGAGGACATCATGTTAAGTGAGATTAACCAGGCACAGAAAGGCAGCCTGCATGTTTTCTCTACTTCCCTGCAGAAATAAAAATGCTAGTCTCATGCAAATAGAGCAAAATTGTGGTTGCCAGAGTCTTCAAAACATGTAATCGTGAGGGTGGTTAGGTACAGGGGCACAGTCAGATAAAGTTTTCTAATGTCTCACAGCACAGTGCAAAAACAACAATACGAATCTGAATGTTCCCAACATAAACAAATACATAGCAGCTATTCTGATCTGACATGTGTGTGTGCACATATCAGCTATTCTAATCTGATATGTGTGCCTGTATGCACATGTGTGTGCATCACACTGTTTCCCATAAGTGTGCAACTACAATGTCAATGAAAAGTTTAAGAAGAATTCAATGAGAGAATAAAAGCGTCTTGAGAAAAGTTGTAATATCTATCTATCCTGGTATAGGCCCTCAGGGCCTAGCCAAGGTCTTCGTACATTGACTGTAATAAATCTATAATAAAGAATCAATGCGGAAAGCTGAATCTAGGTGACCGGAAAGCTAAAGAAACTATATTGTAAGTCTTTCTTGTGGTTTACTTTGCAGATGATATTTATGCATCCACATGTTATATTCTCACACACACAAATTTATTCAGAGAAAAGAGGGAAAGGGAAACCGAAGGGGTCACTGAGGAAAGCAGGCATAGACAGGAGACGACGACGTGAACATCCAAACCAGGAATGAGGGAGCTGGGCGGTGACACAGTTAGTAAGCTGCCCAGCCTGCATGAAGACCTGAGTCCGGGTCCCTAGAAGCTACTTAAAAAGGACAAGGACTTATGGCACTTATCTGTAACCTTAGTGCTGGGGGAGGCGGGGGAGGGGGGGGGTGGGGGGGGAGGGCACGGAAGACGGAGGACAGAGAGGCAGACTCTTCTCAGAAGGAGCCACCTAACCTAGCTTATCAGTGACAAACCTTGTCAAAAGAAAAAAAAAAAAAAAAACCTTAAAAACAAAACACACCCGGTGGAGAGATAGAGGAAGGTACCTAAGCTCTGGGCTCCATGAGCCCACACCCCCACATGACACATGCAGATAGCCACAGGAGCAAATACACACACCTCACACATGTGCACGAGCCCACGTGCACAAACAAGAATGAGAAATCATACTACAGCCATCCACGTACACATGCATTACCCTTACAGAAATATACAATGTGATTCCAATTGTTCAAATAACATACGGCGTATATATTATCCACACATGTGCCTTGGGTGGGCGGGAGCTAAGCTGAGGCGGTGTTCCTCAGCCTTTCTATCTCCTTCAAGCAAGGAGATCTCTCAGTGAAGGAGGAACGGGTGTGGACAATGACTGACAGGAGAGGGGCAGCTGACCAGGCATACTGGATTTTTTTTTCCTGTTTCTTTTGTTTTGTTTTTTTCCCTGAGTTCTGAAAATACTTGAGAGTCTGAGTTGGTTTTTGGCCTCCTGTCCCTAAAATAATAGTTCCCAAATGTCAGTGCAAGAATCAAATAAATAACAATCGCTTGCTTAACTATCAGAATAATCTGTACAGCTTGCCAAGGAGAGTCTGGGCTTACAACTGGAGTAGGGGTGGCTCTGCTGTAAAGATCAGCTTGTGCAACCCTGCCCTAAGGAAAGCATCCTGGTCAGGTTTTCAGGTCATAGGGTAAAAGACTTCACAACTCAATTTTCTCCTCAGTCACTGTACTGACCACGGTGACGTCTACTGGGTTGTCAAACCCTCCAGTCAAAACCACAGTGACAGACAATGCCCACTTTCTTCCGTGCCAACTAAGAAAAGTAACCTGGAGAAAAGAATATACCGATAGGACAATTATCTCCTCGTACAGAGCCTGAACAGGAAGAACACAGTTCCTGGCAGGTGCTACCAGGATGTCTCCACTTCCAGAGGACAAAGGGGAAACCTCACCCCTTAACTACTAGCCTTCTTATTTTCCCCCGACTGAAATTAACTTCACCTCGGTACTGAGTACATGAATCCAGTGTGCTTGGCCATCAACTAACAATGCCCACAGGGGGAACAAAATCCTTCAGAATATTTAACCTTTTACAAGTTCCTAGTTCATGAACCGTGGGTTGCCATTTTAGTTTAAACTTGAAGGGTTTTTGGAATCAGCCAATTGACGAGGAAAACTTTAATTTCATGTCTTCTTCTGTCAACCACAGCAGCTCTGCTCCCTGTGCTAATGTTCAATCACAGAGCACCTTAATTCCTTAAATAAAATAAGCCTGTGAGTAAAAAGAGACCTGAACTCATCGGTGTCATGTCCTAGGTCTTAAGGCTGGGAGACAGTGGGCATGTTTGCAGGGCTGGGGCTGAGGGACAGATCAGAGCTTCGCTCTCCTGTAGTCGGTGAAATGGAGAGTTGGGGCCCGCACAGAAATGTGCTTATACGCCTGGCCAACAGCAGTCCAAGCCTGTTTCTGTGAGACACTCCTGCAGTGAATCCAGAACTACGAGGACGTAAACCAACAGGAGCAGAGGACACAGAGACCTGTGCTTGAAAGACAGAACGCACAGGCACTTAGCAACAGGCTTAGGCACTGGAGAAGTTCCATCCTAAATGGGAAAGGGCCAGAGGCAAATTTATTTCAACCACACAGGTTCTTCTAGAACTGGAGGCCAAGGGCAGAAGAAAGAGCCAAAATCCACTAAAAATCAGTTATCTCTTGTTTGCTTTCAAATCCTGGGACTAATGGGGCTGTTTAGCATATCACCTCTCCCTCTCTCTCCGCTTCTGCCTCTGTCTCTGCCTGTCTGCCTCTCCCTCTCTCTCCTCCTTGGGGATTGGTAGGGGACATGACAGGGGACCGGATGGGACAGATAGGACAGTCCAAGACATTACCAAGCTCTCCAACTGCTTCTATTTTCTCATACAAATCTAACATGAGTCCTCCATCCTTGGAGGGGTTGAGGAGTCAGCGCTAAGGGCCGAAAAAGCCTGCACAAGTGCCTAGAGCCCATGCCCACAGCCTACCTCCTCCCTTTCTTTTTCTCCTTTAAAAAGAGGACAAAAGTGTGAAGTTTATACTCTGGCTGAAGTATTTCATAAACAGCTGGAGTTGAGGGTAATAAAGACCTAAAAGTACCAACACCAAGGGTTTCTAACAACAAACAGTTCAGCCAAGTCACCGTGGAGGAAGCCTGGAACTGCAAAATTCCCTAGATAAAAGTGGCGGTGGGGGTGGGGGGGTTGGAGGGGACAGCAATGGAGAGAGGAACGTACACATCTTCAGACTGGTCATCTGAGACAAATACATCCCTGAGGGAACAAAAGACATTACCAAAAAGGGACACAAAGAGAGAAGCATTTGGAGGACAAATTAAAAAAAAAAAAAAAAACTATGAAATCTCAAATTGTGGCAGAAGTTAAAGGCACCAGCAGGCTTCAGCAATCCAACTTGAGGTATGTTCATTAAGTTGGATTAAGAGATCAAAGAGCAATCATGCAGTGTGAGAGCCAGCATCAGATGACAGAAGTATTCACGAGCTGAGAGAGAAAAAGAAAAAAAAAAAAACAATCCCAGCATATAACACATTTTTTCCCCTAAAATTAAAGGCTATTTTGCTCTCCAAATTAAACTTTCTCCTTTAAAAGACTGGCCAGGCATGGTGGTGCACACCTTTAACCCCAGCACTCAGGAGGCAGGCATATCACTGGGAGTTCAAGGCCAGCATGGTGTACATCGGTGGTTCTCAACCTGTGGGCCTCAACGCCTTTGCAGGTCCATGGACCCTTTCATAAGGCAGAGTATCAGATATTTACATTATGATTTTAACAGTAGTAAAATGACAGTTATGACATAGCAACAAAAATGATGTATGATTTCGGGGTCAGCACAGCATGAGGATTGTGTGAAAAGGTCACAGCATTGGGAAGGGTGAGAACTACTGGTCTATTAGTGAGTGTCAGGTCAGCCAAGGACAACATTTAAAAAAAGAAAAGGAAGAGAGAAGAAAAAGCCAGCTGGAGTAAGGATCCACTCATGTTCCCACATGTTAACAACATTTTCTAAATCAGGATTCAGAAAGAAAAGCCCACAAAATACCAGAGGAAACAGTTTACATACAAAAGATTCAAAGTCAGAATCTGATGCATACAACTTTTCAAGAAATAGCTGGAGAAACATCTTTGAGTGGAAGGTGTCAACCTTCAGAAAAGGGATGATTTCCACCCTGGATGTGCAAACTTAACTGTCATCACTTAAAACCCAGGAAGAGGAAGGCATTTTTTAGACGTGTGTCTCCCATTTCTGTGACTCCCGCCTTCCTCTGTGAGGCCCGGGAATATGTGTCCATGAGATACTAAACCAACAGTAAAGACAACACATAGTAGGGCCTCCTACAAGACGGAGCCTAAAGAATTGGCAGGATGATGCTAAGTGGAAATCGTTCTCTGCCCTGAGAGGATGGAAGTTTCCAGAGGCTCTTCCTCCAAAGATGACCTTGACAAAATCCCTGTGTGGCTGGTTATATATTGAAAGAAGATTTACACCTGGTATCGAATTTGAGGCTGAATTATTCATAACTATATCAAAAATTAACAATAAAAAAGTCAATATTGGCCGTGCAATCTAATCGTGAGAGAAAAAAAGTAAATCAAGCTATATTAAATGGTTCATCTGTGGAGAAGATTCCACAGTTGCAATAAAATAAACACTGAATATTGATCTCACCCAAATTATGGTACAATTACAATATGATTACAACTGGCAAAATGAGAACTGAGAGGCAAGGGGCAAGGAGGGACGAAAGCAAACTAAATACTGGCATGGAAGGATGATGTCTAAAACTGAGAAACAAGTAAGTTACAACTTCAGTGTGTTGATTAAAAAGGCACATGTGATATCCCATGGCAGCAAATTAACCACCTGTAACTCCAGTTCCAGGGGATGCTATGCCCTCCTCTGGCCTCCATGGGTCCCTGCACACACATGGTGCACATAGACTCATGCAGTCATGTACATGTACATACAGAGAACAAATAAACAAATGAAAATTTACAAAAAGAAAGAGTTCAGTGGTAGAACACTTGGCAAGCAGGCATACACTCCAGGGTCGATCAACAAGCCTAAGAAAATAGAGAGTGTGCATGCTCATTTCAAACATCTCATGAGAGCCAGCACCTACAGTATGCCAGGCCCTGTCAATTTGAAAAGAGGCCACCGTCAATTTGAACACCTCGAGATACCAGCCAGTATGACCCCAAAGGAAGGCAGAGAAGAGGTACAACTTGAGGTAGAAGAATCCAGATGGACCCCAGTGAAACACACACTTCCAGGCAGAGAAGAGCAGGGCACCCCAGCATCACAGAGCTCTCTGAAACAAGAGTGGGAGTCACACACCAATCAGTAGACTGCTGTTCAGGGCAGGTAACAAGGTTGTCCAAAGAGGAGACAGAGAAGACAAAGTCAAGATCATTTTGAAAGGAGAACTCAAGTTCTGGAGGGAATCAAAGGAGAAACCGGGGCTGGTTCCCGCTACATGGCAAGAAGCATTTCAACTCTGGGGATGGAGAGGAGGTAAAACCTTCAATGGATGGGGTGGGGGTGAGCAGAGGGGATGGGGGGTGAGCGGTAGGGAGTGTTGGGGGGGGGGACCAGAATAGGAGGCAGGATAGAGTCGCAACACACAAAGCAAATCTAGACTTCATCCTTGAAGAAGCAGGCAAATGGAGGGTTGGAAACTCAAAATAGTTAAAAAAGTATTATACTCAAGCCCTCAGGCATCGAAGAATATGCAGAGAAAGGAGGCCCAAACCACAGCAGGAAAAAAAAGGTCAACATTCCGACATCCTACTAAGAAGGAAACTCTATCAAAGGACCAAAGACTAGACAGCAGGAGCTGGGAAGACAACTTGGGAAGTAATTACAAGAAGGATGGAGCTGTGAGTGAGCAGAATTTCAATGAAGTAGCATCCATCCTGGGGCTGGGTGAATAAAGTATTTCTGGAAGGAGACAGTAGATAACTCCATCTAAGAGTCACTGTGACTCACTGTGGAGCAGGCAGTAGGGGGTGAGGAGGTGCTGGGAGGGGGGTGGTACAGGACTCGAGAGCTCAGAGGACCTAAGGATCCAGAATAGTAACCCTCAAGGATGTCCCATCCTGCCAAGCTTAGTAAGAGGTCTCCTGGAGAGCAACCAGGAAATCCCGGGACCCACCTGTGAACCGAAAAAGGCAAGCTTCCCAAACAGGAAGTAGACAATGTCCTGGCAGAGAAAACCAGATCTGTGAGCACGGGGCAGAACTGTTTTATAGGGCTGCTGTATTTTTGTAACTCAGGGCCTGTGGGAAGGAAATAAATTCAATGAAGCTATAAGGTCTCATTTAGCTGATGCAGAGACACGGGAGAGTGGGATTCTCGGATCCCGGTTCTCAACGATGAGGCACACATCACCAACCATTTTGTTCATCCGATTCCTCCAAATCAAATACATCTGGGAATAAAGTCACAAATTTCTATAACCATGACATTAGACCACAAGTGGCCCTTTTGGAATATGCAGCTGGCACAGATTGAACCCATCCACGGAACATAAGGCTTCACACTGTACGTCTACATCCTGTGCAGATCACCTCAGTCAGGTTCATTAGCACACACACCACCTCCCACCCTGCTGGGCACCTGACCCCTAGAACTCACTCATCTAATGTCACCTGTCTATTTCCCCTCCTCCAGGCCCCACAACCACTGTTCAGCTCTCTGCTTCAGTGAGGTTGACATTTTCAGATCCCATGTATAAGCAGAATTTGGCTTTCTTTTCTGTCTTATTTATTTAGCATAATGTCCTTGAGACTCATACATGCATCACAAATGGCACAATTCCTTTTTTATATGGCTGAATAATACTAATAGGCATGTGCATACACACACACATACACACATGCATACACATCCCATAATACTCATAGGCTTATACACACATACATATCTCATAATACTCATAGGCATGTACACACACACACACATATCCCATAATACTCATAGGCATGTATACATACAGACATACATAATAATACTCATAACCATGTACACACACACATATCCCATAATACTCATAGGCATATACACACACACATACATACATATCTTATAATACTCATAGGCATGTACACACACACACATACATATCTTATAATACTCATAGCCATGTACACACACACACACATATATCCCATAATACTCATAGGCATGTATACATACAGACATACATAATAATACTCATAACCATGTACACACACACATATCCCATAATACTCATAGGCATATACACACACACATACATATCTTATAATACTCATAGGCATGTACACACACACACACACACACATATATATATTCCATAATACTCATAGGCATATACACACACACATACATATCTAATAATACTCATAAGCATGTACACACACATACATCCCATAATACTCATAGGCATGTACACACACATACATCCCATAATACTCATAGGCATGTACACACACATACATATCTCATAATACTTATAGGCATGTACACACTCACATATATCCTATCATAGTCACAGGCATGTACATACATACACAGATATGCACACATGCATACACATCCCATAATTTCTTTATCCATTTATCATCAAGTCAGGTATTTCCATATTTAAACTATTGCAAATAATGCTTCAGTTCCCATGGAGACGCAGATATTGAGTTCATCTCCTCTGGGTATATACCAGCACTGCCTGATAGTGCGAAGTTCCACTCTTAACTTTTCCTTGAATGGCCACGCTGTTTTTCCTAAGCTCAACAATTCACATTTCCATGGAGGTGTGCATGTGTTCCCTTTTCTCCACACTTTGCAAACAATCTTCATCTTACCAACTTACCAGTTGCTTCACAGAAGTTCTAAGACGCTGAAGCAAGCACTCTTCTTCCAACATAGTAAATGCTCAAAGTTAATAAGTAGTCTCATTTGGAGACCTCAACACAAGGCCAAAGACACAGGACTTAGAAATCAAAAAGACTTTGGTTTAAATTCCAGTTCTGTTCGTGTGTGTGTGTGTGTGTGTGTGTGTGTGTGTGTATGTGTTGTGTACTTGTAAACCTGAGTCCTAAATGGCAACGCAGTTACACATGGTCATTGGTGTGATATGGTTGGAACCGTGTCCCATATAAGCTTAGAACAGCAATTGTTTCCTTCTTTTTATTTTAGAATATATTTCCATGCCTCTGAAGTTCAGACAGCAACAGTTACTCAACAATAGGCTTTTTCTGGCCTGTTAAATTTTTCATCCAAAAATATTTAAAAAAAAAAAAAAAAAACCTGGTAGAAACTTTTCTTGAGATTTTTGTTTTAAAAGTGATGAAAAATACATTTTGTACAATACAGTAAAATTAATTACTATGGAAATGTTTCATAGTTGGAGCTAGGTGGGATGGCATGATCTGCAGAGGCATGGATACCCTTTAGACATAGTGACACAACAATCTATCTCAGAAAACAATTGAACAAAAGTATTTTCTTTCTCCCATGTGTGATGGTTTTGATTCCACACACCCCAGGGATGTGACAGTCCTTGCTAGCAACGAATCTGTGACACATGTGAATAGACTGCAAAGTAGTTCTACGCACGTTAGCCATGGTTCCTCAATACCTTAACATCCTAGAGTCTACCCACAACGCTGCCCAGTTAGCGGCCCTGGTTCCGAGAATGTTCAGCTCTGAATCTTCCACCCACAACAACCATTTCTTTGTATGATATCAACACCAAACCTCACTGTCACCTATAGGCTACAGAACCACAACCAGGAAACACAACACACAGAGCTGGTAACACTTTCCCCGTGAAAACCATGATTCTAAAATATCTAGGAGGACAGAAGAAAACACATTGTTTTTGCCATTTGAGAAAATTTGCATCTACGAAGACAAAACCTTTAACTCAGCTACTTGGCTTGTGACGGCTCAGAGTTACATCTTCAGCAGGGACACAAGATGTCTTAGAGCACAGTTCCATGAAATACTATTTCCATCAGACAACTTTCGATCTGCTGAGGGGCCAGAGGCTCACCCTTGTCACACCAGCACGCTACTCAAAGGGCCCTGAGCAACCTGCAAGGTGACCAATCTTGTTTCCATTTATACCGTCATTAACATTGCCTTGCCAAGTTTTCCCCAGTGGGATCCTGACCCACAATGCAGTAGGCCACAGGAAACACACTTAACTGTTAGCACGAGTATACAGCATCTGATTACTTTTAGCAGCCCATGTGGACTGAAAGTTACAGAAGTGCAATTCAACAAATGGCGCCTCGGACCTAACAAACACGTACCATCAAGTGACACAGCACACAAAAACGTTATGGGCTTTTCTCCAGAACCGGCCATGTGAGGGGAAACCTACATACAAGTGCTCTTCAAACACAACCAGGGGGATCTTACCCAGACCGGATGGTAGAGTAGTATGAGGAGCCAGAAAAGGTCTCCTGGAGTCAGGAACATCACCTGAAGGATGAGGAGGTATCAATAAATACAATAAACAAACAAAACAGCCAGCGTTGGGCAACAGAAAACCCAGAAGAGGCATCAGACCTGAGTCCCAGCTGACTCTGCAACAAGTGTCTGACCTTGACCAAGCCATTCTAACCTTCCTGGGTCTCCATTTTCCTTAGGTTAGAACATGGTTAGGTCAGTCAGTCAGCTGGCCAGACTCTTGCTGCACATCAGAACGGCCCCGGAGCTTTTCAGAAATCCTGTTTCCCTCATCCAGAAATGTGGTTTTACTGGGTGGGCCTCCTGGTTTCTCCAAAACCTCCAGATGTTAGCGATGTGTAAACCAGGGCTGAGATTTCTCTCACAAAGCAACCTCTCAAATCCCTGACGTTTTAACTTTGGTGATATATAATAATTCTCCTGAGACCTTCTTAAGAGCCCAGTGTAGACTGAATCTCAGACAATTACACCAGCACCTCAGGGTGGAGATCAGTTCCCAGGCATCTGAAAATTCCCAAGCTGGTGCCAAGCTGTACCCAAGGTTGACGCCCACTGTTCCAGACCTGCATTTCTGGTTCCTATACATGCAATGGTGGATGGGAGAAGGGAGGGAAGAGAAGCTGGTAGGTCTCCCCCTCCCTCATTCCCATGTTAAATTAAAAAGAGCCAGATGCCAGAGGCCACTGGTGACTTATAAATGGTCTGCACACAGTAGTTGATTTCAGGTGAGTATGTCCTTCACATCAGTGCATGACAGGTGGGGAAGTTCCAAACTGCTCTTGTTCTAAATTTAAAATCCGATGGCATACTTCTCTAACAATGACTCCACAGTGTGTTCTCTGCAACTCTCAGTTAGAATTTGATTTGCACGATTGCCTGTAACATGAGCACTGCAGTCCTCACTCCTGAGCTTACTTAAATCTACTTATTAGGCACTGGTGAAGCAAACAAACAGTAATTAGAAACACTGCAGACAGCCCTTTAAATCTTTGCTGAATTACACGTTTCCTGCACCCAAGCCCACATGCACAACATGTCCGTAGCGTCATAAATCAGAGCCTCAGAAACACTAACATGGACACACAGCCTCTTTGGGACTGTGCGGGAAGCTAGAGATGACTTTAGAGAGAGAGAGAGAGCTATCCTCTGGCGGCCCTTCTCCCAGCTGGGTAAATAAGACACTGCCTGTGTGTTTTAGAAGTCCCAGATGAAAATGAACTCTCCACGGGCCTGGAAGAGAAGAAAACCTCGGAGAGGCAGCCTTCCATTTACAGAAACCAAAAGAGCAACGGCACCCCCGTGGCACAGGATCGGCACCCCCATGGCACGGTTTATAAAATAATGGCAGGTGATGCCTAAGGCTCAGAGGCTGGAGTGGGAAACTCAGGGCCAAGCAGAGCAGTTTTCCACCCTTAGTATCCAAGCCACAGCGGTTGGCTTATGGGACCTGCTAACCTCAGGAGCTGCTGGCCCTCCTGGCTTACACTGAGATCTTTGATGAGAGGTTAAGACTGCTCACATTCCACTAGAAGCTGCCCCTTGCACCTTGCCAGCCTAGGGCCAGGCAGATGGCGTCACATGCCACAGCTGTCCTCAAAAGAAAGACTGTTTAACTGAAAGTGGGCACCCCCTGCTAATCAATGACTCAGACAGACCCCTATTCCTGGACACGGCTGAGGGTTGAGATGACCTCAGTGGCCAAGGAAAACCCCTCCCTGCACAGCGTAGACCTTTTCCAAGAGGCTGGAAGATTTTTCACTCAGCACTAGCCAACAATAAACAGGAAGCGAGGACAAAGACTGTTTTCACCAAAGGCAGAGAGAGGTCTACTGCCTTTATTAAGCAGTTCTTTCCATCTTAGGTTGTAATGGGAATCCAGCTATCCTCTCTGGGAGTTGGAGTGGGGGGTGGCTCTGGAAACTGCCAGAATGCCCACTAATGACCAAACTGAAACATTGTGCGCATGTGCATGTGTGTGCCGTGCACGTGGCACACACACACACTCTTACTTGATGGATAGCTACACAGTATTTCAGGTGCACACACACACACTCTTACTTGATGGATAGCTACACACACACACACACACACACACACACACTTACTTGATGGATAGCTACACACACACACACACACACACACACACACTCTTACTTGACGGATTGCTACATAGTATCTCAGGCCAGTCAGTGCATGGATACCTCCCTATGACACATAAACACATGGAGAAAACTGCAGCTGGCCTCCATAGAAAGAATACAAAGTGCAAATGTCAGAGGAGGTAGTTACTTGGCAGGAGAGCACTCAGAGAGAGAATGTTCTTCCTTGGATATCCTTCACAGCAGTCTGAACTATCTTCTTCTCTACCTGTCCCCTCCCCTTTAATAACAGACATGAACTTGGTGGAGTGCTATTAGAGGGTTCTTCTGTATATTAATCTCTGTTTAAAACAACGCAGTTTTAAACAGAGGGTTAGGGAACACAACTCCTCGAAATCCCTGTATCCAAGTCTGAACACCTAGCTCCTTTGAAGAGGACTCTATTTGAAGACACAGGCTTTAAGGAAATGATTATGTTAATTAGCATAGGCTACTCAGGTGGACCCTAATCCAGTCAGAAATTTTTTTTGCTGCAGGAAGAGATGCCAAGTGCCTGTGTGCACGCTGAGGAAAACCATACAGGGACACATGAGAGGGCAGCTGTGTGCCAGCAGGGAGGCTGACCTGGAGAGACAAAGACTGCTGACACCTTGACCTAGGCCTTCCAGGGCTGCATGAAAAGAAACATCTGTTCTGGGAATGCTCTTACAGTTGCCATAGCAACTTACAACAACTGAAGAAAAGGCAGACTCAACTGACTCTTCCTGGCTTGGGGCAGTGAACATGTAACACTTTCCCCCGTGGTTTCAGGGGGCAGTGGACCTGTGAGACTCTTCCATGGCTCATCTGACTCTCACAGTCTCCTGTGACATGTGAGAAAATGGAAATTGCCAAACTCTGAATGCCCCAAGTCAATTTAAGGTTGCTTTTACATAAAGGTACCTGCATAGGCTAATGCCAGCCAGTTTTAAATAACGAAATTCAGTGGTTCCAGCTGTAAACTCAGGAAAGCCATTTCATAATGAAAACGCCGATGCTTTTTTTTTTTTTTTTTTTTAAATTAAGGATGGAATTGCCACATAAAAAAACTGACAAGAAGTGAGGACTCTTGTCATTCCTTCCAACTCAAAGGAAAGGGTTGATAACTCCGTGAAAGGCTTTGCAATTTGAATGACCGGATATTGTCTAGAATTTAAACCTGGAACTTTTCCAGCTGCTCAACACTTGACACAGGACTCACAGCCTCAGAAGGAATCCCAGGCCCTCTCTCTAATTCCTGCTATCACAGCCCCTGGTCCTGTGGTTAGAGTCATTATGCAGAAATGAAGATGATGTCACCATGTCTAACTCAGCTATGCCAACATCCCACGAGTGTGCAACACTGGGGATCCCCGACAGCCTTCCACATGTTAGGCAGGTGGCTCTCTCTAATCATGACCTACATTTCCACACTTTTTTTTTGCTCTGTGAATTTGGCCTTAAAGGGAGGATTCGTTATATATTTTAAAAACACATGTACACTAACACAAATATGCATGGGTGCTTAAAGGTATGTTTTAACATGCAAACATTATCTTTCAGCTATCATGAAATGAATATATCAAGAGCGTGTGTCAGATCTCAACTCCCCACACTAACACTGTGTCTAAAAACCGTCCTGTTCAGTCAAAGACAGGTCCCTGCATTTACTCTATCACCAGGCTGTGGATTACTTTTTAAAATCGAAAGCAATTAAATGCGCCGAGTAAGATATCCTTGGCTATTTTACCCAGAGTTAACAGAAACTTTCCAATTAAAGAAGCAGCTGAGATGCAGAGAACACTCCATAGCACATGGGTTGGGGGCCAAAGAGAATGAGGATTACACACACCAGCATGACTCGAGACTACTCCAGACACCAGCCAGTACAGACACCGTTAACACTGAAAATTAATACCACCGTATATAAAAAGCAGGAGACAACACCTACAGTGTCAGCTATTGGAACATGGAGGCAGGAGGGTGGTAACTTTGAGGCCAAACAGAGCTACACAGTGGCAGAAAAGAAAAAAAAAGAAAAAAGAAAAAATATGACAAGAATTCCTTTAGGGAAAAAACAAAGGCTAAACATGAAATGTGGCCTCAGATTTATACTGACAGCTCACAATTATAATTAGTTATGAAATGAAAAAGCCGAGGCATGTGATTTATAACAATCAATGAATGACCTCATGAATGAAACTTCACGTCAAATTTCCCTCGTTTATAAGACCCCATAGACCCTGTGCTGACACTGCTTCAGGACTCAAGCTGGCCATTGACTCCTAGAGTCTTATAGAACACCCACCATATTTTTAATGCTTTCAATATTATTAATTTTTAGTTTTACATTTACAGATGTTTTACCTACATGTCTGTCTGCACATCATATGAATGCCAGGTACCCAAGGAGGCCAGAAGAGGGCATCAAATCCCTGGAAACTCAGTTGTGAGCCGCCATGTGGGTGCTTGGAACCTAACCCAGCTCCCCTACAAGAGCAACAAGTACCCTTCACTGCTGAGCCATCGCCTCCCCAGCCCCAACCCCCGTACCTCATTTTGTTTACTCTCTTAGACATAAAGTCTAGCAGTGAGCACAAAAGAAGAATCTACTATGTGTTTGCAGGTAAACAGGATACAGTAAATGTGTGTGACAGAACAGGACTCAGCTATGTAGTGTGATTTGTGATATATTTTTTTACAGGTATAGAATACGGATAATGAAAAGTTCTAGAGAGGAATAACAGTGATGGGTGAGTAACTGAGTAAGCTTAGTGCTAGGGAAATTAGAAAATGGTAAAAATGATAAATTTTATGTACATATTACCACAATGAAAGAAACACAGTGAGAGGAAGGAATGGTTATCAGCAAGGGAAGTGAAAAAGAGACTATGTCTGAACCACATAAAGCTACAAACATCCCTTCAGGGCTTGTGTTTGGGAGGTACTGTTTCTGGGAGAGCTTGTTTGTTGCAATTTTCTAGCTTCTTTGTTGCTTGTTTGTTGCATTTTTCCATGGTTTCCAATTTCTCTAGAACTGCTCACATAGTCAATACTTGCAAATAAAAAGGGGTGTGGTGCAGCTGAAGCTGGAGATATGGGGGCTTATCAGCAGCAGGTTAAATCGGGATCTAAGTCAAGCCAGCGGTTGGACTACTCACCTGGCCTACCACTCTTTTGTGCTTGCCTTTCCTGTGATGGTCTAAAGTCAGGCAACGTGATTTAAGACTTTTATCTTTATTATAATGAAGTGTTTTTCTTGCTTTCATTTCTCTTTCTCTCTAAGGCAGAAAGCATGCAGCTCAGACCTGTTGCACTCCTGAGCATGCCTCAGACAGCCCAAGTGTCACAACTGATGGGGTTGCACTGGAGATACAAGTGACTGACTGGATCCTGAACAGTTCTTGAGACAGTGAATGTCTCCAGAAACCTGTGACAAGATGTAGAGGTGACCTGAGGGAACACCAGATTCACCACTGTAGATGAACTAGAAGCAAGGAGATCAGAGTCACACAAACTCAGGCAGGTGCCACAACAGAAAGGGCTGCCATTATCACGCATGCTGTGGAAATGCCCCCCGTCTTAGTGACCCCACAAATGGGGACAGTCATGCTTCCCTCCTGAATATTTTACAAGATGGAAGGTTCTGAGCCTGTTCTCAACAGATGATCAAGCCATACCATGAGATTCTTTCCATTTCCTGTTCAAATGCAGTGGGGGAAAAAAAAAAAAACACAAACAAAAAACAAACAAACCACGCAACAGTGAGATGCTAAAAGTGTTAGCATTAACAGGCACTATGGTAGAAGCACAGGGAAATGTTCTGCATACTTTCTCACTGACCCCAGTGAAGACCTTGTAATGAAGTTCACAAGAATTTTCCTGCTCTTTGTTCTTCAGTAACAGAAAACCATTCATCACTACGGGTCGGTGACCTCATATACCAGAGAAACCATCAAGACGCTGGCATTTCCTTTTTTGATAATCCTGTTTTGAAATCTTGCATTCCTTTAACTGCAGTGGGTCCTCAGAGTCCTCTGAAAGGTCTGTAACCCTGGCAAGGACGAACACACTGCCAGGCTATCTCCCAAGCTTTGAAAAAAACCTGATTCTGACTGACTATGGTGCTTCCCAGACAACCCAGACATCCAGTGTGACCAACAGTGGGCACTGTGTCTGTCCCATGACCATTGATCTACACGCAGACTTGAAGTTACCCACATTAACAAGCTACAGCATCACAAGTTGCATCAGATCAACCCTGAACCAAACCCTCCCTATGGAAAGGCAGCTCCTATCTTTGCTTAAGATCAGCCTCCTTCCCATAAAAACTCACTCTGCCTTACTAAGCCAAGAATTCCAGAGAATCATCAGCCGCTGGGAATTTCCTTAGAGCACAATAAACTACACAAGCTGAACTCACCACCTTAGGACGTGGGGAGCTCAAATTCATATGCATGCATGTCAGCAATAAGCCACGCTTGCCTGATGGAAGAGAAAATACAAACAACTTTGCCGTGGTCCATCACGTTGTAGAACAGCGAGTCTCGGCTGCAACCCTTCAGTGCAGCCCTTCATGTTATGGTAAGCCCCCACTATAAAATTATTTTCATTGCTACTTCACAACTGTAATTTTGCGGCTGTTATGAATTGTGATGTAATCATATGATATGCAGGATATCTGATACATGACCCACCCCAAAGGGGTCCTGGCCCACAGGTAAGAACCTCTATTCTAGAACAAAGGCATCCAGAGGGTTACTACGTCTGCACTGAGGGTGAGGAATCTGGGCTGGGCAGTTCAACATCTCTCTATGGGCTGCTGGGTATAAAGGAGTGGACCTACTCTGCCTCTGAGAGGTTCAGTTTATGCTGATTCCGTCTTTACTGCTAGAAAACAGGCATCACAGAACCCCATGCTTGTAGTACCTGCTTGCTTGCTCTCCTTACCTCAGAATAAAGCATGAGGCACTTCTATTCTCTCCCCCGACTTTCAACCCCATGTTTCTTGCCCTAGAGACGTGTCAGGGAAGAATGATGCAATGGCTTATTTGGAGCAAGTAAAGAGGCAGAAACCAGTCTGCTTGGAGGATCTGGAAAGGGTATTTGGAGCCAGCTTCCAGAACAAGATGGTGGCTAGTCCCTTGGGATTCTAGCAGGTGAGGGCCTGCCCTGTGGGCACCAAGAGCATCCCTGCCAAGCTCAGCTGGAGCCAACGTATCTTCAAGCCTTTTGTGTGCTCTGCCCCGTCCACATCCATTTCCTGTGCACGCACATATGTGTGTGTGTGTGTGTGTGTGTATTTGTATTTGTATTTTTGTTTGGTTTTCTTTTGTTTTGTTTTTTTTCTAAAACTATGGTTCTTGGCTTTTCACACACGATCCTTTAGCAGAATCTGGTAAAATCCAAAACCCCTTTCCCTAGGAAAAAAATCTTAAAAGCAGAAACACAGAGAACGTACTGTATAGAACCTGTGAGAACTCCAAACCCCTAAGCCTACCATACATACTGAGAGGAAGAACACTATGCAGTCTGAACATTTCTGGGCCACTACCACATGCCAAGCACCAAGAAGAACCCACCTCTAGCCCTTCACGTTCTGGATGTCATCCCATTCTCCCACGACCTGTCTTGGTTCCCTGCAAAACTGTTGGGAACATCTGCTTGCTTTTGTATTATCTGTTCAGGAAACAGCTAGTCAGTGCTTTAAATATCTTATTAAACAGAAATAATGCACCACTTACACCCTCTCAAGCCCCTCCTCCAAGAGGCGCCATTTCCTTCTCTCCTTCAGTAGGCCCATGTACCAGAGACCCTAAGCACTTATTACCCTCTCGAAGTCACATGGCTGCCTCTCCCTCTGTGAGGACTGTCAGCAACATGGAGGACGTGGTCAGCAACTAAATCATGTTCAATTTTCAGCTTCCAGTAAAGTCCCCACTCACTGAGGTGAACAAACACAAATCAGACACTTTTAATACACATGTCCCTAATGCTCAACCTGATGGCCCAAGTGATGTCAAGATCAATCTTAAAGGAGTAATGGCAATAACCAGGCACAAGGATGGACAGCAAGGGCAGTCAGGAGCCAGCATGGATAAGGAACATGGTTCTTCAAAAGCCAGTCAGAAGGTTGGGGAGCTGAGAGCCGACTGTTAAAGAGAAAGGAAACAAGAGAAGCACGGGATAAAACATACAGGAATGTGGCTTTATCCTCTGGAAGATGGCTTTCCTGCTTCTTGTTTTAACTTAGTAAAGTAAGGGAGAGAATAAACAAACAATCGTGACCTCACAGTACACAGATGAGCGCTAGTGCCGGCCTTTCACTTTTATGCACTTTATAAGCATGTATGCTCCCGCGTGTGACTACTTGTGTTTCAATTTTGCTAAAATGTCTTATGTTTACTGTGTACCAGGCCCTGCGCTGAATATGAAATTGTTTAATGGCTGTTATTAATCGAGATCCTTCTGAAAGACAATTATGGTTTTACTGCTATGAACAGACACCATGACCAAAGCAACTCTTATAAGGACAACATTTAATTGGGGCTGGCTTACAGGTTCTGAGGTTCAGTCCATTATCATCAAGGTAGGAACATGACAGCATCCAGGCAGGCATGGTGCAGGAGGATCTGAGAGTTCTGCATCTTCATCTGAAGGCTGCTAGCTGAATACTGACTTCCAAGCAGCTAGGATGAGGGTTTTAAAGCCCACACCCACAGTGACACGCCTACTCCAACAAGGCCACACTTCCTAATAATAGTGCCACACTTCCTAATAGTGCCACTTTCTGGGCCAAGCATACATAAACCATCACAGTGGATGAAGGCACTAAGACCACACAACTCACATGCAGCTGAGTCAAGCAGAGTTCAACCATGTTTTCATTTCAAAACTCCATTTCTTTTTTTTTTTTCACTTGCTTGATTTACAGAAAAAAAATTATTTTCCAGTTTTCTGAGAGATGTCCCTTTGGGATCCTGATTAGCACACTAACAACCCTGGGATGTGAGCTCTTGCTGATGTCATTCTCCCACACAGGTCTGTTCATGTTTTCAGGACAGTCCGTCATTCTCCTCACGAAAGACCTGGAGGGTGACACTTCATACACCTTCCCTGGACAGATAAATCTGAAGATGGAGTGGAGAAGGGTGCATTTGGGAAGACCAGGTCAGCCAAATGAGATGCAAACCAAGATGTGGTCCCACTGCGGGCCTAGAAACCAGTGGTTGCTGGGAGCGAGCCAGGAGCCTGGCCAAGAAACGAGAGAAGGCAGAATTTAAGGGACCTGGTATTCCTCAGCGAGCACAAAGAGGAAATGGGGGTATGGAGAGGAAGAGGATACTGTGAGTGGACAGTGGACACCTTTCAAAGGGAGAGGGAGAACCAGAGGAGATGTGACTTATGGTGTGACTGAAGGAGCAAAGGCAATGGGCTGTACTGTGAGCGGAGCAGTCAATCACCAAATGCCTATTGGAAGCCTGGGATCACAGGACAGAAGGAAGGGGGCCATGGAAGGAGAATAGACAGGGAGTCACAATGCACCCTAGAGCAGGTGTGCACAGCATTGCCCCTGGAGAGCAGGCATCGTAGAGCCAGGGCACACAGGGCACAAACTCAGTTTGCATGAAGTCAGTGGAGCTGAGCCAAGGAAGGAGAAAGGCCAACTAAAAGGAGAAGCAGAATCATGACCCTCTTGAGCCTGTTCCGCCCTTGGATTTCTCAGAAAGAGTGATTTTTTTTAGAAAATAATTTGGAAGTCAGTCAGTTCATTTTAAACAGCAAACTAATCACATAAAGTTCACAGTGGGGTAGGAATTTACAGCTCTGGGCCGCCTCTCAGAGCTGTATCCACCAGCCATATGGAGCCAATGACTAATATTTAGTAGGAAAACAATTTATAATCATGTGCCTGCCATTCAAATGTGAAATGCTTTCTGCTCCGCACACCCAATGATACCTGAATATATCTCCTGTTTAAAATGCATTTATGAATAATTTTATAAATCTCCTAGCAAGAATGATAATAGAACAATCTATTTCCACTGCTACATGGGAAAAAAAAAAAAAAAAAAAACCCGAGAACTAAATGCTTCAATTAATCAAGGGATTTAATATGCTTAATAATAAATATCGAACAGTCGTTACTTGGGCTATTTAAAGGGTGGTTGGGGTCAAAAGACGATTATAACAGCTAGCATTTGCACCCACATTTATTTTCTCTCCGTTCCTGACACTGACAGAGCAAACTTCCTAGACTCACGAATCTGCTCTACTACATTAGAATGTTAGAAATCAAATTTGTTTTTCTTGATTTATCTGCAGGCAGTCATAATAAGATTCTGTAATGATTAAGAGAAGTAACAACCAAATAAATGGAAAAACACAGCCTATCTGAGGTAACCATGCAACAACAGACAGATAGATATGAAAATAAATTATCCAAAATGCTTTAGGAAAATGTGGTCCAGAGTCTGAAATGACCACTGCTGTGGTGTTTAGTGAGGCTAGGGATGCAGTACACGGTGATCCCTCATCTTTGGGGTGTGTGTGCGTGTGTGTGTGTATGTGTGTGTGTGTGTGCATGTGACACGAGTGTCAGGTACACTATCAACTTTATGATACCATGATCATAAACTGACCTGTGATAACATCGGGATCTCAAGAAGAAACATGCAGGGACAGATGGAGTCACCCAGGACTATCTCAATTCCAGTATCTCCTCTTAACAAATGCTGCCATTATGTCACCTGGTCTGGGGTCACCCTATTTGCTTCATTATAGTCTCAACTGATGGGTATTCTCAGTTTTGGATTTGTTTCTCTGTGGTTTTGTTTTGCTTTTGTGTTTTTAAGGCCTTGTTTCAAAAACCCAGACTAGCTCCAAACTCATGGTTCTCCTGTCTCAGCCTTCCAATGTGGGGTTTACAGGCATGCACCACCTGGCTGGGTTTGCTGTTCTGTTCAGAATGCTTCTTCCCAAACTAAGAAGCCTGTGATTCCAAGGTATCTCCTTTACTGATAAAACACCCAAGGCACAGTGGCCATGACAACCTCCTCCATCATAGCCCTGCTTTTCCTGGAGGAAAAACTCCCAAGGCAGAGGCCAAAGCTGCTGCAGTGAGCACCGGTCTTCTCTAAGTGGAAAAGAGACCAGGGTTACAGGTGACCAGCAGATTAAACATGCAAAATAAGAATTAAAAATAAAGAGAAGGAAGGTAAGAGATGGATGGCATGCATAAATTACAAAAATTTGTAAATTACAAGAACAGATGACCATAAAGAATTTCTCTAATAAATAGACATTTTGACAATCTGAACATGTTAAAATACTGGTGGTTTAATTTGATAGCATTTGCAAATATAAGAGGTACTTCTTATATGGAAGAGTTTTAAGTAAAATCTAGCTTATTCCCAATTAAAAAATATAAAAGTCAAATGTTAAGTCAAATCTTGAACCATTATTTTAAAAACATAATTGTTTCACAACCTGCCACTCAGAAGTAACACATAATAAAATACTGACAGCAGGAATCTCCACTTTCAGGCATTCAAATACACCGTGTCTATAATCCAGGACTCCACCTCATCGCTAGCTAGTCGGTAATGACTGACTAGTCAGTAGGTCTTAGGTTTTCATTTGAAATTTGGGGAGTTTTTCATAATTTGTTTAACCATATGTCTTCTAGTAAAAAAGTTAAATATTACAGTCTCTACCAAAGTATGATAAACATTTGATAAGAAGCAGAATTATCTGAATGTGGAAACAAATACCTGTATCCTTAGCTCTTGGGAGGTGGAGGAGAGGGAGAGGCAGGAGTTTGAGGCTAGCCTGAGCTATATGGGACCCTGTCTCAGGAAAAAATAAATAAACAAAAGACAGACAAAAATACAATAATAATAATATACTTACATTACTTTTCTAAAATCAAACTTAAATATGAGAATAAAAATTGGTTCTTGGCCTGAAGAAACACATGTTCAATGAGCAGACCATCTAGCTGACAAATCTGATTACCTGAGTTTGTTCCCCAGGAACCTCAGGGTGGAAACAGAACCCACTCCCAAAGGCTGTCCTCTGACCTCTGCATGTGTGCACTGTGGCAAGCATATATCCATGCCAAAATAAATAAATAAATAAATAAATAAATAAATAAATAAATAAATGTATTTTTAATGAAAATTACATTTTCAATAAATAACTACTAAATGGATATACATGTATACCTGTGATATACATCTCCATATACATGCATATACATATATATACACATTCAGTAGTTCTAACATGTACATTTACATATGCATATACAAACACAAATATATATATACGTTCAATAGTTCTAGAAAACAGTAGCTAATACCTATAAAACCTGCAGCCAACTGCCCACCCCTAGTTGGGAAAGGTTCAGTGGTAACCAGCATGGACTCAGAAACCAGAGGTCCTAGGTTCAAATGTCAAATTAACTCTTCTTAAGTTATGTAATCTTGGCAAATTACCCGATCAGTGCCTCAGCTTTTCTGACTTCAAAAAGAGATCACAGTGGTAGCCACTCACCAAGACCCTTGTGAGGAATCACTGAGAATAGGACCCAGAAAAGAGCCCAGCAAACGGTTCTTACTGTGCGGACTCACTGTGATATTCTTATAATCATTATCAACATTACTAGTATAATCATAATCCGTCTAATGGGGACTGAGTGAAACAAAACTCAACTCAGGTCTGTGTGTTCCGGCTTGTATTAATCAGCAGGTCCTATTAGTCCGTATTTCTGTGTATACCATAACTACAATCTAAGGCCAAGTATGCTTCTACTTAACTACAAAAGTCTATTATTAGTCAAAGGCCAGTGAAGGGGAGAAATTGGGCTGGGTATAGATCTCCTGCCACAAAATAAATACCCTTCTTTTCTTAGTGATCTCTATGGTTCTCAGTATACTGCCACAACACATACTAAGAAGGACACACACACACAATACACCCTCCCTAAGTTTTTCCCCAGAGACCATGGAAGGAAGGGGAAAAAGTCCAAACATCCAGTTTCTCTTGTTTGCTGGTCTAGAGTCTCTGGTCGGTGAGGGTACAGGAAAGATGGTCTTCACTGAGCCAAAGCCATGGATCCGAGCAGTAGGATGTCACCTAGCAACTCTACTGACGCTCAGGTCCCTGATTTGACTTCACATGGCATTTACACATGACCTACCAAATCTCTTCACTGTAAATTTGGAGCCTGCTGGCAGCCACTGCAACTGAAAGGCTTTGTAAACAGCTGTGGGGCTGGGTTGCTTCTGAATAATGACAGAAGGGGGCACACACTTGAGTCACAGACAGCTTTTCTCCAGTACTTGGTTGAATGTAAGTATAGAGACACTGTCGATACAGAGAGGGGGAACTATACTTCCTCCCCTGGCAATAATGACCAACATCATCTCCACCCCACCCCTTCTTGGGCCACCTGCAGAAGGTATACACGACCGTATTACAAATTCAGGTTTTTTTAATCCCCCAGGAACATTCCTCTCCCTGGTTCTTCAAACTACAGCACAAAGGTTTGTCCTGATTGCCTTCCTTCTATCCAACATCTGTCAATGTTCATCTTTATAGATGGCTGAACCCTGTGGAAGAGCTTTGGCAAATCTAAAGCATAAACCAACACACCCTCGCCTCTTTACAGGTGTTATCAATATACAGTCAACTGGGAGGACTCTCAAACATACAATCTAATCTAAACTCCAAAGTTTACTGACAAGGGATCTAGGGTGTTGGTGATTAAGCATAACAAGAATAATAACTGACTCAAAGTAACCTAATAAGTTTATATAACTTGGGCAGAGCACTGTAATTGTATATCTTCCTGCTTTGAGACCTCAAGTCCTGTTGAATGAGGTTATTCGTTTAAATCCGGGTTCTTAATGGCATCTTGTATCTTCCAACTTGTGTAGCTTTAAGGCTAACACGTGGAGGTTTTAATCTTTTGTGCCTCTTCCCTGGACTCCGATTTTACATCATGGTTATTAATGGCACCGGAACGTAGCTCTCAAATTATTTCAAGCAATGAATAATTCTGTATGTTTAGGATCTGAGTTTTATTTTCTCTGCCTACAGTGGGATTGACAGCAGCAAGGGCTTGGGGGGAGATTGAAAATCAAGGTCTGGGCTCCTGTTGACTTCAAATGAGAGAGCCTGGTGGGGAGCTTCATGATGAAGCAAATCATTAAAGCTACATTTACTTTCCTAAGATGTGATGTCCTCCTAGCTGCCTCTAGAGAAATACTCCAACATTATATGTGTAACGAACTAAGTAAAATGTACGTTTATGCCAGGATTGATGATGTATGAAACAGGAGAATCAGGAGTTGAAGACCAGAAAAACAAACAGACAAAAAATTATTAAAACAGGTAAAAAAAAAAAAAAAGATCTTTTAATTCTGTGACCTTGATTCTTGTGTTAGGAATAGACTCCATCTATCAGTAAAGTCAGCTGTGAGAGCTTCAGGAGGGAGCAAGGTCACAAAGCTATGGTCAGGCTCTCTAACGTGTCATGAAGAGCAGGGGAGGACACGCACAGTGGTTAGACTGCCAACGGCTGAAAGCAGACGATTTCCATGTAGAAAGCCGGGATCCCTTCTGATGATTGGTGCCCTTGCTCTAGTGACTGTTGAATGGTCTTTATTTTACTTAGAAACTGAATGTTGGCGGACATTAGGCACTATCAAGTTCTTCTTTCTCTGAATACTCCTGTTCATTCCAGGGACAGATGTGATTGTGGTAACTGAAGAAAGGTGATACTAAACAGCTGGAATTACCCACAGTTCCCCACCCCCAACCCAACAGGTGACGGTCTTAATGTCCACCTGGCTCTTAACAGAGCAGACATGTTCCACAGAACGAGGAAAGGCATGCAGTCGGAAAATAAACAGGCGCTATCAACGTTAAGTCATGTTCTACATCCAGAATATGCAAGAAAACTTCAGTGGTAATTCTGCTCCTTGAGGAAGTTAAAATCAGAGACATCGACACCCAAAATGAGTGACGAACAGTGGCATTCTCCTGTCACGTGATGGTTTCCGCAAGTTCCAAAAGGACCATTTAATAAAGATGTAAAAGAAAATCCTAACCTGGCTAATTTATTCCTCAGAGTCACCATTTATCCATACATCTATTTTTAAGTATGCTGATGACTAAAATAGTCCTGTGCAAAATACAATATAATGAAACAAAATACAAAAACTAAAATAGATGTGTGCTATGATTTAAATCTACAGTGTCTCCCACAGGCTCTCCTTTTGAAACCTCTGGTGCTATTCTGTGGTGGAACTTCAGGAGCAGAATGGTAGAAGCAGGCTACTAGGAGCAAGCCCTGGAAGGTTATTCTCACCCTCTGCTCCTGTGGTGAAAGACAGAGTCACCCCTGCCTGCTGCCACACCCTCCCTACCAGAAGAACTGAAATTTCTCTGAAACCATGAACCAAGAGAAACCTCCCATCCATTGGCTTGTCTGTCAGATATTTTGGTGATGCAGAAACACAATACCTCACAGAACACTGGCCTTCCACATCCAAACTGTTAGCTTTGAACCTCAGAAAACTGTGAGAACTGTTTTGGCTCAACAGAAGGGCAAATGATCCCCCAAATTCAAAGTGTTATGGGCACTTACGTATGTCACACTATGAATGAAACTCCTTCATGGTGTAAAATAAGTGTTGAAAGAGAACCCTGTTGGGCACCAAATTTTCAGTATGGTCACTGCCTAAGAGGCAGTGGTGACTCGCTATGAAATGGTTGCTTGAAAAGCTCTAATCTTCAGAAATGTAGATTTTTGTGTTACGAATTTTCTGGCCACCACCGTTAAACTACTCACATAAACAATTCCTTAAACCCTTTACACTGTCTCCTGTTATAGTCAAAGTCAATATCGGTCTCCAGGAAAAATTAATTCAAAGCATTTCCTTTAACTTCAAAAGTCTAGAAACAGAAGTTGTTAGGTTCCGGATATATAAACTTCTGTTAGCTTTCTATCTGCTGAATTATCTAAAGTGTTTTTCTGAGTTGGCCTACATGCCGCAATGACAAAGTTGGTAAATGCCCTGGGTCCTTCACCCCAAGGGAAGCCCTTGGTTTTGTTTGTTTGTTTGTGATCGGGTCTAAGTTAATCTGATACTCAGGGATTTTCCTTTCTCTGCCTCTGCCTCTCAGGTGCTAGGATTAAAGGTGTGCACAACACACCCAGCCCCAAGGAAGACCCGTGGACAGGTCTTCCAAACTCTACTTTTTAAGACCACAATGTCTTTTACTTTGTTTTTGTTTTGCTTTGTTTAGACAGTATCTCCCGTAACTCAGGCTGGCCTCAAACTCAATGGGTAGCTAAGGACAAACTTTAATCCCTGACCCTCGCCCACCCCTAAGTACAGACGTCACAGGTAGGCACCATCATGTTTGGCACCACCGTGCTCAGCTCACAAAGCAACAAAGACTGAAAGCTTAGATGGTGATTAAAGGACGTTAAGGTACAGCCTGAATAAAATACAAGTTTGAAACACTAAATGAATAATCAAAAATGGCAGGAGCATGAACAAGGAAGGAGGACTGGAGAACAGAGGGTTCATTTTGATCATTAGCGTTCTCTCATCAAGTACAAGCATGGTCATGGCCAACCCTGCAAGACATAGCAGTTGCAGTAATAGTGGCACAAAAGTTATGGAGGTAACCAGCCATATTCTCATTGATTTAAGGCCCCATAGACAGGAGGAAATCCAAGCCTGGTACTATAAATTTGCCCAAGAACCCATGGCTGAGGAGCCTACTACTATGACTTTGCTAAAGTATCAAACTCTAACTGCCTGTCTCTCTACTCAGACATTAGTACAACTTGAAAGGAGGAGACGGAAAAGTCAGTTCAAGGCCATCCTTAGTTACACAGTAAGTTGAAAACCAGTCTGAACGACTCTGCCTTAAAAGGAGAGGGGGCGCTGCAAATGGAGCTCAGCAGTTAAAAATGCTCACTGCTCTTCCAGAAAACCCAATTTTAGTTCCCATCACAAACATCTTACAGCTCACAAACCTGTGACTACAGCAACACACACACGTGGATATCCTGTAACAGCAAAATCATTCAGTGATCACACGTGGATCCTGGGTGGCACAGGAATGGCCCCAGTTGGTGAGGAGAACAGACTCTTGGGGGGCAGTTTTAGTAAGACAGCTTATTTTAATGAGGGAATGCCTCATTTGTATAAGAGGCATCCCAGGTGCTGCTGGGCATGCATGACCTTATAAAGGGAGAGGAAATTTAACCTGGCTACCAGGCTATATGACCTTCTCTGGTGAGAGACACAGAACACACGACCAGGACACACAGGCCTAGAGCAGGGAAGAGCCATCCTACTCCTGCCAATCTCAGGAACAGGCTTCCTGGGTTTGGACATATCTTGACCCCATTCTTGCTCCTGCACAGCCCCCCATCCACCCATCCCTGGCCCCACAGAGGGTAAAAATACAAATCTTTGAAAAGGCGGCTGAAATACTTTGGAGCCACTTGAGCTGCCAATGGATCGGTTCTTGTAAACACTGATTTTCAGCTGTTCAGCAGAACATTCAGGAATGAGAAGAGGTCTAACACTCTCGAAGGTATTTTCTGAATTTGCAAACCTTTATTACTTTCAGAATATTTAATAGACCAAAATCAAAAAGACAGACTGTAATCCAAAGAAATAAATATCTCGGAAGGATTACTAAAAAACCAGAGTACAACCCGAAACGATCTCTGAATATTTCATGAGCATGACGAGATGGTGAAATGCCCTGTGGGACAATACTCACAAAGACAAAATGTTTTTTTTTTTTTTAATTATGTATATTGGGGTTCTGCTTCTTTGACATGGAAACTGAGTTTTTGTTCAAACCACATTATTGTATTTACAGAGCCTCTCAGGTCTACGATAACACACAGCAGTTGGGACAGTTCTCCACAGCAGCCTGCAATTACAGGCTTCGAAGCAGGTTGACGTCTACTCTGTCGTTTATCTTCCCCAGAAGTTCTCCTTGGTGCCACTGGCAGAGACGGTGATGATTTTTAGAGGGGGTAAGGGCCTGAGAGGCGTGACACGCCACATCGAGGCCACTGTCTGACTAGAAGAACAGCCGTGACTCCAGCAACACTTTCCCTGTCAGAAGGTTCTGGCTGACACGTGACCTGCAGTGAATTGTAAGCTTCACACAATAGCGATCTGACATAACACTATCTTAGGATCATCCTCCATAATCCTTCAGGCCAACTGTCTTAGTCAGGATTTTACTGCTGTGAACAGACACCATGACCAAGGCAAGTATTATAAGGACAACATTTAACTGGGGCTGCCTTACAGGTTCAGAGGTTCAGTTCATTATCATCAAGGTGGGAGCATGGCAGCATCCAGGCAGGCATGGTGCAGGAAGAGCTGAGAGTTCTACATCTTCATCTGAAGGCTGCTAGTGGAAAACTGACTTCCAGGCAGCTAGGACTAGGGTATTAGAACCCAAAAGCACAGTAACACACCTCCAAGGCCACACCCACTCCAACAAGGCCCAAATGCACAGTAACACACCTCCAAGGCCACACCTACTCCAACAAGGCCACACCTCCTAGTAGTGCCACTCTCTGGGCCAAGCATATACCATCCATCACACCAATTAACTCCAAACCCCTAAATTTTGATTTCCTAAAAAGCTCTTGTTTTCACACATTCTTTTTCCTTGCTGTGTAGTCCTTAGAAACACAAAAGAAAATACAGTCTTGTGCCTGCACGTGTTTCTTAAGGAAGTGGCAAGACTGTGACACAGAAGTCCAGGGCGACTCTTCACTTTGCTTCTCTCATCCATCAAACCGATGTCCTTCCCAACTTCATATGCCTATCCTAAGAGATGTGTCCTAACCGAGCCACAGAGACACCCAGTGAAGCCAGGTCTGATTCTACTAATGTCAGGAAAGGAAGTGACCTCATACCAGTCTTTATCAACTGTTGGCTGCTTCCTCCTGTTAATTCATTACATTATCCACCTAGCTCTCCACTCAGGGAGAGTGCAGCAGGATTGTCAAGCCGACCAAATAAATTTAATAGAGATAAGATAATACACATTTAAAAATAAAATTTAAGCTGGGCATTTTGGCTTAGACCAGTAACCATAGCACTCAGAAAGGTACAGGAGGAGGATTGGGAGTTTAAGGTCAGTCTACAATACGTAGTAAGGTTGAGAGCAGTCTATATGAGAGCCCCGTCTCAAACAAATGGAAATAAAATTACTAAGATGCCAGGAAGTAGTTACACTGCTCTTGTTTGTGCTTATACAGAGAGAAAGGGAGACTAACTGTATCCTCCCCAACTTCACATCCTGAAATCCTGGCTGTCAACCTGATGCTATCCCATGGGAGCTCAGGAAGGTAACTAGGGTCAGATGAGGTCACAAAGGTGAGGCTCACCATGGGATCAATGTTCATCTGAGACAGAAGTGGCCATTGCAAGCCTAGGTGAGAGCTCCTGGCAGAAATGCTGCACCCTCAGCTCACATCTCCAGCCTCCTCAGAACCCAAGCTTCAGTCTTTGGCTAAAGGACAGACTTCCTTATAAAGATGGAACTGAACCAGGTGATGTCACCTAGTCTACAATCAGGCCAACCACTGCCTTGTTTACTTTTAAACATTCTTAAGCAAACAAGTCTATATTTGGGGGATCACTAAGTGCTTAATTAACTTATAAGGACCAACACCCCAAACCTACCATGACTACCTGTCTTTCCACCTTCACATTAGCACAGGCCCCGCTCGGCTTCTCCACTGCTTACCCCTGCCCATGGCAATGTTTGCTTTGACTTGAATTCTCAAATATAGAAGTATTTCAAGCACTCTGTTGACCCAGGTTAAAAAAATCCTGAAGAACTCCAAAAGGATTAAGCTGGGAAAGTGCAAGAAACCCAAAAAACCACAAAACAAACTTCCCCTGGGTTGCAGTCACTCGCTGGTTTCAGAGAAGGTAGCTGGTATGAATGGTCCTGATCAGAACCATTTATTGCAGGAGGTAAAATGAATAGATTCACTTTAATTCATGCCTGCTACAACATTAAGAACAGTGAGCCCCAGTATTCACTGAATGAAGTCGCCAGAGGAATAAAAATCAATTAAAGACGTACTGTATACCTACATTCAGACAGACTTAGGAATTCGGTGCTTTAAGTTAATTTCCCTCTTGGTATTTCCAGACCTTAGTTCAGTAACACAAGTAATGCTTATTAGAAATATTAATGCAGCATATGCAATCACTATTAATGTAATAATCTTGGGCTTTCTTTCTTACTAAAATGTCAATCCAACTTCTTCAATCCCACCCAAGAGGGTCTATGGAAAATTATAATTAACAGATTCATTCTATAGGCAGTGTAATTAGCTGTGAGCCCATTCAGTGAATGGCTATCATTAAGGTATTTTATATATCAGAATAGTTTCATTTGAAATCAGGAGATTGACATTATCAGGCCAATATCAACAGCCACTAGCCCCCAGGTTCTACACTAAGCCAAGGGCGTGTACTATCTCACTTTACCTTCATAGTGAGAAATAAGAAAGGCTCTGAAGACCCAACAACTTGCTAAGGTTGGAAAGTCAGTGTGTAGCAGGGCCATGACTTTAATTCAGAGATTTCAACATCAGAAAAGCCTCCTAATGAGTCTTTCCCACTGCTTTACACTCAACAGAAATCTGAAAAACATTTGCCAGGGAGGACAATAAAAAAGCAGAATAATGCCAGGAAGGTGTTCTCTATAAAAGAGCCACCAACAATAACTCAAGAAGGAAAGAGGGAAAAAAATCAATTTAAACTTCTTTTTTAATATGACAAATCAATGAAAAAAAATGTTATGCTTCTGATTTTTATATTAAAAAAAAAACCAAACAGTGTATTAAAAAGTACATGGCAGTAGACTGAAATGGTGGATGACTTCACTACAAGATAACACAAAAGCTTCAAAAGAAATAGTCTCATTTCCAACTGAATGAGAAATATCCCCCTTTCCAACTGTGGCTGAGGTAGCTGTACTGCCGGCGTGTAGGAACACTGACTGACACCCACCCACAAGATGGTCTGGAGAACCATCTATGATTCCACAGGAGCCACTTGCTGGGTGTCTGAGGACAAAAGCTACCTGAACGCTTTCTTTTTTCATTCCTTGTTTTTATCAGTTCTTTGACAATTTCATAGCATGTGTTTTGATCATACCCACCCACACTCTTTCCAGATCCACACCCCCTTTCTTACCCACACATCATAACACCTTCCATTTTTTGTTAACATATCAAGGACAGTTTGTGCTGCCCGTATACTCTGAGATGTGTGACCTTCATGAGAGGGTAGACAAACCATCAGGGGCCACACCCTCCCTTAAAAAAAAAAAAGTCTTCGTCTCCCAGCACTACCAATTGCTAATACCTGATATCGGCATACACCTCTGCCTTGCATGCTGAAATTTTATCTGGCCTTACAGCAAGCACAGGTTGTGCAGGCTACCCTGACTGTTGTAAATTTCATATGCGCAACTGCCCTGCTGTGTCCAGAAAACACTGTTATATTGTAGTCACCCACCACCTCCAGCTCATACAATCTGTCTCTTCTTCCAGAAAGACCCCTGACCCTTTGGAGGAGGGGTGTGTGTGACAAAGATGTCCTATACGGCCAAGCACCCCCAGTGTCCTATGACCTGCACCCTGAGCTTGTGGGCCTCAATGTTAATCACCACCTTCTGCAAATAGAAGTTTCTCCATTGAGAGATGGAAGATGCACCAATCTGGGGGTGTATGGAGAAGCCATCAGTTTCAATACTGTGTCCATTTAGCAAAGTCACAGTAATAGGTTCTAACCTAGGGCTGTGGCCTGTCAAGAGACAGGTGCAAGACCCCGATAAATGGTGCCAGGTAAGGGTATGAAGTCATTCTTGCTGCAGAGATTTAGCAGTTGGGAAACCACCAGAGCAGATCCACTGCAAGTGGAGAAGAGCTCCAGAACCCTTCTAGGGAGCTGAGGGCCAGCCAGGTTCCTGAAACTAGAGTCACTGCAGTGTGACAAGCCATGATCCCCGATGTCCAGGCCATGTGTTTTGAGCTTCCTGTGACCAAAGTAGTTGAAACAGGAAGTCAAAAGTCAGAGAAAGAAGAGGAAGAAATGAAGGGAAGAGGAGGAAGGAGAGGGGGAAGGACCTTCTGCACTCCTCTTAACCCCACCCAACACGGCAACTCAAGGGAACTCATGATGGCTGAGGCAACAGCACTGGAATTCAGTTTCTAAAGACAAAAGTGCTCGTTAAGAATTCTACAGAACTAAGCAGTCAAACCTTACCTCCTCATAATTAACTCAGTTATCCTAGGTGATGAGGTCCCCTTCAGCATCTAAGGATAACTATGGTTGTGCTCACCAGAGTCTTACAAAGACCGACAATATGCTTTCCTTGCAGCTTAGAGGAGTTGAGATCCCTATCCCTAGCCATGTAGTCCAGAGATCCTGCGTTAAAAACTTCTTCATAATCCCCAGGCTTCAGCAATGAAGAAAACAACTGAGGTAGCAACTTCTTGATTACTATTTTAAAAGTGCCAACCACTGTCCTAAAATTTCCATGAGTCTCCTCAAAGGCAGTTGGCACCTTTATGTGTTCCTGTAATCCCAGCACTGGAGAGGCGAAGGCAAGAAGAGTTCCAGTTTAAGGCCAGCCTGGCCTACATAGTGATATTCTGTCTCCAACAAGGGGGAAAAGAGCACCTCTGATTAAGACCAAAAATGGAGGAAACTGGTAGACATAGGAAACCTAAACTCTTTACTGCAGTCTATCATGGTGGGCCAATGCTACAAATGCAATCTCATTTAAAGTTTAGAATGCAAGGCCCACAGGACTCCTATAAACAAATCTTATTTAGACTGCAAAACAACTCCAAAGCAATCTAGAATAGTCATTACTCTATCCAAATAATCTCTTATTACTGGGAACACAGCGGCAAATGGATATTTCACACAGCAGAAATCGTGGGTGATGGTGTTTAACAACTGTGTGTAGAAACCTAACTAATATACAGTCAGCCTTTTTTTATTCTCTGAATCAATATCTAGAGTTTCAATCAACCTCAGATTGAAAATTTAAAAAGCTTAAACCTACTGAGTGCTGAGCATGTACTTCTCTTCTTAACACTTCCTCTAAGGAATACAGTGTTAGCACTAGAACAGCAAGAACAGCTATTAACAGTCTTTATAATATACTTGGTCCTACAACGTAAAATTGGTCTACAGTATACTGTAGCTTATATGAAAATACCATACACTTACATAAAGGACCTGAATACCTGAGGACTTTGATGTCTAAAAGGTCTTAAAGCCAGTCCTCCACAGATACCAAGGGATGATATACAAGTTAAAAATCAATAGATATAAATATTATCCAAAAGAATATTAAAAACTGTAACATATTTTTAGAAACCCAGGAAGTAGAATGGTCAGCTTTAACTGTCAACTTGACAAAACCTAGAATCATTGGCAAGAGTTTTGATGAAGGGCTATTGAGCTGGCCTCATATCTGTGGAAGACTGTTTTAATTAATATGAGACAACTCAGTCCACTGTGGGCAGTACCATTACCTAGAAAGTACCTATGGTAGTATCATTCCCTAGGCAGTACCTATGGTGGCTCCATTCCCTAAGTAAGAAGTCCTAAACTGTTTAAGAGCACAGAAATCAAGCTGAGCACATACAAATGCATGCGTTCATTTCTCTCTGCCCTTGACTGTGGATGTAATACAACTAGCTGTTTGAAGTTCCTACCTTAATTCCCCCACCATGATGGCCTATACCCTGGAATTTTAGCAGAAATAAAGTCCTTTCCCTGCCACTAAGTTGCTTTTGGTCATGGTATTTTATCAGAGCATCAGAAACAAATCCAAGGCAGGACTGTTCCCTGTCCATTTTGAACTTCATATGTAAGAGTTCATAAAACTTGCCGGGCAGTGGTGGCGCACACCTTTAATCCCAGCACTTGGGAGGCAGAGGCAGGCGGATTTCTGAGTTCGAGGCCAGCCTGGTCTACAGAGTGAGTTCCAGGACAGCCAGGGCTACACAGTGAAACTCTGTCTCAAACAAAACAAAACAAAAAAAAAAAAAACAAAAAAAAAAAAAACCTTTATTAGTAAAGCAAGTGACAGGTCACACATATGCTAGCTCTAACACAAGTCTGACAATGAACCCTAAAGTTTAATTATTCACAGAATTAATTTTTTTAATTAAAAATTGACCGGGTTACCCCCCCCACACACACACACACACATCACACACATCCACACAAAACCAGCCACGTATGTCTCAGCCGTGTCCAACAATCAGGATACATTGCCTGTTCACTCACCCAAACATAGCTAATTTCCCTCTCCTAAAACAAACAAGACCATTCTGCCCTTCACAGACACTTCCCTCCATACCCGAATCCATTTACCTATCTGAACTCAGAATCCAGGCAGGCCAGAGGAGAGACCACCTGCAAGGAAGATTTATGCCAGGAAGGACTGAAGAAAGCAGGAGGTTTCAGGAGCAAAGCCACCTGAGAGAAGACAGTTATCAGGATGCAAGAGACTTCTGGGCATGCCAGCTAAGGAATGACACCATCCTCCATGAGGCAAAATAAATAAATAAATAAATAAATAAATAAATAATCAAGAGACATCCCCAACTCATCAGATGCAAATAGTTCACTAACTAATCCTGGCTTTACTCAATCAAGGGCTTTTCATGGAGACTGAGAAAATGTCCATTTTTTCAGAACATAAAATACGGAAGGGAGTTTTCAGCCACAGGTTCTGGGATTAAGGCATCCACACCAAGCCACCAGCATGTCTTTATCATTATGTCAGAATCCTGAAGCTCAAGATCACCAGGTCCTGGGGAGCTGCTTCTCAATGAACCTGTAAGCTGCCAGATCTACACGTCTACCTACCCCCAGGAGGGATATGGTTTCCCCACATCCCAGAAAGCACCAGGTCTTTTTCAGGTGGCCAAGTGACACTCAATCTCCCTCATATCATACCCTTTTCACCATCTTATATACAACAGCCCTAATGTGACCAAGGAAGGACAGCAAAAATAAAATGACATTTGGGTAATAATCTAGACACAAGATTTCAGGTACCACCAGGGTGGCAGTTAAAGAGGCAACCTGGGACACACCATAAACTATTAAATCCGCTAAGGGATACCAAGACAGGCAGGCCCCACCAGGTCTACCTCAGGCAAGAGGCAGATAGCACCATATTGGACAAGGTTTCTAAAGACACAAAGCAGAGCCAGATTGAACCAGAGGACCTCAGCTGAGAAAAAACATTCCCAAGAAAGGAAGATGGACACATGGGGGAATTTGGTGGGAGGCAGGCTATGGTATCAGAGCTGACACTCAGGGTTATTGCTAGGCTCATGGTGAATGCTGAGTCCTTCACGATTCTCACAGAGAGCCAGAATTAGTTCCTCAGACTGGGGTGTGGCTCTGCTAAGAAGTGGGAACCAAGAGCTAGCTCTAGGGGGAGTGTGGATGGGAGCCAGAGCCTTAATTTGATTCAGGCAGTTCCTAGTCCTCTGTAACTCCAGCAGTGAGTGACTAATCAGCCTTAAGAAACCCTGAGTCACGAGGCAGGGAAAGCAGCATCAGTGCCAAGTAACTTCTCTGAGAACTGGGAACCCACGGGCTTGGACAAATACTGTGGAATCTTATATCTGGGGCCAGCAGTGAACATTGCCTTCTCCCTTGGTGCAGGTCAGTTTTAGTTTTCGGTTCTTGAAGGTATTCAGTTACCAGATGAGGCTAAGAATATCCATCTGAAACACGCCTTAGACAAAATGCCAGGAAGTGCTGACCTTTTGGAAAAATTAATTATTATACTTGACATTCTTGTGTGGAAGGAACAAACTGGCATGCATTTCTCTATGGATTGCTGTCGCACCCAGCAGCATGGTCACTCAGGGACAGCATGTGAAATGACTCTGAGTTTGGATTCAGACAGCAAAGCAATTAAAATGAGTGCATTTTCCCTGTACCCTCCCTCCCCAACTTAAAGTTAGTTAACTTCCTATTATAAGCAAAGGTATTGTGTGAGCTGCTGTGGATAAGACTACAAAAATAACTAAGATGAAAAAAAAGGAAAAGAAAAAAAAGAAAAAAACCTGATTTTAAACAGAATGGAAAAGTAATGTTAGGTAGCATGTTAAGATTTCACCAAAAAAGGTCTTTTCCAGATTTTCTTGCAGTTCAAATACACTGGACTAATGGGAATAGATAACCACACCTAGATTAATCTCCAAAAAAGATCATGCAACATGAAAAGGGCCAAGCATGAAAGATTATACTCTACTTAGTTCCATTCACATAAAATCCAACAGCAGACACACTCAGTTTACAGGAGAGATCATTAAAATGTCCCCCTGGACTGAGAAAGGGAATTGGGGGGGGGGGGTGTGAGTGGCCTCTCCCTGAGTGTAGGTGGCAGGCAGACGCAGGACTGAATCTGCCAAGCTGCACAGTTAACAGCACATATCACTATCTAATCAAGAGCATCACTGGAGCGGGCTCCTGGTCAGACAAAAAGCACTGCAGAAGGCAGCATCAGTCTCTCACGTTTCCTCAAAGAGTTCACCCATAAAGAAGACTCCCATTTGGCCAGGAACCACAAGTGATGGAAAAGTAAGTTGAAACGCCATTCTAGGATAAACAACCTAATACAGGATCCCGAGCAAGAGGATTGTTTTAAACAGCAAATGAGAACAAAGTTTGTTCCCATGCCTGCTCCATGACCTGAGAACAGATCTGGCCTTAACTTTTGTCCTTCAGTGTTGCATTAGGTACTCTGACTGTTCACAGGAAAGAGATTCTAGAGAGAGATACCCCAGCTAGGGTTTCAAGAGGGAGAAGCTGGAGCCCAGCAAGGCACCTGTGGTGTTTTCCGGCTTCACAGGACTTCTGATTCATGCCCCCAGGGGCTTGGTTGTGACTCCCAGCAAAGTCAGTTCCGCCTCTTACCAATAGAAGTGATTCATAGCCCTCAAGAGAGCAGCCAGAAAAAGAGAACATGGTGCTGGCTGAAAATCCAGAAGAGTCATTCTCCTCTAGGTCCCCATGCCTTTGAGGCCAAGAGAGAAACAGACTGTGAGCAGGGAATGACAGTACCCGCTGTTTCCCCTCTTCCTTCGACAACACAGAAAAACTAACAGAATTGATGACCTCAAAGGTCTCAGCATCCCTTTCAAACTTACAGAAAAGAGAGGGTCATGCTAAGTCGAACTGTAAAGCCATTCTGAAGGGACCTGAAGATGCAACCGTGTTTTGTTGCCTCTAACCCAATGTAGCTATTGCAGCCAATAAACACACCGAGGCATAGTGGGGCTTAAGATTACGAACAACCTCTGCAAGGTGAACAGAAAGACCATGGAAATCATCGTAAACAAAGCCCGCGCCAGACCAGTTTCCTGGGACAACTGGACCTGGAAACCCGAAAGTACACACATTTGCCAAATGTACATCTGAGCCTTCTCCCTGCCCAGCCTTTCAAAGACTTGCTCCCCAAAGATCAGGCTATTTTTAGAACATGAAAATAACAGCTGTGGGGCCAGCCATCCCCCAGTGAAAGCCCTCCCCCTGGAGAGTGGTGGGCACACCCAAGATTCTCTTCTCACTGTGCCATCCTGGTTTGCTCTTCTTTCACAACCTTTAAATATAATTTGCCACACCCACTTGATATGTCTGCTTTACCCTGCCAGGCAGCCCATGTGTGCTAGCATAAATGAAATCTCTATGCATATGGATTTAAAACAAAACCGAAAACATCAGGTATGATTTGCAAGCAGGGCTCACTGCTGGCAATCCAGTCAAGAGTTAGAAGGAACTTTCCTGGTCCAATAAGTTAGTCAACACTATCTATGATTGAACTCTTCAGAATAAGTACATGAAGCTTGAGACGAGCCAGAAGCCACAGCTGAGGCCGCCGGAACGCCCAGGAAAACCATGATTACCCGATTGCTAAAACGTCTCTGGTGTTTGCTTACCCTGAGCATGATGAAAGGCTTGTCTGCAAGTGTTCGCATCTCCTCTATGATTCGTAGGTTATAATGAGCCTGTTATAGATGGCTGTACCCAGTGGTCACTAAACACTATTTACATATAAATGAATGCAGGAAACGTGAGCGGCCCTCGTGGCAGAGGCTGGACTCCAGGCACTGTGACTGAAGGATGGAATTAGGTTTACACTTCAAGTTGCTTCTATTAAAGGCAGAAATGTCAATCAAATAACCTTAAACTCAACTCCTCTCTTCCTTCCACTTTGCTCTCTTTCACCCCCAAGGGGATGCAGTAAGTTAGCTATCCTCTGGCTGATGTTCCTGGAGGGGCAGCCTGCTGTCCAGCTCCAACAACTGGACACAGTGAATCAATTGTCCCCAAGCTTCTCGGTACACAAAATGAGAAAGCATTGTCTCCTATACCTAACCTGCAAATGATACAGTGTTCACTTCTGTTATTATTAAATCCAGAAGAGTTAAGCTACAAGAGCAATAACACAAAGTGTGCTCTGCCTTCCACTTGATCTACTTGTATCTATTTATCTACTTGTGTCTATTTGTATCTATTTGTGTCTTTTAACTGGTTTTGTTTAACCGGGTTTTGTTTAGACTTTTTAAAGCTACCCAATGAACCGGAAACTTTTAAGTCTCATGGGCAGTTAAACAAACATTTTAGACTTTACCCTTTTAAATTCCCCCAACTACCTGAAAGAGTAATATGATAGGAACTTCACCTTCCAACTTGGTGCAACTGTGCCAGCAGCTCCCTCGGTGTGTCTGTGATGCATTCATCCTTAAGAGTCAGAGAAGTGTCTTGGTGCAGTGGGCAATGGCCAGTGTGGATCCATCCACGTGCCGTGAAGGAGGACTGAATACTCAGCCTCAGATGGAATCTCTATATCAGTGCTCCCACCCCTACCTCAGGGAGCATCAAGGATGAAGGGATGGAAAGAATGTAGCCTGGAGGTGGGGAAATGAGGACTGTTGTAAATGACACAGCCATTACAGGCATGAACGCATGGTATGGTTACCTGCTACAAGCATGGGTATGGTTGCCTGCATAAGACCTGTTCAGAATCAAGGCAGCCAAAATGCTAGCATGGATGAGGAGGCCTGAGCTAGAAGGGCCAAGCTAGAAGAGGGAAGGTTCCATTTTCCTTGAGGACGTGGTGATTGATAGGTTGCCCATGCTCCAGTGGGTGCCCCAATCCCTATATCTATTCAGTCAGCACTAATTGGCCCCAGTGGTTATTTAATGGGGGCTGGGAAGGACCATACGGAAAGGGAACATGAATTGAAGGGACATGTTGGGTGGTTTCAGGGGAAGTTGAGAGAGGTAAGCTTGGGGTATGATCAAGATATGTTTTGTATGTATTTATGTTCTTATTTCTTATACACTTTTAGAATAAAGGCTATCAAAGTATCTCTCATAATGACCCTTTATACTACATCGCATCCTATCTTTCTTAGTAAAATTGCATCAAGGTGACACAACCCTGTTATGAAATGCATCTACTGGGCTGGAGAGATGGCTCAGTGGTTAAGAGTAATGACTGTTCTTCCAGAGGTCATGAGTTCAGTTCCCAGCAACCACATGGTGGCTCACAACCATCTGTAATGGGGTCTGGTGCCCTCTTCTGGTATGTCTGAAGAGAGCAACAGTGTACTCATATACATAAAATAAGTAAATGAAAAGATTAAAAAAAAATGCATCTACTACTATAAAATCTTACCTGACTTTAAACACCTCAGTCACTTAAATTTCTTCATGTTTTGTCTATGACTGACTGACCATTGGGCTAAGACCCATCTACTGTGTTGTATGTATTAATCCTCCAACTGGCATGCCCAAGGGCTGGTCACTAGCCCAAGTCCTAAGTTAGATGTCAGCTTTTTAGTAGTCCGTATCTTGCTCTTTCTTATTCACCAGAATGGAAGCACCAGGCACCATGCTGCCCACTAGGGCCACCGCCCTCAAGACAGTAACAGTAAGAAATGAGAAGGACAAAGTGACAAGGGCATGTGGAAGTAGAAGTCACTGTCTTAGGGAAAAGGAACAAACGTCTACAGAATAATCAAGAGGTAATCCTAGGTTAAGATTTAGCTAAAAACAGTTACACAAAGCACTGGCAACATTGTTGACAACTGTGGAGGGCTCAGTTCAGCAGGCATCCGATCCGCCAAAGCAAGTCCAAGTTTTAAATACTATTACTCATTTGGCATTCCCACACCTTGCATGCCACAGCCCCATTTTACAGAGGAAGGTCATGTAGATCACTCAAGGTCACGTGACTGGTGAATGTCTGGACCAGACTGTGAACTTGCATGCTCTGCATCTCTGGGTAGAGCCAGGGTAAGGCTTCTGTGAATCAATCTGACCAAGTATGGAGGCAGACGAGGAAAGACTCTAAGAAAAATGATGAGCAACTGAGAAAGCCAAGCAGCTGACCTGAGATAAAAAAGCAAAGAACCAACCAACCAACCAACCAACCAACCCAGGAGCTGCTTCCATGTCACAGATGGCCAACGGACAGACCCCAGACCAGTCCAGGGCTACTGGTCTGCACTGCAACTAGCCAAAGATGTCAGTCCACATCTTTGGCCCAATAAAAGTGAAGTTATCACTAAACAGATGGCAGAAGTAATCTTTGAACACAGGGAAGATACATCCATTCCTCTTCAACTGCAGAGTAAGTCCCTGGAAACCCACTCAAGTTTCATCCTCAGATCCAGACCTCTGGATGACCAGGTCTATACCCCCAGGATTCGAAAGGGAGAAGGATTCCCCCTGTACATGACATGGTCTCTTCTTCCTTCTAGATCCACAAATTCCCAAAGCAACCCTATAGCCTTGATGTCTGCTCAAAGGAGAAAATGTAGCTGAGAAGGTCAAGAGCCAGATACCCTTGAATTCCACAAGACTAATGTCTTAATAGAGACAAGGAGACTGGACTCGGTGCTCTGTACATACACACTGATAGAGAATGCCAAGGCTGAATGAGTGGAGAGTTTAAAAGCATTTTAAACATCAGGCTGCCCATCCTCCCTCTCGGGAGGTTCCTGACTGGCCGCCCTCTGTAGAATGGTGAATATAATTCTGTATTTCCAGCTTTAGTTGTGGGGTCATGCAGAGCTCCATTCAGTAAGAATCTCACGAATTATCATCCTTGGTTCCTTCTCTTGTTCGGCTTCAAGAGCAAATTTATAAGAAAAGCCAGTCATTGTCTTAGTTAGTGTTTTATTGCTGTGAAGAGACTCCATGACCACAGCTACTTTTATTAAAGAAAACACCTCATTGAGGTTGGTTTACAGGTTCAGAGGTTTAATCCACTATCATCCTGGCAGGAGGCATGGGAGAGTGCAGTCACACATGGTGCTGGGAAAGGAGCTGAGAGTTCTAATCTGGAGCCACAGGCATCAAGAAGAGAGAATGAGCCACTGGGCCTGGCTTAAGCTTCTGAAACCCCAAGTGACACGCTTCCTCCAACAAGGTCATACCTACTCCACCAAGGCCACACCTCCTAATAGTGTCACTCCCTATAGGCTTTTGGAGGCCACTTTTTTTTTTTTTTTTTTCAGATTTATTTATTTCTATGTATATGAGTACACTGTCGCTGTATTCAGACGCACCAGAAGAGGGCATCAGATCTCATTATAGATGGTTGTGAGCCACCATGTGGTTGCTGGGAATCGAATTCAGGACCTCTGGAAGAGCAGTCAGTGCTCTTAACCACTGAGCCATCTCACCAGGCCTGGAGGCCATTTTCATTCAAGCCACCACAGTCACTTACGTGAATGTCTCCTTCCTCGCTTACTAGGAAGGTACACACACACTTTTGCAAACACAGTCTGAGAGTCACCAGAGCAACGTATGTGCCACAGAGACCACTGATGGGGGCTGTAATCTCCACATTTCATCAGCCATGTATTAAGGTATCTACTACGCATTAACCTCTACAGCTTTTAGCTAAGATCCCCTAAGAAGAATTACTGTCCTACTATGCATTAACCTCTGCAGCCTTTAGCTAAGATCCCCTAAGAAGAGTTACTGATGAAATATGCTTCCAGGGGTCTAAAAAACACAGTTAGCCTAACTGTGAGAATATAGGGAAAACACAATAATTACGTCTGCAGAAACTGTTGGCTATATAGTTCCTTAACTCTCACCTTTAAACACACAAGGCTGAAGAACAGCCACTGTCAGGACCGCCCCCAGCCAGGAAATCACTAAGGTCCTGGGTGTATAAGATACAACAGAGACAGGCCTTGAGTTATGGTATCAGAGGTTAAGAGCAGCAGTTCCCATAACTACCTTTAAAATGAAGAAGAATGGGCTGCAAGAGAGACATTGTGACAAGACAAGACTGCAGCCTTAGTGAGAAGCTTGGTGCCTGATACACTGTTTCCGGGGAATGGCTGAGAAAGAGAGAGGATGAATGGTACTGACTACTGAAGAGTGGGTAGGGGTGTGTGTGGGGGGTGTGTGTGTGTGTGTGTGTGTGTCCTCTTCCTGGTCTGAAAACATCATCCCACATCCTCCCAGCAACCCCACAGGGCTGAACAGCTGACAAACTGGCTTCAGGTGAAGCATCAGGTGAATACCACAGGTGTTTCCCAACTGACACAAACTCAGGTGTCACTCAAGTCAGTTTCCCTCCCTCCCACTCAGCAAAGGGAGTATCTTTACAAACTTCCTTTTTCTCTATAAAGATTCTTCAGGAATCACCTTTGCCCCAAAGAAAGCAAGAAACTCTTAAAAATCTACTTCTTTTTCTTCTTAACATTCAGAGCCACTAAACTTTTACCATTTCTTTACATATTACTGAGAAATACTGGCCTTTTTTTCTTTTCCTTTCTTCAGAAATAAGAATATTATGTTTTACATAACTGGAAAACTCAGAACTTGGTTTCATAAGTAACAGAAAGAAAATGGGATTCAAACGAATGCAACCATTTCAAATCAATATGAAAATGAGAGTAGAACCTTAAAACAATATGGTTCTAATTGTTTTAAAGATAAACTACTGGTTGTTTTTCTTTTGAATATTTTTCCTCAAAAAACAGCACAAGTCAGAAAAAAAAGAATGTTTAAGATCGTGTCTGCGTGACAGTGCTACAAGAAGAACCCAGCAATCACTGAGAGTGTACAAAGACAAATACCAGTTTTCAACTATCTGCTTCAATGTTTGGAACGATCATAACATTTCAACTATGTAAACAGAGTCTTGGTTTCTACCAAAGGAACTTTATAAATAAGCCTTTAATTTTCATATTTGTACTTTGTGTAAGAACATCTATTTACAACTATGACCCACTGGTAAAGTTGTCAAAGTTAAAAGAAATATTACAGAGAAGAGAACTTTAAAATATCAATACCCTCTTTTTTCCAATCTTAAGTTATTTGTATTTTTAAAAGATACAATAAATTGTAGAGTTCCAATGTCCTAGAATAAAAGCATTAAATATAAAAGCAACATCTGGTCTTTCCCCAAAGACTGTTTTTTTTCTTTTATTTGTGCTTTTGGCTGCTGAATAACTTCCTGCAACAAGATCTGTCAATTGGTATTCAGAAATGTGGCCAGGGCACCATAAATACGGAGGCAGGAGAGCGGTCATTAACCCTTCAACTTGTCTGTCTCTCTGTGCATGTTCTCCTGGATGCCTTGACTGAATGGTATCTTCATTGCACCTTGGCCCACATCCAAAATCTACTGCTGCCATATTCTTATGCTCTTCAAACTGGCTGTTTCTCGGGACGGGTGCCAATTAATTTTAGCTGCAAAGCTGAAGAGACAGCAAAAGCTAAGCAAAAGCAAAAAGAAGTCATAGAAACGACATGGGCCGGGCGTGCTGCTCGGCGGCGCAGAGCTCGCCTGGCATGCAAGAGGCTGGGGCTTCCGAACAATGGTGTAAGACCTCAACACGATGATCACTGGACTGCATTAAATCCCCACAGTCTTGGTCTTAAAGTTTACGAATCAGTCCAGAAGCACATTGCCTTGGATGAAGGTAGTTAGAGGTGTCTCTTTGTTCTAAAACTAGGCTGTTTTCACAGAAACCCAGGCCTGAATGTCCTGTCTAAACTGGATCAGGCAGCTTAAATCATGGGGCATGAAAACCTACATCAGGCCTATAACAAATGCTTTACTAAACACCTACTACGTGAAAAGCATCGGGATAAGGAACAGGAAGCATCTCCTGGTGAAACCACAGCCTTTGGTCAAGACGTACTGGCAATGAGAAACAAAGCGTTAGCTACAAGACTTTTACTAAAAGACACTCATTTCAGTCTAGTCCACTACAAACACCACCTTTGGGGTTCAATACCATCCTTTACCTTAGGCACATATCAGGCAATTCCTAATAATACTGGATTATCTCCCACAAATGTCCAAATTAAAACCATATCTCTAATGGAAATGTCTGTGGCAGTGCTCCATCTAAATTTCTTGGCTACTAAAGGGAAAGGGGAACCGGCCACGAAAGCCACCATGGCAGCCCTACCCCGCCCCGCCCCCCCCCCCCCCCCTTTCAGAATAATTCTCTGAGAGCTCATTTGTCACATGCAGAACAGTAAGGTTGCCAAAGAGTTGAGAAAGGGTAGGGGACATTTTGGAAAGCAGCTATTTGACTTGGAAGTTAGAATATGGACAGCAAGTTGTGACAGCATGTGGCCAAAAGAGAAGAGGCTTTGATCACAGTCTCTTTTAACTGTCAGTCTTTTGTTTTAAACAATGCACACACACACATATACATACATGAGTGTACATAAGTACACTACATACATGACATACAGTACATAAGCTGAGGGTAGTAGCACTGGGTTCATCTGGGAGCTAACCCATTGTGCCTTTAGGAATCACAGCCCCATCATTTGCCTTCCTGGCCCTCCTGGCTGGCTCTGCTGCCCACACTGCTCTACAGCTAGCCTGGCAAATTTCCAAGCTTTCTACTTGGTACCACTTCCGTACTAGGATTTCTCTTGACACACCCCTTGATTACAGCGGCAGTAAATGATTGCAGCAATAAGGTGTGCAATGAAGCAGAAGAACTAGGAGTGTGTATTCTTCAGATAACACAGAAGAGATTTCTACAAAGCCATAAAACCGCTAAGTGTAATGTTAAATTATCTCAGGAGGGAGTCATTCAGGTGTGGTGGCTCAGGCCTATAATCACTACACTCAGGAGGCAGAGGCAGGAGGATCGGGAGTTCAGAGCCAGCCTCAGCTACATAAAGAGTCCAAAGAGACAGCCTACCTATATGAGACTGTGTCTTCAAAATAATAAAATAAAAATAAGTAAACACACATATACACACATATATTTACACACACACACACACACATATATGTATGTCTTGTAGACATAATAAGAGCACAGATCATGAAACACAAGAGCAGAAGAGATGGATGAAGGCTAACACATAGAACCAGGAACAAGGGATATGAGGATGCACTGGAGTCCCTTAGAGATGCAATTATCAGCACTACCTACAGGAGTTTCTAACAGGCTTGGAAGGAGGATGAGTCACAGGGAAAGAGTGAAATTGAGGCTGAAAGCAATGGCCGGAGCCAAAGCGGCCAAGAAAAGTATGACCTCACAGTATGACACCACCACCCATCCTTCCCACCACTCAGCTCAAGAGGCAGACTTACACTAAGTGGGACGGCTAGAACTGAACGCTTAGAGATGTTCCTCCTCCTGTAAGCTCTGGGACACACTCCTTCAACCTTGTGTCTCTGCACCCACTTCTAAACCCGAATCCTGGGAGGGTTTACAGTACCATCCCCCTCCTCCTCTGCTTCCCAGCATACTGCCAGATGCAGATCTGCTCTTTCCACGACATCTTTCTGGGGCTCCCAAGTTACAGATAGCTCAAGATCTTTAAACTGCCTGGAGGATTCTTCACAGGATGAAGAATCCCTCCATGTCCTTCCAGGATGGCATCTCCGCTCTGGAAACTTGCCTATGCCTTTGTGTCCCTGCTTCCACATAACCACCTCTTCTGGAAAGTTCCCTTCATGATGTCCTCCCATAGTTTTGCATACATTTCAATAAAGCCACCTTCTACAAGGGACTTTTGTTTTAAGGGACCCCCATCCTGGGACAGGGGTGTGTCTTGCCCCAATCTACCACACAGCCTTCTGTACTTAGCCCAGAAGGGTTGCTTAACCACTGTCCATGAGGCCCAGCAGACCAGGACTACACTGGGGGATGATTAAACATGAAATGGACTGCAGGAATAGATCACATGGGTAGATAAGTCTAAGACTGCCACAGTGAAAGAGGACAGAGAAATGACTGGACCATCTATCTAAATGGCCACTGTCCCTTTCACAAGTGACAATCAGTATGAGAAACCACAATGTCAAGTACCAGAAACAGATGGTAAACCTGGAGCTTTCAAACTTATCCATCTGACCCCTGCCTGAGTCCTTCCTCAGAGCATCCATGTCTAGAACCACTTTCCCTTGGCAGGGTTTGAACCACAGATAATCCAAGAAAATAAAAGCCTTTTTAAACCTATCATACAAACTAGGATTTTTATAGTATTGTACAAACTATAGAAGAGTGAGAGGCACTGAAGAAATATATTAACTGGGAGCATCCACATTCTGCTATGAAAGTTATTGCTATCCCCTTTTAAAGAGGGTTGGGGGGTGGGGGGAGGACAAGAGAGCCAAGGCAGAAGCGAAGGTCAGAGAATATGTGGGAGTATATTCTCTCCTTCATCAAGTGGTCCGGGAGATTGAACTCGAGCTTGGTAGCAGACGCCTTTACCCACTGAGCCAGTTCACCTGTCCTGAATCTATCATTTTTTAAAACAAGAAGAAGTGATGTTTAATCAACTCACTGACTACCTGGAGGTTGGACGTGTCTGGGACAAAAGCTGCCAAGGACAGACCACCCTCTGCGTTTCTGGGCACTTGCAGTTACAGTCATCCCCACTAGGGCACTTCTGCAGCTGCTGTTTACACAGGATTTCTGTGGCTCCTTAGTAAAAGTTGAGCACGTTTTAAAACAAAACAAAACAAAAAGCAAAACCCACTGTGCCCCATGGGTTTATTCATCACTGCACCTTTCCGGTTACTTCCGGTGGTCAGGACTTAAGCAAACAAGAAAGACACCATGGGAAATATACCATTTTCAACTCTCCATATGGGCTCATTCTACATAGCCACTCCTGCACCTAAAGAGTCACTTAAGTATCCAACAACAACCTGAATTAGTTCTCTAAGTACCGAGCAGCAACCTGAAGTAATTGTTCATATAGATCTACAACACAGTGTCCCAGAAGGCTCGGCTTCACACACGTGGGCGGAACACCTCTCTGATACCATCCTCTACTTTAAAACGTTTTACTTTCGTTGCGTGAGATTCGCCTTAGATGATGTTGGGGCCTCGTGTCAAAGTAACTATCCTGCTCTGAATTTTAAAGCTAAGCAAAATTTAACAGAAATTAGCATCAATGCTGATTATGCCTTAAACAATTATACAATTATCCCTCTAGCGACATATCCTAAAGAAAGACATTAATCAAGAGCTTTGACACAAGATTGGAGGCAACAATTACAATCTCCATTTCACCAGTGCCTCCTCTCCCACTGTTGGAAATTAGAATTAGTTCATAATAAGTCTGTCAACCTACTTCAGTGACCTTCAAGAAGGCTAACAATTCTGTAGTAACATAAACGTTCATAGGCTTGGTAAAATATTGTCTGATACAAAAATAACTATAATATACTCCACATTAAATTATCATTCAAAGGACAACCAAAAACTGCCACAACCTGCTTAAATATGTTGCCTGTCAAAACAGTCCGTCTGCTATCCAAGTATTAATCTAAATACTGGAAGCTTCTGTAAGAAGAGGCAGAGGTAGCTAACTACATCTGGTGTTTTACTTCATGGGACAAGCATGAAATACATGGATCACTAAAAGCAAAGCCAGCCTACTGGCAGGGCCTGAAGACAACCTAGGATGCCTATCATGTAACAGAGGCTAGACCAAATTAGATTTTCTTTCTAAATTGAACTCTGATGGCAGCAAGTGCTTACACTCAGAGACTAGCTTATGTCAATTTCTATTCCGGCTTGATCTCACTTGACTGCCTCACCATGGCCAGACAAGAATAAACAGTTAGTTTCCCTAAGAAACTAACTGTGCTAATATGAATGTAACTTTTTAACGCTGCTCCCGTGGGTGGTATTTTATGTAAATGGTCACTGACTGCTCAATCTCATGAAACAGTAGCATCCTACATCTCTTACCCAGCAGCCGCCAGGTGCAGAGCCTTAACTTGCTCAACTCTGGGAAATCAGAAACTTGTGCTTGACAGTGTGAGTCGCCAGGGAGGCTAACCTGCGCGCACTTTTCTCCCCTCCTTAAAAAGGAATACTATTTGCTGTCTCCACAGAGATGAGTGCCTGGTAAACCGCTGTCACAATGAAAGGCCAAGGCTAAATCGCGGCGTGGCATTCCCAAGTTCGCCTAGACCAGGGAGTTACCAAATTCCTTTGATTGGTCTGTGAGTAAAACCTGAAAGGAAGGAAAAGCCACACCCAACTCCTAAATTTACTTTGTGAAGTGTTTGGAGGCCGTGAGGGGGAGCGTTTTGACATCCAGGAGGCCTGATGGAAAGGTGCCACCGTCCTCCGCCCGGCGTCGCCCCGCGTCCCAGCCCCGCACCCGCGGCTCCAGCCCTTTTGTTTGTGTCTCTGCGGAACGGTGCTGCGGCGCAGCCTGTGGCCTCGGAGAATCCGGCTCAGGTGTGTCGTGAACCCGGGAGCAGGGTCCCCAAAACACCGCCAGGAGTGGACGCAGGAAAAAGACCCGAAGTTGCTTGGGAGCTTCGGCTTCCGCGCAGAGGCGTCCGCCCCGGATCCCGCCCCCACCTCCCGCCAGAGTCCCGGCTCCCGCACTCACCAATGTCTCCATCCTCATCGTCGTCCTCTTCCAGCTCCATGTTCAGCAGGACGTTCCTAGTCATCATCTGCATGTCTCCCGGAGGCCGTCGCTCGGCTGCTCTCGGCTCCGCTCGGCTCCGCTCGGCTCGGGCTGCAAGCTCCGCTCAGCCCTCTCGGCACTGCCCCGGCTGCGCTACGCCCGCGCTCTGCCTCGGCAGGCGCTGCTCAGCCTGCGACTGAGCATGCTCAGAGGGACGCCGCTGCTCCCGCCCCGGACCAAACCGCCTCGGCTTTGAAGAGCCCAGGAGGAAGTCGGGCTGGCGGGGGTGGGGGGGGGAGTTGTGGGAGTGGCAGACGCTGGGCGAGCCGCGCGGCGCTGCAGCGGCAGAGGCAGGCCGGTTTCCAGGGGCTTGCGGTGGTCTTTAAACTAATCTGCAGAATGGCGAGACGTCACAAGGTGCCGGATTAGTGTGGGGAGAAACGGCACACGTGCGCACGGAGAGTCCTCTGTCCCCGCCCGAGGGAGCACTCGCGGGGAGTGGTCGCGGGGTGCAGAGGATGCGATTTTGCAAATCAGACCTCCAAGCCCGGGGACTAGGCCGAACACGTCATGGCTACGTGTAAACTCGTTAATAGGACACTATGGGGAAACTACAGTGCCAGGAAGAACAAAGAAACGAACGGGGGAAATAACGGCAGAGAGTGAAGGAATGCCACCCTGAGAACCCAAGGACTGGGGCGCAGATGAGGCAGGAGTACGGAGTCCTTTAGTCTGCACTGATGCTGTCAAGGACGCTGGTGAATGGTGGCTTCTCTGCAGTGCCTGGGCTCTGTGGTGCCCGGCTCACTGCCTGGAGGAGCACTTGCCTCTGAGCCCGTTCCTAGTCCGTGGTTCAATGACACTACATCCACTGCGTGTTTTATTCTTTCATAGTCTTACCCTTTTTCCTCCCTCGCCTCTCAGATGCTAGGAGTCCAGCCCAGCACCCCTGGCGTGCTAGGGGAGCACTCTACACCGACCTACACTCCTAACCCTCATAATTAATGCTCTCACGTGAAGGGAAAAAATATTTCGATCAATATTAACGTAGGAGTTTAACCACGAATATGCACTAAACGACAGTGCAAATTAAAGAAAACGACCAGGAAACGCTCTCCTTGCTTCTTAGGGTCCGGTTTAACAAAAGACTTTTGTTATGTGAGAAGTAACTGCAGAACTCTGGAGATCTTGAGAAGATGAGGAGACTCTGTGAGAGGGAGAGAGGGAGGAGGAGCCAAGGAAAGAGGGTGAGGGGAACCAGTAATGCCAGCAATGACCTATGGCCTGTAAGGCCATCTGTGACCTGTAAGGCCAGCACTCCAGAGCCTGAAGCAGGGGATTCTGAAGCAAGACTGGGTGGCCTTCAGGGCAGACTGGGAGGGATAAGAGAAGGAAAAGGATGCTTTTACTGAACTCTCAGTTCCAGAGGTGTGTGGGTTGCAGGAAGAGTCTCCATGTTCTTCATTCAGCAAGTGCATACATGGTACTTTTCGTGTGCTGTGTCCAGTACTAAATCTTTTCCAGTGGTCACTTCATCTCCTTCTAGGAGTTACTGACACTGTTTCACCTGGGCACCAGACAGGTGAGCATCCTGTCTGCAACCACAGAGAGCCAGTGTCAGGGGTGACACCTTTGCTATAAGCACCTCAGAAACTGCCTCCAGAGGCCTCTCCACCCACTTCTTCCAACCCTCCAGGTCTCATCACTGACCTGCCACGGTTCTCAGCAGATGTGGAAGTTCTGGGTCTTCCAACCTAAGACTCTGCTGAAAGCTAATTTGTAGCTAGAACATTCTTGGGCTTGATTCTAAAATAAGACTCAGTGAATCATTTGGAATTCCTAAGAGATTTTAGAGATTCCATTGGCCTCTTGCTTGATAAGTGTTACAGAGACATTGTGGTCTTTTATGTAGATATGGCTATTGCCACAACGAAATTGAATTATTTACTTAGGCCAGCTCTGAGTCTATTATTAGTGCACCCCATCTGGTACATTAATGCATTTCCCACAGTTTTTCTCACGCATTGGTTTTTTTTTGCAATCGATCCATATATGCTACAAAAAAATAATCTAAGCAATAGTCCTGTATAGAAGCCATACTCTTAATCCTTGGGGGGGGGGGGGTGTGGAATGTCTGTACAATGTATCATTTGTGAGATAAAATGCTCATGGCATTATGTGGTCAGTGCATTTGCAAAGCTTTTCCACGTCAGGGTCACAGACCAAATCCTTAATCCTTTCCTACTCATTTGTCTTCAGTCAGGATGCTCTCTCTGCCCAGGCTGCTGATGTTGGTCAGGATGCTCTCTCTGCCCAGGCTGCTGATGTTGGTCAGGATGCTCTCTCTGCCCAGGCTGCTGATGTTGGTCAGGATGCTCTCTCTGCCCAGGCTGCTGATGTTGGTCAGGATGCTCTCTCTGCCCAGGCTGCTGATGTTGGTCAGGATGCTCTCTCTGCCCAGGCTGCTGATGTTGGTCAGGATGCTCTCTCTGCCCAGGCTGCTGATGTTGGTCCTGCACTGGCTTCAGTCCTCAGCCCTCTTCTCCTTCCATATAGAACTGATGCTGTTCTACAATCTTAACTACTATCTATCCCAAGAAAGGAGGGTTCTGTGGGCATCCAAATAGTGTGCTCACACGGGCCCCATGTCCCAAAGCTCCTGAAAACGCTAAAACCCTACAATCACCATCTTAAATTTCTTTCTGTCCTTATTTCTTCCTTTTGGGGGGTGAGGAGGTGTTGAGACAGTGCTTCTCTGTATAGCCCTGGCTGTCCTGGAATTTGCTCTGCAGTCCATGCTGGCCTCAAACCCAAAGATCCACCTGCCTCTGTCTCCTGAGCTCTGGAATTAAAGGAGTGCGCCGCCACCACCCACCAGGCAATCTTAAATTTCTAAATAACATTGTCTGTAAAATTTAATTTTGTCAGTTAGGTCAGATGGGTCAATACCTTCATTCACATGCAATCCCTCATCCTGCTGTTTCTAGGTCTCTGTGAAATGGGCTTTCAGCAGGCACCTGCTATATTCTTCAATCTCTGCTGTCCTCCTGAGGGTACTTGAGACCACCATGGAAGTCTGGGCACCAGCATAGGGGTCAGGGTCACAGTGAGGTATGGTGACAGCTGTCCGTTATCTGGATTGCCAGTACATCTGTCACCCAGACTGAAGAGTAAAGAATGTCTCACACAGAGATTGCCATCTCAGTCATGTGGACTGCAGTGAAAAGCCAGAGAGATGTGCCTGACTCACCTTCTGCCCTGGCCAAAGCAGTTTGTCAGACCATCAGCTGAGTAGCTGGAGACTCCACAGGGCAGAGCCTTATATGCTCTTTGAACAAAGATCTCTAACCATTAACATATTTTAGCTTTATTTTTAATTTTTTGTGTATGCTGTGTGTGCATTTGTGCACTTGAGTGCAGTACCTGAGGAGGCCAGAAGAGGGAGTTAGGCCCCTTGGACCGGAAGTTGTGAGCAGCCTGATTGACAGCTGTACTGCTCTTGACCAATGAGCCGTCTCTTCAGTGCCCTTACACTGTTTATCCTGTAGCTCTTGTGTGACTTTTTTCTAGAGAGGCATTAGTAAACAGCTGCTTGACCCGGATGAAGAACCAAGGAACAGCTCCACTGGGTCCAGTATGGTGAGCCAATGAGTGTATTGGTGTTACAGGAACGCTGATGGCTTAAAGGGAGATGCAACATCGAAAAACCCAACCCAGCCCAGGCATTCCTAGAGCTCTGCTTCCTCTGCGTGCTCCCGGAAGAACCTGTGTGCAGCTCAGCAGATGAGAATTAGCTTCAAGCAGCTCATACTCGGGAAATCTCTCTTCAGCAACTCAAACTGTTTACATAACCTTGGGGGCGGGGCTTCAGAATCCTGTAAGTTTAAGGAATTTCCTGAGAATGAGGAGGCTTCCTTCCTGACTTTCAAGGAGCCTCTCTCCCAGGAAGGGATGTTTGGGTGCTTCCATTCAGAAGGACTTGCTGCAGGATACCACTGACCTCTGAAAATTGTGTACGGCGAGACTAACGCACCATCTATTTGCAGTCTAGATCTCTGTCCATATTCGCAGATGTGAGGACACACTGGACGTCTTTTGTGTCTTTCTTATGCAGTTGAAACTCAGCAGTTCCAATCTAAGTTTACAGCCTCTGCCCTCAAACTGCACGAACCAAGGAATGACCCCAGATCCTCAAAGAAACCAATAATCTTGAGACTAGAAAACAGACAGTCATAAGCTCTGTAAGGAAGGGATATTTTGACTCTCTTCTCCCTGTCTGCTTTAGCTAGCCCATTGCTAAATAGTGCTGTGCTTACTTCCTGGCTACCACACACGGAAGCTGCCTTATCTATTGTGGTATTTTAGGGAAGACCTAGAGAAACTGAAGATTAATGTATGCAACTAGTATCTAAAGGGCATGTTCTAGGCAGAAGGCAAAGTGAATGCAAATCTTCCCAGGAGGCATAGCAAGGGGGTGTGGCCTAACGGGATGGTGAGAACGGGCCAATTAGAGCAGCGGTAAATGCTTATTAGCTCAGTTTCTGCTGAGCACTTTCTTTGAAAGGCACTGGAACTAACTGTTACTGATAACATAGAAGGAGACCACTTACCAGGAGGGATAAAAGCAAGACTTTTGGTATCTCCTTAAGCGGTGCTGTAATGGAAGAAAATTTCCACAGGAATCCATGTACCGCATGAAGCAGTTCAACTTGTCTCATTCCACAAATCACTGGAAAGAGAACTCAAGACATTAAGAAATCCATTAGAGCTGCATGTGCCAATGTTCCCAATGCTCCTGGGAGCTTCCAGGCCAGGCCAGCCAGGGCTACGCAGTGAAATCCTGTAATTTATAAAAAAAAAGCGTGCGCACGTGTGTGTGTGTGTGTGTGTGTGTGTGTCCGTCCAAACGCTACTGGTCAAGGCGCAGTGCCTTATTCTTCACTGTGGTCATTGTGACTACTGAAAATCTATTCATCTTATTTATGTAACTGAAACACCACCACTTTATTTTCTGCCTTTGTGAGGCTGCCCTTTTGTCTTAGGGTTTTACCCCTGTGAACAGACATCATGACCAAGGCAAGTCTTATAAGGACAACATTTAATTGGGGCTGGCTTACAGGTTCAGAGGTTCCATCCATTATTATCAAGGTGGGAACATGGCAGCATCCAGGCAGACATGGTGCAGGAAGAGCTGAGAGTTCTGTGTCTTCATAGAAAGACTGCTAGCAGAAAACTGGCTTCTGGGCAGCTAGGATGAGGGTCTTAAGCCCAAGCCCACAGTAACACACTTACCCCAACAAGGCCACACCTACTCCAACAAGGCCACACCCACTCCAAAAAGGCCACACCTACCCCCAAAAAGGCCACATCTACTCCAACAGGGCCACGCCTTCTAATAGTGCCACTTCCTGGGCCCAGCATATACAAACCATCACGCCTTTTAAAATGTTATCGTGGCCCATGCGCCTGAAGTCACAACAAGTAGGATGCTGCAGCCCAAGAGATCTATCAGCCTAGGAAACAGCAAGACCCAGTTTCAACCAATCAGCAGTTCTTCAGAGAATCAAAATCATGCCCTCTTTGTCTTTCCGCAACCCCTTGTTTTACAGGGTTTAATGTCCTCGGGTTTATTCATGTCACACTGGATGATGCTTCCATCTTTTTAAAGGTCAGTAATCACGTTATGTATATGCCACATCTTCAGGTCATTTTTTGCTTAGGTGTTCTGTTTTGGTTTTGATTTTTAAGACGGGAGTCTCACTAGGTAACCCAGGTTGGACTTGAGCTTTCTAAGTAGTACAGACTAGACTCTAATTCTCCTGCCCCTACCTCAGGATATCTGGGATTACATACATGTGACACCACACTCGGCTTTTGACTTTCTATCTTGCCTGTTGTGACCAGTGTTGAATGCACACGTGAGAGCAGCTACTCCGTGACACAGATTCCATCCGATTTCTGGGTCACGTGGTAGTTTTAGTCTTTTGAGGAACCGCCAAGCTGCTTTCCTCAGTGGCGCTTCTAATTGACATTTCAAGCAGAAGCTCATGGAGGTTCCTTCTCCTCATCCTTGGCAAGCTTTTCCTTTTGTCTTTTTAAACAATAGTTATTCTAAAAGATGGGAGCTCATTTTAATTTGCCTTTGTGAAAAGGTTTAATTTGTAATGTTATTTTTTTTCATACACCTATTATGTTTGTAGGCTTTCTTTTGACAAATGCCTGTTTTTCTGCTTCAGGTTTTACACCTGAGTCTTTTAACTATTCTGAGTTGATTTTGGTGTGTGAGATGAGATGTAGGTCTGCATCGCATTTTATTCTGCATACAGACATCCAGTTGTCCCAATAGCACTTATTAAGAGATTGTCATTTCCCAGTGTGTGTCTTTACTTGTTTGTTCAAAATCAATTGACTGTAAGCATGTGGATTTATCCCAGAGATGTCTAGTCTGCTTCACTGGTCAGTGTGTAGTCAATTGACTGTAAGTCTTTGGGGAGATCTCTGTTGCACTGGCCAGTATGTGCTTTGTTTTGCTTTCTTTTGGTTTTGTATCAGTCACACCGTTTAGTTTCTGTTGTCCTGGAGCTCACTATGTCACCCGGTGTGGTGGTTTGAATGAGCAGTGTCCAACATAAGCTTAGGTATTTAAACACGTGGTCCCTAAATGAATGTGTTCTTTGGGCAGGTTTTAGGACCCCCTAAAGGGTGAGGCTTGCTGCAGTGGGAATCTCACTGGGGTTGTACACTTTGAGGGTGTGTAACCTCTCCCCGCCTCCAGTTCACTCTCTCTGCTTTGCATGTCAGTTAAGATGTGGTCTTTCAGCAGCATCCTGCTCTGGCTGCCTGCTGTCATATGTCCCCCAGCATTATTGACTGTCCCTCTGGACTCAAATCAGAAATAAATGGTTTCTTCTGTAGCATGCTTTTGGTCATGATGGGTGTTCTTGGTTGACCCAACTACATCTAACAATTAACTGAAACTGGAAAATGGGGGTTCACACCTGTGAGGGATTTTTACTTAATTCGGAGTGGAAGATCTACTTCTAATTCACATCTTGAGTCCAGAAGACACACCTTTAATCCAGATCTAATCTGGGCTACGCCTCCTGCTGGAAGCCTATGTAAGGACTCAGAGGACTTCACTGGGTTTAGAGTTTATGCGTCAGGATTCCATCATCTAATAAAGACTTGCTGAGGGCTGGAGAGATGGCTCAGTGGCTAAGAGCATTGGCTGCTCTTCCAGAGGTCCCGAGTTCAATTCCCAGCAACCACATGGTGGCTCACAAACATCTGTAATAGGATCTGATGCCCTCTTCTGGTGTGGTCTGAAGACAGCTACATGTACACACAATTAAAAAAAAAAAAAAAAAAAAAAGACTAGCTGAGACAACCGGCCTCAGGGATTCCTAGATCTTCTAAGAAGGTAGACATCTGATGTTGGATTAGCTAGACTGCAGCCTGTAAGTCATTCTAATAACATATATATTCTAGTAATAGAGAGAGAGAGAGAGAGAGAGAGAGAGAGAGAGAGAGACTCAGTCTATAAGTTGTTACTCCAGAAGACTCTGACTAATATAGTCATGTTATTTTTATCACAGCAATAGAAAGATAGTAATACAACCAGGATGTCCTCAAACTTGGAGCAATCCTCCTGCCTTTACCTCTTGAGTGCTGAGATTGTGGATGAGAGCTACCAAGCCTGTTTTGTTTTTTAAATTAGTGGAAGGAGTGTGTTTGGTTGGGATTTTTGTTGTTGTTGTTTGTTTTTCTGACTGCTAGGGATTGAACCCTGGTATTGTGCTTACACGTTCTATAACTGAGTTAGTCCCAACCTCAGAAGGAATACGTTTTTATAAATATAGTCAACTCAGAAAACTACCTAAGCCTTCCTTTATCTCATTTGCTGAGCCTTATCTCATGCACGACCTTCACATCAACACTACTTTTCCTTCTGTCCTTTCAGAGAGTGTTTGACCCCTCAACTCTGCTGTCTCTTCCCTGACTCACTGAGATGGTACTGTTTCCTCTTGTGAATCGTCTACAAATAGACAATTGTAAAGAACCGCTTAGTGATTTGCTGATTTTTTTTTATTAATTATTTTCAACAATTACACATTTCTCCCTGGAGATGATCATGGAAGGAATCACAAGGCTCCATGGAGCAGTAAAACATTCAGTGAACAGGCTCCTGAGGAATGTTAAATGCCCTTTTATTTTTATAGTTTGGAATTTCTTGATATAGGGTCTTGTCGTGTGGCCCAGGCTGGCCCTGGCTTCAAACTCTATTCTTCTGCCTCAGTTTCCCAAGGGCTAGAATTACAGAAATGTTCTACCATGCTTTCTTAAATATCCTCTTGACAGACTCTGGAAAATAAAATGCGGCTCAATAATGAACTTCTGAGTTAGTTATAGTCTCCAAAGGAAATTAACCACAAGGCTCCTTACTGTCCCAGGTTAGAGAGCTAAGCCCTGTTGTGTCTCCAGGCCTTCTTCTGAGCCTTGGGTGGCCTTGATCCCCATCCTGACTCTGTGTACAAGAAGGGGTTGACAGCTTTCCTCTTGGTCACTCATCTTCCTGGTGGAGATTCTGTGTTATCCCTCCAATAAGCTTTTCTCCGTATGCAGCAAGTACTCAGATGTCTTCCTGACATATCCCATTCTCTGTGTCTTATGAACTTGTTCTCTCCCACCACGGTGTCACGTGGCACCTTCTGTGGCTGTTCTTAGCTGTAGTTCTTAAGAGCTCTAAGCCTCTCTATGCCAGAGGCATCCACCTTTCTTGTTGCGTATAATTTAAAAAACATGCTATCTCTTTGCCTGGTGCAGTGGCCTGTGCTTTGACCTCTCCTGGTTCCTCTAGCTCCAACTAGATTTGAAGCACACCTCCATGTGTGTCTGAGGGTTTCTACAGAAGATGAACTGAGATACTCCTCTAACATGAGTGGCACGTCCCCATAGGCTGGAGGCTCAGACTGAATAAAGGGGGTGCAGAATGCCCCCCAAGTAGCCTCTCTTCCTTTTCTTCCTGCTTCTACACATGAAGATCTTTCCCTACCACATACAATATAAGGACACAATGCTAGGAGCATTGCAAGAATGCCTTCCTGAGCGTTCTGTACAGAGGAATCTGCATGTACTGCAGATTGCTGGTGATTCTTGTTCTGAGTTAACCCCACACACACTTCACACAAAACACACAAAGAATGGACAAGATTCAATGGCCTTGGGTCTATAAACCATCACCTGCTACTGGAGAGGGAGACACACAGTGGGAAGTCAATCTCAGAGATAAGAGCCACTTGGCCAGAAGGATAAGCCTGAACTTTTAATTGGGTTTCTTTGTTCTGGTTCTCTATAAAACCACTAATGAGAAAATACTTTAGAAGACAGATTTCACTCTGACTTTCTAGATTGCCCGGTTTCAGACTAAAGCTCAGCCCTAAGACTCAATTCCTGGCTTTTGCTGATGTGACAGACACCCGGTCTATTTACAGTACACCATGTCACTGTGTGGGAGCAGATGCAGCCAAGCTGAAGCATCTGAAACTGAGGAGAAAAAAAACAATTACTCCTTTAAATGGTTTCTGTCAGGTATTTGGCCACAGCTATGGAAAAGTAACAAATGTATACTGTTTAGTAAATAGTGTTGTTGCAGAAACTGTCTCAACATGGGAATACATATGTGCATACATATTATACGTGAATAGTATTTTATTTGGGGTGTGGTGGTTTGAACATGCTTGGCCCAGGGAGCGACACTATTAGGAGATGTGGCCTTGTTGGAGTAGGTGTGTCACTGTGGTTGTGGGCTTTAAAACCTTCATACTAGCTGCCTGGAAGCCAGTCTTCTGTTTGCCTTTGAAACAAGATGTAGACCTCTCTGCTCCTCTGGCACCAAGCCTGCCTGGATGCTGCCATGTTCCTGCCTTGATGATAATGGACTGAACCTCTGAACCTATAAGTCAGCCCCAATTAAATATTTTCCTTTACAAGAGTTGCTTTGGTCATGGTGTCTGTTCACACCTATGAAGCCCTAACTAAGACATGGGGTGAGTAAATTCTGAAAAGAAATATTTAAGGATAATGAGTTGCAAGTCTGAACGTTTATTGATTGATTCATCGATCACTATGCTAGGGAGAGAACCCAGGACTAAGGAAGCACTCTACCCTAGAACTCCATCTCAGCTTCTGTCTCCATGTTTTTGAAAAGCCATCTGGAGATGGTCTGAGTTGTCAAAGAGACTGCTTTTCTGAATCAAAACAGAAAACGGTTAAAAGAGATCATTTCTCCCACCTGGAACATTATCTCTTCACCTGCTTCACATTTTTTATTTTATTTCACATGTATGGGAGTTTTTCCTGCATAGATGTCTGAGTACCATGTGTGTGTGTGATGGACAGTGGGAACTGAATTCAAGTCCTCTGAAAGAGCAGCCAGTGTTCTTAACCACGGAGACACCTCTCCAACTACCCAGCCCATTACCTTCTTTTTAAAAATATACAAATATCCCCAATAAATGTGGGCCTTAAATAGTGAGTTTAGATATTTGCTATATTCAGATAGTTGCTACAGCAATTTGTGGAGTAGCTGCCAGGAGAGGTAAGAAGTAGTAGGGATAAAACCTCCCTTCTTCGTGAGCCAGTCCTAACCAACCTACTTCGGTGAACCCGCCCCACAGCGGGGTGAGCCCGATCTGCTGTGAAGCACTGCCTTTCAGCAGCTCCCTGTCTCTCTGATACTTAGGATGTAAATGCAAAGGGCCTTGCAAATCAGTTAGGAAAACCACAAGACCCAGTTATGCCATCCAAAGGCGTAAGATTTGCCAGCCTGGCCATTCATCAGAGAGGCTTTAAGAACACCCCGCCCCCAGGTGTCTGGGGCTCTACCTGTATTGTACATTAGAGGAAGAAAGTGGGCGGGGTCTCTTTAAATGGTTTGTACCTTATAAGAGCCAAACAAGAGGGAGAATGACCACTGCTGTTAGGTTGTTGGATATTCACAAACAGAGGAAAATGTTTCTCAGCTCTGCTTCCCCTTTCTCCTTCAAGCTGCATATCTCAGCCCAGTGTTTCCTTCCCGCAGCAGGTGGCTGTATACACAGAGTACCTAAGTTGGAAACAAGAGGGCCCCAAGATGTAAACTCACTATGAGTCTTGACTATGCTGCTTGTAACCTGCAGCAGCTTGGGCAAGCTGCTCACTTTGTCTTGCCAGGTTCTTCCTTGGTTGGGAGGAGAAAAGAAATCCTGGAAATGAAATCGCTAAAACTACTAAAACTACTTACATCAATGTCCACGTACAAGACGTGGTGGTTGATCTTCCATGTGCTGCGCACATGGGACACAGAGGTGATCGGGACTCTAACGGGTCCTCAATGATCTTAGATTCTGACGTTTACTTTAAGTACTTTTGATATGTGTATCTATGTGTCATGCATTTGGTAAAGACTTCACTCACCACCTCGACTTTGGATGGCCCCTGGCTGAATGAGAAGAGACATGACATGACAGACCAGGAATTGTGCTAAACACCTGGGAAGTGGGGGAGAGGCACTGACTGGAGCAATTGGACTTCATCTGATAAATGTGGTTATTTCCTGATTTCATTCGAAGTGTATTTGGTTTGCCTGAGAGTGTAATGTCTCTACACAGTGAAAGATCACAGCATTTAGCTCTTTGACATTTCCTTTCTGTATTTGCTAGACTCGTTGACAACAGACATGAAACATGTATTTCTAAACAGCAGAAGGACAGACAGCAAAAATTCATCATGCACCCCTTTGGTGACATGCTCTGCCTAATGTGTACATTTTCTTACTCAATCTTCATACCAAGTATGACAGTTCACCTTCATTGATGGTTTATCTGAATTCAGAATTGTCAGGTCTAGAAGAAACCCCTTTAACCCACATTCTGGCAGATAGACATAAGCCAGTATTACCTCGGGGACTTGGGAAGCTAGTTCCCCCTTGCAAAAAGGAGTTATCTGAAGTGGAAACTTAAGCGTTTTTTTGGAAAGTCAGTTGGATGGTGTTTTGCTGGGGCAAACACGTGAAGAACATTTCACTGAAGCAGACACAGAAGAGACGATGTTTTGCTAAAATGAGCACATGAAAGGACACATGATGAAGGATTCTTTGCTAACAGCACGCGTGTATTGGTCTGCCTTACATTGCATAGTTGAGCTGCATTTTCCAAAACTCCCTAGAAAGAAATGCACCCAAAAACTTCTGGTGGTATCCTGTAGTTTCTTGCCATGTCCACAGACTCGGACTGATTGGATGCACGTGCTGAGGCTAGACCTGTGTTGAGGGAAGAAAGAGTCGTATTGAGGCAAGGCATGTGGAGGACACATGATGTTTGGAGAGTATAAATAGGACACCATGGGGTGACAGAGTTTGGCTTGCATATAGAGCCGGCTGTGCAACCCTTGTGGATCTTGAGTCTTCGTTGATCTTTGCTTCCCTGAAAGAGGCACAACTGAGAACTCCTGGTATCCCCCCGGGTCCCTCCTGCTGACTCCAGCCGAGTCATGTTTGCTATCCAGACTCTACCGAACTGGACTGCTGGTGTAACCATGAAATGTCTGTGAGTGGATGGAGCTGCCGCTGCTGACCCGTGAACTGAACTTCTGATTTCCAGACAACACAGATGGGAGTTGCTCCAATGAACCTTTCTGAACAGGTCCACTTCCCCATATCCTTTCTTATCCACTACCTCTGGTGGGTTACAAGGGAGGTAAAAGCGTTTAAGAACCGTCATTAAAAATAGGATATAGCCGGGCCGTGGTGGTGCATGCCTTTAACCCCAGCACTTGGGAGGCAGAGGCAGGCAGATTTCTGAGTTCGAGGCCAGCCTGGTCTACAGAGTGTGTTCCAGGACAGCCAGGGCTACACAGAGAAACCATGTCTCAAAAAACCAAAAAAAAAAGAAAAAAAATAGGATATAAAAAAATTAAAATTACACCTATCTCTGGAAAGTGACGTGTAGCTCTTCCACTAACACGTGCCTTTGGTTCCTGTCAGCATATCGAGGTCCATGTTACACTGCAGGCTCCCTCAGTCTCTACTCACGAGCACGTGTTATACATGTCATACACATACCACTGCCCTGGCCCACAGGCTCCCCCAACCCCGGCCCCACAGACTTCCTTCCTCCCAGGTCCCATTCCCATATAACCCTGAAGCTATTTCCCATCCCTTCTCCACGTTTCCAGAAAGCCACCGAAGCTATGCAGCATGCAGCAGGATCTCTGTTTCTTTATAGGGAAGTCCCAAGAAGCCATTTTACGAAGCCAAGAAGCCTAAGCTGCACTGGAGATGCAGGACATTGGAAATGGCAGGTCTAGGGGACGTCCATGAGGGAAAACTGCGGCTGTGGTGAAGTGGAGCTGGCTGAAGAGAGGCTGAACTTATTATAGGTGGCGATGACGATGCTATTGTCACCCACAAGCCTGGGACGCTGGACATAGTGTGCTACAGGGTTTGGCGTTAGTCTTTCTGAGTTGTGGTCTTTCTTTGCTCTGCTATTACTAAGGCAAGAGTGCTTTTTATAGATAGCAAGGGGAAAGGCCCATAGTGAAAATTATAAGCCTGCCACCACAAAAATGTGATAACTAAGAGAGTCCAGCTTAACAGCTACTGAAATACTTGGAAAGTTAGTAGTGGCAAATACCAGCCAGGCCCAGTAGCAGGAAGACTTAGGTCAGCTGCTGAGGTTGGGTCTTTTGATAGGTATTGTAATGATAAATTCTGGTTCTCAGGGCCTGGTTGCTCCCAGGAATGAGAGAATCTGCACACACAATGTGACTTTGCTCCTTTATTTAAAACTATTGGTTAAATAAAAATACCAATAGCCAATAGCAGGGTAGAAGAGACATAGGTAGGGTTTGGTGTTCCCAGGCTTGGGGTCTGAGGAGACCACGTGAAGAGAAGAAGGTGGAGAGAAGATACCATAGGGCACCATGGCCATGAGGGCTAGCCAATTGGAGTTAAGAGCAGCCCCAAATGGAACACAGTAAATCATAACTCTGGGTTATTGATAGGAAAATAGATTTTAATAGCATAGAGGCTAGATATCTGGCCAGCTTTAGTACTGATAAAAGCATATTGTAAATTAAAGGTTGTGTTTGTCTTTTATCTGGAAATTGAATGATCAAAGGTGAGGTAGAAGCCTCTGATTGAGATTACACATTTTCTGCAACAGTCAGCAGCTGACATCACAGATGAACAGAAGAGGGCTTCAGTGTCCCCCTGCTAGAGTAGGAGTGGGTCAACCATATCCATGGTTGGACCAGCTGGGTTGTATATTTTGAGCTCACTGAGAAAAAAAATTAACAGAATTTTATAGAGTCTTTTAAATCAAATTAAAAAAAAAAAACAGAAGAAAAAGTCTTGTATGATAGGATGGATATATATATATATGAATGCGTTGTGAGTTGTTAAGTCCGAAGTTCTCCAAAGGCAGCTCTATAAATTTCTGAAAAAGATATGGAGCACAGACTTTATTACAACCAAAGCTACAGTCGATGGCAGCTGACAGTGTGGTGCTGCTATGAAGAGTCAGGAGAAGCAGGCCCTGGTCCTCCAAGGTGCACGAGACATTATCACTGTTTAATGATATCCCGTGTTAGCAGAATTCAATTTATTAGTGCTTTCTATATTAGAAACGCCAATGGAAACATTTTTTTTCCACGGGGAAGTAGATTCTGTATTTCATCTTTTTTTTTTTTTTTTAAATGGTTGCATGCCCCCTAAGGAATAATGGAAGTGTCTTATTCAAACTGTTCACTCCTGAAAACGAAAGTGCTCTGAGGAAGTGGGAAGAGCTTTTGTTTCCTGTTGGCACAAGGCTTCTTTGTCTTCTTTTGTATGTGTTTCACTGATAGGCAAGACAGTCCCTCAGTAGAAGGCAGAATTATAGCCCAAAATACCCACTCAAGCACACTACTTTGTTCCATTTTGACTCACGTCCAGTTGTGTTTAAGCGTTGGCAGGCGTGTTACTCCTTTCTGTTACAGGTTGAACTGTGAAAAGACATCTTTTAGTCTCTTTGACCCTCTGCTGCCTTATCCTGGTGATATCTGTAGCCAGGAAAATGCTAGCATTTTCTCTAGCAGGGAGAAGAAGACATAAATATTTGATCTCAGATCAGCGATGTGTGTAATTGTTACTATAGAGAGAACCTTTGATTGCTGCCCAAATCTAGAGGTCTATTAAAATTTAATTTCTTGGTCTTCTCTCTCTCTCTCTTTTTTTTTTTTTTTTTGCTCTAAAACTCAAAGCGTTTCATAGCATAGAAATTAACTCTTCCTTCTCTGTTCCTACAATATGCTCCTCTACATTTCCTCTTCACTGAGCAAAGAAATGCCAGTCACTTAAAGAAATGAGACTTAAGAATTAGAGCGAGATTCCTTCAATAAATGTTGGTAACCTCAGGAAAGAACAACTAAGGGGGAATTGGGAATCGTCTTTTCTAGAAATCATTAAAAATAGGATAGATTCTCATTTGTCTGTATAACATTTGCTTATTAATATTGCTAGCATTTTTTTTTAATCCTAGAAAAGCACTCTCTCGGCTGGAGATATAGCTCAGCAGCAGTTAAGAAAACTTGTTCTTACAAGAGAGGACCTAGGTGCGGTTTCCAGCATGCACATGGCAGTTCACCATTTGTAACTCCAGTTCCAAGAGGGAATCTGATGCCCTCTTCTGGCCGCCATGAACATGGCAGGCATGCTGTGCCCATGTATACATGTAGGCAAAACACTCATATGCACATGATAAAAACAAGTCTAAAAAAATAAAGCATCATGGGAAAATTATATGAATGTTCAAAAAAAACTCATCAGGAAAGCAGTATATTAGCTCGATTTCAAAAAATTTTCTAAAGGAATGAACTGAATCTGGAAAACTGTAGTTTCACAGCCATTAGATATTTAGCCAAAAAAAGACAATCTAAAGCAATAGAAGAATAATATCTGAGGTTTTCCCTTCTGATACTCACAATTGTAAGTGGGCTTTGGCTATTGGCCAACTCACTGCATTATATCCAGATGAGTGAAGGCGTAAGGGAGACTGTAATCCTGGAGCTTAATTTTATTCATTACCTACAAAGTCTCTCAGCTGTACTCAACGCTATTGTGACAACACAATTGGTCGGTCCACCTTCAGCCCTCTTCTAGCTTCTCCCCTTCTGATAGGCGGAGGCACGACTCTTAAAGGGCTACTTACAGAGTTTAGTGAGGTACAAACATAAGTGACCCAGTTATCGTTTTCCAGATAACCCAAGACTGCCCCAAGGGTAAATGAAGAAACCAGTAAGATAGGGTATTTAGAGCTCCCAGGACCTAGGAATTTCTTGGCATGCCTCAGCAACCGATTTCCCTCAGAGACGTGAGATCTGAGAGGCTGAATTGTAAGTTAGGAAATGAGATGCTGGTGTCAAGTGACCCGAAGTTCAATACCAGTTATATCACTTATTTGGTGTGAAAAAGCTCAAGGAAAATGTTCAGCGCTTGTACAGATTTTGTGTCAACGTGACACAAGTTAGGGAAGAGAATCCTCAATTGAGAACATGCCTCTGTCAGATTGGCCTGAAGGCAAGTCTGTGGAACGTTTTCTTAATTGATGATTGACAGGGGAAGGCCCAGCCCATTGTGGGCGGTGCCACCCTGGGTAGGTGGTCCTGGGTTCTCTAAGAAAGCAGGCTGAGCAAGCCATGGTGCAAGCCACGCAGTGCTCCTCTATGGCCTCTGCATCAGGTTCTTGCCTCCAGGCCCCTGCCCTGACTTCTGTCAGTGATGTGCTTGTGACATAGAAGTAAGTACAAGCCAAACAAACTTTTGTGTGTCCCAGGCTGTTTTTGGTCAAGCTGTTTATCACAGTGATAGAAAACAAACTGGGACAGATAGAAAGCTTCCTAGACCTCAGCTTCCTCGTCCATCTGATGAGAAAAACAAAGCTTTATATAAACATGAAATGGAGCAGTGTATGCAGAAATGGAAAACGGCCAGAATAGACTGTTGATGAAGGCGCCATTACTAGCCTCTACATAATGATTGTAATCCTTGGCATTTGAAATAGCATTTTATTTTAATCATAATAACAGCAGTGATAGCCTAATGGTTTCCCTGGGCATTTTTTTTTTTTTTTTTCTGGGAAAGAAGGCTAAGAGAACATGCTCTTCCAGTCTCTGTAGTCTATTGATACCGCAACCTTCCAACTCGGCACTGTTTGATTCTGTGAGCCACCGCAGTATTGGCACATAGCATCCCTCGGCAGTTACCGCAGAGGGTCGTTGTGATCCCGGGTCTGCTGTTCATCCTAGTGTGTTATGGTGGAGCTAATCAGGTAATTGAGCAACGAGGGACCTTTTAGAGGCCTGAGCCATCTTTCTGAGACTGACTTAATTCAATTATTGTGGCTATCTTCAGGTACATCTATTGTTCGTATGACATTCATCTGTTCTTTATGGGGGAAAGAAAAAAAGAAAAAAAAAAAAAAGAATCCTACTGTGATCCCCTCACCCCCTGTTGTTTCTGTAACTAAGATGAAATTTCAATGTAGTTTTTAATTTATATTTTTCTGATGGGTGATGATGTTGGTTTCTCATGTGCTTATTGGTCATTTGTGTTTCAATTTTCGAAAACTGTCTGCACATTTAATTGGCCCTATTACTGACCGAATCACTTGAATTCTTGATATTTGTTTTGTTCGGTTTTTTTTAGTTCCTTATATAGACTAGATATTAATCCACCATGAGATGTTTAGCTAACAGAGATTTCCTCTGTCTCTTCAGTCAGTTCATTGTTTCCTTGCAGTGAAGAAGCTTCATTTTATTTCCCAATTGCTAGGCTGATTATCTGAGTGGCCGAGTTCTATTACGAAAATGCTTGCTTAGGTCACTATCTTAAAATGTTTTTCCTACTTCTTCAGAGCTTTAGTTATGGGTTTTGTTCTATGTAGACTATGTAGCCATTTAAAAAATTTAAATCTCTCTCTCTCTCTCTCTCTCTCTCTCTCTCTCTCTCTCTCTCTCTCTTTCTTCCCCCCCCCCCGTGTGTGTGTGTGTGTGTGTGTGTGTGTGTGTGTGTGTGTGATTTTTATGTATACCACAAAGGGACTGCAGAGACCAGTTGATATCACATTCCTTGGAACTGTTACAGACAGTGTGAGCTACTTTTAGGGGAGCTGGGTACTGAAACTTGGTCCTTTACAAGGGCAGTGAGTACCCTGAGTGGCTGAGTTGTCTTTCGGTGATTTTTGTATAGGAGAAGCAATAGGTATCTAATTTCAGTTTGTGGTTTTCCAAGCACCATTATTGTAGACACTATCTTTTATCTGCAATGTACATTTTTGGCATCTTTGTCAGAGACCATGTTAGCTGGAGCTGCGATGGTTCTTATCTAGGTTCTTCATCTGCTCTGTTGACCTACATTTTTACTTTCCAGTGCCAGTTCCATGCTTGTTTTGTGACAGTGGCTCTGTAGTAAAACTTGAAGCTTACATGAATACTAGCTGGGTATGTTTTAGATGGCAACTTGATATAATCTAGGTGTCTCCTAGATTATTCAAGTCTCAGTGAGGGACTGTTCAGATCAGACTGGTCTATTGCACAAGTCTGTGGGAGACTATCTTGATGGTTTTAATTGAGGAGGAAGATCAGTCCATTATGGACTGCAGATCCCTGGACTTGGGGTCTGTAGTGAATTCAGGGAGGAGACCAGTTGCGTACTAAGCATGTATGTGTTCATTCTATCTGCTCTAACTGTCAATGTGCCTAGCCACTCCAATTTGGCCTTCCCAGATTGACTGCAACTTGGAAATATGAGCTAAAAGAAACACTTCCTCTCCTAATTTCATTTTGTTGGGGCATTTTTATCACAGCAATGGCTAGTGAAACTAAGATAATTCATTATGCACAGTATCCTTGACAACCAAGGGATGAAGTGACCAAGCCAGTGGACATCTGCCAGCCTGCTGTAGGCTAGCCCAGGGCTGGCACAGGAGTCAGATGAATGCAGTGAGCATGGAAGCAGAGGCTGAGATTCACCATGGCCCCCACAGCGGGAGCTTCTACCTCCACACCTGTCCTCTCTGATTCTCTGCTGATTGCCTGCTCAGATAGCCAAAGAGACCCACATACAGTTTACTTTTTCATTCTCTACCAAGTCCTTGCATTGCCCCTCCTTCCAAAATATCCAAATCAGGACAGACCTGTTGAGATTAATCTTGGCTGTTAGATCGACTCTATCTGGAATCATCTATGAGACAAGCTGCTGGGCACAACGCCTAGGCTTGTTCTTCGCTGGCTGATTTGAAGTGAGAAGACCTACCCTAAACATAGTGGCACCTTCTTCCGGTGGCAGCCAAGACAGAAGAAACCTGGGAGGGAAAGCTTTTACATCTCCTGTCTTACCCACAAGTTTGCTATCTGGATTGTGTGGTCATAGAGCCTGCTGCTGTCAGTGATGCTACATTCCTGTGCTGTCATCAGGATCAGCTTCTCCAGGCTTCTGGCTTGCAGTGTCAACTGAAGACCATCACTTTTCAGGAATCCCCCCAGACCTTCTTCACCAGGTAGGGATATGAGTGATTCTCAGCCATTCCGATGTACAGACAGCTATTTCTGAACTAATCGGTCTGTAGCACCTAAGCCAATCGAGTAACCCTCCCTCTTTGGATGTATTCCTTCTGTCAGGAAGCCTGACTGGTACAACAGCCGAGCTCATTCTTCTACTGGGAGCCATTTTACTGCGACATTCTCATTTCTAGCTGCTGTGTATAAGAAACTTTATAGCATGCGCTGTCTGGACAGGGCCTTTAAGTCTGGCCAGTGCTGTGGATGATGGAGCCAAGTTTTAGACCACTGGGATGTGGGTTCAGGACTGGAAGCAACACATACTACAGCCAAGCATAAGGCGCACTGGGTATGACATTACAACATAGGCCTGACAAAGTAAGATCTTGAAAGACACAGCAGCCTCCAAATCAAAACCTTGGAAACAATTGTACCCAACACGTCTCCTCAGCCGGACAAGCCCTCTTCCCTGTGGATCCAAAATCCACATAGATTGCAATATAGCATTACAGTTCTTTGAATATGATATTCCCCTCCCTTCTTCTCTGAAAGGTTTCTGCTAAGAAATATGTCAATATTCTAATGAAGAATCTTTTGTATGTGAAAATTCTCTGCTTTTGATTTCTGACTACTTATGAGGACTTGAGATCTCTAGGCTAAATCTGTAGATTTTACAGATATAGATGTATATTCCTTTCTCTGGTGGGTTGCCCAGCTTTTTATTACTGGAACAAATATCAGGAATACATTATTTTAAAGACAGGAAAGGGTTTTCCACACCCCTCAAAATAAAGGGTTCAATGTACGACCCATGTATCCTGTTGTATGTCATGGTGAGTCTAGATGAAGATTCCATTTGCTATGTGAGAGGATGAAGAGAGCTGAATCCCATGATCCCCTTCCTGGGGACGCGCGCTAAGCAGTCCCATTCATCCCTACCTAGTTGTTTACATACTTCTCGATAATATCATGCTGGACCCAAGTCTTCGACACATGGACTTGGGGGACGTGTCAGTCAGACTGCACAGAAATAACTTGAGGTTGGAAAGGCACACTTCCGGTTCACAGTTTCAGTCCATTGTTCTTCACCTCGAGGATTCTGGGTCTATGGTGGGGCATCTGCAGCAGAAGCATGTTTCAGAGGTTACTCAGCTCAAGGTTGACTGGTGGCCAAGAAAGAAGGGACCATAAACAACCTTTAAAGTTGTACCTCCCCCACATATACAGCTGGAGGGAAGGCCTTGTTGGGCATAGGTGGGAGAGAAGGTCCTTGGTCCCATGAAGGCTGGATGCCTCAGTGTGGGGGAATTCGAGGGCAGGGAGGTGGGAGTGGGTGGGTAGGTGGGGCACATCCTCATAGAAGCAGGAGGAGTGGGGATAAGATAGGGGGTTTCTGGATTGGGTCAAAATGAGGAAAGGGGATAACATCTGAAATGTAAATAAAATATTCAATAAAAAATTAATTTCAAAAAATAAATAAATAAAGGCGTACCTTAGGGATGTGCCTCTCTTGGTTGGGCTCCAACTTACCAAAACAGCATCACTCGTTGGAGACCTATGTATTCAACTCATAAACCCCGGGGGAGACAGTTCACATGTAAACCATAACGGGACCTTCCTGGCCTAAATGGTCACTCCCTCCCCCAATGTTTGGGCCATATTCAGCTGTAATTAATTTCTGTGAGTATGCTTTCTTTTTCATTTGAATGTCTCTCTGTGTGGTGGTCAAGATTCTAGAGTTTTCTCCCCCCCCCCCCGTTTCCCTTTGCTGCTCTGATTGACCAATGCCCATTCTCCTGTCTTTGTGTTCACCGGGCTTCTCTTCTGCCTACTCCAGTCTGCTGTGGAGCACTGGCAATGACTGTTCAGTTTAGTTACTGTGTTCTTCAGCTCTGTTTCTGTTGGATATCTCCCTGATACAGCAATGGATGTGTGTTTATGCTTCTGTACTTTTGTAAGAATCTTTGTCGTGTTCATGTATGGGTCATGCAGAAAATCCTTAAGAAAGGCTGAACTATAAAGGGAACCGAGGAGGCTGACAAGCAAGAAGCCTAAAAGAGTTCTTGGGAACAGAAAGGTATTGAGCCTGAAATTTGTGCCAGACACCAGACAGGTTTACTTTTATATTATTTTTGAGAATTTCATATATCATGAGTAAACTGTATTTATATTATTTTCATCCTGTTCTTTCCTACTTCATCTTGGATTCATGACCTCTCTCCTTCTTCTTCTTCTCTTTCACACACATATTATTTTTCACTCTCTTTCATACACATAGTCTCTCCCCCCCACACACACCTGACACAATTTAGTGATGTTTATAGGTATATGTGGTAGAGACCCAAAGATAACTCAGGATGACCAAAGTCTAAATTGAGAGTCTGTATTAAGCCACCAGCTACACAGAGAAGCCTCAAATGCATTTTTACAGGGAGCCTTTCAAAGGGAAAAACACAGGAAAGCTATATCCTTGTTGTCAGTTGCAGGTGCAAATAAAACAAGCAAGCAAGCAGTTTAACAGAAGCCAAAATCACACAGTTAGCTGGTACAGTCATCATTAAAATCTTGGTTAAGGCAACTCTATTGTTGGTATTTCATATGTTTAGCTTCCATGTTGTGTCTAGAAAATATCTCATTGCAAGCAGCCCAGTTCTCTGGTCCTTCTAAAATGTTCCCTGAGCCTTAGGTGATGATTTTTTTACAGTAGATGATTAACCGGAGGCAAGTAAGTTTTCTGAAAAATGGGACAGAATAAAAAAAAAATATGATTTGGACAGCTCATTGTTCAGAAGCTAATGTCTTTCTTGGTTTTCTTCTTTCTTATTTAAAAAAAATATTAGTTTATCCCCATGGGATGATTGCTATGTTGCTTTTTCACCCATGAAAGCATACCTGAGAAAACAACTCAACAGGGTGGGTTTTGGCTTGTGAGTTTGGTTCCTGGACAGTTGGCTCCATCTGCTTTAGACTCTAGTGAGGCAGAGCAGCATGCTGGGAGCACATGGTGGTGTATGCCAATTTCATGATGCTCGGAGACAATCAGCTCTGGGTCAGGAACGACCCACCCTTCAGAGGCATTTTCAGGAAGCCAATCAGATCCTACTTCCATAGTTGCAGTCCTTCCAAAGGTCTGATGGATTATGACACCATCAGTAGACTAATCCTTTGATTAGATCAAAGCCATCATGGTCCAGTTTACTTCCCAACAGCCCACCTGTGAATATGGCACTGGGGACCAAGTCTTCAATGCATGAGTTCTTCAGGGGATATTTTATATCTAAACCATGAAGCATCTTGTCACAATGCGGAGCAATAGTGGACTTCCCTGGCCACATGGACATCATCAATTAGAATGCTAGTCTGTTGCCATTGATCTTTAAATGAGGGAGCAAATTCTCCACTAACCCACACTAATTCCTACACCACATAGACATCCCCTAAGAGCATATAAATAATGAGCATGGAGTTTTGTTTGTTTGGCCTACAGGACTTGGATTTCCAAGCTGGCCTTTCATCCATTTTTTAATGAGTTATTTTATTATTTTATTTTACTTTATTTTATTTTATCTAGTAGTTTTTAAATCTGTGCCTGGACTTCCTGGTAGAGGGTATGCACAATTCTGGAGAGGTAAAGCAGAATGAAGAGGTGTTAGAAGCAACGATAGATGGTGAGCATTCTTCAAATTGAAAAAAATTGGCACTAGAAGGCAGTGGACATAATCCAACAGTTAATGGCAGAGGGATTGAACCATGACTTATTCAGTACCCATCATGCTTGCTGCGTTCCAAATGTCAAGGATTCATTCTATTACATTGTTACTGTTTTACATCCAGAAATTACCCAAAGCATTGATGACCATGTGATTATACATTTCTTGAAAAGTCATGAAGTTCCTACAAATTATTCATTTGTTCAAATTGTTCTATAGGCCCTTATAGTCTTTTATAAACCCTTTTATCAATTATTTGCAACGATGATTTACACATTTAACTATACTTTCAGCTTGTAGCTTATTAAGCCTTAAACCCTTAAAATAAGATTGCAAACCTCCTTGAGACAATGTTTCACAAGAGAGGAGTGGTTCAAAAACAACCGCCAAAACCACAGATCCAGTTGAATCCATTTAGAATTCCCAAGGAGTTCCAACAACATGGTTCAAATGTGACTTTTTAAAAATTACTTCACAACACTGGAAAAAAATAGAACATTTATTTAATTGAGTGGAGGATGGGTCAGAGGCAGAGTGTGGGATGTGAGGCTCCTGTTTGGGAGTCAGCTCTCTCCTTCTACTGTTAGGGACTTGGGGATTGACCTCAGGTTGTCAGGCTGGGTTAAGGGCTTAACACACTGAGCCAACCCATCAGCCCCCTTTCACAACTTCTGCCTGTACCTTAGAACCTGGTTTTCCCTAGTTACTCAAATAATACAGTGAGAATAAGAACAAATTCATACAAGCATGCCCCCACACATGTAGAACTGCACAGTGGCTTTTACTAATGGTGCCAAAAATGTCCCTAAGACTTCTTTTATGGGACCCCCTTCCTTCATCTCCCGGCCCCTCCTTCCATTCCATTCTTTGTCCATCTGGTTTTGTCTCTTCCCCCCTTTTTTCTCCCTCTTCCCTCTTCTGTTCTCTCCCTCCTCCTCCTTTCTGTTCAGTCTCCTCCTTCCCACTCTGCTGTTTTCTTTCTCTTATTCTCTCTCTCTGAAGCACAGCTGTGGATGTACCAACAGGTTGTCTGCACTGGCCCTAGTTTGAAAACACGTCAATCAGGAACAGATAATTATTTTCTTTGTGCTGACCGAATACATGTGCACTGATTTCTAAAGTTTCATTTTGACACCGTGATGCGCCACAATGACAGTAATAATTATAAATGTTGGGGATAAATGACATCATGTGTCCGCTGAAATACTTGGCTGTCTTAGAGCATCATACTGTTATACAACACGAATAATGTTATTATATTAGAAGTATTGCAAAGGAAATGGGTAAGAAAACTCCAGAAACAGCCGAGCTTCTGGTGCCTGCCATGTAGCAAACTGTCAGGTCTGATTTCAGAGGTAAGGAAAGTAGTCTGGGCATGGTGACAGCACTTGGGAGACAGAGAAAACAGAACTTTTGTGAGGTCAAGGCTAACCTGGTCTATATAGTGAATTCCAGGCTAGGTAGGGCTACCCAGTGATATTCTATCTCAGAGAGAGGTATCAGGGGTGGAAGTCGAGGGAATCAGATTTGCCAAGCTGATAGGGCAAGCCAGTGTCCTGATCAGAACTCAGATATTCTAACTCTGGAGTCAATGTGTACCACTAAGCCATGCCCAGGAGCAACCATTAAAAATAAATAACCCAGGGGTCATTTATTCTAGTTCTCCTTAAGAACCGATGAACAGCTTTTCGGCTGACTGATGATATCAATGCTGCAAGATAGTATTATGCCACAAGAGAGGAGGAGGGTCTTTAGCTTTCAGTCTTCAAATGTTCTGCTCTTACCAATAAGACAGGGCCTGCAGGATGCTTTTAAGGAATCATCTTCTAACATCCTTCTGATTGGTTAATTTTTTATTTCAGTCTGCTCAAGTGCTGTGAACAGAGAGGTATAAGTGTTATGATCCTGGAGACAGCAACATCTAACAAGCCAGCAGAACGGAATTGGACTGCATATGTCTTGGCCCAGTGGTCGACCACACCCGACACACCCCCTAACCATCCAAGCTGGTGTAAGGAAAGAATTTGAGTGTTAACCTCCCCTACAGCACTTACTCAGAGGTCCCCTTCTCCCCATCTCCTCTGTGCACTCGAACCAAGTCACTGTACCTTGGGATGGAGAGTCTGCAAGACTCCAAGTCATTCAAAAACAAAGTCTTATGAATAAACATAATAGTTTAAAAAATAAAATGACCTGATTACAATAAGCAAAAAGACCTAGGGAATTCACTAATCATGGAGACTCAGCTGAGCTGGACCAAAGCTAACCTCTTGATTCCTGGCTCTGTGCTGCCCCCTTGTGGTCCGCCTGTGGTCAGCTCTGGTTCTAAACCGACCCCCTTGACAATGTCCTCTCTTTCACTTCTACCCTAGAAGGAATAGAATGACAAATTGATTTACAAAACAACTAGCAGTTGCGTCTTGATCATGTGGCCATTCATCTGCTTTCTATCCTAGTACTTCCAAACGTTGGGAACGTGCCTAGCCTTATAAACATTCCAAAGAAAACACCATGATTACACTGCACATATCTATTTAGTATGTACAGGATGGGGGGAAAGGTACAAGATTCTCTATGTACAGCGACACACTGCTTTTAGGGGTACCATGGAACCATAAAACTCTGCCTTTGTAGACTATCTTGCTTATGCCTCTGACTCGCTTCCATGCTTGTGAGAAGGCATGAAAATTGACATTAAGATTCGGCCACGTGACACTGTTGTCTCTCTCAACCCTCCTGCAACCCTTGGTGAGCCCCAGCCATAAGATTATCTTGTGGCTCCTTCATACCTGTAATTTTGCTACTGTTATATGACACACACACATATATTCATATAATAGTATATATATATATGTGTATCATATATAATATATATACATATATATATGTATGTATGTATCTGGTATGCGGATAGTCTTAGGCAACACCCATCAGAGGGTCATTTGACCCCCAAAAGGACCACGACCCATAGGTTGAGAACCACTGCCTTAGAGCATTGCAAAGACATGCACTGTACTTGAATATGTTCTTCTCATGTTTCCTCTGACATGCTCCTCAAAAGGATGCAAGGCTCACACGATGTCGTGTGGTTTTGCTACTCTTGATCCAAAGTTTCAGAGATGAAAGCCCAAAATTTCATACACATAGGCATATATATGCACACATGCATAGAAAATTGTCCCCTAATCACTGTGTTTACTAACTTTTATAAGGTATGAAAGGGAGGGGGAAGCATTTGACTAAAGTAACTTCCATACAATATCCACCTTTATCTATGTGAGATGCATACAAGACCTCAGATGTTGTCTGAAGTGTAGAGATGACCAAATCCTGTGTATACCACACATGTCCTACCTAAGCACGTGTACCTCAGATAATCTTTAATTTATAAATTAAACACAGTAACCAACTGACAACAGCTAATAACAAATCAGAACACTATAAGAATATGATATCATCACAGTTGTGCGAGCAATGTCACATCTTTTTGTAAGTATCTTCCATGGTAAGAAGATCCCTCCTGTAACTGAAACTGTGGAAGGCCCACCCACACATAAGGGGGGCTACCACACCCCACTTCAAGCCAAGGGTCAAAGCAACCTTACAAACCATCTTTCTAAATCCACAAGCCAAGAATGCAAGGTGAGCGATCTATTTTTTAACTTTACAAAAGGAGGTGGAAGGTTCCAGTCCCTCCTGACTTTATGAAGCCTGAGCTTGGGTCAACCTTCAGGGGACACTTGCTGCTGCAGTTCTAGAAAGACCGACTCTGGATCGTCGTCTGCACGGTCTTCGGATCAGCTGTTCCCACAACAGGTGGAGCAGATGGTGTCATCTCCTGGGCTCACCCCAGGCTGGGCTTGCCTGTTTTTTTCCTCAAGAGACAAAAAGCAAGTGCTTTGATGAATGTGTTCTTCTTCGCAGAGGCCAGAGGGATTACAATCTGGCTTTTTTCCCCTATGGTCTGGTGGAAAGGCTGGTGTATTTTTATGAATTTGTGCAGTCTTCAGGCTGGAGAAGGAATAGATAGAGCCTCTGTGGGCTTGACTTGGGATCCACTGAGATATGTGCATGTCCTTCCTTCCTTCCTTCCTTCCTTCCTTCCTTCCTTCCTTCCTTCCTTCCTCCTCCCTCCCTTTCTCCCTCCCTCCCTCCTTTCCTTTCTTTCTCCTTCCCTCCCTCTTCCCATCCCTCCCTTCATTTCTTCCTTTCTTTCTTCTTTCCTTCCACCCACTGGAACATGACCCCTCTACTTTGGAAGTAAGCATACCTATGAACTTGGAGACGAGACTTCATTTGCTAGCTGACGTTGAAGGCATATAACGAGAGTACTCCTGTTGACCGTGACAGGAAACATCATTTGCTTTCACATGGTCAAAACCATCCAGGAAGTGCTATGAGAAGTGTTTCGAAGGGACAGATAAAGTGTGAGTGGTTAGGGTCCTTGATTGTGAGTCTAAACAGCAACTTAACTTAGCTATTTCGAATACCTGAACGGCTCTGATAATGCCAGAAACAAAGGCAACCATCTTGTTTTCCATTTTTATTACTTGTAACTAACAGAAGGGATGCTAAAAAAAAAAAAAAAGCCTCACAGGCAGAATAATACTTGGTGGCGTTCATGAGATTTTAGCATAGCTAAGACCCCTTCCCTGGGGTTCACAAAGTGTTTCCAAAAGTGCTTTCTGGAGTGAGGAAGTCACCATCTCAAGTCCTGTTTTCAAATGACTTGAGACATTAGACAGGCTTGCTCACATCAAGGCAGACTTTCTCCTTCCTCTCCACCGAGGAGTATTAAAACCTAAGAGTTATCCCTCATCTGTGTTAGACCCAGTAGGTATGTACAGTCCAGCCCACTCTTGTGTTCTGGTATCTCCCCCTCTCCTGGGTCACCTCACTCACAGGGTAATACCCTGATTCTCATCCATCCTCCAACTGTGCTTGTTAACATTTTACATGGTCATAAAACATTGGTTCTCTGTGCCTGTGGGTTTTATCTCTTAAAGCGAGTCTTTTCTTCGTACCCTAGCATCTTCATCTTCTGGGTTTTTTTTTGTTGTTGTTGTTTTGTTTTTTTTTTTTCAGAGCTGAGAACTGAACCCAGGGCCTTTCGCTTGCTAGGCAAGCGCTCTACCACTGAGCTAAATCCCCAACCCCCTGTTTTTTTTTTTAATGAAACATTATTCTGTTCTTTATTTTCTTCCCTTTCTTCCAGCCCCCATGACTTGCTGTCTGTTTTCATAGTCTGCTGACACTGTGACAGTGTCACCATGGGCTATGAAGGTGAGTTGACAGAAGGGTCTGAGAGTAGACACGAGGGTCAATAGATGAGGATCAGCGTTTGATGAACCTCTGGCTGCATCGTGGTCCTGGTGATGTGTTTACGTTTCCTCAGTGTTGGGTTCCTCGTTGGTGACGTGGATTTTTGTGAGAGCTAAATAGATAAGAACACATTTTGAAGTCTCGCCTTCATTGTTGTGTAGTGATTGATATTAATTTGATGTTTTGATACCCATGCATGGTGGAGAGTAACAAGTCAGGCCAGTTAGCGTTCCCTCACCTCAAATATTTATCATCGTATTATGATAAATGTTTTGACTATCCCCTCTTTTAACCATTTTGAAATACGCAGTACCTTATTAACCACAGTCAGCTTGCTGACTGTGCCACTGAACAAGTGTCTCATGGTAATCATTGTATTATCTGCTGTCGCCAATGGCTATTGTGTTAGTCTATATTAATTTATAAACAACAACCCTGGGCTTTCAAATGCTATTTTCTCCTGGTTTTCTCCCATTCTTTTGACCATTCCTTCTACGTTTCCTCCCGGTCTACAGCTAAAATGCTCTGTTTGGTCACTCTGCGTGCACGTGTTATTTGAGATTAGATTTAGCAGTGAGCAGCGCTAAGCTGCCCAACACAATGATTTCAACAAGAAAAAGAATAGTTTTCTTCTCAACGTCCAGGCGTGCAGAGATTAGTGCTAAGCTAAGGTGACAACTGTTCACAGAGCTCCTGAAGCTCTGGTGGTCCTTGCTCTGTTCAGCATCCATCTCCAAGGTCATCTGTGACTGAAGCCCAGCCCTCAGGTCTGAACTCCCACGGGAAGGGAAGGGTGCAGACCAAAGGGCAAAAAGGAGATGCCAGCTGCTTTTGATTGGTCAAGATTAACTCAAGATGGCTGCTCCTGGCTTCCCTAGGGAGTGAGACTTGCAGGTGGCTGGGTTAAAAGATGGGGACGCTACTGAGGAATCAGATCTACTCGCCAGCTGCCAAAACGCACTGGGGTATTAGCCACTTTACAACACATGGCATTCACACAACTATCTCCAAAAGTCTACCTGAGCTTTCTAGGGATGTCCTAAGCCATACGACTTAAAACACAGACACTGTCTCACATTTTGTATATATTATATGCTGTATATATGTTTACATCCATATGCATTTGATGTGTGCATACATTATATCCGTGCACATAGGTTCTTCCTTCATAGATTTGTCTGTGGAATTTCCCACAGAAGAGTTTGACAGAATACACGTGATTTTGATCTGGCTCCCTTAGGGCTGTAGTAACAATTTCAGGGTAGATTTGAGACCCATGGTGTAGCTTGTGCTTTCAGTTCAGAGTGTGCTTGGTTGTGGTCTCGTCTGTGCTTCTCATGTTCTGTACGTTGTTCTCACTGTCTCAGACATGGTGCTCATAGTTACTGGATTTTTCAGCACATTTCTACCATCATATACATTTTTGTTTGCTTTGTTTCGTTTTTGAGACTGGCTTTCTCTGGGTTGCCCTGGTTGTCCTAGAAGTTGCTCTGTAGACCAGGGTGGCCTTGACCTCAGAGATCTGCCTGCCCCTGCCTCTCGATTGCTGGACTTAAAAAGGAATGCACCACCACCACCTGGCTATAATTCATTTTTTAAAAAGAAGATATCTTAGATTGATAAATTATCAGTAGATGCTTACACATCTGTAAGGATTTGATGTAAAAATTGCTAATTGGAGAGACCTGTTTTAGTCAATAAGTTCTCATTGGCTGGGCCTGTGAGATACGGTAAGCAGACTCGATGCTGGTTTTCTGGCTCTCATCCCTTACTGAGTTGTATTAGGCATGAGGGTCCATTTGTGAGATGCAGCATGTAGAATGCTGCCTGGTTCTAGGGTAAGTGGGCTATCTAACTGATGGCACCAGGCTGTGGCTGTGTTCTTCTCTCTGTACTGTTCTGTAGTTCTTCCACACCACAGAGCTTTCTCTACACAACTAACACAGATGCTAGCAGCATTTCTCCACAGTCCTTGCCATGCACCTAGATACGCACTTTCTAGTCTCAGGTTAGCAAGAAAACCAACAAAAAGTACTGCCCAAGGATATGTTTGCATTACCTCAATCGAAATCAGCAGATAAGAAATTGAGTCCAGTGTGTAGGACAGTCTTAGGAATCTAGTTTTTTTCCAGATGAGCATTTTCCTTGAGCTTGCTGGTGGTGATACCTAGGTAGGATTTTTTTTCACTTTTCTTATATGTATAGGTTTTTGCATTCACGTCTGCATGTGCACTATCTGTGTGCAGTGCCCAATGAGGCCAGAAGAGGGCACTGCATCCACTCAGCCTGTAGTTACAAGCTGCTATGTGCTACCATGTGAGAACTAGGAATTGAACCTCAGTGCTCTGAAAGAGCTGCCAGTGTTCTTAACCATTGAGCTATCTCTCCAGCTTCTTTCAAGTATTTTTAATCAAATGACAATTTATTTTTCTATTGTTTCTCTGATTTTAGGCTACAGTATAATTAAATCATTAATTGTATAAGCTTATAGCTGGGTTGAGGGAGACACATCTCAGAAACAGGTGATACACTGGGACCTTACTCCTTTGCTACAAAAATGTCATGTCAAGTACTTAAACATATGTTTCTTAAGAGAATCTAGCCACTGTGTACAAAGAACACTTTAGACTCAGCCAGGTGTAGAAACAAAACAAAATGTTGTAGAAACACAACATTTTGGGTTCATCGATATGGGTCTTCTGTGAAAGGAAATTTGATTAAATTTGAGTTTCCTAGCCTTGTGGCTACTTTTGGAAGAAGAGACCTCAGATACTATCAAAGGCACTGTTAGAAAGCAGTGAGACCCACCCTCTGCTGCTCTGGTGGTTACCAGTAAGTGCTTACACAGCTGTTACAGCTGAGGGCGATCCAGGCACTACTCCAGCCTGTAAGCTGTTTGTTAGCCGGCAGCAGATGCCTTAGAGTTCTGAGGAGGAGCCTGTTCTGTGGCGCAGAGACTCAGATCTGATCATTCTCAACACTGGGGCTGCTGACTCTGAAGTCTGCTTCATGAATCACGATCTTTGCATGTGTGAGATAGAAAGGCAATTTATTCTTTACATTTAGTTGGGGCCCTATTTCTTCTTCCTCCAACCCAGGACTCTGCTGATGTTCTCAAGTCACCCTTCCCTTAGGAAGATTTCAATTTCAGAATCCCCTTAATGTGGAAAAAAATAAATTCTGGCATGCATAATTTTTTAAATAGTTTTGTTTACATTTGGGGACCACAATTCACTTTGTCAGATGTTATTGCAAGAGATATGACAAGAGAAAGATGGATTGTTGGCTGTCATTTCAGACTAGTGCCACATTTAGCCATGTCACAATGACAAGAGTATGAGAAGCAGGCTGGGTGTTAGACAGACAAGAAAATTGTCTACAAAACAACCCAGCATTGCAAGGCCCTTAAATGTAATGGCTTTATTGACACCATTTGATATGAGGTAAAGAGTATGTAAACACGTTTTCATTCTGCCACAACCAAGAAAATATGAAGGACTCCAGCTGTTTATTTCAGTGTTTGTCATGTCAGGTGTGTGCTAGCCATGATGGTGTAGCATGTAAGGGATCATTTCAGGTGTGTGCTAGTCATGGTGGTGTAGCATGTAAGGGATCATGTCAGGTATGTGCTAGACATGATGGTGTAGCATGTAAGGGATCATGTCAGGTGTGTGCTAGCCATGATGGTGTAGCATGTAAGGGATAATTTCAGGTGTGTGCTAGCCATGGTGGTGTAGCATGTAAGGGATCATGTCATGCCGTGTGCTAGACATGATGGTGTAGTATGTAAAGGTGACTGACATTGTCCATGACATGATGGAACTCACTACTTAATGCAAGAGACATTTAATAAGTATGTAACCAAGTCAACAAACTGCAATTCTTAAGAACACGATGAAGACCATATAAATGATGAGTTGAATGGGTGAGATCCCAACCCTACAGCGATCAATGCATTCATGCCTTATTTTTTTTTTGTATTGAACATGTATGATATGTTTTATGTATCATGGTAGGGGATGCTTAAATAATTATTAATGGTAGCCATTGCAAGTATTGTAAGCATTACGTGCAGGTACGGCACAGTGCATTTTTATAATAATCTAATGTAGTCCTACATGTTCTGTTTTATAGTTTTTTTGAGAGAGGATTTCCATATGCAGCCCTGGTTGTCTCCAAGAAATGTCAGCGAGGCTACACATATGAAGCCCCACAACATGGCTGCCTAAACATGTCTAAATAAGGATGATACAGACGTGTTGACGTGGAAGACGGAAGCTCAAATAAACTCTTTGATGAAGAGCTAAAAATAACGAAGAAATCCTGAGAGGGAGAAATAGTCTCTCCCAGGGAAGAGTACACCAACTGATTACCTAATGCTAAATGGTCAGCCCTGAGAAAATGATGTACAAGTAACAGTATATGACCTGAGCAGTTCACACACACACACACACACACACACACGAAACAACAATGAATGAAAAAGCAGCCAAGAATTTGAGTCCCAAGGGGATGAACATATTATCTTCTGAAAGACAGCTTACCTGGTGTTAGAAGGTAAACTATAAACTCTGAAGAGAGAGTATGCTGTGAAGGGTCACTGTGCGGCTGCACCAGGTTCCTCCCGGCACTCTCTGTGTTCAGAGCGATTAGGTTGAGGATTTTGAGAAATGTTGTGGGTCTGTATCATTCAATGTGCATGTACGGTGTAACACCTCCTATTCCTGGAGCTCTCCGTATGTCTGTGTTTGGGGATGGGCAAGATAGCTGTTTTTCAAAGTAAGGTTGGTTTTTAGCTTGAAAAGAAGTATTTTTAGTAAACTTTTTGATTTCCAAAGTTGAGCAAGTCTTAGAGACTAGTCTGTGTGTAAAAGAAGAGTGAGGTTGGCTATCCTCATGGTGTTATTCTGTATGGGTTGGAGGTGATGTGGACATGGGTTTCTTCTCCCAGTGTAGGCAGTTGGCATTCTGTGCAGGTTGTCAGCTTTTGTACACGGTCATAGGATTTTGCAATTTATGGGGAGGTTGGGTAAAAGGCAGAGTCTCACATGAACTGATAGCAATTCCAGAAAACTAGGCCCCCTGTGGGAGCTACAGAGGAGACTGTCTACAGAAGACCCAGCCAGGGCATTGGGTGGTGGAATAAAGAGAGACTCGAAGTCCTAAAAGACTTCTCTTTTCTCCACTGGAGTCTATGCTCTTAACAGCTCTGTCCTGGGATCAGGCACACCTCCAGGCACCCAACCAACCACCAGAAGGGGTGGGGAACCTTGGAGAGCAGCAGTCTCAAATGAGGAAATGACCAAGGGCAGAAGACTGTGAGCACTTCCTGGCTGTTTTCCAAATTTCAGTGGCTTCTGGATTTCTGAGGCACAGGGGTTTCCACTCACCACTTCAAGCTTATGGGATTATGACATCAGAGAAAAGAAAGAAATGTTGGAATATAGGTTATGGGTCCACTGATGGTGTTATAAGTGGGATCAGGGATGTGATTTATTTTTCTGATAGAGATCAAAAAGTGCAGAAAGACATAGCAGAGATAGTGAAGGATTTTCACTGGGGAGGAGGCAGGGCTTGTAGGAAGGGTGTGAGAGAGTGTGTGTGTGTGTATGTGAGTATATGTATGTGGGAGGGAGTGTGGGAGGAATCGTGTGTGTGATATGTGTGTACGTATGTATGAATGTGTATGTACCTGTGTGTGGATGTGGGGGACTGTGTGTGTGTTGTGTGTGTGATGTAAGTGTGGGGGAGTGAGGTGTGTGTGAGTATGTGTGTGTGTGGTATGAGGATGTATGTGTGTAAGTGGGTGTATGTGTGTGGTGTGTGTATATATGTATGTGGAAGGGAACATGTGTGTGTGTGGTATATGTGTGGTGTGTGTATATGTGTGTGAGTGTATGTGTGTAAATGTGGGGGGAGTGTGCATGTATATGTGTGTGAGTGTGTGTGGGTGTGTGTGAATGGGTGTATATGTGTGTGACATGAGTGTGGGGGAGTGAGGGTGTGTGTGTGAGTAGGTGTGAGTGTATGTATGTGTGTGTATGTGTGTGTGGTGTTAGTGTGTATGTGGGAAGGGAGTGTGTGTGAATGTGTGTGTGTGAGTGTATGTGTGTGGTATGGTTGTGTGTGAGTGTGTGAGTGCATGGGGGAATATGTGAGTGTATGTGTAGTGTGTGTGGTGTGAGTGTGTGTGTTTGTGTGTTACTACGAACTGAACTCAGGCAGAGACTTGACCTCTACCAATGTGCTATCTCTTCAGCCTTTCTCTTCTGGAGACGTCTCCTATGTGGCCTAGGCTGGTCTTGAACTCACGGCAACCTTCCTGCCTTGGCATCCCAAGTGCTGAGGTTGAATTTTGAAAATGTATCTTACAGACCGAACATCGCAGAGTAAGCAGACAGACAAGAGGGGTAAAAAGATCAGTGAGCCGGGAGGTTTTTGGAGGGGCCACAGGACTCTTCACAGTCCCATCTGGGGCCTCCTTCTGTTTTCGAAGGGACCACAGGGCTCTTCAGGATGTGGGGCTACCTTCGGTGCCTAGAAAGGACTTTTGAAAAGACAAACCTGGTGACCTCAGTCATCAACTGGAAACACTGGAAACACGTCAGTGGTTTCTCATTGTCTGTAAAACAGCTCACTCGGTGGGCCCGCCTAGGCTGCCTGGTACTCAGCTTGCGATGCCATCTGAACACTTCCCCTTCCAGCCATCCCTGGTACTCATGGAGCCAGTGTTTAAACCTGAGCTTGTTGCATCTGGGCTTCAAGTGAAGCTTGTCATTCACTGTGTACCCTTCCTTCTCCTCTTCAGCATCCCTCATATGTATCAGATGTATAGCTGCTTCATCAGGATCACCTTCCCCAGCCCTGCAGAGTCCCAGAATGCATCTGTAGCACTCTGGTTCCTCCATTTGTTGAGCTAAGCACCATTCTATACATTGGAGATACCACAGTTACAGCAGCAAACATGAACTTTTGCTCTTAGAGCTCAGTAGGGGAGGGGACACCTTATCTTTATTCTCAGGGGTACAGCCTGGGAGTCAGATTGGCATAAGAAAGAGTAGAGAAGATTCTGGAGTTAAAAACAATCCATTTAATATAAGTTTGCTTTGACATGGGAGCCTGCATAAAGAAAGGAAGGCCCGGAAGTGGTAAAGACTCAGTGCATATAAACTGGATTGAACAAAGACAGGTGAAATTGGAGAAATAACTAAAGTACGTGGGGGACTAAAAGAACATAAAAATTAACGAAGTCTACTCGTTCAGAGCTCTGTAGGTCTCAACTTCCTGTCTTTGTGAGAAGACTGTATCTTTCCTTCTGCTGCAGGGAAGGCAGATCTCACATGGAAATGTGGGGATTTCATCAGCTTGTGTTAAAGAAAAAGGATGAGGCTTTATTGAATCTGCTACTTTTACAAGATCTTTAACCGATATTTCTGAATGGCATGTTTTGGGCCAGTGTTTTTCAAATGCTGTCAGCTATACTCATCCCGATTGGACTGGCACATTTATTGTTTGTATTGTCTATTGATTCAGGTCTGTGAGGGCAGAGACCGAGTCAGTCCTGTTTAGGACGTTATACTCCAGCGTGGAGTATTGACTGATACACCAGGGATGATTAGTAAAATGAAGAGTGTCAACGTTCAAAATTCACTGGGGCTAGTTATGTCTATAATCCTGAAGTATTAAAATGCCTCCACAGATGTTTGAGGCATGATCGATGGCGTGAAGCTCCACATCGAGCTTGGAAAACTCTAACACTTGCTCAGAATTATGATTGATATTTAAAAGTGGCTCGACTAGTTGGGTGAACAAACTTCAGCCTCTCTAAGCCAAATATTGATTCCAAGCACTTAAAAGGAATCTGTTGCTGACAGGGGTAGGATAGATCAAAGGAAAACCACCACAACCCCAGTGGCTTGTCAGAGGCTCTGGCAAGCCTTCATCAATTCTTGTTGTAGAAGCAATTTTAAAAGCAGGCCTACATCTTTGAGACAGTCTACACTTGTAGGGTGCTCAGAATCGATTCCCTTTGTGAGTGTATCTACTGTCGTGTAAGTGAGAAACCAGTCTGCTCTCAGAAATGAATTCTTTCGCAGACTAGTTATTAACTATAAGTGAATGTGAGTTCTGAAGGAGAAGTGTGAATGAGTAAAATCTCTTTAACTCTAGGTGGTAAATTTCTTGAGGACAACTCTCTATCACACTCACCTTTGGATCCTTTGAATGGAGGGATCTGGGCAATAACCCATTATCTAGAGTATTATTATTTTTTTAGTGGGAAATAAAAATCACTCAATTTGTTTAATTTACTTACCAAAGAGATGTCAAATGATAAATTGGCATTCTATGTTTATAATTGGCATTCAACGTTTCTATGTTGACAGGTTCTTTTGATACTGTCAATACAGCTAGAGAAAGCAGTCAACTAAATCAAAAGAAGATACTTAGGTCATATTATCACACACGTTTATAACTTACCTATGTTCATAAGGGAGTCAAATAATAAAATGCAAAACCAGCAAAACATGAGGTAAAAACCACAGGAGAGGAAAAGGACATTAAAGAAACATTTGAGGAAAGTCATAGCAGTTTAGCGTTCTATCCAACTCTGAGTGTCCTACTGGCTCACACCAAGAGGCAAACATGACAGAATACTTTTTGTTCTTCATCCTCCAGCAAGCATCTCTATTCATCAGGAGAGGTATACTTTCCCCACCCTGGGGTCTGAAGAAATTTATCATGTCAATCTTCATGTAGAAGACAGTGAGAAAAAAATCCAGAGAAAAAGTTACTGTCAGTTTTAGAAACGAAGGTGGAAAGATGAATATACGCGAGGCCACATATCTTTCCATCAGTGAGTAAGAGAGCGGGGCCTGTCAGCTCATCAAGGCGAGGGCAACTCCGTTAGGATAAGATGCACGTTATCCTTGTATGAACTGGTGTGACATAAAACTTGGAGATTAGGAACTTAGACTTTTGTATCTCCCTAGGATCCTTGAATTTCAAAGCTCCAGAGAACTCAAGGTGTGTCAGAAGACAAGCATGAGGGACCTGTAGTGTGACAGAGAAAATCAGATCTTGGGGGAAGCCTCTGCTTCAGCCTGTGATGGCCTTCTCTTCTAGGCTTTGTATTTTGGGGCCACTGTGAGCTATTCTATCGAAGGAAAGTTGTTTAGAGAAATGCAGCTTGTAAGTTTTTATGTTTACTGACGGAGCCTTCTGCTTTGGTAGCTTTGGTTTCACTGTGACCCAAGTATCCAACAAGACAACTTCAGAAAGAAAGGACTTATTTAAGCTCATGTTTCAGAGGATTCAGTCCACCACATCCAAGCTCCATTGTTTCTGGGTCTTTGATGAGGTAGAGCATTGTGGACACAGCTGGAGCATGTGACACAGGATTTTCATTTCATGATAGACACAAAGCATGGGCCAGATGGGTCAGGGTCAAGATGTGCCCAGTGCTCTGTTTCCTCCAGTGAGATCTCACGTTAAAGTCATCAAGACTTTCTCAAATAGGGTTACCAACTGGAGATTGAGTGTTCAAAACGTGAGCTCTGGGGAACATCTCATATTCAAACCATGACAGACAGCTTCCTTTACTGTCTCAGTTTGGGTTCCATGGCTGTGAACAGACACCGTGACCAAGGCAACTCTTATAAAGGACAACATTTAATTGGGAATTGGGGATGGCTTACAGGTTCAGAGGTTCAGTCCATTATCATCAAGGTGGGTAACATGACAGCATCCAGGCAGGCACGGTGCTGGAGGAGCTGAGAGTTCTACATCTTGATCCTAAGACAGACAGGAGAAGACTGTCTTCTACAGGCAACCAGGAGGAGGCTCTCTCTTTTATACTGGGCAGAGAGCTTGAACATAGGACCTTAAAGCCCACTCCATTGGAGGCGGGCTCTACCTCATCAAAGACCCAGAAAGGATGGAGCTTGGATGTGTGGACTGAATCCTCTGAAACATGAGCTTAAATAAATCCTTTCTTTCTGAAGTTGTTTTATCGGGTACTCTGGTCACAGCAAAAGCCAAAGTTACTAAAGTAGAAGGCTTCCTCCAACAAGGCCACACCTTCTAATAGTAGCACTTCCCATGGTCCAAACCACCACACTGACCATCCTAACTGAAAACACATCCTTTTGCCTGGACCCAGATTCATTATCTGCTTTTCCTGATGTGTGTTTCTCAACAGAACTTGCAACATCTAACTTACCATATACTGTATTTAATCTATTTCCCTTCGTGTGTATTGGACAGGGTATTATTAGACAGCATTCTTGAGCAGAGTGATTTGAAGACACAGTAAAAAAATGATTAACAAAGAGTTTTAGTGACCACTGCGGGTTCACACAGCACTTGGAGTCAGCTCCTGGGGTGGCAATGGTGAATAGGAAGCTAGTGCCATGCTTGACCCTCGCAGATTATATTATTCTAGATTGTATTACCATCTGGTGCTTTCCTTTTATAGGTGGTTGAACCTTGGATGAAGAGTTCTTCTTCCATGCGTTGCTATCTGGAGAGGCCATACAACTTGCCACGTTGATAAAAATAAGGAAGGTTCTCTAAGAATGAGCTTCTGTTTTGCCCTGCCTCATGTCTCTTGACCTCATCGGGTGGCCCTATCAGTCTGAATCTTAAAGTGAGCACAGCACAGCATGCTGATATGGAACATAAGCCACAACTTGGTACAAATGGAGAATAATCATGCTTGGTAAACACACTGTTTCTTGGTCGCTTGTTACTGCAACATGACTTCCCTCACCCCCATGAATACAAAGAAATTGTTGTTTCTTCACATCCACGTTTGTCCACTGACGGCTGAAAACAGCTGTCATGGAGAGCAAGTGGTCACAATGTAGACCTCACTGGCCCTGTAGGGTTATAATGAAATGAAGGTTGAGGAGGAGAAGCAGGTGCTGCCAGAGGAGTGGGGGATTAGTAAGGTGCAATCCTTGCCTGCCTAGAAACAGGCTGAGCCTGAGTGTGGGGGGAGCCAGGCTATACTGATTGTCCAAGAGGACATGCCAGGTTCATGCTGGCCATTTAAGTTAGTTTCCTAGGTGGTATCTCGGAATTTAGTCAACAAGGGAATTGTTACAGCACTCTGTGCCCCAGATATGAAAATGATTGGCGTGTCTGGACATGTAACTGCTACCATCGTACTGCACCTGGAACTGGCTCTCCAGAACACACACTGGACTCTGCAGGAGGCAGAAGGTGCATTAGTACCTGTCAAGTACAGGACACACAGGCTAGCTTTCATGGGCGAGCTCAGTCCGCTCTGGGCCTGATGCAGCTGATCACTCTCCCGCCATCACCCTGCCTAGGAGACATATAAATCATAGCCAGTGACCTAATAAAATAATAGAGTTTGTCTGAGTTTTGACAGCAGAAAATAATAGAGGATCTCAAATTCAGAGGGAGAGAAATTGGAGGCTTTTAAAAATCTGCTTCCTTGCCAAAACAGAGGCCATCTAGAGATGAACAAAAAGTTATATCCATAAGTTGTTGGTGTTCTGAAAGTCCCCATGTATCTATGAGACCAGAGAAACCCCAGGAAGAGTGAGGTAAGGCAAGCTTGTTTGTATGGTAGCATCGAGGTATGTGTGGTGCTCTCTTCCTTGCGTGGAATTAATTACTGGAGATAGAGCATCTTCCCCCTTCTGTTTGCACGGTGACTCCTGTAAGGAGTGGGCTGTACAGCGAGGCGGGTCTGAGTTTGAGTCTCAGCTCTCCAGCAGACTTACTTTCTCTGAGTCAATTTCTTCATTTGTGCCGTGGTCAGTGAAATGAAACAATGCATTAGATTGCTTGGCTTGGAGCCTGGCACAGCTCCGACCTTGTTAATTTCCTTCTTAAATCTCCAGGAACGTGCAGATGGGAGAGTGGACTGGGGCTGCCCTTGCTGCATACTCCTGCTTTATGGAGTAGGAAGGGCACGCGATAATCACGATGAGAGAGATCCTGGGTGTTTGCACGTCTGTTTCCGTCACCTGCTTGCTCAGTCCAGCGCTCTGCTCCAAATTATCTACCTTAAATTTGACCAGCGGCTGCATGGGGGGCCATTTCGATGACATCTTTCCTCGCTAGGAGCTGGTAGTGTTTCGAGTTGACATCTATTGAATGCAATGAGCCGTGTTCTAGGCCAGACACTGGGGTGGTTTGTTAAGGCCTGGCTCTGCTCTCTGCTCTCTTTCCTTCCCATTTAACAAAATAAAGAGAGTGGCCGTTTTGCGCTTGTGTTCTCAATTCTGCCCTTTCCGATACCCATTGTCTCATCAATGATTTCTTCCCCTATTTGTTGCCATCTCATTTCGGCCTGATTTTCTTCTATTGGGACAGAGAAGAACAAATAGCCTGAAATAGGAACCAGAGCCCCCTCACACTGAAGTGCAGCTTGCTCCGTAAGGCTTTAGCTATATCGCAGCCAGCAGGCATACAATGGAAAATTGAGCTAATTACCAGGATAATTACAGCATATTTAAAGGAGGCTGTGCAAACTGCACCCTCTCCCAGTTCCCCTTACAGAGCAGCTAGGAGTGGGTAAGCTTAGTAAGCTTGTTAATGTTGTGACAACTTCTCCCTAATGAGAAAGAGACTGGAATGCTGCTCTGTGAACTGCGGGGCTAGGGAGGGAGTCAGAGTTCTCTGGAAGGAGCAAGGATTAGAACGAGGAAAGAAAAGCAAAGCGTTGATCATATTCTCTTAGCATGGAGACCAACTAGAGATTAGTAGCATTCTGAGGTAGATGCTGCTAGAGTCAAATAAAGATTGGACTTCCGTTCCCAGGGGATGGATGACTGACACATGGATGCTGGGTCCCACTACTGAGCAGAGGAAGTGGAGAACTGGGACATTTAGGTGCAGTTTAAAAAAAAAAAAACAGGTCAAGTATAGTCATTTTCCTCCCTCCCTCCCTCCCTCTATCTTTCCTTCCCTCCCTGACAAGAAAGGGAAAAGGATTTTAGCTATTAGAGGGTTTTTTTTTTTTTTTTTTTTGTGCTGTAGACAACATGTGTAGACGTAGACAACAGAATTGCTCACTGTTGGGGAAGTGCCCAATTCTTGGACTTCCATCTTCCACAATTGTTTACACAATGGACAGCTTCACTAAGACACTGGTCAGGAAAAGGAAAAGGGCCAAATGTGTTGAGAACCGCTCTGCCCCACGCTTGGGGGCCAAAATGTCCCGGACTGCTCTGTCAATGTTGGAACCGGCACTGCCAAAAGCTTTGGAGGCTAAACTATTAGAGCCTGCACTGCCCAAGCTGCTCCAGTCCTCGGGACCCTGGTTCAGCAAGAGAGAGAGTGAAGATGGACGTAAAGAATGGAGACCAGACAGAGTATGATTCAATCCCGTTTATTCTTCAGTCTCTCTTCTCTCCAAGTCCCTAGTTCCAAATCCCTAGTTCCTAGTACCAAGTCTCAGGTCCCAGGTTTCGGCAGCAATTCTCAAGTCCTAATCCTAGTTCTAAGTTGCTAGTCTCTTTCCCAGTTCCAAGTTACCTGCCTCAAGTCTCAAGTCTCAAGTACTCTTCCAAGTACAAGTGTCTAAAGTCTCTCTTCTGTCTGTTTCTCGCCTTTTATGTCTCACTTCTAAGTCACACCTTTAATTCACGCCTTTAAGTCACACCTTTAAGTCATGCCCTTAAGTCTTGTCTCTAAATCACACCTTTAAGTCACAGCTTTAAGTCATGCCCTTAAGTCTTGTCTCTAAATCACACCTTTAAGTCTCACACACCCAAGGGAAGATCCTGGGTATCTAAAACAAGATGTTATCAGAGTGTGCTCAGCTGTTGTAGGCTGTTGTAAACAAGTCTCTTGTCAGGGTATATGGCTCAAGATGGCTGCAAGGATGATAGCTGCCTTCTGTTGGCTCCCCACACAAATGTTCTTCCCTTGTGCTTTTTTTTCTTGGTCACAATAAAAAATTCTGGTGATATCTATCTATCTATCTATCTATCTATCTATCTATCTATCTATGAAAAAGAATGACCTCCCAAACCCTAAACTGACAGGATAGTGACAAGATGCTACTCTGTAATTTTATGACTTTTCCAGTGGGGACATGAACTAGTATCTCTTCAGCCAGTTGGAGAACCAATGATAGACCAAAGTAATGCTTCCACCAAGGTCCAACTTGGTGAACCAATGTGTTTATTGAGGTTATTTACAAGAGTATGGATGAGGAGTTAGAGGACCATGTGTGACTCAAAGACAGCTGCACCATCCAAAAGTACATTTTAGCCTGGGTGACAGTGAATGAAATCTAATCCATGGAGCCTTCTGGACAACTCACAGACAGTTGGATAGGTCAGAGGGTCTCCTCACTTCAGCAATTGTTCCTGCTTACAAAGCTCTAGAGAAGGGCTTTGTGCCCTTGTTAAGTTTTAGAAACATCCTGGGACTTGTCAGTTGTTTATTTCCTGAGCCTTGTTGGATTTGGTTGTGTCTGGAGTGTTCAGGAGCCTTGGTTCAGATGGAATGTTTTAATCAAGAGGAAACTAAACTGTTACATGTATACATACACCACACACAGAATCTGGTCAGTAATTGTTTCTAAACCCATTAAACAAATGTCACCCTAGTCTGACACTTCCAGATCTCCTGCCTTAGCATAGAATCAACCTTTCACTTACAATGTTTCTATTTCCTAGAACCTCCCTGCCCCCTCCAACTGGCTTTATTTAACTTGGACACAAATAGCAAATGGAAACATAGCCAAGAACGAACTGTAACAGGCAAATGCTGTGTAAACCTAATAATGTGCAAATAATGAGAAATATGCAAAATGTCATAGGAAGGACACAGGAAGAAACCACAGTTTTAATCTGGAAGCAGAAGAGCTTGTTGCCAGCTGCTTAATATGAAAGGGGGGGCGTGGGTTTTGTTCCTTATGATACAATTATTTAATTGAAGAAAAAACAAATAATATGAAGGAAAGTTAACCGAAAACTTTATGGTATTAACTTAGCATTGTTTGCGATGAACTAACCTATGTCTTTTCAGCAGCTTGTATAACTTTTAAAGTGTGGTCATCAGATTGTGATGGGATTTTGTGAAAATACATCATTCCATTTGTGTTGCTATAACAAAATGCCTTGTAAGGGATGTTTATAAACAATAGAAATTTATTGCTTTCATTCTGGAGGCTGGGGAAGCTAAGATGAAGACTACAGCATCTGTCTAGTTGGAGGTTAGTTCTTTGTGGGTGACATCATCAGATAAGATATCAGATGTCCTCACACCATGGAAGGAGTAAACATTTCCTTGCCACCTTTTTCACTGCTCTTGACACCTGCTAAACATCTGTCTTCGTTAGGGTTTCATTGCTGTGAAGAGACACTGTGACCAAGGCAACTCTGATTATGGAAACATTTAATTGGGGCTGGCTTATAGTTTTAGAGGTTCGGCTCATTATCATCATGGTGGCAAGCATGGCAGCTTGCAGGCAGACTAGTACTGGAAGAGCAGCTGAGAGTTCTACATCTTGATCCTAAGGCAGCCAGGAGGAGACAGTCTTCTGCTGGCAGCCAGGAGGAGGGTCTCTTCTACACTGGCCAGAGCTTAAGCCCTAGGAGATCTCAAGGCCTACCTACACCATGGCATACTTCCTCCAACAATGCCACACCTATTCCAACAAGGCCACACCTCCTAATAGTGCCATTGCCCATGGGCCAAGGATATTCAAACCACCACAACACCCCTGCCTTTCAATCCAATCACAATAGCCACTGAGCGTCAACAGATGAACTGTGGAGGAGGCACAGTAAAACCATAGCTAAATCATGACTAACATTTCAAACTGGGGAGCTCTGTGAACAAAACAGTCTCAGTAGACCTTTTCTCTGGCATTTTCGACTGTGGGTAGCCCATCCAGCAGATTCCTGGAGACCCCGTGCTATCGATGGGCAAGAGACAATACAAGTCAAGCTGGCATTTCAGGTTGAGAAGTGCTATATGGGATAATAAAGATGTACAATGTTCAACAAAGAAGCTAATAATATTAGATGGAAAAGACACAAGCATTTCCTCATATTATAAACTATTCCTGAGAACTGGCCTTCGGTTAGCTGTTTAATATTCTCTTCTGCCGTTGGAGGAGCAAAATGAGCGTGACTCAGATCAGTAGGCTCAGAGAAAAAGAACAATGCTGAATACTGAAGTCACTTGGTAAAATACCAAGCCAATGCAATCCTCTGTCCCCCAGTCATCTCCCATAGCACACAGATTAGATCTTCTTCTTGAAACTTTATAGGGAAAGATGAAGAAAAATCATTGAGAGTCTTTTATATTTAAGATAAACATTTGATAATTTCTTATTTCTTGGTGATAGCTTAATGATCTGCTCTGATTTTTGTTTATAAGTCAATCTGATGAATTTATGTTTTTAGAGAAAGTTGTTTATTTTTAAGATTAAAATCTGGGGATGTAGAGTTATAAATAGCCCCACAACCATCGATTAGTCTCCCTTTAGCTTTTATAATATTTACATTTTTGTCCCCGGTACGATTTGTCTGTGACTTCCCAACTTCGTCCATTAGGTTCATTGGAGGTTCATGAATTAAAGATATTTTCTTCATCAAGAAGTTACTTATTTTTAAGTTTCTCAAAAATAGAATAATTTTTTTCTACTTTTACTGACTTTCTAGCTTATTCAGGGATTTTATTTGTCTGAGCGACTGATTGCCATCCATGTTTCTCAGTTTGAGTTGAATCATTTGTTTTCTTTAATTTTTCTAAAAATGAAAATTGAGCTGGTGTGTTTGTCTTTCAGTGAAATTGGCGATTCACTCATCAATTCGTTTGAGTTTCCGTGCGAGTCAGGAAGTACTAAGGCGCTTGAGATGTACCAGCAAGCAAAGTATATAGAAATCTCTGGCTTTCTGGAGTTTCATTGCAGGAATGAAGTCAAAGATGTACCCAGCAGAAAGTGATAAATGCTAAGAAAACTGTCAGCAGGGAGGTGACCCAGGAAGCCTGGAAAGTAGCATTTATAAAATTTATAATGTTAAATTTAATTTTGATCTATAGTGTTTTTCTTGAATTCTTATTTTCTGTAACTGACAGTTACTGAAACAAGTTCTGTAAATTGATCTTAAAATTTAGCTTAGTTGAACTGGGGTCAGAGGTCAGAAAGGAAGGAAGATTTAGGCATAGACAAAATCCTTCTGATAGGACTCCAGTTGCTCAGGAAATAGTGTCACAATTCACAAATAGAACTTGATGAAATCGACGATTTCTGTGCAGCAAAAGAAACAGTTGAATGAAGAGACACTCTACAGCATAGAAGAAAATCTCTGCTAGCTGCTAGCTGCATATCTGACAGAGGATTACTATCTAGAGTATACAACCCAAAACCACACTGAGATTCCACACCCCTCCGCTGGTCAGAATGCAGTTGTCAATAAAAATAAATGACAAGCGTTAACGAGTAAGAAGATAGAAGGTGATCTTTACACACTGCTTGTGGGAATGAAATTTAGTCCCGTCACTATGGAAGCTAACATGGAGATTTCTCAAATAAAAATACATCTAGCACATGACCAGGCTGTACCATTTCTGGGTATTTATCCAAAGGACGTGAATGCTGACACATTTTAACAGAGATACTTGCATATGGTAGAAGTTAGTAACTTTGATATTCCCAAACAAGCTTACCAAGAGAGAAATAGGATGGTCAAAGAAGACACTAGAAGATGGAACGGCCTTCTGTGTTTACGGGTTATAAAAGTTAATATTGTGAAAAATAGCTACAGAACTTTAAGTAGCCTGAAGTCAATGCAGTCTCCATTGAAATGCCAAGGACACTCTTCACAGAGCCAAAAACCAAACCCTACAATTCAAACTGAAACTAAAGCCCTGAAAAACCGAAGCAATCCCTAGCAGAAGGTAGATGCTAGAGTAATCACAATATCAGATCTCAAATTATACCATGGAGACTTAGTAACAAAAACAGCAGCTATGTAGATTAATGGAATAGGTCAGAAGATGAGGAAATAAGTGTTCACAGTTATAGTGACCTAATTTTGATAACACTATTAAAAACATAATTGTAGTAAAATAACCTCCTTTACAAACGATGCTAGGAAAACTATGTTTACGTATATGGGGAAAAAAGTGGAGTTCTCTCTCTCTCTCTCTCTCTCTCTCTCTCTCTCTCTCCCTTTCCCCCCTCTGTGTGTGTGTGTGTGTGTGCACGCACACACACACACACACACACACACACACACACACACAAATTACCAACTCAAAGAGTCCAAAAACCTTAATCTAAAACCGGAAGCTTTGAAACTGCTAAAGAAAGCATAGATAAACCATTTTCAGCTACAGACAGAGGAAAGCATTTCCCCAAAAGAACTGCAATAGTACAGGAAAGTTCTGTCAAGCATTGACAAACAAGCTTGGTGGCACATGTCTTTAATCCCAGCACTCAGTGGGCAGAGGCAAGTGGATCTCTAGAGGTCCAGGCCATGTTGGTTTACATAGTGAGTTCCAGGCTAAGCAGAGCTACATAGTGAAAGCCTGAGACAGAAAAAAAGGAAGAAGGACCGAGAGAGAGAGGGAGAGTGAGCGAGAGAGAGAGAGAGAGAGGGAGACCGACCGACAGACAGACAGACAGACAGAGACAGACAGAGAGAGAAGAGGGAAGGTGAAAGAAAGAACTGACAAGTAGGATTACATGAAATTGAAAACTACTACTGTACAGCAAAGAGAATGGTCACGAGAGGGAAGAGACAGAAGCACAGAGTGTATGTGGGGGTGGGGGTGTATGTTTGTGAGTGTGCATAAGTTGTATGTGTATGTGAATCTGTACATGTATATTTGGGGGATGTTTGTGTATGCATTTGTGTGGTGTGTGCATGTGTGTGTGATAAACCTGGAAAAGAGACCATGAGGGGGAAAGAAAAGATCTTAAGGAAGAAAGAAAAGAAAAAAAAGTTAATAAAATATCGTGTGTTAGTTAGGGTTTCTATTGCCGTGCTCAGCACCATGAACAAACACAGCTTGGGAAGGAATGGGTTATTTCGGCTCCCAGGTTATACTCCTTCACTGAGGAAAGTCAGGGCAGGAACTGAAGCGGAGGCTGTGAAGGGATGATGCTCTCTGTCTTGCTCCTTGTCGCCTGTTCACTCTGCTGTCTTAAATACCTCAGGACCACATACCCAGAGTTCCTTTCTATATCCCTGCTGCTACCAGCAGGAGTTAGTTGCCAGAAACCAGCAGCTTTTAGCCACAGAATAGAAAGAGAGCTACAAGGCCAGAGATCATCAACTTCTGATACTTTGTCCTACCTCAGTACCTGGTGACCCCACTGGGGCTGGTTCCTGGCACTATTTGTAGAGGCAAAACAGCCAAGGTCAGCAGAGCTAGTAAACCAGACAATGTTGTCAAAGAGAGCACGGGATACTTCAGACACAGCTGCCTAAGGACTGAGAACCACAGCGCAGGGAGAAGAGTTGGGTCCCTAGAAGCTGTCACCTTGACTCTTCCGAGGAAGCACTGGCTCCAGCCCTAGACAGGAGTTGCCAAGTCCACTCCTGAAGGAGGACACAGGATTAAAGTTCCCTTTATCCTTTCTTCAGAGTCTATGAGAAAGTCTTGTTACCATCTAGCTCCAGACGCGTGTAATTTTGTATCTTGATGCTTTGTTTTAGGAGTTTCTATGGAGTATATAACATGCTTATATGTATAATCATATAATCTCCAAGTAAGGATACTTTGTATCTGCTGCTTTGTTCTAGGAGTTTCTGTGGAGTATTTAACATTGCTTATATGTATAATCATATAATCCCTAAGTAAGGATACTTTGACTTCTTTTCTTCCTAATTATATTCATATTTCCATTAAAATAATTTATGAATCAAAAGTATCATAATATTTAATGCAGATACCCACAAAATATTTAGTTGTATTTGATTGCTTTATTATCAAACGTCTTGACAGAATATACATAAATTTTCCTTAAACCTGAGAAAAGGGATTTTAATCTGGAACTCACTGGTAACAGCTAGGAATTTGAAACAATCCAAATGCTCGCCCCTAGAACAATCCCTAAGAGAGTCATTTGCACAGTGCAACACTATAATGGTATTAAGTAGAATTAACTAGATCTAGATTTGTGAACAAAAATAACTCTTGGAAACGTGAGTGTAAAGGTAATGTGTTGTGTGTATGTGCTATTCAGAGAAGGTTATTAATAGATTGAGTTGGAGTTGGTCAGATGCAGTCTCCACATTTATTAGTCATCTTCTGTTTCTTTATAAACAGCCTTAGATCTGACAAGATGTTAATATGTATTAACTCTGGATGGTTATTTTTATATTTAGAATATTTTAACCTTAACTTCCTAAAGGAAAAAACCTTAAAAGATAATTTATAAGAGTAATTAAGTATGGGTATTTTCTCAAGAAAGAGGTAAGTCACCAATCATTAGTAGCTTTTTGTGACTTAAAAACACTGCCTAAACATCTGTAACAGATGTGCAGCTTGGTCTTCATATGGGTCCCCCAACAATGGGAGGGAGGCCTGTCTCTGAATCTGTTGCCTGTGGATTCTGTTCCCCTAACTGGGCTGCCTTGTCTGGCCTCAGTGGGAGAGGATGTGGGTAGCCCTGCAGAGACTTGATGTGCCAGGATGGGGGGATACGGATGGGACTCTCATTTCTCAGAAGAAAAAGGGAGTGGGGGTTGGGGGAGAGTTGTGGGAGAAGGGGACCTGGAGAAAAGGGGTGGAAGATATTGATTGGGATATAAAGTGAATAAATTAATGAAGAAACACACACACACACACACACACACACACACACACACACACACACACACACCACTGCCTATACCCAGCATGGTGGTGTACAACTTTAATTCCACTTGGAAGGCAGAGGCAGGAGCTATTGAGTTTGAAGTTGGCCTGATCTACATAGTGGGTTCCAGGCCATCCAGGGATACATAGTGTGACCATGTCACACATAAATAACTCCCCCCACACACACACAACACAGCCTCACCTGCTTAATACACCAGATGCACAGAGTCGCTTGTACCCACCTTCCTAGCCTCAGATCGCTTGGAAAATTCATTTTTTGGAGCGATCTCCCCAGATTCTCTTTGATCATATTATCCCACAAATAAAATAATCTGGGTCCTTATTTTTCTATATTTATGTTTATTTACTTAAAATTTTATAAATATTCCATTATCGTAATATACTGTATACATTCTAATATATAAAAATAAAACATCATGTAAGGTGCTATACACTCACTGTGTGAGTGTGGGCAGGTATTCTGGTTGTGTTCACCAAGCACGGCTTCATCCCGTTTTTTTATGGCACTGTTCTCTTGCTTTTAGTGAACTTCACAAGTCCCTTTGAGTCTCGAGTCTCTTTTGGTTTAGACAAGCCACGGCTCATAATAACCCACTCCTTTCACAGACAACAAATATTTGTTGAGTTTCACTGCTATGTAGAGATTCACTTCACAAAAAGGAAACAAACCAGCGTCCCTGTCTCCACAGTTTGGACTCCATCCAGAAGGGATGAAAATCATCGAGCAGGTGCACGCAACTATCTAAATTCCTATTTACCGCCAAGACTTTGGGGGAAGAAAAAGGACGCTGCACTTAGAATTTCTGTAGAGGAGGGCCAGCAAGGTGACTCAGTGGGTAAAGCACCATCTGGAATAATCTACCTGGTTTAGAAAACTAGACCAGTGCATCAGTGGATCCCTTCTGTGAAGGGTTAATTGATGGATAGGAAGTCCATCAGGAAACTGTGCTGAGCTGGAAGTGTCGCCCCTTTTCCACACTGCACAAAGAGAGCTGGAGCGCTGGGCTGCTACACTGGGCTCAGATGTGCTGAAATACGCAATAGGCCATAGCGAAGCCATCTTCCAGAGCAGTTCTTACCGCTGGAGAAGCCCTTCCTGGCTATGGCTCGCAGTTAGCTTCCTCTTCCACGCACAGTTGGAGAAGAACTGTTTCACATGCATGCGCACATCTTTCCTTCTCAGCTAAACTACAAGACACCCAAGTATGAACTGTGTTCATTCTTCCACAATCCAAGTTAAGGTGCCTAATAATGATTTATCAGGTGTCTAATGGATGTCTGTGAAGAAACAAATGCCTTTCAGTTTTCATCTGGGCTGAAGTTATTGATGTCTGTTTCTCTGCTTACAAGCTAGCCCATGACTATGAAAATAAAAGATAACTAAGTAGCAGAGGCACTCGTTTCTTTTTTTTTTTTAATTTATTTTTTATTGGCCATTTTATTTACATTTCAGATGCCATCCCTTTTCCCCATTTTCCCTCCCTAGAAAACCCCTATCTCATGCCCCCTTTTCCTTTTTGCTTTTATACAATTTTTTAAAAATGTTAATCAAAGGCTTTGTAAGTTTGGTAATGCTCAATCAGAAATGTAACCCACTACCCAACCTAGATATATATCAACTATCTTTGACTGGTGGAGACACGTGAACATCTGCCTCCATGTCCCCCCCTCTTTCTGTCTCTCATCATCTAGCTTCTCCTCTCTTTCTTCTCCTCCTCTTCTTACTCCTTCTCTTCCTCTCAGTACTCCTCCCACCTTAGCTCCTCCTACATATCACTCTTCCTGTTAAAATAAAACTTTTCTCTCAAAATACAATTAGAGCATAATTATACCAATTTGTACCAGTGAGGTACAAGATAGTCCTAATAGCCAGTCCATCATTTTGTTGACTAACCAGAAACTCTGTCATCTCTCCTAACTATAACACTTAGTTCTGAACCTGGCTTTTTTCTTGGCTTTAGAATGAATGTCAGCTGAAAACCATCCACTCAAATTTTTTCTCTCAAAGTAAATAGCCAGGATTGGCTATGAGACTATAAGTTTTCAACCCTGTCAGAAATCCAGAATGACTGAGTTAACTGGAATTATGGGAAGCACAAAGCATAGCTTCTAAAATTTAGCCAATTTATAGAGACCGCTGAACACCTGGACACTCCCTATACTACAAAATGTTGGAGCATCTGATCTTCAGCCTTCTGGCCCAGGATCATCTGACAGACCTTAGTGATGCAGAGTTATTAAGGGCTGATTACTCTGTCTAGGCAGATATAATCAGTCGACTATTCTGCAAGTGTGTCCTTTTCTGGACAGTAATTTGTCTGTAGATGGAAAGAGGCAATTCTTGCCTAGTGGCTGTCTCCCCACAACTGGAGTAACTCCAAAGATGCTCAATTCCTTTGTAGAATCCAAGACAGGAAGCTGTCAGGAGCAGACAGGTCTCTAATCAAAATGAACATTAATATATAAATATTTGTAACGTCAATTCTATGGACTTCTGACATTTTGAAAACCAACTATCCATGTAAGGTAATCTGGACTGTTGTCTGTTAACGACTCTCAGCTATTTCTAAATAAAATATAGAAAACACCCTAACAATAAACTCAAAGCCATGAATTTGCTATAGGCCCTTAACTCACAGTCTAACCATCTCAGATCAGATAAAAAAGTTAAAGAAGGATTGGGTCTAAGCCTTGTATTCCTAAATGTGTTATACAGGCACAATGCCTATGAGAGTAACAATATTCATTTCACTTTTATATCAATAAGAAGCTGATACCAATGAAAAACTTAAATTTGAAATCAAAGTAAATTTTGTACCATTTAAGAAATTATAACTTCATCTTGATAATAATTATACAGATTTCTACCAATAGGTTATGGCTATGAAATAAATCCTAGCTAATCCTCCCTGTTCCAACAAAACTACTACTTTTCCCTGGAAAGACAGCCCAATATTAACCACCTTAGCCCCTCCAAAATTATCTTGATACTAAAATCTGTTTTGAGAATTGTATATTGCAGAATACATAGCCTTGGTGTATCTACTCATCAAGCAAGCTGAGCAGACCTGCTCAAACCTCTGAGGTCTGGGAATTCCATCTGGATGCAGTGAAGACACAGCGTCAGAGGCTTATCAATTTACTCTTCCCCCCACCCCTCTTCTAATATCTCAACGCCTGTAATCAGGTTAAAGAGGCACTCGTTTCTATGACCTCAGATAAAGGGAGGCTTGTATTAGCTCTCAGCCACCGACTCGACTATTGTTCAACCTGCCCTGCAAGTACTCTGGAACCTGCCCCATGTTGTCTTGCTTGAGCAACCTACGAATTCTTTTTTCTTTTTCTTTCTCTGTGCAAATGACTAGGGCGATTGTCAGTTGTTGGCATGTCCTGTGGTCGGACCACATGTTTCAGAATCATAAAACCCTCCATAAGCAGTCACAGGTGGCACCCTTCGGGAGAGGTTCATCCCTGTGGCAGCACCAGAGCGCCACCTAGTGGAAAGTTTCTGTACAATTCGGTGCACCGTGAAGTGTTTAGCCATTTTGGACCCTTAGGCTGGCTGGCTCCTTTAGGGAGTTGCAGATTTAATCTGCTGCACTCTTAGACTTTATGTCTGTGATGGACTCCCGTTGCGTTGTGAGTGCATCTTCAAATTCATTTCCCTTAGCTCCTAACTGTGATTTGTTCTTAACAGAAGCTTTTGTGATGCATATCCTCACTGGAGCTGGTGGTTTTTAAAATTATTATTATATTTGGGAAAACAAGCTCATTATTATTTCTAGACGAGCTTTGAAAAGACTCAACAGACCATGGGGGTCTCTTTAGAAAAGGCCACATATCGAGACACAAAACAAATCTCAACAAATTAAATAAAATAGAATTAACTTCACACATTCTTTTAAAAAGATTTATATTATCCTAAATTGTGTGTGTGTGTGTGTGTGTGTGTTTGGGGAGTATATAAAAATGTGTTCAGGCATTGGCTCCTCTCCAGCTGGAGTTACAGGCAGGTGAGAAGCGTCAGATATGGGTGCCAGGAACTGAACTTGTGTTCTTTAAAAGAGCATTGTGCACTTTTAACTACTGAGCCATTGGTCTCTCTCTCTCTCTCTCTCTCTCTCTCTCTCTCTCTTTCTCTCTCTCTCTCTTGTCCTTTACTGAGCCATTTCTCCACCATCTCATTCCTTGTATCTTTCATTGATACAATGGAATAAGGCTTGAAATAAAAACAAAGATTAAATTTATCTTAGGGGCAGATAAAAAAAGATGAATTCTGTTCTGTACTTAAGGGAAATTGTGCTCGCTTACGTAATATACATGTTGACTATGTGCAAATTGATGTCTGAAGAAACATCTCTGCAGTTCATCCTTTCCTTCTCAGATCATCATACAAATGCTCTTGGAACAACTGAGAGCCATGTAAGAAATGAAACTGATCTCTGACCTTGAATCATAAGTGAATGTGATGGTCTCGAAATGGATCTGGGTGTCAAGTCCCCCAAACCTCAGCAGCTTCGCCAATGCACCCAAACTCCTGAAAAATATCTCTGGTATGTTTTTCCAGTTTTCCTTCATCTGAGCCAGATATTTGTTCTGAGGCAACAGATATTTCAAATGGCAGAGGTACAGTGCATTAAAAAAAAAAAAAACAAACAGTATTTGCTTATTTTATTTACATATTTCTATGACCCATTGAGTTTAGTTAGACTATTCGCTGGAACACATACAACTTGCCAGTAGTCCATAAAAGAATGGATTTCCCCTCCCCCAGAGCCACCAACTGGATAAGGACTTGATAGCCCCTTTCCTGTCTGTCCTAGACTGTCCTTAGGCTCAGTCTTGTGCATTCTTGTGCTAGTGACCCAACTACTGTGAGATCATGGGCACGACAGCAGTGACAGCCTGGTGACCCCAGAAGACAGCATTTCACAGTGTTCCTCTGCGTCCGTTGGCACTCACATTTTTTCTGCCCCCTCTTCTGTGATGTTGCCTGAACCTATTTACTTATTTGAAAATACAGTTTCTCTACATAATCTATCTCAGCTCAGTGTAGCGACTTGAGTGTACATTTTTATATTCTGTGAAAGGGCTAGAAGATTTTGTGTTGTAAAATTGGCTCATGACAGGAACACACTCATGTGGAGATCCAAGGCCTGTTCTCAGCTAACACCACTGTGGGAATATATGGGACACTGAGGAATCTCAGTTTCCATATTTATGGAATGAAGTAGTTAGTGTTCCCTTTCCAAAATTTTGTGTGTTCCTGAATTTCCTTCAATGAGCATGTGTTTTACTGTTAGTAAGAACGCCGGACATGATCACTTAGATTCTCTCTTTGTCTTCTCCCCTTCCTCCTCTTGTGCTGAGGGTCAGACCCAAGGGCTTGCGCTTCACAGGCAAGTGCTTTATGATGTGGGTTACTGTTGCGGGAAATAATAAAAAATGGACCAGGTAAGTTCCAGTGCTATGCCCAACACACTCTACCCACCAACTCTGCTACTTCCAGTGCTAGCCCCAATGCAGCGACTGACCACAGTCTTCCCAGCTCTGGTTTGCTGCCTCAGTGCCGCCCGTACCCTCTCAGTCATAAACCCTTGGTTGGTGGTCCAGTTACCTTCCAGTAACCCGGTAAAACAACACTCTTGAAGCTTATAATTAATCAGTCAGATTTACATATCAATAAATTCTTAATTCACATGATGCCTACACAATAATTTCAGATCCAATTGATAATGATACAAATTGCCCAACTAGATTAGACAAGTTATCCTAATTATTTCATCCCTACCTTTTATTATATCTACCTGTGTCTACTTAAAGCCACGCTGAAGCTGGATCATCCTGTCCATCTGCCTCCGTCTTGGTTCCTTCTCCTTTTCCCTCCAGTCACTCCCTCTCTCTGCAACTCTTAGCTCTGCCTCCCTTTTCCCTGTCCAATCACAGGCCTTCTGCTACACTATTTTAATGTACTTGGACAGGGAAAATCCTGCCACAGGTTACCTCATGTGTGATGCTTTTTCATGAGTAGGTATTAACAACTTACTATCCTTATAATATGAATCCTCATTTTAAAGCTGGTATTCCATCAGGTACTATGGGAATCAGTGTGGGTATTCCTCAAGACACTAGAAATTGAACTACCATCAACCCATCTCTCCTCAGTCACAGACCACAGTGATAGCCATGCATCTGTGTTTACTGCAGCAATATTCGTAATAGTTCAGTTATGGAATCAGTCTAGGGCTTCTTCACAGATGAAGGGACAAAGAAAACCTGATACATAGACATAGTGGAATTCTGTGTGGCCCTAAAGAAGGATGAAATTATGTCATTTCCAAGAAAGTAGATGCGACTTGAGATCTTTATTATATTGAGCAAAGTATACCAGGCTCAGAAAGGCAAGCAAATATTTCATCTTTTCTCTCATTTGTGTACTCCATGCTTTATTCGGTATGTAAAAGCATACACATTGCATATAGCATAAGAACAGAGGAGAGACTGGGGTTAAGAAGGAGACTGGTGAGAGGGTGGTTAAAGGGAATTCTGGGTAATAGTGATGATGAATATGTTTCAAGAGGTACTTAAAAGAAATGATCTTTATGAAACTCTTCACTATGTACAATGAGTATGCACCACCAAGAAAACTGTTACTATTTTTATTGGTGTAAGTGTGTGTGTGCATGTGCGTAAGTGTGTGTGTGCACACAGTGTGATGATGTATACACTCGTGTGCACACATGTGGGCATGAGAAGCAATGATTGGTTCTCATCTAATTTCTCTCTACTCTACTTTTATAGGAAGAGTCTTACATGGAAACCTGAAACGTACTGTTTTGTTGAGGGTGTTGGGTTAACCAGGACCCAGAGTCTACCTGTCTCCTTCCTTCTACCTTTGGGGTTACAGGCATGTGTGGCCATACTGGATTCTTTTATGTGGGTGCTGGGATCGTAAGCTTAGATCTCTTGCATTTACAGCAAGAATCCTTACCTACTGGGAATATCCCCAACACCCAAACTGTTATTCTTGAGACTGCAAAGAATTTTGATGACTACATATGGATAATTTCTCTTTCAAGTTTGCTAAATGCATATTGCAACAAATATATTTTTATATTTTCATCATATTTTAAACAAGATTATCAGAACCGTCTGACCTAAATATGTCACTTTCAAACACCCTTATAATTTTTCAACAGTGGACAGACTCAAATGGATGGACCTCAGAGCCCTGTACCATGGATCTCCTGCCAAGGAACCCATAACCCTCCACTGGGTCTGAAGATATAATTATTATAAAGGGGCTATATGAAGCATCGAAAAAAAAAAGCAGCCTTGGATATCAGCCTGAATCTCTCACTCTCTATGCACTTGACTGTGGAGAAATACCACCTAACCCCATCCAAACTTGTTCCTTGGCTGTGGCAAATCCTACTTGATATTTCATTATCCTAAGACTTAAGTGAAAAAAGTTCAGAGAGGCCTGTTGAAAACTCTGAAGGGAGACCATGTTAGGAATCTGTCATACAGTAGATGAAAACAGATGTGTATGTGTGGGGTGGAGGGTTGTGGTTAGGGGGTTGGGCAGATACTGTAGAAGAATCCAGGTGACAACTGGAAGCAATGACTGATGGCGCCCTCTACTGGGAGGCGAGAGCAGTGCATGTGGCTGTCCATCTAATCCAGTCAGCTCAGGTAACAGGAAGGGGGAGGAAACTGGATGTTGCATTATAAACATCAATCGAAAAGAACGAAGGCAAGGAAGCGAGAAAGGGATTACATTTCATCATAATGAGGCAAGTCTTTACACACAGGAAGGAATATCAGAGTCCCAGTGGCAGTTATAGAAACAACTGAAGAAAATAGAGTTATCATTAAAAAGTGAAATAATTAAAAAATAAACACTGAAATGTTAAAAACTAAGATCACATATTTGAAAAAAGTTAGTATATTACTGGGCCCATGGGGGCACATGTCTTTAACTCTGCTACTCCCGAGGTAGTGAGGCAGGAGGATCACTATGAGTTCAAGGACAGCCCTGTTTACACAGTGAGCTCTGGGACAGCCAGGACTACATAGGAAGACGTTCTGATTTTTTTTTAAAAAAGCTGGTGTAAAAGACAAAGAAAGAGTGTGGAGGTATTGTTTCAGGATAAAGAAGGCCAAAGAGGTGTATGGGTGGATGTAATTGTAATTCCACATCTAAACTCAATCCTGTGACAAAGGAGAAAAAAAGTGCTGAGAAATGACTGGAGATTGTCTAAACTGGAATATGGACAGCACGCTAGATCAGAGTCCTGTGGTAGTGTTATGTTTACAGTAATTGGAAACTGTATCATGGTTCTGTCAGGGAACATTCCCATTATGGGCAGACCCACCCTGAATGCTTAGGAACGATAGACCACGGTTCATGGTGCTTACCTTCCAGTTGCTCTGGGTTGGGGTGGAGGGTTGGGGCGGAGGGTTGGGGATTAACGAAAGAGAAGGAAAACAGGAAGTGAGAAGATGCTGTTAAAAATCATAAAAATGGATAACCCGGAGCAAACAGTTTACTCTGGACTTTTCCTGTTTGTGAGTTTGAATTTGTTTTTCGATGAAATTGGTAAATATTTAAAATACATATTAAAATGAATAAATATTTGAATGAGGTTCTCATTAAACATTCTAGAGTTTAAAGTTATTCTAAATAACATTTCATATCTGCACGCCTCCTAACTCCTTACGGAGTATTTTAATTAACTTTATTTAATCCCCATTGAGAGAACATCATTTTATAGACAATGAAAACAAGGATCAAGATTTTTGCGAAACCCTGGCTAAATAGTCTTTGTATCTCACTGACAGGCCAGTGAATGGATACACCAAGGCAGAAACAATGAATTGACTTGTTTGAAATCTCAAATGTAGAGTTACAAGGTGGCCAGAGACAACAGAACAAAATGCTTTTCAGAGTAGGATTGAACATCACTTACTCTCTGCTCACTCACATGTCAGCCACACATTTTCCTTTTCTTTTAATTGAAAAAAAAGTTTCTCCCCCCACACACTACATTCTGATCAGAGCTTTCCCTCTCCCAACTCCTCTCAGATCCTCACGACCTCCCTGCATACCCAACAGCACACCCTTATTTTCTCTCTTGAGAAAATAGGCAAAGAAACCAAAACCAAACCAAACAGACCAGAGCAGCAGCAGCAGCAGCAGCAACAACAACAACAACAAAACAAAAGTAAAAAACAAGAACACACAGACACACACACAAACAAACCCCATAAAAACACAAAACTGGAAACCATAACATAGAAGCAAAAGGCCAGTAATATAAAACATGCCCAAACAAAGCATTAAGAGACAACAAATCTACAAAAACAGCACTGAGTTCATTGTGTTGCCCATCTACAGCTGGGCATGGGGTCTTTTCTTTAGTGTGGTTAACATATCTGGTGAGATTCCACTGGAGAAAACGATTTTTTCCTTTGCAAACAGTTGTCATTGAAGATAGCTTGGTGGTTAGAGAGGGGAGCTCATGTCTATATCCCCCTGGGACCTTGTCTGGCTTGGACCAGAACCAACACAAACCGTGTTCATGCTGCTGCTACAGTTATGAGTTCATATGTGTGTCGGTCCTGTTGTGTCTGGAAGAAACTGTTTCCTTGGAGTCATCCATCACTCCCAGCTTTCACAGTCTTTTGGCTTCCCTTTCTACATAGCTCCCTGAGTGACCCGACCCTCGGGTCTTGGTTATTCGTGGGCACAAGGAGGGCCGCAATCCTGAAAAAAGAACAGGCGAGAGAGAGAAAGGATTCAAGGAAGCAAATGCTTGTCAAGAGTCATGTATTTGGGTGCAAAGCACATTTTTATACCACAGTTTACAAAGGGAGGGGTAAGAGGGATCCAGGTGGTGGGAAAGTACAGAATCTTCTCAGCCTGTGCCCTGAAACAATATGCAATCTAACTGTATTCTTCAGAAGACACAGTACACTGCTTATGGAACTTTCTGTAGCTACCAAGCCAAGTCTTGTAATCATCAAGCAGGATATGGCCATTAGGGAGTAGTAGGGAGTGGTCTGAGAAAGGCAAGGGGTAAGGTAGGTAGGGGGCTGGGACCCTGGCTTCTGACACCTGAGCCCCAAGGAGAAGAGAGGAGTTTATGAAGACATTCCACTTTGGATGGAGTGTTCCAACATCTCTTAGTCTCTGTGTGTTGTTTAGTTGTTATTCTCTGTGTTAGCTCCCATCTACTGTAAGATGAAGCTTTCTCTGATGATGGCTGAATGAGATACTGATGTATGGGTATAGCAGAATGTCTTCAGGAGTCATTTTAATGCTGTGTTCTTGTAGTAGGACAATATTGTTTGGTTTTCCCCTAGGCCTGTCTAGTCTTAAGTTCTTGGCCACCTGAACAGTGTCAGGCATGGGTTTCTAAATCCAATAAGACTATTGTTGGTTACTCCCAGACGCTTGTGCCAATATTGCACCAGCATATCATGCAGGCAGGACACCGTTGCAGATTGAAGGTTTTGTTTCTGGATTGGTGGTTTCTTTCTTCTCTGGTAGCATGCAGAATACCTTCCAATACCATGAACGCTAGACAGTAGACATGAAGTTAGCTAGTCTAGTTAAGTCTAGTTAGTCACCAGCTTGGCTTTTCTGTGTTCAATGAGTTTGGTAAGTGGTGCCTTCAGCAGTAGGGATTTACTATCAGTTTGTGAAGAACAGCCAATAGCTTTTAGAACAGGCGAGTTGTTTGAGGGTTTCCATTGAACCCCTTTGGCCAATAAACTAACTGGTTGTAACCCATTCTGGCATTGAGGGTTTTACTTGGTGGTGGAAAATATTTAATTGAGGCATTACTTTCCCCATTATTTGGTGACTTTATGTATTTTAGGAGATTTTTACAGTATTAGGTTTAAATACAGCCCCTGGAATGGCCCTTAGTGTTAGATGTCTCTCTTTGTATTCCTTCGCTTGCTCCTCTCTTCCATGCCCCTCCCCATTTAATCCCCCCACACATTCTCTCCCCTGTCTCCATGGCTATATATTCTTTCTTTCTTTCCTTGGAAAATCCCACCCCTCCACCTCCACCAAGTCCCTTACTCTGTACCTAACCCTCTGTGGTTGTATATGGATTGTAGCATGCCTATCGAAGGCTTAAAAGCTAACATCTATGGATGTTGTATGTGATTAGAGAATACATATAATGTTTGTCGTTTGGGGTCTGGTTACCTCACTTAGGATTTTTTTTCTAGTTTCATCTATTTACCTATGAATTTCACAATTACAGTTTTTAACAGCTGAAGAATATTCCATTGTGCAAATGTACCATGTTTTCTTTATCTATATATTCATTGAGGGACATCTTGGCTGTTTCCCATTCCTGGTTATTATGAATAAAGCAGCAATGAGCATGAAGGAACAACTATCTCTGTAGTAGGTTGAATCATCCTTTGGGTATATGCCCAAGGATGATACAGCTGGATCTTCAGGTATATCTATTCCTAGCTTCTAGCGTAACTGCCACACTGATTTCCAGAGCAGCCAGACAATCTTATAGTGCTTTATGTAGGTCCATTATCCTGAAGCTTATGGAAATAGCATATTAATATATTACATAATAATATAAAATGTATTTTTTGTTACATATAACAGTAATAATTAAAAAGAGGTCATAAAATGGAGAGAAAGTGGGCAACATGGGAGAATTGAAGTGGAAGTGTGGGAAGAAAATTATATAAATAGTGCTTATTTTTGAAATACTCAGAAACAAATGAAATAAATGTTTTTAAATGTTAAATAATCATGTTAAATAGTGTTAAAGTTTGTTTTTTAACAACATCAATATGTTGGCAGCCAAAGTACATAGCTTGAACCTGAAAATGGACCCCTAGACAGAGTTATTAAATTAACAGGCTGGTAAACCAAGGACAGGCAAGATTCTGCACATAGCCTTACCAACCTAAGACAGAAGTACATTGCTTTTGATAATGCATATTTCATAATGGGTAAGAAAAGCATTCTTGTCAGAAAGACCTGAGACAGGCTCAGTCTTTTTAATAAAATAAAAAAAGGGAGAGAGGTGGAGAGCTTTGGGGGCTACTTGGCAAGACTCTGACATGGGCCAAGGACAAGGAAATGGGCTGCTTGGCAGGAATATGACATTGGCCAAGGACAAGGAAGTAGGCTTCAGGCAGGAATCTGACATTAGGCTAGAACAAAGAAGTAATTTCAGATAGGAATCTAAATTTTAGGCTAGAACAAGGAAGTAGGCTTCAGACATGAAAATGACTTTGGGCTAGGACAGGGAAGTAGGCTCAGATATTTTGGTCATCCTGATAAGCCTTTAGAAACAGTGATCATGGGAGTGTTGATGGAATTTTGTTTATTGCCTTGCTTGTTCTTTGACTATTTATGTTTATTGTCTTGTTTGTTCCTTGACTATTTGTATCTATTGTATTGATAGACCCTCAACCTAGAACTGACCTTAATACTTGCATGTAATTAAAATGGTATAAAAGCAAAAAGTAGGAGTAGGGCAGGATAGGGGGGTTTTAGAAAGGGGAAATGGGGAAAGGGGATGGCATCTGAAATATAAATAAATAAAATATCCAATAAAAAAGAAAAATATGTTAAATAAATCTTGGAAGAGTAAATCTACCTGTAGTAAACATCAATATATACTTTTTATAGGTAATATCATTTAAAGTAACAATGTAAGATCATTTTATGTGGAAATTTTGCTTTATTGGTTTGAATGCAAATGGTACCTATAGACTTGTATGTTTGAGTACTTGGTCCCCAGCTAGAGGAACTGTTTGGGAAGGATTAAGAGGTGTGGCTTTGTTGGAGGACTTGTTTTTGGAGTGGGTGGCTTTGATCAGAAGTACGCTCTCTGCTTATTGCTTGTGGATTGTGGTGTGAGCTCTAGATTTCTGCTGCTGCTGTTGTCACTGGGATATTTCCACATGCTGCAATGCTCTCTGACATGATGGGGATGGGTTCTAGCCTGCTGAGACTGTAAGTCAGAAATAAACATCTCCTTGTATAAGATGCCTTGGCCATGATGTTTTATCATAACAACAAAAAAGTAACTGAGAAAAGTCTATTTCTGAGCATTCACCTGCAGAGATGTGTCACACTGGAGAGATATCAGGTGGCAAAGGTACCATGTTGGGAAGACATCAGGACAAAAGGCTGGTGTTAGGTCTGAGAGGTAATTAGACCAACTGGTTGTTGCTTGTCAATTAAGCTCCAAATGAGATGCTCTATGTGATAAATAGACGTGATGTATGATTTCCCCAGTCTGTTCCCAGCTCTGCCTCTTCTTTAGTGTGCTGTATTTCTTGAATACCAGTAAAAGTGAGAGGCAAGTTGATTCATAATATTTGGAAGAAATTAAGAAAGTGTTGTAAGCAATTATCTTCACAGGTTCCCATTTGTATAATCAATAGCAAGAGTATCACCTAACTTATTCACCCTCCATGTTTTCTCTATTCGTGATATTGAAAATCTCACTCATGTGGGCAGCAAACCTGTGGTCTTCATTCCGGAGAGGTCAGTTCTGTGCTTCTCCATCCGTCATACCTTTACTGAGAACGTCCCAGGGACCATGGATTGAAGATTCAAGGATGGGCCAGGCTGAATTCCGGTTCTTTATAGCTGAGGAGACAGTTAATTAGGTGGATAGTCATGCAGACATAAAACATGCTATGCTCTAGGAGATTTCTGTGGGAGAGTTTCTGTAAGCATTGAACCTCTTTATTTTTAAATTCCCACTACATTTATAAATTTCCACCGTCTATATTAACAGTACAAAGAAGATGGTGTTTCCCAATGACCTTTCCATACATGCATATGCTTTGCTCTGACCATGCTCTCCCTCACTGTTGAGCTTTCTTATGCTCCTTCCCCTCCTGTCCTCTCCCCTAGTAGTCCCTCTTTAGTTTATACTCAGTTTCTGCCTAGAGACTGCATATATGAAACAGCATGCCTCATCTGTCTTTGTGAGGTTGACATTTCAGTTAATATGATGCTCACAGAGTTCTTTACACTTTCATGAAAATGGCAGAATTTCATTCTCTTTTATGGCTGAGTAACATTTATTTATCTGTCTGTCTGTTTATCTGTCTATCTATCTATCTATCTATCTATCTATCTATCTACCTATCTATCTATCTCTATCATCTATCTTTCTCTGTCCATCCATCATTCAACCATTCATCTATCTATCTATCTATCTATCTATCTATCTATCTATCTATCTATCATCTATCTACCCATCAATATCTATCTATCTATCTATCTATCTATCTATCTATCTATCTATCTATCTCCCATCTTCATTTATCTGTTAATGGATGCTTTGGTTGGTTCTATAATCTGTTACTATAAATAGTTTTATAATAAATGAGTATGCGACTTTCTCTGTAGCAGTCTCTAACCAACCATGGAATGGAATCTCCAACATAACAAGCCCAAATATTTGCTTTGCAAGTTGATTGCCATGGGTATTTCATTATATCTCAACAAGACAGATGTTCACATAACTTAGAGAAAAATAATTGGACATTGTGTGAGTGTACCTGAAGAAGGGTTTTGATTTTCTGTAGCTCTGAAGGTTGAGGGGTTGAATGGATTAAAATATGAATGGGAGGATATGGGAATTTTCTCAAAGTACAGACTACAGAAACACCCACAAAAGAGCTTTTCTCAGGTCCAGGAAGATATTTACAGACCAAGGACCATGCTAGTCCTTGAAGGTAACCATCAATAGCATTTATATATTAATTTACTTATATAAAAATTCAATTACATGAAACTTAATTTTGAAGGCAATGTTATATAATTTTTAAATGTTAGAATTTTATTTAAAATATTTATTTTTAAAAAGATACATGTCTGCATGGGCACGTGAGTACAGGTGCCGTTGGAGGTCAGAACAGGGCATTGGATTCCTGGAGCGGGAGCTATAGTACTGTGAGCTGCCCAGCATCTGTGCTAGGAACCAAACTTGGGTTCTTTGGAAGAGTAATTATGTGTCCTTAACCACCAAGAGATCTCTCCAGCCCCTAGTATTTCATTTTTCTCAGTTATTTTGAGTGATGCTTTTATAACGTAAAATCTTTATTTTTGCAATAGTTCCAAAAACACTTTAGCAAATAAAGAAATGAAGCTATGCATTTATGGCCTTATACAACCGTTTTAGGTCTGTGCTAGTGGCACACCAACTGAATTTCTTATTAAATATATTATTATGTTCTTCGAATATTTTTCTCTGTATTGTAGTATGAGACCGCTGTGGAAAGGAAAGCCTGTTTTCATGGGGGTGACTAGGCATCTAGTAGAGACCAATTACCACAGATAATGGCTATACCAGGCTTCGCAAAATATTTGGCTATAAACCTATAATTCCATATGTCCTTTTTCTTTGCTTTTATATAAGATGTAATTTTGTTTAATTTTAAATCTAAGTTTCATGTATATGAAGAGCTTTTTTGCTCCTTGTTGATAGTATGTCTTCATTCACTTAGGTAGAATCTGAAGTAAGTAAAATAGGGCATTTTGGTTTGGATGGAGATACAAAGATTTGCATGATCCTGATGGTGGCAGCGCAGCCTTTGCCTCCATGGCTAGGACAAGAAGCCTTTGAGCAGAAAGCAGACACCACCTGTTGGCCATTCAGGGAGGAGATCTCTAAGAACTGAAATGTCTTCAATCAGTCACATGGACAATAATAAAGCTATTGCATACGAAGAAAAGCAAGTTCATTGCAAAAATAAATAAATTCTCAAAAGAAATCGTTTTAGGGATGGTATATTTACATTACAAAACCCTACACAATCTTGTAATTTTTAAAAATATAGTTTGTTAGCATTTGAAGACTCTAGGCACGCTGAGGGAAAATACCCCAATTTCTTATTATAGACTCCTTTGTGCCCATCGTTGAACATTTAGAAAAAGGTTTATTCACTTTCTTTTATTTGTATGAATATTTTTGCCTGCATGTTTGTCTATATGTAGCACACACTTGAAGTTCCCAAGGAGTTCAAAAGAGGACATGGGATCCCCTGGAACTGGAGTTACAGATGGTTCTGAGCTGCCAGGTGGGTGATGCGGATAGAACCCAGGTCTTCTGCAAGAGCGGCCAGTGTCCTTACAACCGGGCATCTCTCTGGTCCTTGTGCACTTACTGTCTGAGCCATCTCTCCCTCCCTTGCATTGAGAGTTTTTGCAGTTCTCTGAAGTTATCGCTGTATTTCATTACATCTTCATTTTCTACCAACTTTGTGTGGTATCCCCAGCAGAAGGTTAGAAGGCACAGTGAGTGTCACTGTCACAATCCTGTCAAGAACCCCCACTTCCTCTTCTACTGCTATTTTTATAGAACTTCGTCTTGTGGTTGTTGCTTGTTTAGCTCAATGGGGGGCAGGTGCTTTTGCAGGTTGTTTTGACACACGAGTGTATTAAAATATTATGACATTTGGTGCAGGGTTTAGTTTACCTTTTAAACTCATAGATAGTGAGCATTTCATGTCACATCCTCAAGTAACATCATATCACCACGTTTTCAAATTAACCTTTCTATTCGGAGAAGTTTCAAGCGAAGCTATTATACCACATATGGTGAATTTAGGATAAACGCCAATCTTCTTCGGAAGGTAGTGAATATTTGACTGATATTTCTCATCCTACATTCCGGAATAATTTGACATTACTCTTCTCAGTAATGAAAGCTATTCATTCATGACAGTTTGTGACAGACCCCATTGGCTTCCTCTGAGAAAATATTATCAGCATGCCTTTGATCAAAAGGTCTAAGGAAATATGCACAGTGCGCATGCGGAGTGGAAGGGAAAGTTGTGCTTAATCTCACCTCTTTGGTTTAATAAGAGCAACAGATTCTAATTTCAGATTGTGGTAGTGGGACAGCCCTGGGCATTTAGGTAGTGGGGAGCTGACGCAATCCACGACACTGGATAGCTGTGAAGTGGTACTGTGCAGAAAGCTGCACGCCAGCAACGCAGGTCAGCTGGTGTTGGAGACGGGCTGATTGGGCGGGTGCGCTCGCAGCTGATTCCCATTGGCTGCCCTGTGTGTCTGTCTAGTTATAATTAATTTTTAATTATAAATTTTAATGATTTTGAGAATTTTATACATGAATACTATATTTGCATCAATTCTAGCTTTCCTTCTCTCTCTTCCAAATTATTCTGCATCTTCTCCCACTTCCTCTCATAATCATTACCTCTTCTTCTTTAACTATTGATATATACATGATATACATATATACACATATATACATACACACATATGTATATATAATTAAACAGACATATACACATATATATACATACAAGGACATATACATACACACACACACACACACACACACACACACACACACACCACTTTATCTTCTATTTCCTAGATAAAAAACTTTAACTTCTTGCTACTTAGAAAGGTTTAAATTTCATGTTATTTGCCCTAATTTGATGATTGCATATTGTGAAAATATATTCAATTATTATGTGGTAGTCCAAAAATTCATAGAATAGAAAATATAAGTTTAATTTTGTTAAGTTTTTAAGCTTTTTTATTTAGTATCTTGTTATTCAAAAGCAGCAATTAATCAGTTTTCACCAATGTGTGCAGTGATTTTGATAGTGTATTGTAAGGGTAAATTGTATCTTATTTTAGTTTTAATGTTTCGACATAGGGTCTTGTGTAGCCTAAGCTGGCCTCTGGCTTGCTATGTACCTGAGGCTGTTCCTGAGTTTTTGACCCTTCTATCTCTGTCTCCACCGTTGGAGACACTGGAATTATAGGTATGCACAAGCATGTCAGGTTGTTTAAATTTTAGAAGAATAAGTTCTCTTTTCTCTTCCTTCCTTCTTTCCTCCCTCCCTTCCTTCCTTCTCCTTTCTTTCTTTTCCTCTCTTCTCTCTTTCTTCCCTTCTTTCTTTCATCATTTTTTAAAGATAGGGTCTTACTAGATATTCCTAACTGGTCTGGAGCCTGCTGTGTAGTCCAGGTTTGACTTGCAACTCACAGAGACCAATCTGCCTCTCTTTCCTGAATGCCGAGATTAAAGGTGTGCACCATTTCTGGAGATTTTAAACCAAAAATATTAATCTATAAGGACAGTTCTTTATATATAGATGTTTGAACCAGTAGTCTTCCAGGAATGTAATCAGTCAGCGAGTTTTCTCATTCTCCTATTTAGACATTTCCCTCTAATTTAAAAATATTTTCATTAGGTTAGAGACAAAGTTACCCAAATTGTCCCTGTCCCACTATATCAGACACCTGTAACTCTATGTATTTTCCAACAAAGTTCTTTAGCTTTGAACCAAATTCCATTTGAGTCATTTTTGAGAGCTTCTTTCCAGTAAACGGAAGAAGTTAAGAAATTCACTTATCCCTGCATTTCTGATGAAGAACTATAAAAAAAAACCCTCATAGTATTTATATATGGCTGTCAGTAACCTCTAAGGATGGAGATACCTACTGCCAGGTCACCTGCTGCAGCTGGGGTCAGACTGGCACATAGCTCTTGAAGGTTGAGGTAGGAGGTACTGGGATAAAAGCAAAGCACCGGCCTACAAGTGGATGCCGCCCGAGTCACAGTCAGCTTGTGTCTGAGAGCCTTGTAGACAGTGATGCTGCCGTGCAGTCACCAAGAGAACCTCAGCTATTTAAGCATTGTCCTTCTTAAACAGGTTGTTCATGTTGTGGAATTTACAGCATAGATATTAAAGATGGGTTCTGTTTCTTGGACAAGTTACAGAACCAAATTTTTGACCTGTGTCCTGTTTGTTTGTTTGTTTGTTTGTTTGAGACAGGGTTTCTCTGTGTAGCCCTGGCTGTCCTGGAACTCACTCTGTAGACCAGGCTGGCCTAGAACTCAGAAACTCACCTGTCTTTGCCTCCCAAGTGCTGGGATTAAAGGCATGTGCCACCACTACTCAGAGATCTGTGTCCTTCATGTGGCCGACGTATGCGATTTCCAGATAGGAAGTACCATTTGTATAAATCTAGAACAATTTGACTCAGGAGTTTATTATTGTTATCATTTTTTCCTAGCTTGTCCATAGTTTTAAAGTCAATATGGTAGAATAAATATGCAAATAAGGCCTGGAGAGAAGACTATGCAGTTGAGAACACTAATTGCTCTTCTATAGGACCTGGGTTCAATTCCCAGTACCCACATGACAGC